>NC_136061.1:1235003218-1235638218 GCF_964261635.1 Lissotriton helveticus | reverse complement strand
GCCCTTGTTCACTGGCTGTAATCCACAAGTCCCGGCAGCTGTGAGGACTGTTAAGCAAGTAACCCCGCCCAAATAGGACTTCCTTAGCCTGATGGCATTCTGGGATATGTAGTCCTTCATTACCCATCGTGGATGCAAACCGGGTCTGTTGTATACAAGTTAAAAACCCAAGTGGGTCCTGTGGTAGGAAAAGACGCCACTGTCTCTGCTGACTTCTTTATCCCCACAGAATTCGGCATGCTCAACTCCTATGCGTGCCAATGACTGCAGGCACGCAGGTCCGCTGTCTTGTGCGGCGCGGCATCTCCGCGGCGGAGCACGCCGCAATCCAAATCACCAAAAAGAACAGGTGTGACCCTGTAGCACTCTGCATGGAGACGCCAACACAGTTGAGCATGAAAACCTCCTTTAATGTGGGCAGCAGGAACAGCACATAAGTCCCCACCACAAGAAATTGCCAAACATGTTTCGGGCTCCATGCCCTTGTTCACTGGCTGTAATCCACAAGTCCCGGCAGCTGTGAGGACTGTTAAGCAAGTAACCCCGCCCAAATAGGACTTCCTTAGCCTGATGGCATTCTGGGATATGTAGTCCTTCATTACCCATCGTGGATGCAAACCGGGTCTGTTGTATACAAGTTAAAAACCCAAGTGGGTCCTGTGGTAGGAAAAGACGCCACTGTCTCTGCTGACTTCTTTATCCCCACAGAATTCGGCATGCTCAACTCCTATGCGTGCCAATGACTGCAGGCACGCAGGTCCGCTGTCTTGTGCGGCGGGGCATCTCCGCGGCGGAGCACGCCGCAATCCAAATCACCAAAAAGAACAGGTGTGACCCTGTAGCACTCTGCATGGAGACGCCAACACAGTTGAGCATGAAAACCTCCTTTAATGTGGGCAGCAGGAACAGCACATAAGTCCCCACCACAAGAAATTGCCAAACATGTTTCGGGCTCCATGCCCTTGTTCACTGGCTGTAATCCACAAGTCCCGGCAGCTGTGAGGACTGTTAAGCAAGTAACCCCGCCCAAATAGGACTTCCTTAGCCTGATGGCATTCTGGGATATGTAGTCCTTCATTACCCATCGTGGATGCAAACCGGGTCTGTTGTATACAAGTTAAAAACCCAAGTGGGTCCTGTGGTAGGAAAAGACGCCACTGTCTCTGCTGACTTCTTTATCCCCACAGAATTCGGCATGCTCAACTCCTATGCGTGCCAATGAATACAGGCACGCAGGTCCGCTGTCTTGTGTGGCGGGGCATCTCCGCGGCGGAGCACGCCGCAATCCAAATTACCAAAAAGAACAGGTGTGACCCTGTAGCACTCTGCATGGAGACGCCAACACAGTTGAGCATGAAAACCTCCTTTAATGTGGGCAGCAGGAACAGCACATAAGTCCCCACCACAAGAAATTGCCAAACATGTTTCGGGCTCCATGCCCTTGTTCACTGGCTGTAATCCACAAGTCCCGGCAGCTGTGAGGACTGTTAAGCAAGTAACCCCGCCCAAATAGGACTTCCTTAGCCTGATGGCATTCTGGGATATGTAGTCCTTCATTACCCATCGTGGATGCAAACCGGGTCTGTTGTATACAAGTTAAAAACCCAAGTGGGTCATGTGGTAGGAAAAGACGCCACTGTCTCTGCTGACTTCTTTATCCCCACAGAATTCGGCATGCTCAACTCCTATGCGTGCCAATGACTGCAGGCACGCAGGTCCGCTGTCTTGTGCGGCGGGGCATCTCCGCGGCGGAGCACGCCGCAATCCAAATCACCAAAAAGAACAGGTGTGACCCTGTAGCACTCTGCATGGAGACGCCAACACAGTTGAGCATGAAAACCTCCTTTAATGTGGGCAGCAGGAACAGCACATAAGTCCCCACCACAAGAAATTGCCAAACATGTTTCGGGCTCCATGCCCTTGTTCACTGGCTGTAATCCACAAGTCCCGGCAGCTGTGAGGACTGTTAAGCAAGTAACCCTGCCCAAATAGGACTTCCTTAGCCTGATGGCATTCTGGGATATGTAGTCCTTCATTACCCATCGTGGATGCAAACCGGGTCTGTTGTATACAAGTTAAAAACCCAAGTGGGTCCTGTGGTAGGAAAAGACGCCACTGTCTCTGCTGACTTCTTTATCCCCACAGAATTCGGCATGCTCAACTCCTATGCGTGCCAATGGCTGCAGGCACGCAGGTCCGCTGTCTTGTGCGGCGGGGCATCTCCGCGGCGGAGCACGCCGCAATCCAAATCACCAAAAAGAACAGGTGTGACCCTGTAGCACTCTGCATGGAGACGCCAACACAGTTGAGCATGAAAACCTCCTTTAATGTGGGCAGCAGGAACAGCACATAAGTCCCCACCACAAGAAATTGCCAAACATGTTTCGGGCTCCATGCCCTTGTTCACTGGCTGTAATCCACAAGTCCCGGCAGCTGTGAGGACTGTTAAGCAAGTAACCCCGCCCAAATAGGACTTCCTTAGCCTGATGGCATTCTGGGATATGTAGTCCTTCATTACCCATCGTGGATGCAAACCGGGTCTGTTGTATACAAGTTAAAAACCCAAGTGGGTCCTGTGGTAGGAAAAGACGCCACTGTCTCTGCTGACTTCTTTATCCCCACAGAATTCGGCATGCTCAACTCCTATGCGTGCCAATGACTGCAGGCACGCAGGTCCGCTGTCTTGTGCGGCGGGGCATCTCCGCGGCGGAGCACGCCGCAATCCAAATCACCAAAAAGAACAGGTGTGACCCTGTAGCACTCTGCATGGAGACGCCAACACAGTTGAGCATGAAAACCTCCTTTAATGTGGGCAGCAGGAACAGCACATAAGTCCCCACCACAAGAAATTGCCAAACATGTTTCGGGCTCCATGCCCTTGTTCACTGGCTGTAATCCACAAGTCCCGGCAGCTGTGAGGACTGTTAAGCAAGTAACCCCGCCCAAATAGGACTTCCTTAGCCTGATGGCATTCTGGGATATGTAGTCCTTCATTACCCATCGTGGATGCAAACCGGGTCTGTTGTATACAAGTTAAAAACCCAAGTGGGTCCTGTGGTAGGAAAAGACGCCACTGTCTCTGCTGACTTCTTTATCCCCACAGAATTCGGCATGCTCAACTCCTATGCGTGCCAATGAATACAGGCACGCAGGTCCGCTGTCTTGTGTGGCGGGGCATCTCCGCGGCGGAGCACGCCGCAATCCAAATCACCAAAAAGAACAGGTGTGACCCTGTAGCACTCTGCATGGAGACGCCAACACAGTTGAGCCTGAAAACCTCCTTTAATGTGGGCAGCAGGAACAGCACATAAGTCCCCACCACAAGAAATTGCCAAACATGTTTCGGGCTCCATGCCCTTGTTCACTGGCTGTAATCCACAAGTCCCGGCAGCTGTGAGGACTGTTAAGCAAGTAACCCCGCCCAAATAGGACTTCCTTAGCCTGATGGCATTCTGGGATATGTAGTCCTTCATTACCCATCGTGGATGCAAACCGGGTCTGTTGTATACAAGTTAAAAACCCAAGTGGGTCCTGTGGTAGGAAAAGACGCCACTGTCTCTGCTGACTTCTTTATCCCCACAGAATTCGGCATGCTCAACTCCTATGCGTGCCAATGACTGCAGGCACGCAGGTCCGCTGTCTTGTGCGGCGCGGCATCTCCGCGGCGGAGCACGCCGCAATCCAAATCACCAAAAAGAACAGGTGTGACCCTGTAGCACTCTGCATGGAGACGCCAACACAGTTGAGCATGAAAACCTCCTTTAATGTGGGCAGCAGGAACAGCACATAAGTCCCCACCACAAGAAATTGCCAAACATGTTTCGGGCTCCATGCCCTTGTTCACTGGCTGTAATCCACAAGTCCCGGCAGCTGTGAGGACTGTTAAGCAAGTAACCCCGCCCAAATAGGACTTCCTTAGCCTGATGGCATTCTGGGATATGTAGTCCTTCATTACCCATCGTGGATGCAAACCGGGTCTGTTGTATACAAGTTAAAAACCCAAGTGGGTCCTGTGGTAGGAAAAGACGCCACTGTCTCTGCTGACTTCTTTATCCCCACAGAATTCGGCATGCTCAACTCCTATGCGTGCCAATGACTGCAGGCACGCAGGTCCGCTGTCTTGTGCGGCGGGGCATCTCCGCGGCGGAGCACGCCGCAATCCAAATCACCAAAAAGAACAGGTGTGACCCTGTAGCACTCTGCATGGAGACGCCAACACAGTTGAGCATGAAAACCTCCTTTAATGTGGGCAGCAGGAACAGCACATAAGTCCCCACCACAAGAAATTGCCAAACATGTTTCGGGCTCCATGCCCTTGTTCACTGGCTGTAATCCACAAGTCCCGGCAGCTGTGAGGACTGTTAAGCAAGTAACCCCGCCCAAATAGGACTTCCTTAGCCTGATGGCATTCTGGGATATGTAGTCCTTCATTACCCATCGTGGATGCAAACCGGGTCTGTTGTATACAAGTTAAAAACCCAAGTGGGTCCTGTGGTAGGAAAAGACGCCACTGTCTCTGCTGACTTCTTTATCCCCACAGAATTCGGCATGCTCAACTCCTATGCGTGCCAATGAATACAGGCACGCAGGTCCGCTGTCTTGTGTGGCGGGGCATCTCCGCGGCGGAGCACGCCGCAATCCAAATTACCAAAAAGAACAGGTGTGACCCTGTAGCACTCTGCATGGAGACGCCAACACAGTTGAGCATGAAAACCTCCTTTAATGTGGGCAGCAGGAACAGCACATAAGTCCCCACCACAAGAAATTGCCAAACATGTTTCGGGCTCCATGCCCTTGTTCACTGGCTGTAATCCACAAGTCCCGGCAGCTGTGAGGACTGTTAAGCAAGTAACCCCGCCCAAATAGGACTTCCTTAGCCTGATGGCATTCTGGGATATGTAGTCCTTCATTACCCATCGTGGATGCAAACCGGGTCTGTTGTATACAAGTTAAAAACCCAAGTGGGTCATGTGGTAGGAAAAGACGCCACTGTCTCTGCTGACTTCTTTATCCCCACAGAATTCGGCATGCTCAACTCCTATGCGTGCCAATGACTGCAGGCACGCAGGTCCGCTGTCTTGTGCGGCGGGGCATCTCCGCGGCGGAGCACGCCGCAATCCAAATCACCAAAAAGAACAGGTGTGACCCTGTAGCACTCTGCATGGAGACGCCAACACAGTTGAGCATGAAAACCTCCTTTAATGTGGGCAGCAGGAACAGCACATAAGTCCCCACCACAAGAAATTGCCAAACATGTTTCGGGCTCCATGCCCTTGTTCACTGGCTGTAATCCACAAGTCCCGGCAGCTGTGAGGACTGTTAAGCAAGTAACCCTGCCCAAATAGGACTTCCTTAGCCTGATGGCATTCTGGGATATGTAGTCCTTCATTACCCATCGTGGATGCAAACCGGGTCTGTTGTATACAAGTTAAAAACCCAAGTGGGTCCTGTGGTAGGAAAAGACGCCACTGTCTCTGCTGACTTCTTTATCCCCACAGAATTCGGCATGCTCAACTCCTATGCGTGCCAATGGCTGCAGGCACGCAGGTCCGCTGTCTTGTGCGGCGGGGCATCTCCGCGGCGGAGCACGCCGCAATCCAAATCACCAAAAAGAACAGGTGTGACCCTGTAGCACTCTGCATGGAGACGCCAACACAGTTGAGCATGAAAACCTCCTTTAATGTGGGCAGCAGGAACAGCACATAAGTCCCCACCACAAGAAATTGCCAAACATGTTTCGGGCTCCATGCCCTTGTTCACTGGCTGTAATCCACAAGTCCCGGCAGCTGTGAGGACTGTTAAGCAAGTAACCCCGCCCAAATAGGACTTCCTTAGCCTGATGGCATTCTGGGATATGTAGTCCTTCATTACCCATCGTGGATGCAAACCGGGTCTGTTGTATACAAGTTAAAAACCCAAGTGGGTCCTGTGGTAGGAAAAGACGCCACTGTCTCTGCTGACTTCTTTATCCCCACAGAATTCGGCATGCTCAACTCCTATGCGTGCCAATGACTGCAGGCACGCAGGTCCGCTGTCTTGTGCGGCGGGGCATCTCCGCGGCGGAGCACGCCGCAATCCAAATCACCAAAAAGAACAGGTGTGACCCTGTAGCACTCTGCATGGAGACGCCAACACAGTTGAGCATGAAAACCTCCTTTAATGTGGGCAGCAGGAACAGCACATAAGTCCCCACCACAAGAAATTGCCAAACATGTTTCGGGCTCCATGCCCTTGTTCACTGGCTGTAATCCACAAGTCCCGGCAGCTGTGAGGACTGTTAAGCAAGTAACCCCACCCAACATGTTTGGCAATTTCTTGTGGTGGGGACTTATGTGCTGTTCCTGCTGCCCACATTAAAGGAGGTTTTCATGCTCAACTGTGTTGGCGTCTCCATGCAGAGTGCTACAGGGTCACACCTGTTCTTTTTGGTGATTTGGATTGCGGCGTGCTCCGCCGCGGAGATGCCCCGCCGCACAAGACAGCGGACCTGCGTGCCTGCAGTCATTGGCACGCATAGGAGTTGAGCATGCCGAATTCTGTGGGGATAAAGAAGTCAGCAGAGACAGTGGCGTCTTTTCCTACCACAGGACCCACTTGGGTTTTTAACTTGTATACAACAGACCCGGTTTGCATCCACGATGGGTAATGAAGGACTACATATCCCAGAATGCCATCAGGCTAAGGAAGTCCTATTTGGGCGGGGTTACTTGCTTAACAGTCCTCACAGCTGCCGGGACTTGTGGATTACAGCCAGTGAACAAGGGCATGGAGCCCGAAACATGTTTGGCAATTTCTTGTGGTGGGGACTTATGTGCTGTTCCTGCTGCCCACATTAAAGGAGGTTTTCATGCTCAACTGTGTTGGCGTCTCCATGCAGAGTGCTACAGGGTCACACCTGTTCTTTTTGGTGATATATATATATATATATATATATGTATATATATATATATATATATATATATATATATGTATATGTATATATTCACTTTAAAAAAACATAGGTTTCAGGCCTTATATAGTTAGGAATTAGCATTTAAAAAACCTTGCAAATTCACTTAAAAAACCATAGGTTTCAGGCCTTATATAGTTAGGAATTAGCATTTTAAAAACCTTGCAAATTCACTTAAAACACCATAGGTTTCAGGCCTTATATAGTTAGGAATTAGCATTTAAAAAACATTGGAATTGCTCCTATGTAGTTAGTTGTACTAACTATATTTTGCGCACCCGCAATCCACTGCTGATGATGTCACATATTACATCATTCATGACATGGTCAGTGACATCACTGATGACATCACTGATGACATCTCAAATGACATCACTGTTGACATCACTGATGACATCTCATTTGACATCACTGATGACATCACTGATGACATCATCCAGTGACTGTGTGTTTCTGTAAAGTTTAAATATGTTTTACATATTGACATATCAGTATCCCAGCATTAGCAGCATCCCTAACCCACACTCTTCTGGACAAGGCTAGTAATTTAGAAGAAGCGGTAGAGAATTTCTCGACTTGGATTAGGTCCTCGGTCAGCTTGCTACCACAGCCAAAAGGGTCAATACGGCCTGGAGCCGTTCCTTCCGCCCCCTGGTATACGGAAAATCTTAAAAATAGGCTGTAAGGGGCAGGAAAGAATATGGAGGCGAGAGTACTGCCCACTAGCCAAGGCGGGACTCCGAGAGATGCAAAGAGACTATTATGCTGCAATTAAAAAAGCTAAGGGAGACTACTATGCAGACAGGATTCAAAAGGTCAAAAATAACAGTAGAGAAATCTTCTCGATTGTTAAAAGTTTTACATCTCCAGTGGCAGAAACTCAGGCGGCCTCTATATCTGAAGGCTGGTGTGAGAAACTGTCCACCTTTTTTATAGATAAAATAGAGAAAATTCAAGAGAGCCTGAGGCCAACTGACTCTGGTTGCTCTATATTAAATCAGGGGACCCGAGTTCAGGACGACCCTCTTCAACTTTCTGTTTCAACCATCGGTAAAAAACAGAAAGACACTTTGAGCTCTTTTAAAATAGTCGAGGAGAAGGACGTCCTGGTCATCCTTAAAGCGCTGAAATCTGGGTCGCCTGCGGATCCCTGTCCCGCTAGAGTTCTGAGTGGTGTGGCGGAGGCTATTGCTTCCACAGTAACCGACTTGGTTAACGAGTCTTTACAAAATAGTACTGTACCGCCCCAGTGGAAGCAAGCTAAACTCCTCCCACTGATCAAAAAACCTTCGGCAGACCCTCAAATTACTTCTAATTACAGGCCCATCTCCCTACTTCCGGCATTAGTCAAGTTCTGTGAAAAGGCTGCTTTCCGACAGCTGCAAATATTTGTGGAATCCACAGAGGCTTTACATCCTGCCCAATCTGGGTTCCGCTCTTCATTCAGCACGGAAACCGCGCTCGTGGAGGTCACCGAGGCCATAAAGGAGTGTCTGGACGGGGGCGGCAGAGCGGCTCTAATTTTATTGGACCTCTCTGCCGCGTTTGACACGGTTCCCCACGTCCACCTCCTCTCTAGGTTAGAAGACATAGGCATCACGGGCGCGGCTCTCAGCTGGGTTAAGTCCTTTCTTACAGACAGGTCCCAGCAAACCTGGCTTCCCCCTTACTGCTCTTCGAACAGAAGGGTTGACACAGGAGTTCCACAAGGGTTCGACTCTGAGTCCCTTACTTTTTAATGGTTATCCGACCCCCCTCGTCTACCTTGCTGATAACCTGGGTGCTAAAACAATGGCTTACGCCGACGACACCCAACTTCTCTTCACTTGGGACAAGAACAACCTCGGTACAGATGGAGTCCAGCAGTGCCTGACTTCAGTGTTTGCCTGGCTGGCCCGGGCCTGTCTCAAGTGTAACGAGGATAAGACAGATTCTTTTGTACGGGCACTTTCCAGCGACCTTTAAGGAATCTATCTGGCCCAAGGGACTGCCCTGCCCCTTGGAGAACAGTGGGGTAGTAAAGAACTTAGGGGTCTGGTTCGGAGCCGATCTTTGCTTTCGAGATCAAAACTCTCGACTGGCGGGAACCTGCTATGGGACCCTCACCACTCTCCGGAAGTTCTTTCCTCTTCTCCCCCAGGAGGCAAAAGAAAAAGTGGCCAGAGCACTTATCCTCTCGCGTCTGGATTACGCCAACGCTCTATATGTTGGCGCACCTGACTTTCTGCTTCATAAATTGCAAGTGGTCCAGAACGCGACAGTGCGACTCCTGTTCAACATTCCCAGGAGTTTCAGTGTCCGCAAGCAACTCTCAGAGCTACACTGGCTTCCTGTGGCCCTCAGAGTTCTCTTTAAGATCTTGACACTGGCCTTTAAAGCCCTACATGGCCCCAGTCCATCCTACTTAACAGACAGATTTGCCTTCTATTGCCCTCCCCGCCAACTACGATTGGCCACCCTGCGACATTTAGTTACCCCCAGATTTAAGAGAGCTCGTCTAGGGGGTAAATCCCCGCGGTGAGGGCAGCTCAGCTGTGGAACAATCTCCCCGACCCCCTTAGACACACAACCAACCACACATACTTAAAAAAAAACTAAAAACTCACCTTTTTAGGCAATCCTGGTAGACCATCTGCTTTTTTTTCCAGCTGTATTTCAGAATACCTTCTCGCGCCAGGACAGTCTTGACTAGCAACGCGTGTTATAAGTATCCATATAACATATAACATAACATATAACATAACATAACATATTGAAGAATGAGTGGATGTATAAGGGTCTGGATGAAGGATTTAGTAGGTGTGTGACTGACTGTATGAGTGAGTGATTAAATGTGTCTTACTAAATGCATGGGTTAGTGACTAAACTGTCTGAATGTGTGCATCAGTATGTCTGTTGTTGTGTAAGCTGCTGCATGTGTTGATCAGTAGCTATATGAGTGGCTATATGGGTTATTTATTGGTTGCCCAAGTATTTGAATGGGAGACTGAGTGTGTCTGTGGGTGTCTGGGAGGTGTGTAACTCTGTGCATAGATGTGTGAGCAGTTGATTCACTAGGTGTATGAGTTCAAGAGTGCATGTAGAAACAGCTATATGGGCGGTTGACTGTGTGCATGGGTGTGTTGGTGAGTGAATGGATATCTCAGTGCTACATGTCCAAGTAAGTACATATGTAAAACACAGTGCATGTGAGAGTTGGCATATATAAATGACTATACATGAGAGCCAGTGAATGTGCGAGTGGCTGTATGGATCATTGTGTACTTGTATCCGTGATTGCGTAAGAGAGTAAGTACGTGTTAGTATATGTTTGAATAAGTAAGGTATTGTGTGTATAACTGTATAGTTGAGGAAATGGAAGTGTGATTGATTCTTTGCATGACTGACTAGGTGTATGAGTAACGCCATGGATGAGTGGCAGTGCGTGAGTGTCTGTATAGGTGTATGAGTGCATATGATAGTTTTGTATTGATGAGTGACTGTATGTATGAGTGATTCTATGGGTGAATGAGTGAATGTGTGTGTAGACCTAGGAATCAGTGAGTGCGTATGTAGTAACTGGTATTGGTGTGTCAATGGTTTCAAGAATGGTAGTCTGTATTTAACACTGGGTGTATCAAAGGTTATATTAGAGTGTGAGGAGGTGCATCATATTATCACATGAATGATATCTTCAGTGATGTGATCAGTGATGTCAAATGAGATGTCATCAGTGATGTCACTGACCTTGTCATGAATGATGTAATATGTGACATCATCAGCAGTGGATTGCGGGTGCGCGAAATATAGTTAGTATAACTAACTATATAGGAGCAATTTCAATGTTTTTAAAAAAATGCTAATTCCTAACTATATAAGGCCTGAAACCTATGGTTTTTTAAGTGAATTTGCAAGGTTTTTAAAAATTCTAATTCCTAACTATATAAGGCCTGAAACCTATGGTTTTTTAAGTAAATTTGCAAGGTTTTTTAAATGCTAATTCCTAACTATATAAGGCTTGAAACCTATGTTTTTTTCAGTGAATTTGCAAGGTTTTTTAAATGCTAATTCCTAACTATATCAGGCGTGAAACCTATATTTTTTTTAAATCGTGCGGTACGCGCACGGTACGCGTACCGTACGCTTACGGTGCGCGTACCCCGCGATTTTTTCGATTTTTAATTTTTTTTGCCCTTGGGGGTCCCTTTGGGACCCCCTGAGAAGGGCTAGAGAGTTGGGGGTCTCTACCCTGCCCCCCTTTCGTGTTTTCCACTCTTGTTTTGGGCTCTCTGTGCCTCAGTTCTCCTGAAAAACAGATGGTGGCCGACACTTCGTGGTTTGGACAGTTTAGAATGTTGACAGTCGACTGCCAGCCAATCAGAAACTCGCTCGCGCACGTAAGGGTACGCGCAGGTACGCGTACGGTACGCGTACCGTACGCGTACGGTGCGCGTACGGTGAGCGCATATAGATATATAATTTGCTCAAATTCAATTTTGATCAAAAACTACTGGAGGGATTTTCACCAAATATAGAAAAGGCACTACTGCATACCTGTCCCTACCATTTTGCCAAGTTTGGTGTAATTCCGTTCAGCCGTTCAGGCTGTAGCCGTGTCTAAAGGTCCCATAGAAAATGCCATTTGAAAAATGTCAAATTAAATTTTCTCAAGAACTACTGGAGGGATTCTCACCAAACATAGCAAAGGCACATCTGCATACCAGCCCCTACCACTTTGCCAAGTTTGGTGTAATTCCATTCAGCCGTTCGAGCTGTAGCCGTGTCAGAATGTCCCTATGGAAATTAACATGGGGAAAACACGTTTTGGGACCCGCCTTTCGGCCCCCGCTTGAAGAATCCCCCCGGACCTTCAGGGAAGGAGCGGAGCGGAGCTGGCCAAAATTCTGGAAAATAACACGCAGATTCCTCAATCGGCGCCAAAGTTATTCCCAATAGAATGTTGAGCGCATATAGATATATAATTTGCTCAAATTCAATTTTCTCAACAACTACTGGAGGGATTTTCACCAAATATAGAAAAGGCACTACTGCATACCTGTCCCTACCATTTTTCCAAGTTTGGTGTAATTCCGTTCAGCCGTTCGGGCTGTAGCCGTGTCTAAAGGTCCCATAGAAAATGCCATTTTAAAAATTTCAAATTCAATTTTCTCAAAAACTACTGGAGGGATTTACACCAAACATTCAAAAGGCACTGCTGCATACCAGTCCCTACCATTTTGCCAAATCTGGTGTAATTCCGTTCAGCCGTTCGAGCTGTAGCCGTGTCAGAATGTCCCTATGGAAATTAACATGGGGAAACACGTTTTGGGACCCCCTTTTTTCTCGGCCCCCGCTTGACAAATCCTCCCGAACCTTTCAGGGAAGGAGTGGAGCGGAGTGAGGCAAATTTAAGGAAAATTACAAACAGATCCCTCAATCGACGCCAAAGTTATTCCCAATAGAATGTTCGGAATTTCCTATGGTAACTAGGTCCTTACTATATATACCTACTGGCGACCGCCAGTAGGTAATATATATATATATGTATATATATATATATTCACTGAAAAAACCATAGGTTATAGACCATATATAGTTAGGAATTAGCATTTACAAAACCTTGAAAATTCACTGAAAAAAACCATAGGTTATAGACCATATATAGTTAGGAATTAGCATTTAAAAAACCTTTTTTTACTCACACAAAACCATTGAAATTCCATATATAGTTAGTAGTACTAACTATATATCGCGCACCCGCAATCCACTGCTGATCATGTCACATATTACATCATTCATGACATGGTCAGTGACATCACTGATGACATCACTGATGACATCTCAAATGACATCACTGATGACATCACTGAAAAAAAACATCCAGTAATTTTATGTTTCTGTAAAGTTTAAATATGTCTTACATATTGAAGAATGAGTGGATGTATAAGTGTCTGGATGAAGGATTTAGTAGGTGCATGACTGACTGTATGAGTGAGTGATTAAAATATGTCTCACTGAGTGCATGGGTTAGTGACTAAACTGTCTTAATTTGTGAATCATTATGTCTGTTGTTCTGTAAACTGCTGCATGTGTTGATCAGTAGCTATATGAGTAACTATATGGGTTATTGATTGATTGCCCAAGTATTTGTATGGGAGACTGAGTGTGTGTGTGGCTGGCTGGGAGGTGTGTGACTCTGTGCAGATCAATGTGTACTTGTATCAGTGATTGTATAAGAGAGTAAGTATGTGTCTAGTATATGTTTGAAAATGTAAGGTGTTCTATGTTTAACTGTAAAGATGAGAAAATGGAAGTGTGATTGATTCTTTACAGGACTGACTAGGTGTGTGAGTAACTCCATGGATGAGTGGCAGAGTGTGAGTGTCTGTATAGATGTATGAGTGCATATGATAGTGTTGTAAAGATGAGTGATTGTATGTATGAATGATTGTATGGGTGAATGAGTGAATGTGTGTGTAGACGTAGGAATTAGTGAGTGCGTATGTAGTAACTAGTATTGGTGTGTCAAAGGTTTCAAAAATTATACTCTGTATTTAACACTGGGTGTAACAGAGGTTATATTAAAGTTGTATTGTCACATGAATGATATCATCAGTGATGTGATCATTGATGTCAAATGAGATGTCATCAGTGATGTCATCAGTGATGTCATTTGAGATGTCATCAGTGATGTCATCAGTGATGTCACTGACCATGTCATGAATGATGTAATATGTGACATGATCAGCAGTGGATTGCGGGTGCGCGATATATAGTTCGTACTACTAACTATATATGGAATTTCAATGGTTTTGTGTGAGTAAAAAAAGGTTTTTTAAATGCTAATTCCTAACTATATATGGTCTATAACCTATGGTTTTTTCAGTGAATTTTCAAGGTTTTGTAAATGCTAATTCCTAACTATATATGGTCTATAACCTATGGTTTTTTCAGTGAAATTAAATGGTTTTTTAATAGCAAATATCATAAGCTGTCGAATGTCAAGTACGTGGTAAGAAAAAACATTTTCGTGTTTATGCACACTGATCTGCTTTGAATGCTGCCCCCCCCCCTCATTTTTATTAGGAGTACTCTCTCTTTGCAGATAGTGAAGGGTAGTTAACGCAGGCCTTTGCCCCCGTTGTAATCCGTCGTGCCTGCTTCTCTCTCCATTTGATTGATTGTTATCCAAGCATTTACTGTTTTAGAATTGGTTCTCTTTGGTTCATTCTCTATTTACAAACAAGCACAGAGTCGCAATACTCTGTTTAGTCTTTGCAGATAGCGAAAAATCGTGTAAAAAAACAAAAGGAATCGAGCAAAATCAGTAGGCCACTAATGGGATCTCTTTTTGACCTCGCTAAAATAGAAACATTAGGAACAACCCCTCATGAGAAATACGAAACTAGTGAGATGAACTGAACTCCACACCATGATGTATGCAAGACAGCTCGGCTCCGCCACCCACCCCGCCCAAAATAACGATAAACTCTATGCAAATATTACAAATATATACAACACACCAGCAAGGTAACAGGGTAAAACATTTTATTAAATAACTATTTACATAACTATTTTATACTTTTTGTTGCCCGATCCGGCTAGCTCAATCGATCGAGCATGAAACTCATGCACTCTGATAATTCAAAGTTTTGAGGAGTGCTTGTAACACTGTCTGAAGCCTATTTGCACTTGCTTCAGCTTCACTATTCTTAATGTAAGTGGGGGCTGTTTGAGGACGTGACTGCATTTGAAAACAATGTGATGCGGTGCCACCCTGAACCGCTTGACGGAGGCCCCCGAGGGACGGTGTCATGGCGCGGACTCGGAGGGGGCGCTTGGCTCCGGCCCCCTCCGCAAGTCGTGTTGCCCTGGTGTGGCCTGAGATCGCCCCCGACATAGGTAGCCGGCTCCCGGGGTCAAGCGGAACTTTTTGCCTTTTGGTGACTCTTCCATTCTTCACCTTGTCCCACAATCCGTTTCACCTAAAGACACGCTGTAGTGGGGCACCCCTTTTCCGTTTCAGTTGCCATTCAGCCCTCTTTTGCTACACTGTGCCTCTTCCGCTATTCAGCTGTTTACCGCCCGCTCTTTCGACTACAGCGTCTCGCTCACCATGTACTTGAGTTGCTCCCACTCTTGCGGTGCAGCGATAGGCGGCTGCCACAGGACTCTCAAAATGGCGGCCGGCTCTTCAGATTTGGGCGTGGTCCACTAAAATGGGCCTGCGACACCTTGGAACTCGGACGCTTGTCTGCTAGAGCTTGGGCTCCATTCTCGAAAGCGTCCCCTCAGCCTTGAAGATTCTACAAAAGTCTTGGGGGCCCCCGACTCCCGCAGGCTTCTGGTGGGGAGCGCCTAGCATGATTGCTCGTGGAATGGCCACGACGGAGCTACGAAATGGTGGTGCTCTCATGCTAACGCCAGCTTCAGTCTGAAACATCCAGAAACACTGTAGACTACCAATTCGATCAGTTCCGGTAGCGCCCCAACGTGACCCGGTAGAGAAGAACTTGCCCTCCCCTCTTTGACTGATGGTTCTTGTTGCCTGTCCCTTCTGTTGTCATTTAACAGAACTATTTAGCCTGCTGAAAGGGGTTGTGTTCCCACCGCTGGTTGGTGGAGACATTTTGACTATATTCTGGACCTGCGTTGTCGCGTAATGCGTCATATGACGCGCCGCGTTAGCGCACCCGGAAGTGCTCCGGTGCGCGAAGCACAGCTTCCCGGAAGCGATCCGGGGCGCGGCGCGCAGCGCGTAACGTAAGCATAACAGGTCATGTGACTTGTTAATAAAACTTTTCATTGGTTCATTTTACTTTTCTTATTCTAATGATGAAAGGCTTGGTCATATGACCTAATAATTACGCTTTTTATTACTTTCGAACATTATTTTTTCTTAAACATATGTTATAATGTTCCAGGCTAATGTACTTTCCCGGAAAATTTACAACTGTCCTGCAAGTAAAATATATTCCTTTTTCGAGAAAAAGGGCGTTTCTTCGTCCCATGACGGAGCCGTTGAGCAAAAGAGGCTCGGCCTGCTGTCTTAGTCGCCGATACGCCTGAATATCAGATTCTTATCGATCACTTTATGTTGCAGAAGTAGAAAACACAACAGCCCTTGACCATTTATCTTTACTGCGTTCCTGCGTATTATACCTTTTACCCTTCATGTAATTAGACTGCTTTATTTCACTTGCCTTTTACTGATTCTAAAACAGTGACTATTATTAAAAACTTTACCAATGTAAATACTACTACCATGTTTTCTTTTAAAAACCTTTATTGTGAAAACGTCAGTATACAAATACGGGCCTATAACCACGTGGGCCGGCCACGGAGCAAACTGTAATCGTATATGATGAGTAGACATTTACACTGTAGAGGAACGTAACGGGCGGGCCATTAGGTTGCAAGAACTAAGGTGTCTAACAGTTGCGGAATCGGTGGACGTACATTTAATAATTAAAATACGACAGAGCCAGTTACAATAAAATTATCTAGATATACATTTGCGGGAAAGTACCATGGGTGACGTTAATTCGAACTTTCAATAGTACAGTAATCAATAACACATCAGAACTTAATATCAATAGGGATGTCGAAATATTCAATCAATTCTCGTCCCCGCCCGCCATGTGCTTCAAAACTGCATACGAATCTCGTGATTTCAAGGTTCAGCAACCAGTACACAACAAGGAGTTACGAGTCCCATTTATTCCGGCGCCATTTTGGGCGAGGACGGGCAGGTCCAGGATATAGTCAAAATGTCTCTACCAACCATCGACTATGATGATGTTCATATGCTGTATTTATTAGAGTAACACTCATCTGTCCACATGAAATTAATTTGCCACAATCTAAACATGTCATTTTAATCTTTCCAAAGTTCTTCTAAATATTTGGGACCGTTTCCCTTGCCTCTGATGCTGTCAGTGCCACTTCTTTGGTGAATGTACTGGCAGGTCGGGGGTTCTCCTCCAAATCTCTCTTTTGTGCAGCACTATAATTAATCGGTGCCACCTCTCCATATGACGATGCATGGTATAGTTACCATAACTATATTTTTTTTCGGTTCCTCTGGAGAGTACATCGTGGCAGATGAGGCAGGTAACGTACCGGGCATTTACCTTTTTTTGCATGTAGAGGAAAGGAAAAAAAATTCGAGCGTCCGAGTTCTAAGGTGTCCCAGGGCCATTTTAGTGGACCAGGCCCAAATCCAAAGAACAGGCCGCCATTTTGAGAGTCCTGTTGCAGCCGCCTGTCGCTGTAGCATCAAGAGCGGCCGAAACTCAGCTGAATGGCAACTGAAACGGTAAAGGGGCGCCCCACTACAGCAGACGAGCCTCCACCTGGGAAGTCCTGTTCACGCCGCCTCCTCCCCCCCCCCTTCGTGCACCCCACGCCGTTATTCGGAGCAGGATTGTAGGATGGCCACACCAGTGCGGCAACTTGCTAGACACCACCTCGGTGCCAACCGAATCTCAGCGCCTTGTGGTGTCTTCTATTCAGAAAATATTGTTGTGCTGCCTTCGACCTATTCGCCGCAAGTGCGTACGCAACTCAGCTGCATAGCGAGTGAAACACCAAGGGGCGCCCCACTGCAGCCGAGGAACCTTCATCTTGGGGGCGACGCACAGCATCACATTGCTTTCCAATGCAGTCAGATCCTCAAACAACCCTCACTGACTGACGCGAACTCACAGGCCAACGGAGCGCCCCACGCCGACTTTCGGCGCAGCATTGTAGGATGGCCACACCAGTGCGGCAACTTGCTAGACACCACCTCGGTGCCATCCGGATCTTGGCGCGTTGCGCTGCCTTTGGCCCTATTCGCACATCGGTCCGCTACTGACGCCACCTCACAGGCCAACGGGGCGCCCCACGCCGACTTTCAGCATTGTAGGATGGCCACACCAGTGCGGCAACTTGCTGGACACCACCTCGGTGCCATCCGGATCTTGGCGCGTTGTGCTGCCTTCGGCCTATTCGCACATCGGTCCGCTACTGACGCGAACTCACAGGCCAACGGAGCGCCCCACGCCGACTTTCAGCATTGTAGGATGGCCACACCAGTGCGGCAACTTGCTAGACACCACCTCGGTGCCATCCGGATCTTGGCGCGTTCTGCTGCCTTCGGCCTATTCGCACATTGGTCCGCTACTGACGCCATCTCACAGGCCAACGGTGCGCCCCACGCCGACTTTCAGCATTGTAGGATGGCCACACCAGTGCGGCAACTTGCTAGACACCACCTCGGTGCCATCCGGATCTTGGCGCGTTGTGCTGCCTTCGGCCTATTCGCACATCGGTCCGCTACTGACGCCGCCTCATGTGCCAACGGATTTTCTACGCTTTTTTATACCCTATGCCGCATAACAGGTCATGTGACTTCTTTATAAAACTTTTCATTGGTTCATTTCACTTTTGGTTTCCTAATGATGGAAGGCTTGATCATATGACCTAAAAATAACACTTTTCATTGGATGAAAACTTTATTTTTTCCCAAACGATGAAAGCCCCACCTTGTTTCTGGATGTTTCAGACTGAAGCTGGCGTCAGCATGAGAGCACCACCATCTCGTGGCTCCGTCGTGGTCATTCCGCGAGCAATCATGGCAGCTGCTCCCCACCGGAAGCCTGCAGGAGTCGGGGGCCCCCAAGACTTTTGTAGAATCCTCAAGGCTGAGGGGACGCTTTCGAGAATGGGGTCCAAGACCTAGCAGACAAGCGTCCGATTTCCAAGGTGTCCCAGGGCCATTTCAGTGGACCAGGCCCAAAAAGGAAAGAGCCTGCCGCCATTTTGAGAGTCCTGTGGCAGCCGCCTATCGCTGCACCGCAAGAGTGGGCGCAACTCAGCTGAATGGCGGATTTTGACACAGTGTACCAAAAGCGGGCGGAATGGCAACTGAAACGGTAAAGGGGTGCCCCACTACAGCAGACGAGCCTCCACCTGGGGAGGCCTGTTCACGCCGCCTCACCCCCCCCCCCCGGGGTGCCCCACGCCGTTATTCGGAGCAGCATTGTGGGATAACAAAACCAGTGCGGCAACTTACTTGACATCACCTGGGTGCCATCCACATCTCAGCGCGTTCTGCTGCCTTGGGACTATTCGCACAACAGACCGCTACTGACGAGCCACCACCCGGGAGGCCCCACGCCGTTATTCGGAGCAGCATTGTAGGATTCCCAAAACCAGTGCGGCACCCAGGCAACATCACCTGGGTGCCGTCCAGAACTCAGGACGTTGTGCTGCCTTGGGACTATTCGCACAACCGACCGCTACTGACCATTGTTCCTTTTTTCCTAAAAATATTTAAATGTTTTTACTGTTTTTGTTGCGTTGTTTATATTTATAAGTTATTAAAGTTTTATAATCCTACTACTTTGTTGGAGTGCTATATATTTTTAATGTGACACATAATTGTAAAAACTTTGATGTACAAAGAGGCATCCCTGGAATCTTCCGCTTCAGGCTCGGTCCCCTCCCCAATCACAATACAGGATGGTTTTCAGATAGTAGGAACGCGTGTGGTGTAACGGATCTCATCGGGTGGGGGCCTTGATCTACTGTAACTCCTTTGAAGAGGGGTGATTCTTTACAGCTGGGGCCATAAAGTACATCTGCAGGGCTACCTGATAGCCTGGGACCGGCCTGGACAATCGGACACAGAGGAAGAGGAGTGTCAGAGGGTGCGGTAGTGAATAGGGCGAAAGGGAGGTGTCGGGCGGGCACAGAGTGTGATTCTCAGGGAAGAACAGCGCAGATGGGGGGAGGTTTATTGCCCATGCATAAGACAGAGAGCGGGGGTGACCAGTGCCTGGGGGAGATGCTTGCGAGGGTGGGGAGCCATGCTAAGGATCGACAGCGTGCAGAGAGTGGGTCTGGTCAAGGCATCTAAAATGGCTGCCGTGCACGACAAATGTGTGGCATTTGAAAAAAGGCAAGATGGCGCAGACAATTTTTTTCAACACTTCCAGATTTCCTTCGAATCGAACGTTAACAGACGTTATCTCTCCCACACTACCGGTCCTCTGGGCTTAAACGCCGAGATGGTAGGGACTGCATCCCGTGGAGATAGGCCGAGACGTCACTCAGCAGAAAAAAAAGTAAAAAAAAAGTCTATAAACATACAATAAGTTAAAAGTCAATCATTCTTGTTTCCTTGTAGTACGCTCCCCAGTTCCCTTCCCGTTACGCTAACCGGGCGCACCCCACCAAAAAAAACGAATTTTGTTTTTTTTTTTTGCCCCGCGGAGCCCTTTTAAAGCCTCCACATCAAACCTATGGGGTCAGGGAGGATCTACTATGCCCCCTTATGGTCATTCGCCCCTTCGCTTTGGCCTCCTCTTGTCTCTCGATCCTACCGAGAAACAAGATGGCGGCCGCTCCGTACTGTTTGGAATGTTTACAGACACCGGAGAGCCAATCAGCTTCGCTTCGCAAAGCTCCGTAACGCGAAAAGTATGCGAAACGGAGCGCTACCCGGGACGCTGTCACAGATATATATCTTTTTTTGAACGTTAATTTCTCAAAATCCACTGCAGCACATATATTGAGACCCAGCAAAGGCACATCGGGCTACCGGTCCCTACAATTTTGCCAAGTTTCATGCAAATCCATTCAGCCGTTCGATTTTTTTTTTGTTTGTTTTTTTTGCCCTGCGGGCCCTTTTAAAAGCTCCACATCAAACCTTGGGGGTCAGGGAGGATCTACTATGCCCCCTTATGGTCATTTGCCCCTTCGCTTTGGCCTCCTCTTGTCTCTCGATCCTACCGAGAGACAAGATGGCGGCCGCTACGGACTGTTTGGAATGTTTACAGACGCCAGAGAACCAATCAGCTTCGCTTCGCAAAGCTCCGTAACGCGAAAAGTACGCGAAGCGGAGCGCTGCCCGGAGCGCTGTTGCAGATATATATCTTTTTTTGAACGTTAATTTCTCAAAATCCACTGGAGCACATATATTGAGACCTAGCAAAGGCACATCGGGCTACCAGTCCCTACAATTTTGCCAAGTTTTGTGCAAATCCATTCAGCCGTTCGGGCTAAAAGTGAGGCCAACCGCCCTATGGAAATTAACATGGGAAAAACGCGTTTTGGGACCCCCCTTTTTTCTCGGCCCCCCCTTGACGAACCCCCCCACATTTTCAGGGGCTGCTCAGAAACAAAATGTTCCATTTTCCTGAAAATTTCAGCCAATTCCGTCCACAAACGCCAAAGTTATTAGACATAGAATTTTCAAAAATCCCATAGAGAAAAAATCTTAACTATATATACCTACTGGCGACCGCCAGTAGGTAATATATATATATATATATATATATATATATATATATATATATATATATATATATATTCACTGAAAAAACCATAGGTTTCAGCCACGTTATAGTTAGGAATTAGCATTCAAAAAACCTTAGAAATTCACTCAAAAAAAACATAGGTTTCGCACATGTTATAGTTAGCTGGACATTTCACTCATACAAAACCATTGAAATTCCCCTGTTATAGTTAGTTCAGCTAACTATAACTCGCGCGCCCGCAATGCACTGCTGATGACGTCACATATTACATCACTCATGACATCACTGATGACATCTCAAATGACATCACTGATGACATCACTGATGACATCATCCAGTGAATGTGTGTCTTTCTGAAAAATACATATTTTTTATATATGTATATCTAAAGGTCGATGGAAGAATAAATGGGTAAATAAGCGTCTAAATGGATGTTTTTTTGTAGAAATGATTGCATAACTGACTTATTAAGTGAATCTTAGTGAATACATGTATTTGCGAGTAATGTTTAAATATGTAAATATCTGTATCAGTGTCTCACTTTGTCTATAAGTGTATTGATGTATATAAGTGATTATATGTGAGAGTGAGCGATTCGAAGAGTTCCTGTATAAATAAGTATGTGTTTCTATAAGTGATTGTTAAAGAGAGTAAGTATGTGTACGTTTCTGTAAAAGTAAGTGTACTGGTGTGTGTATAGCTGTATATGCAAATAAATGGATGTTTGATAGTTTATTTGTATGTGTGAGTATGTGTGTGAGTAACTCTATGGATGAGTGTTGGTGTGTAACAGGATGTATAGGTGTATGAGTACATATGATGAGTAAGTACATGTATGAGTGACTATATAGAACTGTTGGTGAATGAGTGGATGTGTATGTAGATGGTGGAATTACTGAATAGGTTGTTGTAACTGGTATTGATATCTCCATTTTTTTGAAAATTGTAGTTTCTATTTTTGAATGTGTGTATCAAAGGTTATATTAGGGTGAGAGGAGGTCTGCCTCTCTTTCACAAGGATGATGTCATCAGTGATGTCATCAATGATGTCATTTGAGATGTCATCAGTGATGTCATGAGTGATGTCACTGACCATGTCATGAGTGATGTAATATGTGACGTCATCAGCAGTGCATTGCTAATTCCTAACTATAACGTGGCTGAAACCTATGGTTTTTTCAGTGAAGTTCAAAGGTTTTGTAAATGATAATTTTAAAATGTACTAATTATTATATTTCTTTCTTTTTATAGTAATCTCCTACATTTTTATACTATTTTCAAACCTATAACCAACATTCTCTTCAACACTGTCCTTTTTCGTTTTGCTTGCAGGCGCAACTTCATCTTCTCTACAGTTTAACTACAGATATTCTCAAATCTTCTTTTTGTACCTACCACACGCTTTTCAAATACTGGATATTGACCTAGATTGGGTGCACATTCTCTTCTTAACCTATTATACTCTTTCACACAATTTGCATCTGCACTAACCTTTGTCTCATCAAAATCAATCAAGTACAATCCAGATAAAGTTCTGACTCGAGACAAAGCAACATATGCCATATCCTCTTTAAACACGGTACTTCCAATATTCACTAAAACACTACCTACACTTAAACCTTGAGATTTATGAATGGTCACCGCATATGCCTAACAAACAGGAAACTGTTTTCTGCGTACATACAAATCTTTTACAAGCAAAAACCGAGATGAACAGCGACTAAATTGTTATACTTCAGCAATTTCATCAAATTTGATTTTCAAAAATTCAATCCCATCTCTATAAACATAATTAACAAAATCAACAATTTTACCCATTGCTCCATTTACTAAACCTTTTTCCACAATCAAATTACGTCATAAAATTACCCTACAGTTTACACTTGCATACAAATTCTTTTCTAAACCAGCAGTTTTACTTATCGATTTCTCCAAAGAATCCAATTTCCTCTTCAACTTTTCAGTCAAAATAATAGTGATTCCTTCATGTTCTATTTTATCAATAGCTTCCAATTTTATAATTTCTTCATTTTCCAACTTTAACATTTCTTCATTGAATATAGAACATTCACGTAGTGTTGGCATTAAGCAGATTACAGATTTGTTTTCTGCAATTCTCATGTATATTTTCTTCTTGGACAATATTTTCATTTGGAAACAAATTAGAAAGTAATCGCCTCTGTAAAGCTTGTTTGCCATGTTCAGTCATTTTTCCAATTCTTAAATCTTGAAGAATAGTTCCATAATCAGCATCATTTGCCTGTCGCATATTTGTAATAAGTTCCTTATACTCAAATTATGACCAAATGTTTACATTTCCAATGCTCCCCAAAGACTTTCTGGTATCTTAATGCAACAGTGTTTTAAACACTGGCTGTCCTTTTACAGGAGTAAGTTGTAGAAGATCTCCAAAAACTATGACTTGTTTTCCTCCAAATATTACGTCATACTCTGTTTTAAGAATTTGCTGCATTCTTATAATGCACAAAATCAAGCATTAAGTTTGATACCATGCTTACACCATCAATAATGAGAAGTTTCATTTTCCTCAAGACTCTTGAAACTTCACAAGAAGTTTCTCCAGATAGCTTGTGGTATTCTAATTTATTTTCATGCTCTACTGGTAGCATTAATAAACGATGTAAAGTAATTCCTTTAACATTGTGGGATGCTAATCCAGTTGGAGACGTGACAACACAAGACAAATGCGACTCAGTTGTTTTATGTAGAAACGTTGTAATTACTTTAATTAAAAATCTTTTGCCTGTTCCAGCTTGTCCACTCACGTACATTCGGATAGGTTCAAATGATGAGCAAGTGCACTCTTTCTTCTCATGAAGTAATCCATGGTCAATCTGTTCTCTTACTTGCTCATATATTTCTTTCTGCTCAAGATTTAGTTGTTCTTCCAAGTTTCCTAAGTTTGTTACATCTTCTTGACCTTGATGCATTGCTGTTTCCACCTCTTCCATAGCAGTTGCTGCTTCCTTTAGAACAATTGCTTCTCCTAGTGAGTCCTGACTCAATGGAGCAGAAGTTTGACTGTCTTGAGAACTGTCTCTAGCAATCTCAGCTGCAATTTTACCTTATTGCTCAATTTCATCATTCAACATTTGCACATAATTAGCAAAAACAAGACATTCTATAGTATCTTTAGTTGCATTGAAGGAATCTTCATAGCTCTCGAAATCTCCAAGTAATTCCAATCCTGAACGCCATGGCATGAAAAGTTGCAAAAGAGCTAAATAGTAAAATTCCCTTTTGTCAGATGTTTCGCAACTCAGTTTATAGGTGATTAATCAAATGTCCTTTTCTTTGTTTCACCAGACATCCTTCAGAACCAATAACGGCATATATACCATTATTAATGTTTTCGGTAATATTACGTTTAAAAATATAGTTTTGCAGCACTTCATAGAGACAAATGTTCTCAAGATGATAACTTCTATTTGGATAATATGTATCCAACATATTTGTTTTCACTATATGTGTACTTTCTGGCTCTTTTTCAGCTAAATATTCAATTTCTTGCACAGATTTAAGAACTCGGTTTCGTGTTGCAGCAAGACCTAGACTCACCCAAATGATTCTTCTAGATTTGGAATATAGACTTGCAGATGATAACCGATCCGAGCATTCATACGCTCCAATTTCTCGATGAGCTAACATCTTCAAACTGTAAGTATATAACTTTTTACTTAGACTCTTCTCATGGGAAATCTCTTCCCACATTTCCTTCAATTCCGTCTTTTCTGATTTTATTATGTAGGATGTTACATATCGAGCAACAGCAATGGAATTGTCTGCAACATATTGAATATCCATATTAGCATTCCACATGGACAAAATGACTGGGTTATAGTCATTTATATATTTTGACTCTGCATTTCTTCTTAAGTTGTAGGTATTTTCTGGAGACTTTCTTGTGATAGTATGTCACAAAGATGATATAAAACTGTTCACTCTTCCTTTTGATATTATCGGTCGCGGAAATGCAAAACGGCATTTGGTATAGAATTTGTCCTTATATTTGTACTTTCGACCACAGTATTTCCCACAACGATGGCTTTGGTATCGTAAGACTTGTTGTCTTAAGTCCTTATCTTGTGTACTATTGGGTATATCACATGTAGCATATTCTTCAATAAAAGACAACACAGTATCATCTGAGTCTGTTCCAAATTTGGGAGCATCTTTGATCCATATTAGCATGTGTATGTGAGGAGCACCTCTTGCTTGATACTCCTTTCTCCAAAAGAAGTCCAGAACCTCTCCAAGAAGAGGATATTTTTTATTGGTAATTAAAGACATCATAGCTTCAAATCTATGATTGAAATACCTGCATACATTAACTGGATCCAAAGAGCGCAATTCTCCAGGTGTCTTGTATTCAATATTTAGTATATTTGGATTTGCCTCTTGAAGAAATTGAAGTAAATCATCCCAAGCATATTCAGCACAGCTTAGAGTAAGGAACCATGTAGGAGTTCCTAAGATCCTTAGCATACATTTGAGTTCTCCGTGACGATAGTACCAGTACTCATCAGTACCACGCTGACATGCCATCAGATTAACCAGCTGAGATTTCAAAACATTATCTTTCTGCTGTACTTTATCCATAAATTCCTTTGCTGAAACATTTTGCAGATGTACACCTGTTTTCAATATATGGTTTACTGCATAAGGAAAGTCCAGACAAATGACTCTCAAACAAAAGATGAAACAAACATGGAATACATTGTCGAAATCTTGGATCTTCTGCATATAATCTTGATGTCCGGTATTCAGATGCAGGAATCTGCACAGGTCGGTCATCATATCATCCTCCTTTTCCCGTCCGACGCGGTGATTAGCACCGTTGCGTGGAGGGCGAGGAAGGGTAGAGACAGGTACTTCCGGTTGGCTGGGGGGCCAGTTAGCGGTCTAGTCGCGATTCCCGGCTCAGTCTTTCAGGGATAAAAGGCTCAGAGGCAACGGCCGTGTTGTGGTGAGTGGGCAGTGGCAGGGCCCTCAAACCACTGCATATTGCGCATGATTTTATTGCACAGGGGGTTTTATCTGAATATATAGCGCGACTACAGTGTTTTAGGAGCACTTTTAAATATTTTATCTTGCCTGCTCTGGGGGCTTGCTGAGACCGACCCCAGGCCTGTACTCGATCTCCTCCTTCCCGCTCCGGTCCAACGCGGTGACTAGCACCGTTGCAGGGAGGGCGAGGAAGGGTAGAGACAGGCACTTCCAGTTGGCTGGGGGGCCGGTTAGCGGTCTAGTCGCCATTCCCGGCTCAGTCTTTCAGGGATAAAAGGCGATACTCAAGCGACCGCGCAGCGGACGCGTGTAGCGGGCGCGCTGCCGGCGCGCCAAAGGCAAGCCCGTCTGTTCCCGTCCACGGCCGTACGGGGACTGGGGCCAGGACCCCTGGCCGGACGGCGGTCAGAATACAATATGACATGGCGGAGTTGCAGGCATTGTGCCCCCTTAAAGATGGCGCCTGCAGTCACAGCATGTCGGTTACTCAAGATGGTGCCTGCAGTCACTGCTTGTTTAGGTGGAACACTGATCACATAAGGCAGGTAGGTAGAGGTGGACTCTGCTGTGGGCTACTGAATTGTAGATCTCTTAGTAAACACAAGATTGAAATCTCTGACTTGCTTTCGGGCACAAAGCTTGATTTCCTGTTTCTCACGGAGACCTGGCTGGATGCTGATTCTGAGCCAGATATCCTAGAGGCACTCCCCTCAGGCTATACAATACCCAGAATTGATAGGGTGATAGGCAGAGGAGGTGGGATAGCGGTGATCTTTAGACCTCCCCTTGAATGCTTTTTTGAACCATTCACGTTATGGGAAAGCGAGGCTGGCCCCTTTACGCTAAACATCAGCCCCAACCTTACGGTGAAAGGACTTTTGGTCTATAGACCCCGGATCCCCCTACACACTTTGTGCCCAGTTTGGTTGAGGGTATTGCTCATCTGGCCTTAAGACATGATAAGTTTTTAGTTCTGGGTGACCTGAATCTTCATTTGGAGGACCCTTTGAATGAGGGGGCATTCGATCTATGCCAGGATCTTCGGTCACTCCATTATTTGAGAGTGAAATTGCCAACTTGAATTTACCAGAGATAGCAGAAAAGAACTATGCCATTCTGAATAAAATTATCTTTCATCATGTCACAGACATCAAAATTCGCAAAGCAAGGAAACTAAGAAGGGATGAATTAGATTACACTAATGGAAGAGTCTTTACGTTTGCACGTAAATATGATCACATGGTACCTAAAGCCAAACAACAGGGTGGGACTGACAATAAATCCGTCAGCTCTAGTTCAACTTCCCTTGACACTGCACATACCGAAGAGAGTGAACCTGAAACCAATACCAATGCCAATTGTAATAACAATTTTTTATTGGAAGTGAAACGAATCAAGAGAGGGAACAGAGAGTTCAAACGGCCAGGGTTGGTAGGGAAACAAGGAGGGGAACAAGAGGTGGCCTCAGGGGAAGAAAGACAGGGTGTAAGGACAAGATCCTGGACCCAGAAGAAATAGAGGATGTAGACATTGTGAATTTATCTGATTTAAGTTTGTCTGAAGACGCGTGTACTGTGCTCAGAAAAGGAATGAGCTTTTGTCCTAACTCATTTGGTGACATTTGTGAATTAAAAGTTGATCTATTTAAGTTCATACGATGTTTGAAGTTGAAAAAACATTTTGATTCAATGTCAACCAGCAATAAAGTACTGCATAAGAACTTGGGCTTAATAGTGTCTGATGAAACAAGTATACAGAATATTTTGGATACCAGACTGTTGTTATCTTTGAGTGAATGTGAGGATGAAATGGTGACTACTGAAATAGTTATGAGAGACTTAGGTATTAGTGATGACTATAGCATATCCAGCAACTTGAAAGAGAAATCTAAATGGCCGCCTACACTGACACCGGGTAACAATTTTGATTTATTTTACAAATTGGTACTAGCAGATTTGGACAAACATGAAGATAAACACAGAGAAAAGAGATATGGAAATGATAACCTGACATGAAGAGAGAGACAAGCACTGAAAGAACTGTGTAATAATAAGGAATTGATCATAAGAGAGGCAGACAAGGGGGGCAATATGGTAATAATGAACGCTAAAGATTACGATGCAGAGTTACTTGCCCAACTTAACAACCCTCTTTGCTATGAACCTCTGACTGGAAATCCGATGTGGGCCTTGACTGAATATATAACTACACAACTTAAGAAATGGCATGGTCTGGGGCTATTAGACAATGATGATTTAATATACTTGAAACCCAATAAGCCGACATATCCGTGTATCTATACGCTACCTAAAGTACATAAGGCTATGACATTCCCCCCGGGCAGACCGATCATTTCTGGCATGGGGGGTCCTACGGAACGACTTTCAGAATATGTAGATGTGTTTATCAATCTTCTAGTTAAGAACTTACCCACATACATGAGGGATACAAAACATATTCTGAGTATATTATCCGACTTAGTTTGGGATGAAAATATGTACCTAGTCACATTAGATGTGACATCCTTGTATACAAGTATCAGAAGAGAGTATGGTCTACGGGCAATGAGGAATATGCTTAACAAGAGAACAGCAGGTGCATTAAGACACTCAGAAATGTTGATTGAGATGGTAGAAATCATTCTTGACAACAATGTTTTTCTGTTTAAAGAAAAATGGTACAGACAGAAACAAGGAGTGGCAATGGGCTCCAGGTTTTCTCCCTCGTATGCCAACCTTTGTATGGGTTGGCTGGAGGAGAGAAGGATCTGGGGCCTGGAGGGCCAACCATGAAATGACTCAATTCTATGCTGGGGACGCTACATAGATGACTGCATAATGATATGGACGGGTTCTCAAGATAAGCTTATTGGTTTTATTGAATACATGAACAATAATGACTTAAACATTTCCTTTACGTCGGTTGATAGTAAAAATAAAATTTCTTTTTTGGATGTCGAGCTCTTTATAAAAGAGAATAAAATTGAGAGCAGGACTTTTAGAAAAGAAACAGCCTGTAATTCCCTACTACATGCAACCAGTGCACATCCGCCACATCAAATAAATGCAATCCCCTATGGGGAATTGATGAGAATAAGGCGAAATTGCAGTACAAACACAGACTTTGATGACCAGAAAAAGGGAACTTTACAAAGATTTCTTAAAAGGGGTTACAACATAACCAGACTAAAGAGAGCAGAATCCAGGATCAACAAGATTAGACGTGATGACACTTTGAAGGATTCCCCAAAGAAAGACAAGGAGGGGAATGAAATTAGGCTAATCACGGGATATAATGACTGGTCCAAGGTTTTGTGTAAGATCCTGAATAAACATTGGCATTTACTTCGAGCAGATAAGTGCTTGGAGAAATATGTAACTAAGAGACCAGCCATAACTTATAGAAGGGGATGCACACTTAGGAATATCTTAAGCCCTAGTTATCCTATTGCATCCCTTAATACTAATTGGTTGACAGAACATGGTAGGGGCTTCCATAGCTGTAAACAATGCACGGCATGCAAATGGGCCAAAAACAAAGTCCACGCGAGCACCTTACTGAAATATCACCGAGCTCTCAGAATCCCACGCGGCCTGAGGATTTCTTTAAGACCATCTTTATGTAAAAATTCCAAAGCATTTAAAGATAAATGGGACGCCATCCTTAACAAATGCAGTCTCGACCTGATTCTTTTAATCGTGGAAGAACTTTCCGGTATACTTAAAGAACTAGAACAGGAGATAAAAGAGGTGGATGATGAACTTAGGAACATGCTTTCCTCTGATGAACTCACTCTAACCCTAGAGGACACTCAAAACATCCTCGATAAACATCGCAAAGAAATAAATGAACGCAAATTAAGAAAATTTCGAAGGGACACCCTCGATTATAAACTTGACGAGGTATACTCGTGGGCAGACGTTTACGCTCAACGACGACGCAATAGACCATCAAACACCCAAACCGACACCTCATCCTCGGAGAGTGACTTTACATCCCGACCTCCACGCAAACAAACCACCACCCCTCCGGGTGATGATCAAACTAGTACATCAACCACCACAACCTCTGCGGTCTCTTTTTTAGAATCAGACCCAAGACAAACCGAAGACTCAGGAGGAGCAAGAACAAAGGAAAAAGACACTATTGCTCCAAACACGAGAAGCACAACCACCAAGAAGGACACCAAAGGCAAAAAGAACGTCTCATAATTAACATCTCAAATGCTATCATACCTAAACATCAAATCGACTTGCTTGAAAAAGGCACATCATTCGTTCCAGTAACATCCACAAATCTGTTGGAACTTGAAATTAGCACATTCAAATTCACGAGGAAACTCAGACTACGCCATTTCTTCGATAACATCATGCCACCTTCTAACACATCCAAATCGGATGAATTACGTGGACTATGACCCACTAGTACTTTCCAAGCACAGTGCAGTCACAAAAGCATCGATTTATTTGAAGATCTAGTATGCAACGACCTTTCCAAGATAAATTTCAACAAAAGATCGAAACATTCTAACCTCACAACTAAAGATCGCGACACGTTGAAATCTCTAGCCAATAACCCACAAATCAAATGCATTCAAGCTGACAAGGGAGGTGCCCTTGTGATCATGGACTCTGCCATGTACAATCAACGACTCCAAGAACACATCCACGATGAAACTATTTACATGCAACTTGATGTTAACCCTACAAAGGAGTTTCTTAACATTCTTCAAGAAATTGTAACTAGAGCACATCGCAACGGCATCATTGAAGACCGCACAAAGAACTTTCTTCTAACGGAGTTTCCCAGGAGTCCAACTATCCAATTGAGTCCCAAGATCCACAAAGACCTTCACAACCCACCATGTAGACCCATCGTATCCACCAGGGGATCATTGCATGAACCTACCGGTAAATTCATCGACAAATATCTCCAACCTATTGTCCTTAAATCTACCAGTTACATCAAAGATACCACCGATTTCTTAATAAAACTTTCCAAAATCCAAATAAACAAAGAGAAGTCTTACATTCTATGCACGGCTGATGTCAGCGCATTGTACACCTCAATACCACACCAAGGCGGCATTGAAGCCGTAGAAGCAGCCCTCCTCAACAGCAACATTGAACCCAACATGCAAGCTTTCATCATGGAACTGATGGGGTTCACCCTATATCACAGTTACTTTCAGAACGATAACCAGTGGTTCTTACAGTTGTCCGGAATGTCGATGGGAAACTGCGCAGCTCCCACATACGCTAACATCTTCATGGAGAACTTTGAAACACGCCATATTTACGCAGACCCCACCTTTCACAACAAGACCAGCATGTACGTCAGGTACATTGATGACCTTTTCTTTATTTGGAATGACACTGAACAATCTCTAAACGAGGCCCTCACCAACCTCAACAAAAAAGATGAACGGATTCAACTATCATGGCAAATAAACGACCGCACTATTTCATTTTTGGATGTGAATGTCACAATTACATCTGATGGTTTCAGCACTGACCTATTCAGGAAACCCACTGATCGCAACAACATTCTCCACTTCTCCAGCTTCCATCAGGGAGCTTTGAAGAAACACATGCCTTATTCACAAATGTTACGCGTCAAACGCATAGTATCCAACGAACAAACAGCCAATCTTCGCATAAAAGAAACTAATGATCGCTTCTTACAGCGAGGGTACCCAGAAACCATCCTAACTGAGGCACAAACCAGAGTGGAGAAAATTTCCAGACAAGAGTCTCTAATCAAACAGCCCAAAAAAGATAACCAACGCATCGTTATGGTGTCTAAATTTTCTACATTCAGTACCATGTATAAAAAGATCATCCTCAAACATTGGCCTATCTTACAAGTAGACCCAGATTTTCGGGACATGTTTCAACAACCTCCATTATTCGCATACTCAAGAAGTAAGAACATACAGGAAATCTTATCCAATCCCACTCCCAAACACATGGTATATAAAGGCACTCAACCATGCTTGAACTGCAGTCACTGCAATTCCATTATAAAAGGCAATACTATCAGACATCCAATGAAGGGCAATCCGATTAGACTCCAAGTGAATGCCACTTGTGATACCTCGAACCTCATATATGCACTGAAATGCCCGTGCGGCAAGCTATATGTCGGAAAAACCCAACGCAAAATCAAAACACGGCTTAACGAGCACAAATCAAATATCCAACTGAAATATGAAAAATCCAATGTTGCAACTCATTTTGCTGAAGCCAGACATTCTATTGCCCAACTCCGATTCATCATTCTTGAAACTATCTCCAAAAAAGAAGGCATGGACACACGAAAATTCTTACTCCAGAGAGAGTTGGAATGGATTTATCGTCTGCAGTCGCTTAAACCTCATGGTCTTAACGACCGAACCGAACTCAGTTGTTACCTTTAACTGTATATACCCATGATTACTGCATTGTTTGATCTGATTTTGTTTTATCTTATGTGCATTGTACTTCCTTGCGTCACTACACCTTTCCAATATGGCCCCCGCATTAGTCTCCAACTCCTAGTTACACCCACACTTAGTCCTTCCTTTAATACACCAACGCGTCCTCCCTTTAAACTTCCCCGCGCTCACACTCGCTTCAGGCACCCCGCCCGTATACTCTTCAGCAACGCTCGAGGCTTTTTACCCGTGACATGAAGTAAGTAGAACATTTCACCTCCTGAAACGCGGATTTAGCGCACCCTCCCTTCACCTTCCACCGAGTCCGTCACGCGCTGACGCCACCCGCTTCACATTCCTCACTCCCTTAAGGTTCAATAGCTCACTTTTTTGATCGGCACTTCCTAAAATATAATGCATAGCCCGCATTAGACCCCAGTTCTTACAGCTCCTTTCGTCTGCCCCACAGCGCTCCTTGACAAAGGGCTGTCAGCCCGAAATGCATCGGAGGCGTTCCCTCTACCCTATCGTCATGTACTAAGCTTGGATCAGATATGATTTGAATATCTACAAAGACAATGTACTAACCTGCCAACGATTAAAATTATAAATCGTGAAGTTGAACTTTCCTTTGAATCATTGTTTTGAACTCTAAACGTAGTGCCTCCTATTGGGGATGCAGCTGCATCACGATGCCTACACCACAGTCCAAAAACAAAGTTACACACTTTGATGGTCCGAATAAGAAAAGATATGAGATTAGAAATAACATTAACTGTCTTACTAAGTACGTTGTATATGCTGTGGAATGCAAGTATAAAAAAACGTATATTGGCAGTACAATTAGAGCAGTACGAGAAAGGATTTGCGAGCATATCAGGGCAGTAAAAATGGGGGATATGAGATATCCCCTAGCTGTACATATGTCAATCTGTCCTCTACAAACAACTAATAGACGTTTTGAATACTATGGGATAGATCACATACAGAGAGATCCAAGAGGGGGGAATAGGGAACTTATGTTACGCAGAAGAGAAGCTATGTGGATACTGAAAATGCGTAGCATAAAATGCGGATTGAACATTGACCATGAGCTACATTATTTCCTGGGTGATAATAGATGAATAATGTGGCTTATAGTGAGAGCACAGTGATTTCATTATGCATTTTTTATTATACAATATACAACTAAATGCTACTAATACTATGGGAATATTGTATATAAAGTCTGTTTATGATGACCTTTTCTCTGAGATTCTGTAACTGGCATTTTATTTATGGATGGAAGGTTCTTGGCTCTGTATATTTCCCTTAGGTGACTACAGAAAAGCCACTAATGATGTCTTACTCTGACCAGTACTATGACTATAAGGAAAAAGAGAAGAAGAAAACGATTGATTAGATTTTAGGGCTCCGCAGACTGTCTTAAACGGTGTCTATATGTTCGTGATTTTAACCGAGCACTTAAACTATCGCTACAGAATGGATTTATGAGGGATGAGTGATGATTTTCACGGTAATCGGATCGAGGATTACTGCCAGTATGGCTGCCTTCTTTCGACTATTTTTAGTCCTCTGTTTATTATTATTTTGTGGGTGTTATGAATGTTACCCAATCAAGGACCAGGATAGAAGAGAGTACGATTTAATTAGAGGCGGACTACACCTGTGCCGCAGACGCGAGGAACACGTATGGCGAGAGGAAACTCTGAAGCAGTACTACTCTAGCTGAACTAGTAGGTAAAGAAACCCCCCCCCCTCCCACCCCTCTCCGTTATTAGTTTGTTTTATATTCTCCTTTTAACTGAGTAAATGGCGGTAGGGAGAGGGAACACACTAAAAATCATTTTTTAAAATCACCGTTGAGAACGCCAAGGAACCCTTTTGAGGTTCGAGTCTTCTCTTGAGACTTATTAATATCGGGGAACATGGCTATATATAACATTATAATGATAGGAATTGAATATATGTCCAACTATACTCGTAAATTATCGACTCTACCCGAGTGATAGATATTTGTTTGGAGTATGATACTTGATTGGAATGGATCTTGGCAAAGATACGAACACGTTTAGACGTGTACACTTTTCATGTTACATGCTTGGAGAGTTAAATAAGGGGATACTGATTGCAATAATTTCTATACTTCAGAAATGAATGACGAACACTTGATACAGATAAGCAGGGAACTGACACGATTATAACATTTTGGAACCCACGTGTGGGTTGGAAATATCACCACGCACAAAGTAGGTGCTATTTAATCTTGATGTCTATCTTAATGACAATTCTAATTTGAAAGTCTTTGGTTATTGTCTACAACTCAGTGTTTTACTTTTTCAGAGCACGATACAGAGACTATTAGGTATCGTTATCATATTCTTTTATTTGACCAATAACTAGTGCTGACACTTGAGAACTTTCCTTACTCTGTTTGCACGAAACATTGAATTACTAATCTAGAACCTTCTTTGACTGACGATCCTATACTGACACTCTTGAATACTGAAGTCTTTAAACTTGTTTTATGTGGCTTTTCTGGGCAGTAAGGTTGAGATATTTTGAGCCATTTGGAACCACTTGTTTCCGTTCTTTCCATCCCACTATGTTTAGACTATACACAAGTCTTAATTGGAATGTTTTGATATAAATATATTTTATATAATTAAATATTGAGATGTGAATAATTCTCTGGCCACTTAGCTGGCACACCACAATGGGTGTATTGTTTTGGTGAAATGGGAATTCACTATTGTGCTTGGAGTAATCTAGAGGTTACTTATTTTGAAGAAATACTATACAATTGTGTATGTTTATTTCATGCAGCCTTGAGAAAGTCGCGGAACCACTATCTGTAGCGACGAAACGCGTTGGCTGTTGTTTGCTGTTTGGAAGAAATCAGAATTAAAACAAGACAAGAACTTGACCTGAAAAATTTTGAACTGTTGACTCACATGTTCTTTGCCTATGATATGTGTGATATTCTGAATAAGTGAAATTAATTCAATGAACATACGTGTGCTTGGGAGTTAGAAGTTTCTTGGTGAGAGACTAGTCTCTTGATTTATGGAGTTTGTGTGGTTCTCCATACCTTTGAGCACCGTACAAATATTTTGAAATTGATTAATCTTTAGTGCGAATCTAAACCCTAAGCGCCATTGCACCTATAAGTTAACCACGTCGCTATTTGTTGTAGTCACTCCACTTGTGCCTGAAATCGTGCGTCCCTACTCATCAGCACGGACACCTACTTGATCCGGTGTTCGCTAGCTGGGAGAATGTAGAAGTATCCACCCTCCTCCCCGTTCCCTGGTCTAATCATTTTCTGGTTCCCTTTGTGATAAGGGTGTCAGAGGCCGAAGGTCAGGAATCAGCTACTTGCAATCACCTGCGCAGGAAATGGAAACATTTTGTACAGGATGATTTTAATAGCAAGTTGATAGTGGGCGGGCCCCAGGTGTTACAGACAGTGAAACTGCCTGTATGAATCTGGAGAGGCGAATAGAGAACGCTCTTAATACGGTGGCCCCGCTGCTCTCTAATAAACTGATGGGCAGGGTACATAAATCTGCACCTTGGTACACCCCAGCCTTACATCTCGCAAAAGCTGAATGTAAACGTCTGGAGTGGCAGTGAAGAAAGGGATTTTTGTACCAGGATAGATTGAAATACAGTGAAGAACAGAGAAAATACTATGGTCTCATTAGGCAGGCTAAAGCCACCTACTACCAGGCCAGAATCGGGACGGCGGAAAATTCCACAAAATAACTCTTTACAATATACGAGGAGATCTCTTCCCTTGCAGATACTGCCGCGCCAATGGTGGGTTCGGCGGAGGCATGCAATTGGGTTGCAAATTATTTTTCGGAGAAGGTGAAGGAAATCTATTCATCCTTCTCAGGGACCATAAGGAGAAGCATTGAATTTGAGGAAAAGGCAGGAGAAACTGAGGCAGGTCAGAGATTGCTCAATTTCATTGTTCCTTCTCCGGAGACGCTTAGTAAAATCTGTCTCAGCATTAAGTCTGGTTCTACCAGAGACCCTGCCCCACCTAAAGTGCTGGGCCAGAGTTTCGAGATTCTTGAGCCGTACATCAGGCATGTATTGGAGGTTTCGTTCAATTCACACCCAGTGCCGGGGAATTGGAAACGAGCTATTGTTCTCCCAGTCCAAAAGTAGCCGAATATTAGTCAAGACAAATTAGAAAATTTGCGACCTATCTCGCTTCTGCCATTTTTGGCAAAGATAGCAGAGAAGGTGGTAAATCGATAACTCATGATACATATGGAGGATTCTAGCCTCCTTCATCCGTCTCAATCTGGATTCCGTGCTGGTCATTCTACAGAGTCCGTACTACTGCATGCCACGGAAACCATCAGACAGGGGGCTGACACTGGGCACACTATGGCTTTGATCATGCTAGACCTGAGTGCCGCCTTTGACACTGTAGCACATTACACCTTGCTGCAGTGTCTGAATAGGAGAAGTGTATCAGGCCCGGCCCTGAAATGGCGGAAGTCCTTCCTGGTAGACCGTAGTTTTCAGGTTAGACAGGGTGCACACTATTCCAATTATATCAAATTGAGCCCTACCCTGTTTAACCTGTATATGACTCCTTTGGCGGAGATAGTACAGGGCTTTGGAGTTGCGGGTCATCTCTTATGCCGACGACACCCAGCTGATGATCACCCTATCCCGGGCACCGGATGTAGCAGCCTCTAATTTCAGGACTTGCATGCAGGAGCTTGCCTCCTGGATGGCTAAGAACTGCCTGAAACTTAATGCAACAATACAGAGGTGCCTATGGTGGGGGGTGATTCGTCTGGTTGGGCGTCGGCTTGGTGGCCTCCGAGTCTGGGCCCTACCCCCACACCATGCACCCAAGCGAAAAATCTTGGGGTCTGATTGGATTCCTCTCTTTCTTATGACGTACATATCAGACGCGTAGTGGGGAAATGTTTCGGAGTACTCAAAAATCTACGCAAAACGTTAGATCTCTTCCCGATAGGGGCTAGGAAGACGTTGATGCATGCTCTTATTACATCTCGCCTAGACTATGGCAACATACTCTACCTGGGCGCCCTGGCTAAAGGTCTTGGGGGATTAAAGGTTATGCAGAATGCCGCCGCACGGCTGGTACTTATGCAGCCTAGGAGGGCTGCTTCAAAAAAAGCCCTGGATCTGCTTCATTGGCTTCCAGTGAAGAAAAGAGTGATGTTCAAGGTATTATGCACCTGTCACCGCATCACCCAGAACGTTTGTCCTTCATATCTGAGGGACCTTTTCACCAGCTATGTGCCTGGAAGGTCCCTTAGATCTAGTGGGACTGGTCTGTTGAAAGTGCCGAAGGTAATGAAGGCCAGAATGGGAGGCCGATCCTTCAGGTTCTTGGCTGCTCAAAACTGGAACAAACTCCCTGTAAAACTCCGGTTGGAGATCCCTGAAACTAAGCTTAGGAAGGCGCTGAAAACATATCTGTTCTCCGGTTAGCCTAAAGGAGGCCTTAGCCTGCGGTTGGGCCATTACCTCTCTCTCACCACAGCGCGGGGACACGCCGGGATGGCGTAACTATGCGCTTTATAAATCTCCTTTATTATTATTATTATTTTTCCTGTGGGAAACAATTGAGGGAAACAACGAGCTTCCAAACTTTTGTCCCCCCATACACTAATGGGACTTCCTTTTGCTTCTTTCATTTGGAATAACTCTATACTATTCCCCATCACTTCTTTAGAATGCAGTGGATGAACACTGTAATGTTCGTAGATTACTTCAGTTCTGGACACATCCACTTTTTCAATTTGTCCAGATGGCAAGTCACTATCTTCTTCTACAATTATTTCTTCTTCTCTCACATACACATTTCTGTAATATTGATTATTTTTTACCAGATACAACGTTGCCTTTTTCACTTTCCTAACATCCAAAAATTCTTGCCAGATTTTCTTACTCTTAGTAGGAACGCCATTAACAAGAATAACTAAAGGTTCAACCTCTACATTTTCTACACCAATTGTTTCAATATTTTTCTTTAAATCTAGAGGCAAATATACAACTGTTCCCTTTAATCCTCTCTGTAAATCAGAAGGAGGCAATTTTCCTGTCTTAGGCTCCATACGAACTATAGCCTGAAATGGATGCACACATTGAATAAGAATAGACTCATAGGTATTTAAATCCATCAGTTCAGAAGGAATATTTACCAACTCAAGATTATTATGCACAGCTCTAGCAGGCATTTTGTTCTCGTCTAATTCGTTATAACAATATTTATAAATACGCTGATCAGAACCCAAATTAAAACAATTCTCTACCAACAAATAAGTTGCAAAATCCTTCCACTCATTATTATTTTCCTTTTCACTTTTTAAATACAGATCAACAGTCCTGGTCTGATTTTTATAATGAGTTTGTCGACAACACACACAACAATAATTTGGCCTTTCACCTGAAATCACCTTAAACTTTGTAATTTCTTGCTCAAAATTTTCTGTACTACAATGTTGTACATTCTCTTCTACATTTCCTTCTATTAATATCTCAATTTCTGCACTGTCTTCCTCAGGACCAAAATAACTAACCTCAATTTCATCACAAACGTTCTTTACACTAGATACAGATCCATGCAAAAGAGCACTGTTCAACTTCTTTAACATTAGAGCTGGACTTTTTGCATAATACAATCTTCTGACTAATTTCCTCATTTCAGAATGATGTACTGCTAACATCCTGAAATGGTGAAATACACGTTGACATACTTTTTTAGAAAGACAAGCCAGAGAATGACCTTGCAAACCAGTATTCTCTCTCACTCTGCAGGGGTCTAGTCCTTGCAACATCTTAATCTTTTGTTTAACACTTTTCTTAGTATAGTTACGTAAGAAATTGTGTAAAAAATCAATAGATTCTTGCCGTACACTGCAAATACTACTACAATTCCAAGTGTACACTGGAGCTTTTGGACGTCTCCCTAAAACTTCATCAGCTAACACCTCTTCTACATTTCTAGGAACAATTTTCTTTTTCTCAATAGGACAACCATGTCTAACCTCATAGGCACGACCATTAGTGTCAACTGCATGCAACAAATCATTACTCTGAAAATACCTTTCTTCACTAAAAAAAGGCTCAGAACTTGAGCTATGTTTTCATTCACCCAAAAAAACCTCACAAACATTATTTCTGTTAATTACTCTTCTCCACTTACTTTTGGCCTTCATTAAATGGATTGATTACTAAAATAAAAATTTTGTTTTCAATTCCAAAGCTTTCTCAAGTACATTTTCTATACCTTTCTTCTTCTTATAAAATGCTGTTTTTTTACATCCCTTATTTTCTTTAATTAAATTTGAAACAACTCTGTTATAAAACATTTTTTTCCTAATTTCAATAAATTGATTGTTCCTCCTTTTACTATACACTATTTTTTCTGCAGTTGACTTTCCATGATTGTTCTCTTTGTTCTTCTTTTTCGTTGCAGACACAGTAATACCATTTTTCCCTTTGTCCACACTACTCTTAGGGCCAGATGTAGGAGCCTAAATACCTGTCGGTAACGGCCGATTTCGGCCGTTACTGACCGGTATTTAAGAATCGGCATGTAGGGGCATTTATTTTACAGATTCGGTAAATTTACCGAATCGGTAAATTTACCGAATATGGAAAATACCGAATCGGTAATTTTACCGATTCGGTAAATCGAAATGTAGGTGGGACTCTTCTGAGTCCCAAAGGCCATACAGAATCGGTATTTTACCACCCAATTCAATTGGGTGGTAAAATACCGAATCCAGGTGTGCATGCACATGTGTTCATGCACACCTATGCCATGTGACACACAGACCTGCCCCTAGGGCCTGTCTGTGTGCCACATGTCACACATGCCTGAATTCGGGGTGCTAGAGGGTGCCAAAGTGACACCCCCTGCACCCTTGCAACATTCGGTATTTACCGATTCGGTAAATACCGAATCGGTATTTCCCATTGACTCCTATGGGCTTCACAGCCCATAGGAATCAATAGGGAATACCGATTCGGTATTTACCGAATCGGTAAATACCGAATGTTTCCGATTCGGTATTCCAAGTTAAAAAATTACCTACATCTCACCCCTTCATATTTACCGATTCATAAATACCGAATCGTAAAATTCGGTATTTAAGAATCGGTAAATACGATTTACCTACATCTGGCCCTTAGTCTTTAATATTTTCCTCACAAAAGTGTTCCTTCTCTTACCAGCACTTTTTCTTTTTCTTAACACATGGTTCTTCATGTAAATCTTGTGCATGACTTCTCTTCAAATAAACACCTTTCTTTCGTTGTTTCCTTTTCTGACTTTTGGTTGGCATAATACAGTTTTTTTAGTATTGATAGACAGAATCTATTAAAAAAAATATATATATAACATTACAAAAATAAATATATGAAATATTCTATATTATTACTTATATCAACAGAGGCAGCATTATGACGAGAATTGTGAGACTAAGATAATAAAAGTACTTACAATAAGAGAGGAAGAAGTATGAAACAAAGGAAAATATAACCAAAAAGGGGAGTATAAACAGACACTGTAATATAATGGGATGAAGGAAGTATGAATAAACTGGAAAGTATCAATAGGTAAGGGAGAGTATGAAGAGAAAGATGGAAATATGAGGAGAGAAGAAAGAGTATAAGAAGAAAAGAAGAGAGTAAGAGGACAGAGGGGGCACTATAAGAAGAGAGAGAAAGACTCTAAAGGAAAAAGAAGGAATATGTGAAAAGACACGGAACTATAACAACAAAAAAGGAATACTAGCAAAGGACAGTGTGTATAAGGACAGAGAGAACAGTACTAGAAGAGAGCACGAAGAATGTGGGGAAAAGTGGAGCATAAGGAAAAAAGGGGTGTTCAAGAACAGAAGATACAGATTGAGGAGAAAAGAAGGAGTATAAACAGATGGAGGATTATAAACAGTGAAAAATCTATGACGAAAGAGGTAGAAGTATGACAAGAGAAACAAATATAAAGAGACAGATCACTATGAGAAGACGGAGAATATGAGGAAACTACTGCAGAGTGTATGCAGGGAGTCAAAGAGGAATAAGAGAAGAGAGCAAACAATATGAACAGATTTAAGAAGTATAAACAGAGAGGACAGAAAATGAAAAGAGAAAAGAAATATGAAGAAAAAGAGGAAAATATGAACACACACAGAAGGAGTATAGGACAAAAGGAAAAATAAGAAAAACTCAGTAGTATGAGGAGACATGGAGAAGTAAGAGAACAGAGAGGAGAATATGAAAACAGGGGGAGTATAGGAACAGGGGGGAAAATGATGAGAGAAATATGACAATAAGAAAAGACTGCAATATTAGTAGAGTGCAAAGTATAAGAAAAGAGGAGAAATGTGACTACAGAAAAAGAGTATAAGAACAGAAAGAAAAGTATGAGAAAATAATAGGGAGTACCTGCAAAGAACAGCGAGAATAAGAAGAAACAGAGAATATAAGAACAGAAGAGTATATATGAAGAAAGAGGAAAAATGTAAAAAGACACAGAGACAAAAATGTGAAGAAAAGACAATTATAAAGGAAGACTGACCGTATAAGGAGAGAGGGAGTACTATGAGAACACAGTAAGAACTATGACAATAGTGGTGAATATACAGACAAGAGAGAATATAAAGAGTAGGACAAATATGCAAAAAGAGGAGCAAGTATGCAAAAAAAAGTATAAAAAGAGAGCAGAGTATAGGAAAAAGAAGATATAATCAGAGAGGAAGGAGTAAGACGAGACAGGAGGGAGTATGACAACAGAGTGTGGAATTTATGCAAAAAGGTGTGAATACTACTGTAAAACGTTTAAAAAGGAGTGAATATAGGGGCATATTATCAAAGACCGGTGTTAAAATTATCGCCGTTTTAATATCGGCCGGAAACTGCCGATAAAACGGACAATAATGGGCTTGAAAATACGCCCTTGTTAATTCCCATAGAAACCCATGTTCTGGTGTTAACATGGGCTTCTATAGGAAATAACAAATGCGTATTATCAAGCCCTTTATCGCCGTTTTGTCTGCAATTTCCTGCCGATAAAAGCGGCGATAATGTATCGCCCTTTCTTGATAATATGCCCCATAATTCCTTAAAATACACAGATTCACTATGTGATATTAAGCAATAAAACATAACAGCATGCATTATAGCAAAACACATTTACTACTATAAAACGTTTAACAAGGTACGAATATAGGGGCATATTATCAAGGCAGACGATAAAATTATTGCTGCTTAATCGGCAGAAAACTGCCGATAAAGCAGCGATAATGGGCTTGATAATATGCTCTATGCAATTCCAATAGAAGCCCATGTTAGATGTCCCTCACATCTAACATAGGCTTCGATTGGAATTGCATACAGCATATTATCAAGCCCATTATTGCTGCTTTATCAGCAGTTTTCTGCCGATTAGGCGGCAGTAATTTTATCGCCTGTCTTGATAATATGCCCCATAATTACATAATGTACAAACATGCACCACATGCATTCCCATACAATTTATCAACTCACCTTTCAAATTGATTTGTAGATTAAGAAGATTGCCACTCACACAGTAGATTTTCTTATACAGAATCTCTCTAGTTCGGTGCTTGCACCAGAACCACAAAATGGAACATTTTCCCTCTCATTTTACACATACATACATATAAATAACCCATTAAAATCCTTCACACATTATTTCGAAACGAAACACACATTTCCATTGCTTTAACATTTCAAACCTTTCCAACTGACATAACTTTCCACCCTAACCCCAACAGATCATGCAAAAGTCAACTGTCAACAAAGGTCAAAAGTTCAGCACTGTATAAAACGCTGCTCCTTAACAATTTTAGACTATCTATAATAACTTACTTATAAGTGCCAATAAAAAGAAAACGTCTCATTACAAAGAACCAACATATAAACATATAAACTTGATACATATCTGTAAAATATATTTTTTTTATTGATTTTTTCTTGCTTACGTACGCTTATGAAATGACTTTCAGAATTCTCACAGTACGCGTACACTAAATATACCGTGAAAAAAAAGAAATAGCATCTATCACTAATTTTTTTTAATCCCGGGGACCCCATTCCCCGGGGCTCAAATATAACGTTCACCACCGTAAGGGAAGCTCCAAAACCCCCACGGTCCCAGCCAGCTCGCTTCGTCCTTCGGGAGCCGGCATTGCTTTTTGTCAGAGAGACGAGCTTACCTGCTGCTCTCTCAGATGAAAAGCAATCTGCATTCCTTCTTGAAAGAGAACTCTCGCCCTACCATAGCAAACAGCACTGTCCCAGGGATAGACACCCCATAACACTACAGGAGCCGCCCTGGAAGGTATTGGTCCCCAGAGCCATCAAAGGCTCAATATAGGCCATCAAACATTTTGACCTTCGGATCATTGTAAACCCCCCTAAACAGTCCTAGGGGGACAGGAAGTCCAATAGCAAATAGCAAACTTTTCCTGTCAATCTACACACTCAATCTACACACATATACAAATAAATAAAAAATCACATTTATTCCCACATTACAACAAAACGAAACACACTTTTATATTGCTTGAAATTTTGCACCCTTTCCAACTGACAAAACCTTCAACCCTTCCCCCATTCCACAATCTGCCAGTTACCATAGAAACACTTCAGGGAACACCGAACTTAGCACACAGGTAAAAAAAAGTTCATCAAACATTGTTGCAAATTAAAATAGCAAGTGTGCTTGACTTGAGAATATACCAGCTTATCTTATGTAACGTTCTTTTCTATCAGTTTTTCTTAACCAATAAAAATCAGGCTTTTAAAACACAGAGTCATTCATCCTAGCTTAGTGTAGAATGTTCTCGAACAACTAATCATTCCTTTTATTTTTTCAATACTGCATGTTGTCCATTTTTGGAAAAATATTCCTTTTCAAACTGCCATTTCATTTACAGAGACCTTCAGAGTTCATCCAGACCTCTCTTCAAGATGCTTACAGTGTGGATTGTGGGACACAGCTATATTTTCTGGAGTCAAAGGTACGCAGAACGGAAAGGAATTCTCAAAGACCTACGTTTACCAAATGTAGACATTAAATGGATTGGACAGAGAGGATTAAAGTGGCACCAATTGATACCATTGGTGAAATCCTTTTTGCATCTCCAACACCCTGACCTCATAATTGTGCACTGTGGTGGCAATGACCTAGGCACTTTGACAGGAGTAGGTCTGGAAATGCTTATGAAGGACACCTTTGCACAATTGATGACACTGTTCCCCAAAACTGCCTTTGTTTATTCTAATATATGCCAAAGGCAGAAATGGAATCGGTCCAACCACTATTGTCCACAGATTGAAAAAGCTAGGAAACTTGTGAATAAATCTGTTTCTGCCTTTCTCCGAGACTATAGAATGGGGTCCATCTACCACAACAATCTACGTTTCAATACCCATGACATCTATAGGAGAGACGGTGTACATTTTACAGATGAGGGAAACAGAGTCATCCTCTTGAACTTTAGAATCTGCATTGGTACATACTTGTGGTACTAAAATCTACCAATAAACACAAGGGCTCTTTTTAGAGCCACCCAACATCTAAACACATACACTTCATACATATCTTAAAAATATTCTTCTTTTTCTTCCTTCATTACGCTTACACGACGACTTCCAATCTTCGCACTGTACGTCGTCCATACGTGCTTGGTACGCGTACGATAAATCTAACATAAAAAATAGCCTTTATAACAAATTTTTCATAATCCCCGAAGAACCCCATCCCCCGGGACTCAAATGTAACATTGCAGACTGTGGGAAGAGCCCCAAGGCCTCCACGGTCCCACCTGGCTCCCCACTTCCTGCGGGAGCCGGCAATGCTTTTCGTCACAGACAGCAACTTACATGCTTTCATTCTACTTTCAAAGATGATTTCAACAGTTATACATTTTATAAAATAATATAGTACTGTACGCTAAAGGAGAAAAGTCAGCACAATTATAATAGAATAGAAAATAGAAAAAAATACTTCTACACTCAACAAACTCGTAAGCACACTTCACAGTTTAATTTAAAAGCACCCTACCAGAACTAGTTTTTGAAACGGATTATACAATAAAATGAGTCACAAAATAGGCTACATACATAGTGACTGTATTGTAACGTCACATAGAAAAAAGAAAGCCACTCTTACGCTACCAGGAAAACACAACAACAGTACAAGGGCCAAATTTCCATTGTGATTTCTTAGTTGCAGGTCTAGTTGTCAGATCGACACACACACTCCCTCATGGCTGCTATACACCCACACCACACCCATTCAGCGCATCCGTCACTACACACGTGACCCTATGTATAAAAAAGACGGAGCGCACGTGTTGTACGCCATTTTAGAGTTCTTCCCAAAGCACTGAACAAGGGGCCACTACCACATGCGTAGCCTCTTTGGTCACTGAGTTAGTGGTGCCCGAAGCACTGAGCGGGTGAAGAACCTGCGATGATGATAATGGGAGCACGAGTATGTTGTTAGCCATACAGATATCAAGACTCGGCACCATATATGAGACTTCTTTGTTGGAGATCGGGACTACATCATGAAGAAGGTGTCTTTTCCACAAAAAGGTGAGCAGTGAGGCTTGAGTATGCATCGGAAGGAGTCAAAGGGTTGTTCCCAAAGCACTGAACAAGGGGCCACTACCACATGCGTGGCCTCTTTGGTCACTGAGTTAGTGGTGCCCGAAGCACTGAGCGGGTGAAGAACCTGCGATGATGATAATGGGAGCACGAGTATGTCGTTAGCCATACAGATATCAAGACTCGGCACCATATATGAGACTTCTTTGTTGGAGATCGGGACTACATCATGAAGAAGGTGTCTTTTCCACAAAAAGGTGAGCAGTGAGGCTTGAGTATGCATCGGAAGGAGTCAAAGGGTTGTAGCTAACAACATACAAAAATGCGACTTAGTCCTTTAGACGAACGTACTCCTACATAATCTATTAATTTACATGTTGAATTTTTTTTTCCCCACTAGCAATAACGTTTTTCTAATCGCTGAAATGTCCGGAATATATTCACAATACAAATAGTTCGTAGAAATGTGACAATCAATGCGTCCATAAAAGCGCGATATTATCTAACTCCAAATTAATATTGCAACAATTACCAATCGTAACATCTTTATTTTAATATCTTTTAGATGTCCAGCTTCACGATGGATTATGTAACACGGACAACGGCAATAGCACAAGGTGAGCAAAAAAGCTTGTTTCTACAACAACGACAACTTATCTGTCAAAGGAAAGAATCTGTGGTATGCACCAAGCGCAAAAATAAATTGGGCTAATGGGGCTTCAGCTAGGATGACATAGCTTCCTGGGCCCACACACAGTCGCACCCAAGTACGTCACAGGTCTTTTAAACACATTTTGCTTGTTAATGAGACTTTGATATTCATCCCCCCGCTCCCCCTTTTACAGCCCCTGCAGCTCCACTCTTGCTTGAACTTAAGCCCACACCCCAATTTTTTTCCAGCCCCCACACCCCCGATATTTTTGACTGTGGTTGCGCCTCTGGCTTCACGTACCCCTCCCCTGTCGTGTGTGTCTCTCCCACGTTTTAATGTCCTTTTTTCCCTTTCGCTTTCTCACTCTCTCACATTGTTTCTCTTTCTTTTTTAAAGTTTTGGACTTTGATATCTCCACTCTGCTCCATACAACCTTATCTAAATTGAAATGATTAACTCTCTTGATTACAGTGAAGGCTTCTTCCACACGTAGACCACCATCTTTCAATCACTCTCTGTGACATAATTTCTCTTTCTCTTTTAAACTTATAGAAAATGCTGTCTGCTTTGACGTGTAGAAACAAAGGTGTCTTCAAGCTGTGAATTCCACTGGCCGCAGTGTTTATACAACGGTAAGCACAGAGGCCTAAATATTCAATGCCTTCATTACAATGCATTAGAAATAAGTCAGCCTATTTACAATCTCATTCTGCCACTTTTGTGTCACTAACGCAATAGGCACTTCCATATAGACACCACTTGAACTATAGTGTAGTGTTACCTTCATTTGTGAAAGGAGACATTCAGCAGTGTGCAGCAGCTTCACTGTGTAAAATGTATAATTACCTCCAAGCAGTGAAAATAGATAGGTTACAACAGTCTGACAAACAGATCTACAAGCTTATTACGCCACTTTTCTGTCACTTTTAACATGGGAAAAGTGATGCAAGGAGCTTGTAAATCTACGTCTGACTTTTCAAGAATAAAACTCAACTCCAAACTCTGCAAGACAGTTTTAATGTTGTTTTTCTCTCTCTCTCCCTCTCACTCTCTGTGACATCATTTCTCTTTCTCTTTTAACCCCTTCCGTCATGCAAGGTCATGCAACACGGTGGGAGTGTGCTGATGACGGCTGGGGCCGTCATGATCCCGCCCACTCTTTAGAAGTGCCGCACAGGCGCAGAATCGCGGCCGCGTCCAAGGGGTTAAACTTATAGAAAATGCTGTCTACTTTGACGTGTAGAAGAAAAGTTCACTTCAAGTTGTGAATTCCACTGGCCGCAGTGTTTGCGGCCGCAGTGTTTATACAACGGTAAGCACAGAGGCCTAGATATACAATGCCTTCATTACAATGCATTAGAAATAGGTTGGCGTATTTACAATGCCATTCTGCCACTTTTGTGTCACTAACGCAATAGGCACTTCCATACAGACACCACTTGAACGCGGCACTATAACGGAACTGAAATGTACTAGGCACACTAGTGTTACCTTCTTTAGTGAAAGGAGACAGTCGGTAGTGTGCAGCAGCTTCACTGTGTAAAATGTATAATTACCTCCGAGCAGTGACAACAGATAGGTTACAACAGTCTGACAAACAGATCTACAAGCTTATTACGCCACTTTTCTATGACTTTTAACATGGGAAAAGTGACACAAGCAGCTTCTAAATCTGTCTGACTTTTCAAGAAAAAATTTCAACTCCACACTCTGCGAGACAGTTTTAATGTTGTTTTCTCTCTCTCTCTCTCTCACTCTCTGTGACATAATTTCTCTTTGTCTTTTAAACTTATAGACACTGCTGTCTCCTTTGACTTGTAAAACAACACCTGAATTGAAGTTGTGAGTTCCACTGGCCGCAGTGTTTGGCCGCAGTGTTTATACAACGGTAAGCACCGAGGCCTAGATATACGATGCCTTCATTGCAATGCATTAGAAATATGTCGTCATATTTAAAATCCCGTTTTGCCACTTTTGTGTCACTAACGCAGTAGGCACTTCCATATACACACCACTTGAACGCGGCACTATAACGCAACTGAAATGTACCAGGCACACTGCACACGTACAATCGTAGTGTTACCTTTACTTGTAATGCTTCAGCTCATTTAGTCACATCTATATAATTCTAAACTCTAATTTTCTTTTTTGTTTTGCAGATTACCAATCATACATCTTTTGGAGTCAACTTCACAATTTGTTTATAGTATTGTTTTTTAAAGTTATTTTCCAGTTGTTTATAATATAGTTATCATTAAGTTTTGTTTACAGTTATTGTTTTAATAAAAGTTAATAAAAAAACTACATACTACTTTTTCTTTGTGGGGGGGTGACGACCAAGAATAAAAAAAAATATGTATAATGTTGAAGTACTATAGTAAGATGTTCAAGACTAGTATTGAAAAGTACTGACTTATATTTTCTCTGGATACACTACAACATGGTAAAGAAATCAAACTAATACGAAACAATGTGTACCACATTTACAAACCACTTGCGACATTTCCCCATGCAATGCCTACCCCCTACAAAATTAAGTGTGTGCGCCTCAATGACGCCCATCAAACCACGGAAACAATAACCCTACAAATACTTCTCTATTGTATGAGAGTGGCTGCGTGGCCCTCCGCCTGGTGCCCTGGAGTCCACCATGCCCAGACCCGGTTTCTGCAGTGTCCTGGGGGGAAACAGCCATTACAACGCCTGATCGTCACCACAAAGCCATTAGCACGCATATGGCTTTACCACACATGCTTTTACAACTCGTATGCATTTACCACGCATGATAAACGCATAATCATAATAATGTCTTTGTGTTGACGAACACGCGTTGTAATGGCTGTGGCTTACCTCCTTCAAATTAGTTTCTAGGTATACGTGTGACCAAGTCTGATAAGATCGGAGGCCAAGGACAAACACCGTGCTGTCTGTGGCAGGAAATCTCATCGATCACAGAGAAAATATGCGGAAGGTAAAATGAAAGTAACAGGTATAATAGAAATAACGGAGGAAAACTACTAAAATGGTGGTGGACGGAGTATGTAATCAGCGTTTGGCGCCTCAACACTACATTTCAAATAAATATAAATACAATATGTTTATTAATATATTACAAAAGTATAGCAGCGGATGACACACATGACCCAGGAAAAGAAAGCGGCAAATTTAAAACCTGAAATGAGGAGAGGTTTGCTTGGCGAACTTGAAGAAAAAGAAAAAAAACGTGCGCTTGGAAACAAGGCTGCGCGTGCATAGAGAGTACGTCCTTCAAATTAGTTTCTAGGTATATGTGTAACCAAGTCTGATAAGATCGGAGGCCAAGGACAAACACCATGGCGTCTGTGGCAGGAAACCTCATTGATCACAGAGAAAATATGCGGAGGGTAAAACGAAAGTAACAGGTATAATAAAAATAACGGAGGAAAACTACTAAAATGGCGCTGGACGGAGTATGTAATCAACGTTTGGAGCCTCGACACTACATTTCAAATAAAAATAGATATACAATATGTTTATTAAAATATTACAGAAGTATAGTAGCGGATGACACACACGACCCGGGAAAAGAAAGCGGCAAATTTAATAACTGAAATGAGGAGAGGTTTGCTTGGCGAACTTGAAGAAAAAGAAAAAAAACGTGCGCTTGCAAACAAGGCTGCGCATGCGTAGAGAGTACGTCCTTCAAATTACTTTCTAGGTATACGTGTGACCAAGTCTGATAAGATCGGAGGCCAAGGACAAACACCGTGGTGTCTGTGGCAGGAAATCTCATCGATCACAGAGAAAATATGCGGAGGGTAAAATGAAAGTAACAGGTATAATAAAAATAACGGAGGAAAACTACTAAAATGGCGCTGGACGGAGTATGTAATCAACGTTTGGCACCTCGACACTACATTTCAAATAAATATAGATACAATATGTTTATTAATATATTACAAAAGTATAGTAGCGGATGACACACACGGCCCGGAAAATGAAAGCGGCAAATTTAATACCTGAAATGAGGAGAGGTTTGCTTGGCGAATTTGAAGAAAAGGAAAAAAACGTGGGCTTGCAACTGGTGCACAAAAAACCTGAAAGTTTTATATACTATCATAGAAATATAGCCCTTTTTTCGACCAGTAAAGTTAGTTCTTAAAAAGATTTTTTTTTTTTTTTTTTTTACCCCAATGCCCCCACGATCGCAGACCGCTCCCTGCGTCCTTCGTGAGCCCGCATTGCTTTATCAGAGACATCACCTTATATGCTGCTCTCTCTTTCGAAAAACAATCTGCTTTCTTGAAAGAGAGAACAGATTAACTTGCTCTCTTTTTCAAATAGGAAAGCGGTTTCCTGTGGTAAAGTGAAAGCGGCAACGGTACCGCCCTACTATACCAAACAGCAGTGTGCCAGAAGTACGCACCCTGAGACACTGCAAGAACCAACCCTGGGAGATGGTGGACCTCAGGGCCACCAAGGGTTCCAGGAGGGGGGCAGCGCGACCCCCTTCCAACATAAAAAAAACCCAGGGAGTACAAGTACCCGGGGCTGGAAGGTCATGTTACATATTACTGCCCCAGGAAGGTGGCGGTCCCCACGACGTGTACGGGGAGAGCGAGAGGGAGAGCTGAAAACACACTTAAAAATGTTTTTTTCTTTTTAAAAAGCCTCGTCGGGGTGACGGTCCCCGAGACTGAGGGGAAGAGGATCGTACCCCCCGCATACTTCAAAATAAAACCACTGAGGGGTGGCGTTCCCCAGTTTTCGGGGCACCTTACAAGCCCCCCGCTACAAAAAAAACTGCCCCCGAAATTCTCCCCCCCAGAACTAATGAATAAAACAGACTTCTATTTTTATTTCCTTTTTCCACCGCGTACGTATACCATACGCGTACCCCCGATTTTTTATTTTAAAAAAAATAAAAAATTGAGCCTAAAGATCCATGTACGACCCCCTGAGCAAGCCTAGAGGGTCAGGATGTTTCTACCCAGTCCCCTTTCCTTATTTTTCAACTTTGTTTTACTGTTTTCTTGTGAGTCGCTTCTAGCGACGAAAAAGATGGCTGCCAACACTTCCTGGTTTGGATTGTTCACGCACAGTTGACAGCCAATCAGCATGCAGCTCGTGCTCGTAATTGTACGGATTTCCATACGCGTGCTATACTCCGTCTCTGGATATCGCTATGATTTTACTTGTAATTTTCTAAGGAACTACTGAATGGATTTACACCATTTAACAAAAAGCACAATCTGCGAACCGAACTCTACCTCTCTGCCAAATTTGGTGTAATTCCGTTCAGCCATTCGGGCTTGTAGCCCTGGCTAAAGGTCCCTATGGAAAATTGCATGGGGAAACACATTTTGGGACCCCCTTTTTCCTTGGCCCCCACTTGACAAATCAACCCCAAACTTTCAGGGAAGGAGCGGAATCGAGCAGGCCATTTTCTTGGAGAAATTCGCGAAGATTCGTCCACCGACGCCAAAGTTATTTCAAATAGAATGTTGTGGATTTCCTATGGAAAGTAGGTCCTAACTATAACTACCTACTGGCGACCGCCAATAGGTAATATATATATATATATATATATATATATATATATATATATATATATATATATTCACTGAAAAAACCATAGGTTATAGACCATATATAGTTAGGAATTAGCATTTACAAAACCTTATTTTACTCACACAAAACCATTGAAATTCCATATATAGTTAGTTGCACTAACTATATATCGCGCACCCGCAATCCACTGCTGATGATGTCACATATTACATCATTCATGACATGGTCAGTGACATCACTGATGACATCACTGATGACATCTCAAATGACATCACTGATGACATGACTGATAACAACATCCAGTGATTTTTTGTTTCTGTAAAGTTTAAATATGTCTTACATATTGAAGATTGAGTGGATGTGTAAGTGTCTGGACGAAGGATTTAGTAGGTGCATGACTAACTGTATGAGTGAGTGATTAAATGTGTCTCACTGAGTGCATGGGTTAGTGACTAAACTGTCTTAATTTGTGCATCATTATGTCTGTTGTTCTGTAAACTGCTGCATGTGTTGATCAGTAGCTGTATGAGTAACTATATGGGTTATTGATTGATTGCCCAAGTATTTGTATGGGAGACTGAGTGTGTGTGTGGCTGGCTGGGAGGTGTGTGACTCTGTGCAGATCAATGTGTACTTGTATCAATGATTGTATAAGAAGGTAAGTATGTGTTAGTATATGTTTGAAAATGTAAGGTGCTCTATGTTTAACTGTATAGACAAGAAAATGGAAGTGTCATTGATTCTTTACATGACTGACTAGGTGAGTGAGTAACTCCATGGATGAGTGGCAGACTGTGACTGTCTGTATAGGTGTATGAGTGCATATGATAGTGTTGTAAAGATGAGTGATTGTATGTATGAATGATTGTATGGGTGAATGAGTGAAGGTGTGTGTAGACGTAGGAATCAGTGAGTGCGTATGTAGTAACTAGTATTGGTGTGTCAATGGTTTCAAAAATTTTACTCTGTATTTAACACTGGGTGAAACAGAGGTTATATTAAAATGTGAGGAGATGCATTGTATTGTCACATGAATGATATCATCAGTGATGTGGTCATTGATGTCAAATGAGATGTCATCAGTGATGTCATCAGTGATGTCACTGACCATGTCATGAAAGATGTAATATGTGACATCATCAGCAGTGGATTGCGGGTGCGCGATATATAGTTAGTGCAACTAACTATATATGGAATTTCAATGGTTTTGTGTGAGTAAAATAAGGTTTTGTAAATGCTAATTCCTAACTATATATGGTCTATAACCTATGGTTTTTTCAGTGAATTTTCAAGGTTTTGTAAATGCTAATTCCTAACTATATATGGTCTATAACCTATGGTTTTTTCAGTGAATTTCATTGGTTTTTTAACAGCTAATATCTGTAGCTGTAAAATGTATTCTTCTTTAAATCCAAAAATATATTTTATATGTTTATGAATATTTTTTTTTTTAAATATTTTTTTTTCTTCGTTCCCGCTTCGCGAATCGGGAAGCTTCCCGTTAGCTGACCTTGATGCCGCGAAATAGACCGAGAGCCGGTAAACGTTTCTTTACCGCAACTGCTGCGTTAGAAAACAACATCGTGACGCCTCCCGTCCGCATGACGTTTCGCGTTGTCGCGTGATACGTCATATGACGTGCTACGTTAGCGAACTGGTACGCGAAGCGAGTCGCAAAGCGCAGGTTTCTGGAAGCAAACCGGGAGGCCCTGCAAAGCGCTTAACGTAAACACAGCAGGTCATGTGACTTGGTAATAACACTTTTCATTGGTTCATTTCACTTTTGGTTTCCTAATGATGTAAGACTAGGTCATATAATCTAAAATGAACACTTTTCATTGGTTGAGAACTCTTGTTTTTCCCAAATGATGAAAATCCCTCCTTCTTTCCTCACTCTGACTTTCATCATTGTGAGAGAAAGACCCTTTGTGATCACTGAGCAATGGCTTCTTTAGTAGCTTCAGCTGGTGCTTCCCCACCACCTCCACCACATCCAAGGAAGAGTGGACCACCTGCTCAAGTTATAATTCAACAAGAAGAGGAAGAAGAGGAACAGGACGACGAGCACGAAGAGAGGCAGTTTTTGCCTGAGCAGCCCAGGACGTCTCACCGGAAAGAAAACTTCATTTGTCAATTTTTTTAAATTCCCAAAGGTCAGAAAAAAGTAAATGCAAGATACGTAACTTGCCTTATATGTCAAGATAGACTGTCCAGAGGAACCGAGAAAAAATACAGTTTCGGAAACTACACAATGCATCGCCATATGACTAGGTGGCATCCTAACAACTACAGTGCTGCACAGTTTCGGAACGACCTAGATAATCTCCCTATTATGGCCAGAAGATCTGTTGTACCGGAAGTAACGGGACCAGAGGGCAGGGAGATGGTGCCAAATATACAAATGAAATTTGGTGAAGTAAAACACATCTGCGTATTTTGCGATGGATTCATTTCCTACGGAGAAAGAAGCATCACTCTGATCAACAGAGCTATTGACTATCATATACAAGTTTGTACGAAACGCCCAAAATAATAAATACTTCTTTTTTTGTTTTGTTGCTCCTGTTGAGCCCTTTACAATGAATCGTTTTCATTGCCCCCTCCAAGAAAAACCCAAAAAAATATAAAACTGTTCAGAAAAATTCAAAAAAAGTAAAAAAATGTTCCGAAAAATAATAAAAAAAATATAAAACAACAAAAACAATAAAAAAAAAAGTTCTTTTCAGAACTACCTCCCCGTTATTAAAAAATTGGTACAATATTTGGAACTGTGCCAACCTCTATTTCTCTTAGTTCGCTTCCCAGTTCGCTCGCCGGTACGCGAACCGGAAGCGAACCAAAAACAGTAAGTATAAGGGAAGGAAACAGACACTTATGTTAAAAGAAAGACAGCTATAGGGGAGTAAACTAGAGATACTATTACCCGTAATCCACTGCTGATGATGTCACATATTACATTATTCATGACATGCTCAGTGACATCATCAGCAGAGGATTGCGGGTTTTTTGGCAACGTGCCTTATCCACGGTTTAATAACGCTGCCTTTTGCTTTATATAAGTTTTCAAATTGAATGAAATATATACCAATAGGTCGTTATGAACCTTTAGGTAGTGCTTTTCTTCATGAGGTCTGGTCGCTTCCATACACATACAGATGTTTCAAAGATGATCAAGAAGTTTATCTGAATGGAGAGGAATGCACTGAGACGCCAGATCATTCACTAATGTGTAGGCACATACAGTTACACGGTTCATGCAACAAACACCGACCAAATATGGCTTGCGTGTTGCAAGGCACGCCAGTTCCTGCTATCATCCCCACGTTCAAGTTGTTGGAAAATGGTAGTTATTTGATGCTCAATAATGAAGATTGTTCTGGGTTAATTAAAAGTATTCCTTTTATCGTAACAGTAAGTGAACGGGTTATTTGCTGCAGAAATGTTCTATTTCCTCCCACACATGAACATAGGGAGTTTTCAATCTCGCCACAAATACGAACCTTGGGAGCAGATTTCAACGGCATGGCAAGAATAAGAGCTCTTTTGTCTCAGAGAGAGGTGGCCTTGAGTTCGGCCCGTGAAACTTTCGTGCTTCACATAGCGAACACCCGTACAGAGGTGCAGACCCTTTTCAATTCAGATTTGCCTTTCCATTTCAGCAAGATGGTTCGGACTATCTCTAACGCATCCTCCACAAAGGCCCTGGCGCACTTTTTTAAAGTTGTTACCAGTGGTCTCGTGACTTCATTTGAGAAAATCTTTGGAGTCATCCCTGCTTTCTTTCATTCGATTTTTTCCACCCTGCTTCGTGGATTGCCATTTTTACTTGCATTACCAGCGGACGCTCTTGTGCTTTTTTACATTTTTAAATATGGATGTCCCTCCTATGCAACCTCCCGCCCTGCAGCTGCTGACACTGTTCCGCAATCGCATGCTAGAATATTATGGCACAATGCCGTTGGCGATATTAAGCACGGCATATGGATTATCTTTTCGATTCTCCTACTTCACCTGTGTCCAGCCTGTATTTCACTGCCTGACCTGTGATTTCGATTGGGCTATTGATTTGTGTCTCTGCGGACCGGTTTCTCCTGACGTCGACTTTAATCAGCTGATGACTCCTATCATTACTCACGAGTTGGTTTGTCCTGGCGAAAGGATTATGGCTGTGGCATTGATGCATGGACTAATTGGTCCCTGGAATTTACTGGCGGCAACACAGTCTTTCTTGGAACAGAGCTTTCTTGAAAACCCACCGAGCTGTCCTCTGATGGTGATCCGGTGCTGGGAGAGCACGTATGTTCTTTTCCGCTTTTAAATTGGATGGCTGAACTGTTTTCGGATGAAGACGGTGACTTCCTATTGGAGGCTGTTGCAGCCTATTTTGCATACACAGTTATGTCATAGACCTTTTTCATGTTTGATATGCTGAGTACTAGCATTTCATTGACAATTCATTGACTTATTTGTCAAGTTTTTATTATTTACCTTGCCTATTGGCTTAAGACTCGATAAAGTACTTGGCTGTTTATTTTTCTTTAGCATTAAATTTTCCTAGTTTTTAATGCTTTACCTTGCGGACCGTCCACATATAAACTTGCAATCTGCTCTCATGAGATGGCACTTCTATTATCTTATTCAGTTCGTTTCCGGATCATGGGGAGGTGTCATCTACGTCCTGGATATCTTTACACCGTGTTAAGTTAGCATGGGCTCATTACCGGTTTAAACGCCATTTTTCCTTTTTTGCAACTTCTGCACACGACACTTAGTTGTTGCTTTAGCTTTCAACCTAGTAGTTCATCGTGGTTTACATGAGAATAATATGTTATTGCTCTACTATCTGCTTTGCTTGTTAAACTATATCTGTACAGCGAGTGCTAAAGTTTCAAGAACAACACGATACAGAATTGTTATGAGGTCTGATCTCCACGACTTCATACTCATAACATAAGTGCAACTTCTGCCAATTCTGGGCATGAGGCGGGTTTTATATTGCTTTGCCGAACACACATACACAACACTTGATGCGGTTCACATGAAGAGAGAGCTGGTGTATGCTGATGTGATTCCTTCAAATCTAAGACACTAAAGTATGGGCACGCCCTAAACCAACACAAAGAGACCTTCTTAGCAAATAATATAATATGTGTATTAGGGAGGGTGAGATATAAGCAGCCGCGGGCCGTGGAGGGAGTTACGGTGAGGCAGGGAGGCGGGGAGGGGGAGAAGCAGGGTGGAGCCCTCTCCACCCTGCCCCTCCCCCTCCCCGCCTCCCTGCCCCACCGTAACTCCCTCCACGGCCCGCGGCTGCTTATAAGTGTTGCTAACTCTTATTCATTTACAGCATGTTAACATACTGTCACCATTCGCTTTTTATGTACTAGTAACTATGCTGGTAATTTTGCTACTGATAATATGTGTACTTGTATTATCTAAGATACTACGCCTGAGAAGACGGCAATAGTAAATAAACATTTCAAATACACATGTGTTCTTCTTAACTCCATGTTCTGGTTTCTAAGAAATATATAACGACCGACTGTTCATGAGTTCCACGTATCCTGAGGTACTATAAGTTCATATTCTGGATTGTCTAAACATTGAGAGTTTGTTATATCCAATGTGACACTGTACCTAGCTTGCTAAGGGGTTTTTGATTACTAATGTGAGTTTTGGGACACCCTAATTCGCCGAGGTTCCAATCCTCTGTCCACAGTTCTGTGTGAGAACAGAAACCCTGCGACAGGGGCACCCCCGACCCTTGCTGGAGCTTCATCACACTTGCGATACAACTCCAGCAATGCGCCACCTTTACGGCACAGATACATCACGCATCTGTGCTGTTTTTGCCCCATGATGCGCCGCATTGTAAATGCAGCACACCATAGGTGACGGAACAGCGGCACAGAATGACTAACACATCCCTGGTGATGCGCCAGTCATCATAAATCTATCCCTATGCTTCTTATCTTGTTAGAGATGAACCGCCATATGTATCATCAAAGTTTTTTGCATTTCCTAAATAGCGAACTTTAAGGAATAAATAGCGATTCTTTACCATTCCTAGTTTGCGATGAGCTATTTGCTAATTACAAATTACCCATTAATTTCCTTCATTTCCATAGGGCGGTTGGACTCACTTTTAGCTCGAACGGCTGAATGGATTTGCACGAAACTTGGCAAAATTGTAGGGACTGGTAGCCCGATGTGCCTTTGCTATGTCTCAAGATATATGCTCCAGTGGTTTTTACGAAAATTAACTTTGAAAAATATATATTGGGCTACATTGGCCTATATATATGTTGGAACCCAAATGTAGCCCAATGTAGCCCAATGAAGCCCAATGAAGCCCAATGTAGCCCAATGTAGCCCAAAGATGGCCGCCAGAGACGAAAAAAAAACAAATGTAGCCCAAATATCAGCCAGATGTAGCCCAACTATAGCCCAGTGACAGAATGACCAATCAGCGTCGCAAACCTCCGTTACGCGAAGCGGAGCGCTGTTACAGATATATATCTTTTTTTGAACGTTAATTTCTCAAAATCCACTGGAGCACATATATTGAGACCTAGCAAAGGCACATCGGGCTACCAGTCCCTAATATTTTACCAAGTTTCGTGCAAATCCATTCAGCCGTTCGATTATTATTATTATTTTTTTTTTTTGCCCCGCGGGGCCCTTTTAAAACCTCCACATCAAACCTAGGGGGTCAGCGAGGATCTACTATTCCCCCTTATGGTCATTTGCCCCTTCGCTTTCGCCTCCTCTTGTCTCTCGATCCTACCGAGAGACAAGATGGCGGCCGCTACGGACTGTTTGGAATGTTGACAGACGCCGGAGAACCAATCAGCTTCGCTTCACAAAGCTCCGTTGCGCGAAAAGTACGCGTCCTGGAGCGCTGCCCGGTCCGCTGTTACAGATATATATCTTTTTTTAAACGTTAATTTCTCAAAATCCACTGTAGCACATATATTGAGACCTACAAAAGGCACATCGGGCTACCAGTCCCTACAATTTTGCCAAGTTTCATGCAAATCCATTCAGCCGTTCGGGCTAAAAGTGAGGCCAACCGCCCTATGGAAAACTCAATGTTAAAAACACGTTTTGGGACCCCCCTTTTTTCTCGGCCCCCCCTTGACGAACCCCCCCCAAATTTTCAAGGGCTGCTCAGAAACAAAATGTGCCATTTTCCTGAAAATTTCAGCCAATTCCGTCCACAAACGCCAAAGTTATTAGACATAGAATTTTCCAAAATCCCATAGAGAAAAAATCCTAACTATATATACCTACTGGCGACCGCCAGTAGGTAATATATATATATGTGTATATATATAGTGTATATATATATATATATATATATATATATATATATATATATATATATATATATATATATATATATATATATATATATATATATATATATATATATATATATATATATATATATATTCAATGAAAAAACCATAGGTTTGAGACCATATACAGTTAGGTGAATATTTTAATCATACAAAACCAATGAAATTCCCATATATAGTTAGTTGCACTAACTATATATTTCGCGCACCCACAATCCACTGCTGATGATGTCACATATTACATCATTCATGACATGGTCAGTGACATCACTGATGACATCACTGATGACATCCCAAATGACATCACTGATGACATCTCAAATGACATTACTGATGACATCACTGATGACATCTCAAATGACATCACTGATCACATCACTGATCACATCTCATTTGACATCATTGATCACATCACTGATGACATCATTCATGTGCTAATATGATGAACCTCTTCAGGCTCTAATATAGCCTTAGATACACTCAGTGTATACAGACACTCACACACTGTCACTCATCCATGGAGTTACTCACACACCTAGTCAGTCATGCAAAGAATCAATCTCACCTCCATTTCCTCAACTATACAGTTATACACACCTATTTTATTCAAACATATACTAACACATATTTACTCTCTTATACAATCCCTGATACAAGTTCACAATGATCCATACAGCCACTCACACATTCACTGGCTCTCATGCACAGTTATTTATATATGCCAACTCTCACATGTACTGTGTTTTACATATGTACTTACTATGACATGTAGCATTGAGATATCCATTCACTCATCAATACACTCATGCACACAGTCAACGACCTATGTATCTGTTTCCACATGCACTCTTGAACTCATACACCTAGTGAATCAACTGCTCACACATCTATGCATAGAGTCACACACCTCCCAGCCACCCCCACACACACTCAATCTCCCATACAAATACTTGGGCAACCAATCAATAACACATATAGCCTCTCGTATAGCTAATGATCAACACATGCAGCAGTTTACACCACAACAGACATACTGATGCACACATTCAGACAGTTTAGTCACTAACCCATGCATTTAGTACGACACATTTATTCACTCACTCATACAGTCAGTCACGCACCTACTAAATCCTTCATCCAGACACTCATACATCCACTCATTCTTCAATATGTAAAACATATTTAAACTTTACAGAAACACACAGTCACTGGATGATGTCATCAGTGATGTCATCAGCGATGTCATTTGAGATGTCATCAGTGATGTCATCAGTGATGTCATTTGAGATGTCATCAGTGATGTCATCAGTGATGTCACTGACCATGTCATGAATGATGTAATATGTGACATCATCAGCAGTGGATTGCGGGTGTGCGAAATATACAGTTAGTGCAACTAACTATATATGGGAATTTCATTGGTTTTGTATGATTAAAATATTCACCTAACTGTATATGGTCTCAAACCTATGGTTTTTTCATTGAATTTTCAAGGTTTTGTAAATGCAAATACCTAAGTATATATGGTCTCAAACCTATGTTTTTTTCTGTGAATATATATATATATATATATAAAATTTCTATGGCAAAATGAAACCCCTCATTTTGTTCCTTTTCAAAATAAATGTATTAAGTGTTAACACTTTATTCCAAGCAAGATGACTTCAGGTGTGCCATACTTTTGTCATAAGTAAGACTGTTAGCGCTCTAGTTGTTCTTTAGAACACTCTGGGACATTCTGTCATTGGGCTATAGTTGGGCTACATCTGGCTGATATTTGGGCTACATTTGTTTTTTTTGTCTCTGGTGGCCATCTTTGGGCTACATTGGGCTACATTGGGCTACATTGGGCTACATTTGGGCTACATTTGGGCTCTGTTGTCTCTGGTGGCCATCTTGGGAGACTGCATATCAGAATTTTTTTAATGAAATATAAGAGGATTTGAGAAGTCACTCAAAATGTGCCCTAATTTTTCTTTCTTCAGCACTAATCATAATTTCTATGGCAAAATGAACCCCCTCATTTTTGTTCCTTTGAAAATTAAATGTTTTAAGTGTTAACACTTTATTCCAATCAAGATGACTTCAGGTGTGCCATACTTTTGTCATAAGTAAGACTGTTAGCGCTCTAGTTGTTCTTTAGAACACTCTGGGACATTCTGTCATTGGGCTATAGTTGGGCTACATCTGGCTGATATTTGGGCTACATTTGTTTTTTTTGTCTCTGGTGGCCATCTTTGGGCTACATTGGGCTACATTGGGCTACATTTGGGCTCTAACATATATATAGCCCAATGTAGCCCAATATATATTTTTTCAAAGTTAATTTTCGTAAAAACCACTGTAGCGCATATCTTGAGACATAGCAAAGGCACATCGGGCTACCAGTCCCTAAAATTTTGCCAAGTTTCGTGAAAATCCATTCAACCGTTCGGGCTAAAAGTGAGGCCAACCGCCCTATGGAAATTAACATGGGGAAAACACGTTTTGGGACCCCCCTTTTTTCTCGGCCCCCGCTTGACGAATCCCCCCCCAAACTTTCAGGGAAGGACCGGAGAGTAAATGTGCCATTTTCAGGAACATTTCAGCCAATTCCGTCCATCAACGCCAAAGTTATTCAACATAGAATGTTGACAAATCCCATAGGAAAAAATCCTAACTATATATACCTACTGGCGACCGCCAGTATGTTGTAAATAAAACAACGGTATTATTAAGCATTAGCTGAAGCCATAATGCATCAGTCCAAATATCTAGTATAGGGATTCCATTTTGTATTTCGAGTCCGCCATTTTTCATGCCCTACATTGCCATGTGCTCAATGTTCTGATTGTCCTACCTCTCTGCCAGTTACACTGTGGATTCTACCTAGCAACAGTTATTATTAGTCCTTCTTGAGAGTGTAGCGCATGCTCAGCAGAAGTAACAGTTGTTCCTTATTAGCATAGCCCTCCCATGTTCTAGAAATACTGTTAGCTCCACCCACTGATATATTTGGAAATGTCCTTACGTGGTTGTAACCTCTGTCTAAGCTGTAAGCTGAACCCCTTCCACTGTGTATAAAAGGGGCCATGTGCTTGTATTCAGTGTGCTACTCTGTACAATACTGTAGAAGTGTTGTGGAGGTTGTATCACCACCTTTAAAGGTTTATTAAACTATGTTTTTGTATTTCCAGTTTCCTTGCCAACTTCATTTGTAAGTCTAAGGACTTTGTACACAGAAGGGTGAACCCTTTCGGTACCTTTGGGCCTTGCTGAGGCCTGAACTCATCAATTGGCGCCCGTCACGTGGGGCTCATCGGCGACTCGGAGGCTCGAAGGACTGGTCGTGACGAAGGAATGGAACTCTGCCGGGGAAGTGATCACTGCCAGCGGCGTCTTTAGTCCTGGCATCCTGAGGTATTTCTTCCTTCCTTCCGATCTGACCATCTGGGTGGCGCCGGTCTTCAACTGAGACCTCTTCTGTCGGTTTGCTGTGGATAAGCTGTTGGAGCAAATTGTTGAACTTGGCAAGTGGAATCTGGACGCTCGTGCTTGGTAAGGACCAATGTATGGTAATTACTGTGAGTGTTTATGGTAGCCAGTGATTAGCAAGGCAGTTTTAGGATACGCTTGCTGTGGCTTATGGATATGGATATGGATATGGAGATGTTTGGATGATCGATCATATTATGATTATGAATATGGGTATATATGCGTTGCAACACATATAGGTAGGCAATGTGGAGATTTTTCTCCAACATATGGTTGTGAGCGGCGCAACGATTAAGTGCCATTTTTCTGTATAATATTGCGCATTTCGCACTATTTCTAGCATGCCTGCTTTTAGCGCACTACGTAAGTGGTGCTGCTATGGAAACCGGTTAAGTCTTGAAGAATCGCAGCCGGCTCCCCCAGAAGGGACGCCGAATAGGGACATGTACATTAAGTTTGGTCTTTCCCCTATCATGTACAGCACATTGTGGAGGAAGTATACCAAGAAGGATCCTGAGTTGAGATGGCCTTTGTATGGTTCGTTTGATGTGCGCAAAATTGAGTATGTGGAACAGTGCCTGTGTAAGCACCGAGCGAGACAAGATATGTTTGAGAGTGTGCGAATGTGGGTGAAAGAAGTACGTGAGCGTGAGAAACGTGAACATGCGCTGATTGAGAAAGAGCAGAGGAAGAATGTGCGTGAGAAGGCGCAAGAAATGAGACAACGTGAACAAAAAGAAGCGGAAGAAAAACGGGAAAAGGAACGTAGATTGCAGATATCTGGCCAATATCCCATTCGTCGGCCTCTTTATCCTGTCCTTAATAATTCTGATGATGATTTTTCATTACTAGATCGTTCTCCGCCTCCGTATGCTGGCCCGTCTGCTCCGAAAGGGGAAGATGAGGATTCTGGATCATTTAAAGATAAGGTAGACACGCGGTCTAAGCTAACATCTGATCGTATGGCGGAGCTCCAACAAATTTCTTATCGTATTCTTAAGGGTACAATTCCTCTTGCTGAAATATTGTTGTCTCTTGAAAAATGGCCGGACAGGGAAAAAATTTATTTTCTTGAAACCTTTTCTGATGAAGTAGTCGGGGCTTTTCGAAAATATTCTCCTTTTCTTGAACCTGATGACATAATACAAGATAAGAAAGAATTGCGTAAAGGTCTCTTTTCTCCTTCCCAGGCAGCTGATGCAGTTCGACGGTTATTCGTATTGCGGGATGAGGCGTCTCGGTTACGAGAAGAAAAACGACAAAAGACGGTGGAAGACAAAGAGACGGGTTTGAGTGGCGACGGGAAACAATCATCTATCTTTTCTTCAGATAAGGTCGATATTGTGCATGTTAAACCTATGCGAGAGGCAGCGCCTTTGTATGTTCCTCCCAAAGGAGCGGGTACTAGTTCAGATAAACATTCAGCTGATGCCCGAGGGTATTATTTTATCTATAATTGGGTATATACTCCCTGGAATAGAGCAGATGTTATGACCTTAAAGAAAGCGTTACCTGACCCACGGAAAAATCCTGCTGCCTTTTATGAGGAAGTTGAGGGGGCTTTAAATTCTTGTACTATGACATTAGCTGACGTTGATTTATTCTTTGGTCTTATATTACCCCCTGACATGTGGAGATCAGTACGGAAAATTGATGATTTAGTGACGTTTAAAGCTAAATGGGAAGACATTGAGGAGGAGGACAGAGCTAGGAAACCTGCGCAGAAACCACCCCAGCTCATTCTAGACCTCCCTGCTGCTATTTTGATTAAATTAAAGACGATTATTCCCCCTAAAAAGATTGACTGGACTATGTTAGCATCTTGCAAGCAAAAGACAGATGAATCAGTTTCTGACTTCTTTACGCGATTTGAAGAAACTTTTCATGATTTCAGTGGTCAGTCTCTGACGGATGACACGGGTCGACATCTGTTTGTAGACAAATATGTTTCGAATTTATTACCGGGAGTAGCAGCTCGGTTGAAAGCGAGTGAAAGCTCCTGGACGACTTCGACTCCGGCATCCCTCCTGACAATGGCTCAGTATTACGAGCGTCAGGAATTAGAAGCAAAAAGTAATGAAGATAAGAAATCTAAGGATTTGAAAACAAAAGTTATGTTAGCACAAGTGTATGGACCACCCCAGAGAGGAAATAATAGAGGTGGTCGGGGTTTTTTATGATTCTACATATAACCGCACAGACTTGGCTAAAGATCAATGTGCATATTGTAAGCAACGAGGCCACTGGGCCAATGAGTGTCCTTTAGCGCGAGAACACAGGGCTATGGGACGGGGAAGAGGTTTTGGGAGAAATCGTGGGGGTTTTTCTGGACCACGAGGTAACCTAAATGACAGGGCTAGATTCGAATCTAGAGAGCAACAACAAGGAGGGTCTAATACCTTTGATAGACGAAATCAGTATCAGATGTCTGACTATGTGCACCCCGAAAGTCATGATTCCCAATATGCATAGGATTGCATAGGATGGGGGGAGGAATCAGTTGAAGTACCAGTAGATCAGGGGGGTCCTTATGTTACAGCACATGTTTTGGGTTCTACTGATCAGTTTTTGGTTGATACAGGGGTTACTCGTAGCGCTTTGTCTAAACAATTGGTTCCGAGGGCTCCCCTGTCTGGCTTAACGATCACATCTGTAGGGTTCAATGGAACACCTTCTCTTAGCCCATTATCCCAACCCTCTGCATTTCATGTCGACAAATTTACAGCACCATGTCCATTCTTGCTTTCCTCAAACACGCCTGACAACATTGTGGGTCTAGACATGCTGAAACATTTTAGAGCCACAATCCGCTGCTCCCCTGAAGGAGTACGCGTGATTTTAAATGACAATTACCCTGCAAAAGAGAGAGTGTGTATGGTCGCTGAAAGTGCTGCATTAGCCTCTTTACCTCACACGTTGTGGGCTACTTCAGACACTGATGTGGGACAGATGGTCATTCCTCCGGTTCACATTAGTGTGAAGGAGGGAGCTGTGTTACCACGCCTGCCTCAATATAGGATTTCACAGGAGGGTGAGGGGCGCTCATACAGATTGTGCAGGATCTCATCCGAGTGGGGGTGGTGGAAGAAGTCCCATACAATGTTTGTAACAGTCCTATTTTACCAATCTTGAAGAAAGACACTGATACTAGGGTATATCGATTTATTATTGATTTGAGGGAGGTGAACAAGATAGTGGGGCCCCAATACCCTGTTGTTTCTGACATCACGACACTCCTTACCTTGGTTCCACCAACTGCAACAACATTCTCGGTTGTCGACCTGAAGAACGCCTTCTTTTCGATCCCTATTCACCCTGATAGCCGTTACCTTTTCGGCTTCACTTTGAATAATCGATCGTATAGATTTTGTAGAATTCCACAGGGCTATACTGAGAGCCCTAGTATCTACAGTCAGGCGTTGAAAAGACAGTTGGATTCCTTTGTCTTGCTTGAGGGGGTAGTGCTTATTCAATATGTCGATGACATTTTGTTGGCTGCTGACACCCCTGAGCAATGTGAGACTTGTACGTTGTCCTTGCTTTCCTTTTTGGCTTCTCACAATCATAAGGTATCTAAGAAGAAATTGCAATTCTGTAGACCTAAGGTGACCTACCTAGGCCACCTTTTGTCTAAGGAGGGGCGTGCACTTACATCAGATCGTATCCAAGCCATCCTGGACACACCAACACCTTCTACACAGAAAGATGTTCGAGCATTTTTGGGTCTTACGTCCTTTTGTAGGCAGTGGATATTGGGGTTTTCACATATAGTCAAACCACTGTTAGCGCTATTGACAAAAGACACTCCAATTCCCCTTCCTTGGACAGATGAATGTGAAAACGCTTTCCAACAGTTACGTCAGGCCCTTTGTTCAGCACCAGTGTTAGGCACTCCTGATTACACGAAACTTTTCACATTATATGTACATGAGAGAGATGGATGTGCGTCATCTGTGGTAGTACAGATGCACGGGGACAGGCAGCGTCCGTGTGCATATTTCTCGGCATTGCTCTAACCTGTCGCTCGGGCATTGCCGGGGTGTTTTCGTTCGGTCACAGCGACAGCTGTGTCAATACGTCAGAGTGAGGGAATAGTGTTATCTCACAAGCTGTTAGTGTTGGTTCCCCACGCTGTTGATGCCCTTTTGAATCAAACAAAGACGCAGCATTTAACAAGTGCCCGTCTGACCGGATATGAACTAACGTTGCTGGCTCCCCATATCACATTGAGGAGATGTGCTACGTTAAATCCAGCAACATTGTTACCATTCCTGACGACTCAGCCTGAGGCACAAGAAGCACATGATTTTATTTTTGTGACTGAGGAACAGACAAAGGGTCATATCGATCTCCAGGATACGCCTTTCCCAGATGTAGATGGAGAGTTATGGGTGGATGGCTCCTGCCTGAAGCTACCGGATGGTACGACTTCGGCAGCATATGCCATCACTACTTTGTATACCATCGTGGAAACAGCACGCATACCACAGAAATCAGCCCAGGCAGCGGAGCTGATAGCATTGACACAAGCATGTGAGCTTAGTGCAGAGTTGTGTGTGAATATTTATACAGATAGCCGCTATGCTTTCGGAGTAGCGCACGACTTTGGCCTGCTCTGGAAGGAAAGAGGTTTTCTGACATCACACGGAACACAAATTATGTATGGAGAATTGGTGCACAATCTTTTGACTGCCCTGACATTTCCTAAGAAGATAGCTATAGTGAAATGCAGTGCACATAAGAAAGTTATTGACAAAGTAGGGCAAGGAAATGCTTTCGCTGACCAAGTAGCACGAGAAACTGCAATGAGACCTGACTCCACTTCAATGTATGTTGTGAAGTCACAAGCAGAACAATGGCATGATGCTAGGAAAGAAGTGAGGGAAATACAGAGAGTTGCTTCTGATAAAGAACGAGAGCAATGGTCTGAAAATGGAGAACTGGATGATGAAGGTTGTTGGCGCAACAAACAAATGGATAGGTGGAAGTTGCCCACAGCTTTTGTCCAACCTATGGTTCAAATTGCACATGGGCCAGCACATGTTGGAGCTTCAGCGATTGTGAAATTGCTTGCGCAAGTTTGGGAGCATCCAGAGATTGCTAGCACGGCCAAGAGAGTGGTACAGACCTGTATGATCTGTCTTAAATACAACCCAGGGAAAGGAACACAGACTCCAGCAGGAGGATTTGAAATACCTACTGCACCTTTTGAAGTCCTGCAAATGGACTATATCCAACTTGAACGCTGTAATAATCTAAAGTACGTCTTGGTGGTGGTGTGTGCTTTCAGTAAATGGATTGAAGCCTACCCTACTAAGGACAATACTGCAATGACTATAGCAAAGGTGCTACTGAAGGAGTTTTTCCCTAGGTATGGTGTTTGTAGACTATTATGGAGTGATAACGGGCCTCATTTTATAGCAGACGTTATCAAGTACGTTCTGAGAGGTCTGGGGATAAAACAGAAGTTTCATGCAGTGTTCCATCCACAGTCGGCTGGCTTGGTGGAACGCTACAATGGAACACTGAAGCTTAAACTAGCAAAGATCCAGGCTTCCACTTCTCTGACTTGGCCCGACGCTTTGCCTTTGGCATTGTTGTCAATAAGATCAGTACCACACTCCCGAACCGGCCTTACACCGTATGAAGTGGTGTTTGGTCGTCCCATGAATATTTGGGGAGTGCCCAAACCAAGTTCCGTATATGATGTACCTTGTGTATTGATGAATGACTATCTGGCACAATTAACTGATAACTTGGTTTCTATTCATCAACAGGTTCGAGAAGCACTCCCTGACCGGTCCACAGGTGAGGGTCATAGTCTCCGACCCGGTGACTTCGTCCTCATCAAGGCGTTCGAGAGGACGAGTGGCCTGGAGCCCCGATGGTGCGGTCCCGAGCAGGTTCTGCTCGCAACAAGAATGGCCGTCCGAGTGACCAACCGGAAGAATTGGATTCATTCCCTTCATTGTCGCAGAGTGCAACCCGGATTGGTGGAGCCTGCCGTGTTAATTGACCATCGAGAAATCCTGACTACAGAGAAAGGCCCTGCTGTGGTACCTGATGAGCAAGAGGAGTTCTTCCCGGACCCGACGACTTCTGGAGTAAGAAAATACAACCTTTGACCCAGGAATACGTTTGCTGCTGTTTAGACTGCTGTCAGAACGGCCTCTTGGTTGGTGCAACGGAGAGCCGATGAGGCAAGGGGAGGGGATCAGCCTTGCATTAGAGTAGTGACACCCGTCTTGGCCCGTTGGTGAAGAAAACAACAGCCGCCTTGGGGGAAGAGTTCTGACAGCCTTTTTTTTAGTTTCAGGAAGATTTGCGAGACATTTGTTCAACATGGAGAGAAAGAAAGTGATCTGCGCCTTTGGATTTATTGCTAGTGTGGCAGTTGTTGCCATTATCACGTGGTTTGTTGAGGATGTAATTCCTGCCCGTGATCTATATGTGGTTTCTACACCGGTGCCAGAGGAGCATTTCTTTTATACGCTCCCCTATCAGGAATCAAAACACCGCTTGTCCTTTGTAAATAACACCTTCATTCAGATGCTACATCATACCCACACTGCTACAAATGAAACAAATTGCTGGATATGTGGTATGATGCCAGCGCACCAGAAGAAGGGGGGAACACCGTTTATACCTCTCCCTTTCTCTCATAATGGTTCTTGTCGTGCCTGGTATACTCTTCTATTTGCCACAAGAAAGCCTGCTGTTGGAAGATTACTTTTTAGATTAAATAAAGAATGTCACCAGAATAAAGAAGGCTATCCACAAGCCAATGGAACTATATGGGAATGGGAAGAATATCGACCGGACAATGAGTCTACTCCCTACATTTTTACGAACACTAGATACACTGCCGAAAGTGAAAAATTTGTGATCTCAGTTGCGCAAGCACAAGCGGACTTATGCGTACAAAGTGTTGGGTACATCCCTGTAGGTGTTAGTGATTGTATTAAAGTCTTAAATATAGATGGTCTGAATAATAGCACATTTTTAGCATCCCATAATACATATTTTGTATGCGGTAATAGAGGATATTATCGATTACCAGCTGGCTGGTCAGGAGTATGCTATGTATCGTTTTTATTACCACCAGTGTTTTTAGCACCTGCCACTTATCATAAAAACTTGAAATTGTTGAATAATGCCACTGTGAATAGATACAAACGTACTTTATCTATCGATGATGTGGACCAGACCGACACTAGTTTGCAGCAATATGTAGATTATAACCTAGGGTTATTCTTTTTTGTTGGAGCTACCCTAAACAGTAGAAAGATAAGAAGATTAACTAGAGTTGTAGAGGCAGTGACCAACCAAACTGCTGCAGCACTAGGAAACGTAACTGAAGAGTTGCAAATTACTAGAATTGTTGCCCTGCAAAACAGAATGGTGTTAGATGTCATATTAGCAGAAAAAGGAGGAGCTTGTAGACTTATTGGAAGTAGCTGTTGTGTCTTCATCCCAGACAACTCGCCTTCTGTTTATAATGCCATAAATAAACTGCATAAAATAGCTGCTGACATACATGTAGATAATGGTACATGGACCTTCTCTAGTTGGTTTTGGACCTTATTTACTACATGGGGTTGGAAGATCCTCACTGGCCTTTGTATAATAGTAGTAATTCTTTTCACTTGCTGTATGTGTATTCAATGTGGTCCTATGATATGTTCTCTTTGCATTACCTCTTGTATACCCAATAAGAAAGCTGTTTCCGAAGCTGCTTATCAAAAGAGTCTAACTAAAGAGATTTCTAACATTATGAGCATTGACATTCAAGATGAGTTTGATGACTACCCTATGAAATGGAATGGCTTCAGCTAACGCTGAAAGGGTCGTCTGTTGTAAATAAAACAACGGTATTATTAAGCATTAGCTGAAGCCATAATGCATCAGTCCAAATATCTAGTATAGGGATTCCATTTTGTATTTCGAGTCCGCCATTTTTCATGCCCTACATTGCCATGTGCTCAATGTTCTGATTGTCCTACCTCTCTGCCAGTTACACTGTGGATTCTACCTAGCAACAGTTATTATTAGTCCTTCTTGAGAGTGTAGCGCATGCTCAGCAGAAGTAACAGTTGTTCCTTATTAGCATAGCCCTCCCATGTTCTAGAAATACTGTTAGCTCCACCCACTGATATATTTGGAAATGTCCTTACGTGGTTGTAACCTCTGTCTAAGCTGTAAGCTGAACCCCTTCCACTGTGTATAAAAGGGGCCATGTGCTTGTATTCAGTGTGCTACTCTGTACAATACTGTAGAAGTGTTGTGGAGGTTGTATCACCACCTTTAAAGGTTTATTAAACTATGTTTTTGTATTTCCAGTTTCCTTGCCAACTTCATTTGTAAGTCTAAGGACTTTGTACACAGAAGGGCGAACCCTTTCGGTACCTTTGGGCCTTGCTGAGGCCTGAACTCATCAAGTAGGTAATATATATATATATATATGTCTTAGACATAGCCCCCCGTGAGAACTACAGGTAGATTTCAGACAATGATGCAATGGTGAGATCCACCATAGATTCTGAAACTTAAGAAAACGATAAGAGTCACTGATATCAATGGCCAATCTATAAATACAGAACTAGACAACATATATTGGACAGCCAACACCATGTAAATAAAACCTCAGATATTAACATTCCAGGATAAATGTAGCTCAACATTTAAGTATGAATAGTGCTCTCTCTCAAGTACTCCATCGTACCTACTAGTGCTCAACTATGTCTATGTATTTGTACAGCTAGAAGTGTTCCCTCCATGAGTAGGAGCTAGTCATTCGCCTCTATCCCTGATACCCCTATCCCAACCTATCACCTAGCAGATGTTTTTTTTGCAGCTAAGCTCTCGGCTGAGAGGCTTCATTTAACCACCTGCATAGTTCATTTAATTTTAATTCACATTCACAATTATTTATGGGTGATATGACCGGAAAATGTCTCTTTTTTCAGTATGTGGAAGATTATCAAATGTCATTTTAAGCTGCATTACTCTTGGAATCATGGTATTCAGTGAACCGTACATGTCATCATAGGATTATTGTAAATCATAAACCATTGCTTTCATATAAAGCAGATATCAGAGGTGAATTTCTACTCGATAGTAAAATGGCTGTGAAAATACAGTCAATATGGTTGAAAATTTATTTCATGTCAATTACGGAGCACTGCGATTGTATTTTAAGAATAGCAACAAAATTAATGTATCCAAAAATGTTTTTTCCAATCGGGATACAAAGCAGTCAAATGATGAAACACGAGTATATCTTCCATGTCTATCATGCACGGGTCACCAATCACGGGCTCAGCCTCAGTTTAAATATGGGGCGGGATATATGCACTGATCACCAGCGAGCAAGGCGTCAGAGAACGCCGAAATGCGTTTGGGTTTCCTATTCGGAATATGCACATTTAATTACCATGTAAAATAAACTTTACCTGCGGCTGCAGAAGAAGAAAGTTTTGGAGTCCGTCTCTCTTTTTTCCTGAAAATCGGGACGCCGCGTGGCAAGCGGCGTGAAGAGTGGTCTACTGATATATATATATATATATATCTATATATATATATATATATATCTATATATATATCTATATCTATATATACATATATATATATATATTATATATATATATATAGGTTTCAGACCTGATATAGTTAGGAATTAACATTTAAAAAACCTTTGAAAGTCACTGAAAAAAACCATAGGTTTCAGGTCTGATATAGTTAGGAATTAGCATTTAAAAAACCTTAGAAATTGACTAAAAAACTGTAGATTTTAGGGGTGTTATAGTTAGCTGGACATTTCACTCATACAAAACCATTGAAATTCCTCCAATATAGTTAGTTGTAATAACTATATCTCGCGCGCCCGCAATCCACTGCTGATGATGTCACATATTACATCATTCATGACATGGTCAGTGACATCACTGATGACATCTCAAATGACATCACTGATGACATCAACCAGTGAATGTGGTTTGCTTTGTTATTTAAATATGTATTATGTATATAGCAATTTGCATTGAAGAATGAGTGGATATATGAAAATAAATATCTGGATGGAGGATTTAGTAGCAGTGTGATTTACTGTTTACTTGACTAATTTAAAGTGTCTCTCTAAATATATTGGATAGTGACTAAACTGTGTGAACATCTGTATCACTTTGTCAGTTGTTGTATAAACAACTTCTCCAGTTGGTTACTAGCTATTTGAAAGCCTATATTAGTTATTGATTAGTTAACTAAGTATTTGTATGGGAGAGTGAATGTGTGTGTTGTTCGGGGGGAGGTGTCTGACTGCCCAAAGATGTGTGAATTGTTGATTTAGTAGGTATATGACTTTAAGACTACATGTTATAACAGTTGTTTGGGTGAGTGAATATCTTTATGGGTGTGGTGATGAGCAAATATCTCTCTTAATGGTAAATGTCCAACAAAGTAGAAAAATAAAAGGCAATGTATGTGTCAGTTGTTGTTTATAAATAAGTATACGTAAGACTCACTGATTGTATGGGTGACTGTATAGATAAGTGTATACTTGTAATAGTGATTTTATAACACACTAAGTATAATTTAATATCTATATGAATAGATAAAGTGGTGTTTGTATAAGTGTATAGCTAAGTAAATGTAAGTATGATCCATTGTTTGCATAAGTGAATAGGATGACTTTATAAGTGAATAGGATGTGTGCTGGTGTGTAATGTCGATATAGGTGTATAAGTATATTTGATAGTGTTCTATTGATCATTGACTGCATGTATGAGTGAATCTGTAGGTAAGTGATTAGATGTGTGTATATATCTAGGAATCACTGAGTGGTTTTTTAGAAACTTGTATCGGTGTGTCAATGGATTTAAATATGGTACTCTGTATTTTACAGTGAGTGATGAAAGGTTATACTAGTGTATGATGAGGTATATCGTCACGTGGATGATGTCATCAGTGATGTCATTTGAGATGTCATCAGTGATGTCACTGACCATGCCATGAATGATGTAATATGTGACATCATCAGCAGTGGATTGCGGGCGCGCAAGATATAGGAATTTCAATGGTTTTGTATGAGTGAAATGTCCAGCTAACTATAACACCCCTAAAATCTACAGTTTTTTCAGTGAATTTCTAAGATTTTTTTAAATGCTAATTCCTAACTATATCAGGCTTGAAACCTATGGTATTTTCAGTGAATTTCAAAGGTTTTTTAAATGCTAATTCCTAACTATATCAGGCCTTAAACCTATGGTTTTTTCAGTGAATTTGCAAGGTTTTTTAAATGCTAATTCCTAATTATGATGTGTGTGAAACCTATGGTTTTTCTGTGAATTTCTAAGGTTTTTTCAATGCTAATTCCTAACTATAACGTGTGTGAAATCTATGTTTTTTGCAGTGATTTTAAAACGTTTTTTAAGTGCTAATTCCTAAATATAACGTGTGTGAAACCTATGTTTTTTTCAGTGAATTTCCAAGGTTTTTAAAATGCTAATTTCTGTAATAATTTTTTATATTTTTTATATATTTATTTTCTAACAAACTGCCTTTGTATATTGTAATACATTGACTGTATCTTGTAATATGCAACGGCACAGCTAGTTTTTATGATCTGGATAAAGTTAAACAGTATAGTCTACATCTTCAATCAAAATATAAACAGTCAAATTTGTGAATTAATTTTTTTTTCAACGTGTGCGTAACGGGCGCCCACCTCGTGATTTTTTTAACAAAAAAAATAATGGTTTTTTTGCCCTTCGGGGTCCTTCAGAGATACCCTGAGAAGGCCTAGGGGGTCAGGGAGTCTCTACCCTGCCCCCTTTTCACGTTCTCTACTATTGTTTTTGACTCAGTTCTGCCTCGAGGGTGCGGGCAACGTGCGGGCAACTTGCAATTTTTTTTTTTAAATATTTTTTTTTGCCCTTCGGGGTCCTTCAGGGACCCCATGAGAAGGTCTAGGGGGTCTGGGAGTACTCTTCTCTGCCTCCTTTTCACGTTTTTAAAAGCTTTTACGAAAATCGGGTAAAACGTCATTTATATGCGATGGTCGCGCAACGTGCACGCATGTGTGCGCAACACGCTGAGCGCTCCTAAAGTCATGTGACATGAAAACAACACTTTTGATTGGTTTATAGTTGTTTCTTTTCCAGAATCTTGAAAAACCCCACCCACTACCCTCACTATCTCTTTTGGTTTCCTGAGAGAAGGATCTCTGCTTTGTTCCAACTTTTTTCATATCAAAATAGCAGAACAGAAGCCACAGGATTCTTCTGAGTTTGTGTGTGAGTAACTATAGATGAGTGTCCGTGTGTAATAAGATGTATAGGTGTATGAGTACATATGATGAGTGAGTATATGTATGAGTGCGCATAGAGAACTGTTAGTGAATGACTGGATGTGTATGTAGATTTTGGAATTACTGAATAGGTTGTTCTAACTGGACTTGGTATCTCCATTTTTTGAAAATTTTAGTTTCTATTTTTGAATGTGTGTATCAAGGGTTATATTACGCTGAGAGGAGGTGTGCCACTCTTTCACAAGGATGATGTCATCAGTGATGTCATCAGTGATGTCATTTGAGATGTCATCAGTGATGTCATCAGTGATGTCACTGACCATGTCATGAGTGATTTAATATGTGACATCATCAGCAATTGATTGCGGGCGCGCAAGTTATAGTGAGTACAACTAACTATAACGGGGGAATTTCAAAGGTTTTTTAAATGGTAATTCCTAACTATAACGCGGCTGAAACCTATGTTTTTTTCAGTGAATTTCAAGGATTTTGTAAATGATAATCTTTAAATGTATTAATTGTTATATTTTTATACTGATTTACTACATTATTTTAAATTATTTATTTTTAGATATTTTATTTTTTAAATTACATTACATATTTTTAATATAAATTGAAAGAAAAATGTTTTACACCTCTCTGCAACGCAGCCCCCTGACGCGTTTCTGCAGAGGGGGAACTAATTAACTAATTCCCCTTGCATACTGGGGGTCCCTGGGGGCCAACTAGCCCACCAGGAACCTCCAGTATTCCCCAGGGGGCTGCATTGCAGAGAGGTGTAATGAGGCCACACCCTTTTTTACACCTCTCTGCAGCGCAGCCCCGGGCGCGTTTGCAGAGTGGGAACTAATTCCCCTTGCATACTACGGGTCCCTGGGGGCCAACTAGCCCACCTGGAACCTCCAGTATGCGCCAGGGGGCTGCATTGCAGAGAGGTGTAATGAGGCTATGTCCCTTTTTACACCTCTCTGCAACGCAGCCCCCTGGCGCGTTTGCAGAGGGGGAACTAATTCCCCTTGCATACTGGGGATCCCTGGGGGCAAACTAGCCCACCTGGAACCTCCAGTATGCGCCAGGGGGCTGCATTGCAGAGAGGTGTAATGAGGCTATGCCCCTTTTTACACCTCTCTGCAATGCAGCCCCCTGGTGCGTTTGCAGAAGGGAAACTAATTCCCCTTGCATACTGGGGGTCCCTGGGGGCCAACTAGCCCACCTGGAACCTCCAGTATGCGCCAGGGGGCTGCATTACAGAGAGGTGTAATGAGGCCACACCCTTTTTTACACCTCTCTGCAAAGCAGCCCCCGGGCGCGTTTGCAGGGGGGGGCTAATTCCCCTTGCATACTGGGGGTCCCTGGGGGCCAACTAGCCCACCTGGAACATCCAGTATGCGCCAGGGGGCTGCATTGCAGAGAGGTGTAATGAGGCTATGCCCCTTTTTACACCTCCCTGCAACGCAGCCCCCTGGCGCGTTTGCAGAGGGGGAACTAATTCCCCTTGCATACTGGGGGTCCCTGGGGGCCAAGGAGCCCACCAGCAGCCCTCAGTATGCGCCAGGGGGCTGCGTTGCTTTGCCCCGGGGGATGGCGGTCCCCGGGGCAGTGTGGGGGCGTTTGGGGCCCCCCACACTTTTTTATCATTATGCCCCCGCAATTTGGTCCCCCTGGGGGCTAATTTGAAAAAAAACAGACCGGGTTTTAAAAAAACATTTTTTGGGCCTTGGGGGTCCTTGTGGGACCACCTGGGCAGGCCTAGAGGGTCAGGGTGTTTCTACCCTGCCCCCTTTTTGTATTCTATGATTGTTTTTCTGATTTCTTGTGCCTCGGTCTACCGAGCACAAGATGGCTGCCAACACTTTATTAATTTATTTATTTATTAACAGTTTTCTATAGCGCAAACATGACCCTTGGGTATCAGAGCGCTTAATATCACATGGCATGGGTTAAAACAACAATGTATCTAAAAAGCAATAAGATTGTAAAATTAGTTAGTACTACTTCCATACCTAGTCCATATGTAGATAATATTAAGAAAACGATAAAGGGCCGGTACATGATTAAACACGAATAAAAAAAATTCTGAGGTAGTAACTGATTGTTTTTAGAGACTTTTCTTTAGGACTCTATCTTCCCCAGTCCCATGGTTTGTCTTGTGCCGAACTCCAGTGTCATCTTACCGTTGGTGATTTTCTATATATTTCCTATGTTGTTATCTAATAATCACCTCAATGATAAGTCTTAGATGGCGAATTGTCTTACCTATGGGAGGAACTTACTCATAAGAAAGATCTTAGTTTCCCTCTTAAATGTTGCAGTGTTTGTAATTTTTCTGATGTTCGCAGGAAGAGAGTTCCAGATTCTGGGGGCTGCACCTGAGAACACCCTCTCATAGGTTTTTTTCTTCCTGAAGATAGGTGGTCTCAGCAGCAAATAATTGGCACTCCAGGCAGGTCTGTTTCCTCCTGAAATTTCTAATTTCTGGGCGAGATATCTAGCTGTGTTGTAATGAATCGCTTTATGGGTGATACTTGCCATTTTTAGCTGTATTCTAGCTTCGTAAGGTAGCCAGTTTAAAGCTTTCAGGTGAGGGGAGATATGCTCAAATTTCCTCGTTCCTGTAATAAGTCTTGCCGCTGCATTGAGGCATGCTTTTAGGGGTACTGTGGACATTTTTGGTAGTCCTGCTAGCATTGTACACCCATATTCAATCCTTGAGATAACCAGTGATTGCACAGATAGTTTTAAGTCAGTCTCCGTTATAAAAGATTTCATTTTTCTTAAGTAGTTCAGATGAAAACAGACGTTTTTTGCCATTATTTTAATGTGGGTTTTCATATCAAGGTTCTCATCCAGTGTGATTCTGAGTGATTTCGCCGAGTCAACTAGCCTAGGGGTGCAATTTAACGCTGTGATCATTTTGGACCATTCCTTCACTTCTGATTGATTCTTTTGTGGTGTGATAAGTAAGAATTCTGTTTTATTTGCGTTTAGCTTGAGATGATTGCTAGTTAGCCATTTTAGCGACACCTTGAAGGCCTCATTCATTGTGGTTATGTCTTCCAGGCATGCGATCTTGATGTATAGTTGCGTGTCGTCCGCGTACATGTGGTAAGATATTTTGGAAATTCGCAGAATTTCTGTAAGAGGTTCGATGTATAAGTTAAACAGTGATGGAGATAAAGTAGATCCTTGGGGTACTCCAATTGTGTTTGGGCATGAAGGAGAAAGTGAGTGGTTTACTAGGAATCTCTGAGTTCTATTCTGTAAAAATGATTCAAACCATTTCAGTACAGTGCCAGAAATTCCCATCCTGTCATGAAGTCTGTTCGGTAGTTTTTTGTGGATGACTGTATCAAATGCTGATGACAGGTCTAGGAGGATGAGTAGACAAGATTGATTGTGATCTAGTGCTTGAAGTGCATCATCGACAATGTGAAGGATTGCTGTTTCCGTGCTGTGATCTGTTCTAAATCCCGATTGACAGTCATCTAACAGTGAGAAGTTGTCGATGTGCCGGCTCAACTGATTCTGTACACATTTCTCTATTAATTTGGCAAGAAGAGGGATGTTGGTCACTGGGCCATAGTTATTTGGATCTGCTGGGTCCTCTGTGGGTTTTTTGATGATCGGGACTACTTGTCCTGTCTTAAGGCATTCTGGGAGGACCCCCTGGGAAAGTGAGGCGTTAATCATTTCTGTCCATATTGGAATCATAATATGGCTGATTTCTTGTAGGCGTTTTGATGGTAGTGGGTCGTTATAGTGATTGTTGGGTTTAGTGACAGCTAGCGTTTTACCAATCTCATTCTGGTCCAATAATTTGAAAGTGTCCCAGTGTGCTTTGTTTTTTGTCGCCTTATTCGCATAATTTGGTGCAGATTGTGATGATGGTGTATTGTAGTCAGGGTTATCTGCAGCGATCCTAAGTTCTTTTCCCAGCTTGTTGGCTTTGTTAGTGAAAAAGGTAGAGAATTCTTCGCAACTTAGTTGCGTTTTAGTGACTTCTTGGGCAGATTTCGCCAGCTTGTTTGATTGTTGTTTTATAATCTCAAACAGTTTCTGTGGTCTGTTTTTGGCGTTATCCAATTCTGTTCTGATAAATTCCTTTTTAGAGTTGATGATCTTTTTGTTATATTAATTTCTGATTTTTCTGAGGGATTTCAGCTCAGGGGATGATGGGTGTTGTCTCCATTTTCTTTCTGCGCGTCTCAGTTTACGCCTGTCTTCATTCAATATTCCATTAAACCATGGGTTTTGAATCTTTTCCGTAACTCTTTTTTAATTTGAGTGGTATGGTGGCGTTGACTATTTTCGTTACTGAGGTAGTGTAAAGGTTCGTTTGATCATTCACACTCTGCATGTTGTCAGGTAGGTTTAGGTCTCTCTTGCAGCTTTCAATTAGAAGATCCATATTCGAGTCTCTGGTATCTTGTATCCATCTTTTCATTTTGCTAGATTGAGTGGTTTTTATCTTCTCCCGTGACGGTATTAGGAAGGTTATGGCGTGGTGATCTAACCAGTCGCAGGGTTCTATTGAGATGATTGAGATGTCATTATTCTTCGAGATAATCCAGTCCAATGTTGCTCCTTTCGAGTGTGTTGATTGAAGACATGCTTGGGATAGTTTTAGTTTAGTTAAAAAGTCTTTAAAGGCGTTGAAATGTTTGTCGTTGTTGTCGTTCCAGCTTAGATTAAAATCACCTACAAATATATTATTAATGTTGGTGTTGGCGTTAGCAGTGATGATCTCCATTAGTTGGTCAATGAAGTTCATATTATTTCCCGGTGGGTGATATAAGGCATGTAGGTTGCAAATCTGTTTGTTCACCGATCTTATATTGAGCCCTAGGTTGTTGTGTTTCTATCTGGGACCCTAATTCGATATTCCCGATTGATGCCCTTATATGGCTATAATAAATAATATCCTTATAGAGGCATAAGAATCATATCCATATTTAGTAATAGCCCATGCAGTCCAAATACGGCAAGGCTACTCCCCTAGACTCCTAGAAAGTACAACGCATTCTTTAAACAAACCAAGCCTCCAGCAGCCCGGGAAATCCCCCTGCTCTTGTTTTGATTTGCACAAGAACTCCTAGAGTCAGAAAGAACTGTTAGTTCTTGGTGACGTCTTATGTCCAACCTTACGTCAAACCCGGCACCTTTCAGGTATAAATATACCAACAGTTGCCTTAAGCAAACACACAGTGGTTTGGAGCAGAGCGGCTATCTACTTGCCCGGAAGCCCAGCTGATGCGAGAGCCGAAGGAAGCCGCCCCTCCCTTTTGACGCACTGAGAAAGATGCTGTCTTTTTCTCCCGCCGAGAAAATCCAGCTCCGGTGTTTCCAGTCACCCTTGCGGGTTGCTGGGAGATCGAGTCCTGAGAGAGAGATACAAGCCCTCCTACATTCTATTACCAAGGTACGGGGCTGACTAAATCTTTAAGAGAATTCTTGATTCAGATTCCTTGGCAAAAACCAACTTAACTTAAAACTGCTACTTACTTACTCCTTCCTACGTATTAGGCTTAGGTCTGGTACACTGGGGTAGGCGTAGATTAGAAGCACCAGTTGAGTACGTTAGTTAATGTTTTTATGTATGTATATATTTTATCCATTTTAAAGTATCATATGGCTAAGAAACCATATCAATGCTTTTACAGTATTATTTCATAATACTCCTTTTACTGTACGCACTTTACTTTATGATAAGTATTGCAATTGTGGCAATTCATTTCTCTTGTATGAGAAAGAAGACTGCTCAATAAATAACACCTTTTATTGAAAACACCCGTCTCTCTATTTCTCTGCTCTCTGGTGAAACTAAGTATGCACGATTGACTGAGTGAAATAACTGTCTATTGTTTTCACACGACTCTAGAGATACACTCTTTATTCTGAGGGCGCAAAGTTGTCATGTTTATGCGGTTGTCAGAAGCTAATCCCTTCTTGTCTAAATCAGGAAAGTTAACTCTTTCCTGAACATTCGAGAAAGTTTCTAGTGACCTCTGAACTAGCTGGCAAAACTAATTAAGTCTAATATAGTCAGTAGAGACCTAGTCGACCTCAGTCCTACGTCTACACTGCTGTTTATATTATTCCAATGCGCAGAGCCTATTGGGAATATAGGAACTACACTACAAGGTATTCGCATGATTCGAGAGGGTCGGATTGAAATTGGCCAACTTCTAAGTTCGATCTGTGGATACAGGCAACACCACCCCCTGTCTTTTTCTGTCTATCAAGTCTCATTATGCTATAGTGCGGGGGCACCAGAAGGTCCAAGACTAGGGACGAGGATTCAGATAGCCAGGTTTCGGTAAGGATTGTTATGTCTATTTCCTGATTGATAATGATGTCGGCTATGCCAGAAGCATGTTTCGCTGCAGATCGACAGTTGAGCAGTAGACGTTATAATGATTTCTCTGTTCTAACTTTGATCATGTTTAACGGATCGGTGGTTAGTTGGATTTGTTGTAAGTTGTTGAGCTTGGGTTTCCTCTCATTCCTCATGGATGTTCTGTTGGCGTCTATTGGTACTGTTTTGATTTCCTGTACCCTAATGCGGTCCGTTGGCTCGTAATCCCGGAATAGTGATAGTATTTCTTCTTCCGTTAAATAATTTTGATTCCTATCCGGTCTGTTTTGTCTGTTTGAAAATGGCATCGCTCTCTTCTTGGTTTTATCTTTGGTTGTATTTAATAGCTCTCTGATGTTTTCTACTTCAGTGTGTGTGTTTTCTGTAATATCACATAGTTTTTCTATCCCTTTCAGGGTGTTTAGTAATTCCTGCGACAGGTTGCTGATTTGTGTTTGGATCTCAAAGATTTTTCTCATGACCATGGGTGACGTAGTGTGATTACTCATCCGTATATTTCGATCTTCACATTTTCTGTTCCTGAATTTCCGTTCTGAACAATGTATCTTTGTCTTCTTGATACTTTCCTTTGATCGGTTTTCTCCTATGCCATTAATTGCGCTGTTGGACGTTCTGTCTAAGCTTGGTGATCCACGGCTGTTGTTGATATTTGTATTTCGTGTTCTCTCTGCTTCATTCCCGACCAACATACTTTCTGTTCCGCATATGGCTCCTGGTTGTGTAACTTGTTCTTGGACGTCTCTAGATGGGGTGCTAATTTGTTCAGGTTCCTGTGGGTCTCTAGTTGGGGTACTAATTGTAGAGATAGTGTCGGATGAGACTGGGTTGTCTTCTGACGGCCTCTGCAGTTGTAAAGGCCTAGTATCTCTTAATTGCGTAAATTGACCAGGTTCCTGGTGGTCTCTAGTTGTTGTGCTAATTATAGTGGTGTTGTTGGGTGGGACAAGGTTGTCTTCTATACAACTCTGGTGTAGCAGTGGATTTGTGTTCTCTACATTTCTTTTTAAGGATAAGGAAATGTTGTCGAATTTTTCCAGTTCGTTGTTAGAGGCTTAGATCATCACTATTCCATTTTTGAAGATAGTTATGCAAAGGTCCGCTCTGAGATTAGGTGATGCTCTGGTCATAAATTTTGTACCATGTGGGATGTTAGTTGTGGATTTTATATAAAGCATCTTTGTAAAGGAATTGCTCCATTTCGCCCTTCTTCTGGTGAGAATATCATATCTTTCGTGATGACTCCTTTATCCATGCAAAAGGAAGTGTCAGAGATCAATGTGTCAGGGTTTTTCCTCATGAGGTTATGCTAACATTTTTTGGCTGCCTTCTTAGAAAGATAGGTTGGGTATTTTATGATATAGGTGTTCCTACTTATTAGTTCCAGGTAGTTGTCCTCCATTTTTGTGATATGCGTTTGAGTACTAAAATTAGTTGCCCTCTTCCTGGTAATATGAATACTCTCTTTAGTATAAATAACTAAATTATAATTATACCTGGTAGTATAAATACTCTCTTTAGCATATGTAACTAAATTATAGTTTCTATATTAGTTCCTCTTCCAGGTAATTTCTTTTGGTGGGGGAATAAATACTCTCTCCAATATAAGTAACTATATAATAATTACTATGCTTTTATATTATATGTGTAGACTTTTCAAGATGTCCGCCGTGTTAGTTATCTCTCTTTGGGCTGATGTATTTCTCTCTTTCTATAGTTTATACTCTCCCTTTTTATAAACGCAATCGAGTCGGAATTACGGACCATCAGTGCAGATGCACCGACTGCTGATGGCCTTTCCATCCCAATATTGCTTTACGCGGATGACGCGGTTCTGCTCTCACAAACACCTCTTGGGTTGCAAAAACTTATGAATAAATTTGCAGATTTTATTAATGGGAGAAAATTAAAAATTAATAATTCAAAAACTTTTATAATGCCCTGTGGGAAGAAAATTAAAAACTTAAGGCCCTTTACAGTTATGGACCAAACTATAAAAGTGGTGGACAAATTTTGTTATTTAGGTATCACCTTTAACAGAGGGGGGATGTGGACACCTGAAATGATTAATGTAAGAGCCAAAATGGCCAAGTGTTCTTTTGGCATATTTAAGTTCGCATCCAAGTTAGGCTCAAGACGGATACCAGACATGTTGTACTTATACCGCCATAAATGTGTTGCTCTGGCCCTATATGGCTCAGGAGTGTGGGGCCATTGTAATAACAACATGCTCCAGGTTGAGGAAAACAAATTTGTAAAAAAACTCCTGTGTTTACCATCTTCTGCCTCAACAAAGCTGATCCATCAGGAGGTTGGTCTAGAACATCTATCTGACTTGATCAGATTAAGACCCCTGTTAGTATGGAGATCTATATGGATTAAGGAACAGACTGGTTTCACAAGAAAAATTATTTTAGACTGTCTTCATATGGACAAATGTTCCCGCATCCCTTGGCTTAACTATATTATTCGAACATTTAGTGATGTTTTTAATCTTACTGTGCGTGATAACCCTTTTTGTGTTTTAGATATACCGAAGAGTGAGCTTAAACATGAATTTTTGAGGGTTAGCATGGGGAAGCGTAACGCAGCTATTGTCCAGTTCTCTACACATGTTTTTTACGACAGATACACTAAGGAAGAAATGGGGCTTTCAGGATATTTTAAATTGGTCACTATCCGATCCCACCAATATGTATTGACAAGATTACGGATGGGGATTGTTCATTTGCTTGTCGCTTATCCTGTAATGAAGACCTATACTACTGCCCCCTGTCCGTGTGATGGGACCACAAAACAAAGTACGGAGCACTTTTTATTGTTATGCCCTCTCTATCTTCACCTCCGAAAAATATATCTGAAACCGCTTTTCAAAAAATATAATGTATCCACTATTGTATCGGCCATGGGGCTTTTATTTGGACTTGATTCACAGGACATCTGTTTTTTTACTGCTGTATTTATTTTAAAATCGATTTGTTTGAGGAAAAGCACCTTTTTTGATATGTGATTAACTTAAAATTTGATATATCCTCATGTTTTATCACTTATGTATGTATGTACTTTTATGATCATTAATCAATGATCGAATAAAGTTTTTGAATTGAATTGAATTATACTTGTCCTCTTTCACTTGCCATAGTTTGTTTATGCCCTTGAGTTAAGCTCCTTTCTCCATGTCTACTGTTTAGCAGTCCTCTTTCAATTGCTCCTGTTTCTTTCCGCCATTTTTGGAGTACATTTTCTATTGTTTTTGTGGGCAATTGGTCATACTTGGCAGCAGGAGCTACCTTCGCTTTCACAATTCGAGTGTCTTTTGCGGCCGCCATTTTAAGGTCAGGCGCGCCGCTTCGTGGGTTCCACTTCACTTTCTGAACTTTGATCAATCGGTGATCCTCTTAGTATTTAGGTATAATTTGCGCTAGGGAATGCAGGGTCTTCTCAGATCCTGTTGTTTTGATTTATTCTTGATTAGCGCCGCCTAGCTACCGCTCCAGTCCCTCAACTCCACTCATTGCAGCCCAGCAGTGCTTGTCCATCTCCACGTCGCTCGGTCTCCCACGCTGGACCGTCTTCACGCCACTCCGGATCCCACGCTGGACCGTCTCCACGTCGCTCCGGCTCCCAAGCTGGTTCGCTTTCACGCCGCGCTCTGGATCGCGAGCTGGTCCGCTTCCACGCCACTCTTCAGCACGTCGGACCTCCGTCTCGGCGATCTCGCCTTGAACGTTCCAGGCACCTCTGGACTCTTGGTGCCACACCGGTGGCTTCTCCCCGAATTCGGTAAGCAGCTTCACTTCCCTTTGATTCGCCTTCGGACTAAGTTGCTCAGCATATGGATGTTTGTTTGCGGGGGGGGGTTTACCAGGGTTTATCAGGGATTTTAACCTCTTTGGTTATCCCCAAACCCAGGCGCTCACGATAGCAGCTCTTACCAGGTGCTGATTGGCTGCCACTGTCTGTCAACACTCCAAAACAGAAATTGTTGGCAGCCATCTTGTGCCTCGGTAGACTGAGGCACAAGAAAGCAGAAAAACAAACGTGTAGAACTCAAAAAGGGGGCAGGGTAGAAGCACCCTGACCCCCTAGGCCTGCTCAGGGGGTCCCACAAGGACCCCCAAGGCCCAAAAAATGTTGTTGTTTTTTTTTAAATCGCGGGGTACGCGTACCATACGCGTACTGCACTCGCACGGTGCGCGCACGGTGCGCGCACGGTGCGCACCTATAGATATATATATTTTTTCTCTTTTGATTTTCTCAGGAACTACTTTAGGGATTTACACCATTTAAGCAAAAGCGTGATCTGCGAATCAGACTCTACCATTTTGCCAAATTTCTTGTAATTCCGTTCAGCCGTTCGGGCTGTAGCCGTGTCTAAACGGCCTATGGAAAATAACATGGGGAAAACACGTTTTGGGACCCCCCCTTTTTTCTCAGCCCCCACTTGACGAATCCCCCAAAAACTTTCAGGGAAAGAGCGGAGCGTAGCGGGCCATCTTCTACCAGTGTAGAACTCAAAAAGGGGGCAGGGTAGAAGTACCCTGACCCCCTAGGCCTGCTCAGCGGGTCCCACAAGGACCCCCAAGGCCCAAAAAATGTTGTTTTTTAAAAAAATCGCGGGGTACGCGTACCATACGCGTACTGTACTCGTACGGTACGCGCACGGTGCACGCACGGTGCGCGCTTATAGATATATATATTTTTTCTCTTTTGATTTTCTCAGGAACTACTTTAGGGATTTATACAATTTAAGCAAAAGCGTGATCTGCGAATCAGACTCTACCATTTTGCCAAATTTCTTGTAATTCTGTTTAGCCGTTCGGGCTGTAGCCGTGTCTAAACGTCCTATGGAAAATAACATGGGGAAAACACGTTTTGGGACCCCCCCTTTTTTCTCAGCCCCCACTTGACGAATCCCCCAAAAACTTTCAGGGAGAGAGCGGAGCGGGCCATCTTCTTTGAGAAATTTGCGAAGATTCATCAGCCGGCGCCAAAGTTATTCCAAATAGAATGTTGTGGATTTCCTATGGAAACTAGGTCCTAACTATATCTACCTTCTGGCGAGCCCCTAGTAGGTAATATATATGTATGTATATATATATATATATATATATATATATATATATATATATATATATATATATATATATATATATTATATTACCTGCTGGCGCTCGCCAGTAGGTAGTTATAGTTAGGGCCTAGGAAATCCACAACATTCTATTTGAAATAACATTGACGCCGTGCGACAAATCTTCGCGAAATTCTCCAAGAAGATGGCCTGCTCCGCTACGCTCCTATCCGGAAAGTTTCGGGGTGATTTGTCAAGCAGGGGTCGAGAAAAAAGGTGGGTCCCAAAACATGTTTTACCCATGTTATTTTCCATAGGACGTTTAGACACGGCTACAGCCCGAACGGCTGAACGGAATTACAAGAAATTTGGCAAAATGGTAGAGTCTGATTCGCAGATCACGCTTTTGCTTAAATGGTGTAAATCCATTTTCTAGCCCCGGGGATGGGGTCCCCGGGGCTTGAAGTGGCCCGGGAGGGGGGCCCCCCTACCTGGGGGATGGGGTCCCTGGGGCCAGAAGTAGCCCAGGAGGGGAACCAGGTGGCCCTCCTCCACAACAAAAATATTTAAAAAAAGAGGCAGAGCCCCGAGTGATGGGGTGCCCGGGGCTGAAAGAAGCCTCAGGAGGGGGGCCACGCAGCACACCTCCACATAAAAAAAAAAATTAGGGGGCAGGCCCTGGGGGATGGGGTCCCCAGGGCAAAAAAAATAGAAAAAGAAGGGGGGCTACACAGCTCCCTTCTTAAAAAAAAAAAGAAAAACACCGGCATCGCGCCGGAGGCCACGCCCCCTTCATGCAGCACTCTGCAAATGCCCCACCTGACGCGTTTGCAGAGAACGATTTCCCCTTGATTACTGGGGGTCCCTGGGGGCCAACTAGCCCACCAGGAACCTCCAGTATGCACCAGGGGGTTGGTTCAAGAGTGGTGTTCCGAGGCCATGGCCCTTTTTACACCTCTCTGCAACACAGCTCTGTGGGGCTTACTAGAGGTAGCTGGTGGGCTAGTTGCGCCCGGGTACCCTCAGGTTTCAAGGGGAGTTATTCCCCCAACTTAGGGGCCTATTACGATTGCGGTTTTTCCGCATCCTCCGGGCCGGCGGAAGCCACTCCCGGCCCGGAGGATGCAGAAAAACCGCAGCGGACCCACCAAAGACCCACCACCACATTAGGATGGCTGGTGGGTCCTGGTTTCCGTCCGCAGCTTTTCCCCCGCGGTTGGCTTACAACTGCGGCAGAAAAGCTCTAATATGGTGACGGTGTCTCTCAGACACTGTCAGCCATATTAGGATGGGCTGTAAATAATGCTTTTCCGCGGCGGGTTTACCGCCGTGGAAAAGCATGTGAAACTTCACTGCGGGGGCCCGCCCCTGGGTGAAGGGGGGTGGGGGGTGCACATGGGGGGTACCTATAGTACCCCCCTGCATTTGAATGCAGAAATGGGCAGGCACCGCACTGTGCCTGCCGCTTTCTGCATACAAATGCAATGTATGCATTTTTACCATTGCGGCGGATGCAGCTTGAAGCCGCACCCGCCGCAATGGTAAAAATAGAGGCTGTGACCGTCACAGGAGGGAACTCCACAGGCCATGCGGAGGTTCCCTCCTACTCTATGGTGGCGGACGGACTCAGGTCCGTCCGCCATCATAATCGGCCCCTTAAATCGTGCCACGGGGCGCGTTTGCACAATGGTGAAGGTAGGGGGCCGGCCTGAGTTCACCTGTGTGCAAACATGCCCTGTGGCACGGTAAAAGTTGGGGAATTAATTCCTTGTCAATCCTGAGGGTCCCTGGGGGCCAACTAGCCCACCAGGTACCTCCAGTAAGCGCCACGGAGCTGTGTTGCAGAGTGTTGTAAAAAGGGGTGTGACCTCCGAACACCTATCTGTAGTGAAGCCCCCTGGCACATACTGGAGGTACCTGGTGGGCTAGTTGGCCCCCAGGGAGCCTCAGAATTGAGGAGGAATTAATTCCCCAACTTAAAATGCGCCACAGGACGTGTTTGCAGACGTCACCTCAGGCCACGCCTCTTTCCTTGAACACTGTGCAAACGCGCCCGTGGCGTGTTTTATGTTGGGGAATTAATTTTCTTTCAATACTGATGGTCCCTGAGGGCCAAATAGCCCAGTACTGATCCTGAAAAGTAATTCTAACCGTACTTACAGTAACTTGAATTTCCTTCCATAGGCTAACATTGACTGGTTTCACTTGGAAATTCTTATATGTGGAGTTTTGGAACTTTAAAATATTTTTATAAAATCAGATGAACTACGAATTCCGATTTACATGCCTGTTATCAGGAGAGATCTCAGTGCTTCATCTTTCAGCCCTCTACTGATCCTGAAAAGTAATTCTAACCGTACTTGCAGTAACTTGAATTTCTTCCATAGGCTAACATTGACTGGTTTCACTTGGAAATTCTTCTAAGTGTGGTGTTTTGGAACTTTAAAAAATTCCTCTAAAATCAGTCGAACTACGAATTCCGATTTACTCATCTGTTATCAGGAGAGACCTCAGTCCTGCATCTTTCAGCCCACTACTGATCCAGAAAAGTAATTCAAACCATACTTAGAGTAACTTGAATTTCCTTCCCTAGGCTAACATTGACTGGTTTCACTTGGAAATTCTTCTAAGTGTGGAGTTTTGGAACTTTAAAAAATTCCTCTAAAATCAGCTGAACTACGAATTCTGATTTACTCACCTGTTATTAGGAGAGACCTCAGTGCTGCATCTTTCAGCCCAGTACTGATCCTGAAAAGTAATTTTAACCGAACTTACCAGTAACTTAAATTTCCTTCCATAGGTTATCATTGCCTGCTATATAAAATATATATAAATTAAAAAAATATATAAAATGAAACAAATATATTACAATTTCAATATTTTTAAAAACATTTTTTTCCAATTTATATTAAAAATATGTAATGTAATTTAGAAAATAAAATATCTAAAAAGAAATAGTTTAAAACAATGTAGTAAATCAGTATAAAAAAAATATAACAATTAATACATTTAAAAATGATCAATTATAAAACCTTTGAAATTCACTGAAAAAACCATAGGTTTAAGCCACGTTATAGTTAGGAATTAGCATTTAAAAAACCTTAGAAATTCACTGAAAAAAACATAGGTTTCAGCCACATTGTAGTTAGGAATTAGCATTTAAAAAACCTTAGAAATTCACTGAAAAAAACATAGGTTTCACACATGTTATAGTTAGCTGAACATTTCACTCATACAAAACCATTGGAATTTCCCTGTTATAGTCAGTTCAGCTAACTATAACTCGCGCGCTCGCAATGCACTGCTGATGACGTCACTTATTACATCACTCATGACATGGTCAGTGACATTACTCATGACATCACTGATGACATCTCAAATGACATCACTGATGACATCATCCTTTTGAAAGAGTGGCAGACCTCCTCTCACCGTAATATAACCTTTGCTACATACATTCAAAAATATAAACTAACATTTTCAAAACAATGGAGATACCAATACCAGTTACAACAACCTATTCAGTAATTCCAAAATCTACATCCACATCCACTAATTCACCAACAGTTCTATATAGTCACTCATACATGTACTCACTCATCATATGTACTCATACACCTATACATCCTTTTACACACCGACACTCATCCATAGAGTTACTCACACACATACTCACACAAGCAAAAAAACTATCTAACATCCATTTACTTGCATATACAGCTATACACACACCACTACACTTGCTTTTATAGAAACATACACATACTTACTCTCTTAAACAATCACTTATAGAAATAAGTTCTTATTTATACAGGAACTCTTCCAATCTCTCACATATACTCCTTTATATACATCAATACTCACATATACTAGTTTAAAACATATGATGTTACTCATAAAGATACTATTGAGACAGTCATTCATTCACTAACACACCCACACACACACTCATCCACCCATACAGTCCTGCACACATGCTGTCTTCAACATACAAACAGTGAGTCAGTCATTCATGCATCTATGCGCTAAGTAATATCTCCCACCGAACCATACAGACACTCATACTGATACTCAAATAACCAACTAATAACCCATATAACACACTCATGTAGCTACTCACCAACCCATGCAGCCACTTATACACAAAGTGAGACACTGACACAGATATTTACATATTTAAACATTACTCGCTTATGCATGTATTCACTAAAATGCACTTAATAAGTCAGTCGTACAATCAATTTTACAAATAAAAACATCCATTTAAACACTTATTTACCCATTTATTCTTCCATTGACCTTTAGATATACATATACGTTTTGGCTGCACTTCACCAAGGACTCTCAACTGTCATTAGAGTAACTAAGGAAGGGGGATGTACTAAGTCTTTTAGATCCAAACGTGGTGTCAGACATGGGTGCATTCTTGCACCCCTTCTGTTTACGCTATATATAAATTCTCTAGAAAAATCCCTGGAAGGGGTTACACCAGACATACCGCGTGCTGGGAACTATGTGGTACCAGCCCTTCTTTACGCGGATGACGCGGTGCTTCTAGCCCGCACAGGCTTGGGGCTACAGAGACTTCTTGATGCTTTCGGGAAGTTCATGCAATCCCTTGACCTTCAGGTAAACAATAAAAAATCCCATGTCATGGTGGTGGGCAAACAACCAAAGGCTGCGAAAATAAAATGTTTTACTTGTAATGGAGAGGTGGTATCCAGGGTTCCGGTATTTTCTTACCTGGGTGTAATTTTTGATGAAAAGTGTACCTGGGCCCCCCAACTTCAAGCAAAGGGTATAGCTGTTACTAGATCAGCTGCAGCGCTAATGAGCTTTGCCTGGGATCCCGACCCACTGAGGCTCTTTTAACAGTCTATAACTCTAAATGTCTCTCAATAGCATTATATGGTGCATCATTATGGGGCATTTTGTCACAAAACAAATTGCAGACCATAGAAAATAAAATTTTAAGATCTCTTTTAGCAGTCCCCCAATCAACCCCAGTATTTTCAATACATTCAGAGTTAGGACTTGGATACATTTCTGACAAGTTACAAATTGCACCTTTAATCTGCTGGGCCAAAACATGGTTGAATGATGAAATCAGTCTTAATCACATCATCCTCAATGATTGTAGGGCCTTAGACAGAGTAAACAAAATTCCCTGGTTAGCATATATTCAGAACACTCTATGTAGATTGGGCCGGCCGGATCTATACACCTCGCCAAAATTGATACATAAGGGTGATGTTAACTGGATTAAGGAGAGCTTTCTGGGACTAGCCATGCAAGAACGGGAAGCAGTAGAGGTCTTAAAACCTAATGTCAGAGCTAATTATATGCTCCTGACTTTGAAATTGAACCTTATCTACGGATTGTTACTATCCCGTTCCATCGACACCTGCTGGTTAGATTCAGATTTAATATTATACAGTTCTCTCTTGGCAACTATCCAGTATGGGGAAAATCTGATCAATCTATTCCCTGCAGCTGTGACAATTTTTCGGACTGTTCGCTAATGCATTTTATTATGTTTTGTGATTATTTTTCGGATATCAGAAAACAGTTTTTACTACCATTACTGAAAGAAGCGGGGTTTACACAAGTGCGTCCTGCACTACTGTATTTACAGCTACTGGGTAGTGTTAAGGTAATTTTTGGGGTTGCAAGTTTTCTGGTTGCTGCTATGCGTAACAAGGCAAAAAGGTCGACTGATGGACAATTTCGAGGCATGATCGCACTTTAATTGATCTTTATTCATTTGTATGAGGTGTTTTTTAATATTTTAATTATTTTTATAGTACATCCATGAATTTGAATTGACTCCTTTTTATATACGAACTGCTTGATTTTACCTAAAATGTTATGTGATTGCTTTTATGATTTTAATTAATCGAATAAAGCTGATTTGACTTGGCTTGATATACATATATAAAACATATTTATTTTTCAGAAAGACACACATTCACTGGATGATGTCATCAGTGATGTCATCAGTGATGTCATTTGAGATGTCATCAGTGATGTCATGAGTGATGTCACTGACCATGTCATGAGTGATGTATTATGTGACGTCATCAGCAGTGCATTGCGGGCGCGCGAGGTACAGGGGAATTTCAATGGTTTTGTAAGAGTGAAATGTCCAGTTAACTATAACATGTGAGAAGCCTATGGTTTTTTCAGTGAATATATATATATATATATATATATATATATATTAGTACGCTCAGTTGGGTGACCAACGATAAGCAGCACTCGAGCACACACCAGCTTTTCCCCAGTAAAAGCCTTTATTGGAGTACATGGCTTCCTTCTTAGTCCGATGATACATGCAACCACAGCCTGACGCGTTTCGTAAAGTTTACTTCCTCAGAGGCTGCAGCGGTTGAACGGAACTTGGCGTGCCACACCCTTCTTTTATGCTGATTCGTACGCTGATATTCAGCCGCTCTGTATGAGACTGTACACAGGATTTATGGGAAATGTAGTCCACCCAAGAAGCCAAGTCGTGCCAAATCCATGGTGCGTGTTCCATTCGGAGCCCCAAAAGTGGAAACCCGTGGCCCCCTCCTCTACACAAGGGGTGGTGCTGCCTTGCGGCAGGCCGGCCGCATCAAAAGTAGTACGCTCAGTGGGTTGACCAACCATAAGCAGCACTCGAGCACACACCAGCTTTTCCCCAGTAAAAGCCTTTATTGGAGTACACGGCTTCCTTCTTAGTCCGATGATACATGCAACCACAGCCTGACGCGTTTCATAAAGTTTACTTCCTCAAAGGCTGCAGCGGTTGAACGGAACTTGGCGTGCCACACCCTTCTTTTATGCTGATTCATACGCTGATATGTGATGTCATTTGAGATGTCATCAGTGATGTCATGAGTGATGTCACTGACCATGTCATGAGTGATCTAATATGTGACGTCATCAGCAGTGCATTGCGGGCGCGCATGTTATAGGGGAATTTCAATGGTTTTGTATGAGTGAAATGTCCAGTTAACTATAACATGTGAGAAACCTATGTTTTTTTCAGTGAATATATATATATATATATATATATATATATATATATATATATATATATTAATTGAAAAAACTATAGGTTTCACATACGTTATAGTTAGGAATTGCCATTTAAAAAACCATGCATATTCATTGAAAAAACCCTAGTTTTTACACGTTATAGTTAGCTGAACATTTCTCTCATAAAAAACCTTTGAAATTCCTCCGTTATAGTTATAACTTTTGCGCTCGCAATGCAGTGCTGATGATGTCACATATAACATCACTCATGACATGGTCAGTGACATCACTCATGACATCACTGATGACATCTCAATTGACATCACTGATGACATCACTGATGACATCATCCACTGAATGTGTGTCTTTCAGGAAAATAAATATTTTTATATATGTATATCTAAAGGTCGATGGAAGAATAAATGGGTAAATAAGTGTCTAAATAGATGTTTTCTTATATCTGTATCAGTGTCTCACTTTGTGTATAAGTGGCTGCATGGGTTGGTGAGTAGCTACACGAGTGTCTATATGGGTTATTAGTTGGTTTTATGAGTATCAGAATGAGTGTCTGTATGGTTTGGTGGCGGGTATTACTTAGGGCACAGATGCATGAATGACTGACTCACTGCTTGTATGTGTTTTGAAGACAGCATGTGTGCAGGACTGCACGGGAGGATGAATGTGTGTATGGGTGTGCTAGTGAGTGAATGACTGCCTCAATAGTGTCTTTATGAGTAAGTACATATGTTTTAAACATGTGTGAGTATCGATGTATATAAGTAAGGATATATGACAGTGACAAATTCAAAAAGTTCCTGTATAAATAAGTATGTGTTTCTATCACTGATTGTTTAAGAGAGTAAGTATGTGTACGTTTCTGTAAAAGTAAGTGTAGTGGTGTGTGTATAGCTGTATATGCAAACAAATGGATGTTTGATAGTTTATTTGCATATGTGAGTATGTGTGTGAGCTACTGTATGAATGAGTGTCGGTGTGTAACAGTATTTATAAGTATATGAGTACATATGATGAGTGAGTACATGTATAAGTGGCTATATAGAACTGTTGGTGAATGAGTGCATGGGTATGTAGATGGCGGAATTACTGAATAGGTTGTTGGTAAGTGGTATTGGTATCTCCATTTTTTTTTTAATTTTTACTTTCTATTTCTGAAGGTGTGTATCAAAGGTTATATTACGCCAAAAAGAGGTCTGCCATTCTTTCACAAGGATGATATCATCAGTGATGTCATTTGAGATGTCATCAGTGATGTCACTGACCATGTCATGATTGATGTTATGTGTGACATCATCAGCAGTGCATTGCAGGCACGCAAGTTATAGTTAGCTGAGCTAACTATAACGGAGGAATTTCAAGGGTTTTGTATGAGAGAAATGTTCAGCTAACTATAACGTGTGAAAACTAGGGGTTTTTCAATGAATTTGCATGGTTTTTTAAATGCTAATTCCTAACTATAACGTGTGTGAAATCTATGGTTTTTTTCAATGAATTTGCAACATTTTTTAAATGCTAATTCCTAACGATAACGTGTGTGAAACCTACGTTTTTTTCAGTGAATTTCAAAGGTTTTGTAAATGATAAGTTATAAATGTATTAATTATTATGTCTTTCTTTTTACACTAATTTCTTATATTTTTAATATTAATATTTATATGTATTTAATTTTTTAGAATATATTTCATATTCTTATTATAAAATAATAACAACACTAAATTGCAAAGTAATTTTTGGATTAATTATTGCTTGACTCCAGCAATGCTCTGGGGCCCTATGCTCACAAAGCTGTATCAATCCCTACACCTGCTTCAAGCATGTGCAAGGTTTTGACACAGCATAAGCTCAAAAGTGACTGAATGAAATGTTATACATTTCACTCAGTCACTTTTAGGAATCGTTGCCGCACCCCCTTCTGCACAGGAAAGCCTCTTCTGGCACAGGGCTTTACAATGTAATGCACCCTCCAGATGCGTCACATTGTTAATAGCACACACCATGGCACATCTTTTGCACCACCGCTGTGTCACAAAAGTAACGCATGGCTGTGTAAAAGAGGCACAAGGGTATTGTAAATTCGCCCCTAACACATACATATTCACCCAGGCACTTTCACCAGCAGCGCAAATTGAAGCATAGACTTCTAACATATTTATGTACACATGTTACATTCAAGTGCTTCGCACATACTACAGTATACTATAGGTAAACACCTTATAGCTTTATGCTGTAGCACTTCCTTATAGCTCTGCACTTTCACATTCTCCATACACTAGTAATATATTCATTCATTCATTTATGAACTACACATTCATTCTGACAAACTTTTACACACTAACATAGAATTATAGTTCTTTCTTTGACCAGTGAAGGTAGTTCTAAAAAGAACTGTTTTTTTTGTTTTGTATTTTTTTTGTGTTTTCTCAACAAATTCCAAGCGGAACAAAAGAATGGAAAAAAGAACAACTAATGTCGAGGACAGCAATGATCCTGTATCCTGCGTTTTATCAGGTCGATAGACTGTTCCCCATAACACAAAAGTTTATCGCAATAAATGCAAAGAAATGTAACTTTAGCAAAGTCAGAATCAATATGTGGGTGTGGACTGCTGGCTGAAAATACTGCCGCAGATGATGTGCTTGGTGTAGCAGCAGGTGGGTTCTCGTTCAACCTCTGTCTTTCAGCTCGAGCAAAGTTCTTGGGGTGCAAGTTCTTCACGTGTCGCACCATATTTGCTGTGCCAAAGGAGTATTTTTTACATGGATCATCCCTTGAAAGAGTTGTTTGGCAAATTTTACGGGTTACTTTTGCAGCATTAACCCCTTTTTGACCTTCTGGAAAGGTGAAAAACTTCCAAATTAGAGCTTCTTTCCTCTTTTTGGAGCTTCTTCAGGAATGAAATCTCCCTCTGAAGAACTGCTGGAAGATGACTCCATTGCTCTTACTATGGTGATCTTCCTTCTATTTGAGAAGATTCTAACAACAAATGCTTCTTCTTAGAAAGTCAAAGTCGAATAATTATAATGGGACAGAACTTTCAACACTCGCAATAGGAAAAGTTACGAACCAATCAAATCTCTACTTTTAAAGTCACATGGCTTTGCATACGCGTATGATGCGCTTGAGCAGCTCTTTCAATACGAGTACACATGATCTTCTACCGCGATTGGTGTAATTCTTTTTAAAAGTAATATAGGATTATTAAAAGTTTAAAAAAAAAAATCATAGTTATCCAAAATGTCTGCCCTTAGTATCTACATTAAATACATACATGTTTTAAACCAAGTAGAAACATTGCCCCCTTTCGCGTACAGAACGCCGTTCATGACGTCACACCGACTCATAACGTCAAGGCATATTCATACCGTATGTGTGGGTACACGCTGAGTATGATATGCAGTACAAACTATGGTCCGATCACCCTCTCAGTAACAAATCAGATTTCAGGGCACGCTAAGGAGAATGATTAGAAGTGCTGACTCATTGCAGATCCGATTCTGGGCCTGCCTCTGCGTACATTATAACACTGCCCGCATCTCTCTCTGTTGTTAATTGTCGGTGCACACACTCATACTTGCAAATGCGCAATGCACGCCCGCCACACTACGCACATGCCACCACCGAGCATGCTTGCTATCATTTAGCCTGGAAACCAATACATTAGCCAATGTGATGTCCCCCAGGGCCATCATTCTTATAGACCGCGAAAACTCTATCAATGACGGCCCTGGGCTTGGTTTGGTCAGCCCCAGCAGTTCCCATATAATGCGGGCACTGACGTGAGCACGCTCTCTTTTGCCTGCCTCTGCTGCGATGACAGACAGACTGTCGAAAACACCCCAAACTCAGCAAAACTGCAGCCTTTCAAGACATGACAAAAGACGACAGAAGCAAAGGTAAGAGAAGACGTCACAACATCAGCCTCCACTGTAAATTGTACATGCATAATACTATTTTTTTATCCTTCATATGGCTTTCCTACCCCTCAATGGTTTTAAATTGTACTTACATAATTGAAATATTTCTTTATAAGTCACAAGGTCCTATACACCTCTAATCTTAAAAATTGTGCGTGCATACATTTCTGTGTCGTATTTCTGTACTACGCCACGTGCTTAGGCCTCTCTTATTATTAATTGTGCGTTCATGATAGTATTTTTTTTTTCTGCGTCACAAGGCCGTCCAAGGCCTTTATGAATTTATTGATCTTCCTTTGTTTGCTGGAGCTGCAACAGTCTTAACTACGGAATATTAAGAACCCACATTAAAATTAACTTTTGATAGTAGTTACGCAACTCAGTTTACGATGACTAATCAAAACGTCCTTTTGTTTCCTTCAGCAAACATCCTTCAGAAGCAACCACGGCCTATCGAGCAACAGCAATGGAATTCTCTGCAACTTATTGAAAATACTTTGACGTATGGAAGCAGAGTTCAAGTCGAGTGGTGAACTCCGGTGGCCGCACTCTTTATACAAGGTAAGCACAGCAGCCTAGATCTACAAAGCCTTCATAGCAACGCATTCGAAATAAGTCGCCATAACGGGTGTCAGTAACGCAGTAGGTACTTCCATATAGACACCACTTGAACGCGGCACTATAACAAGTAAAATGTACCAGGTACACCGCACTCGTAAAACTGTAGAGTAACTTTTATTTATGAAAGGAGAGAGGGCCATATTATCAAACCTTGGCAACAGAATTTTCGCCACTTTATCGGCACGAAAGTGGCGATAATGGGTTTGATAATATACTCTATAGAATTCCAATCGAAGCTCATGTTAGATGTGAAGGACATCTGACATGAGCTTCGATTGGAATTCCATAGTGCATATTATCAAACCCATTATCGCCACTTTAGCAACACTTTCCTGCCGATTAAGTGGCAATCATTTTTGACGACCAAGCTTGATATTATGGCCCGGAGTGCGTAGTGTACAGCAGCTTCTATGTAAAATGTATAATTACCTCCGAGCAGTGACAACAGATAGGTTACAACAGTCTGACAAACAGATCATCAACCTTATTACGCCACTTTTGAGTCACTTTTAACATGGGTAAAGTGATGCAAGGAGCTAGTAAATCTATGCCTGGTTCAACAAAAAATCTCAACTCCAGACTCTGCGACACAGTTTTAATGTTGTTTTCTCTCTCTCTCACTCTCTGTGACATCATTTCTCTTTCTCTCTTAAACTTAGACACTGCTGTCTGCTTGGACGTGTAGATCTGCTCAACTTAAGTTGTGAACTCCACTTCCTAATGTGTTTGGCTCAAAGTTTACACAATGGTAAGCACAGAGGCCTAGATCTACAAATCCTTCATAGGAATGCATTAGAAATAATTCGGCATAACGGGCGTCAGTAACGCAGTTGGTACTTCCATATAGACACCACTTGAATGCGGCACTATAACAAGTAAAATGCACCAGGTACACTGCACTCGTAAAACTGTAGTGTTAGCTTTATTTGTGAAACGAGAGAGGGCCATATTATCAACCCTTTGCGACAAAATTATCGCCACTTTATTGGCAGCAAACTGCTGCTAAAATGGCCATAATAGGTTTGATAATATGCTCTATGGAATTCCAATCGAAGCTCATGTTAGATGTGAAGGACATCTGACATGAGCTTCGATTGGAATTCCATAGAGCATATTATCAAACCCATTATCGCCACTTTAGCAACACTTTCCTGCCGATAAATTGGCAATAATTTTTGTCACCGAAGGCTTGATATTATGGCCCAGAGTGCGTAGTGTACAGCAGCTTCTATGTAAAATGTATAATTACCTCCGAGCAGTGACAACAGATAGGTTTCAACAGTCTGACAAACAGATCATCAAACTTATTATGCCACTTTTGAGTCACTTTTAACATGGGTAAAGTGATGCAAGGAGCTAGTAAATCTACGTCTGGTTCAACTCCAGACTCTGTGACACAGTTTTAATGTTGTTTTCTCTCTCACTCTCTGTGACATCATTTCTCTATCTCTCTTAAACTTAGACACTGCTGTCTACTTGGACGTTTAGAAGATCAGCCCACCTGAAGTTGTCCATCCCAGTGGCTGCAGTGTTTGGCCGCAAGCTTTATACAACGGTAAGCACAGAGGCCTAGATCTACAAATCCTTCATAGGAATGCATTAGAAATAAGTCGCCATAACGGGCGTCAGTAACGCAATAGGCACTTCCATATAGACACCACTTGAACGCGGCACTATAACAGAACAGAATATACGAGTCACACTGCACACGTAAAACTGTAGAGTTACCACAACTTGTAATGCTTCAGCTCATTTACTCACACCTACATAATTCTAAACTCTAATTTTCTTTTTTCTTTTGCAGATTACCAATCAGACACCTTTTGGAATCCATTACACAATTTCTTTATAACATTGTTTAACTTATTTTGCCAGTTCTAATATAGTTATAATTGAGTTTCGTTTATATTTATTGTTTAATAAAAGTTAATTGAGTTTCGTTTATATTTATTGTTTGAAAAAAGTTAATTTAAAAAAAACTACATACTTCTTTTATTTTGTGGGGGAGGGGTATGACGGTCCACAATAAAAATAATGTTGAAATACTATAGTAAGATATTCAAGACTAGGATTGAAAACTACTGAGTTCTAACTAACTGATATAATAAATACAACGGTGAGAAACTACTAAAATGGCGGTGGACGGAGTACGTAATCAACGTTTGGCGCCTCGGCACTACCTTTCAAATAAATATATAAAAATATGACTATTAATACTGTACAAAAGTACAGAACCGGATGAATCACACGAACCGGGAAAAGAAAGCAACAGATTTACTAACTGATATAAAGAAAGGTTTGCTTGTTGAACTTGAAGAAAAAAACGTGAACTTCGAAACGACGCTGAGCATGCGAAGAGAGTACAACTGCTACACCAAAATAAAGGAAAGCTTTAAATACAAAAGGCGATACATTATCGCCTCTTTTATCGACAGGAAACTGCCGATAAAGCAGCGATAATGTGCTTGATAATAGGCTCTTGTAACTTCCCAAAACAGCCCAGGTTCTGATCCTAACCTAGGCTGCTATGGTTATTCACAAGTACATATTATCAAGCCTATTATCTCCGCTGTATCGGCAGTTTCCTGCCAATAAATGCAACGATAATGTATCGCCTTTTGTTGACAATATGGACCATTGCTCTTTTTTTTACCAGTAAACTTAGATGCATAGTATCAAGGACCGGTGATAAAATTATCGCAGTTTTATTGCCAAGAAACTGCTGATAAAACGATAATGAGCTTCATAATATGGCCTTGTTATTTCCCATAGAACCCCATGTTAGCACCAGAACATATGCTTCTATGGGAATTAACAAGGACGTATTATCAAGCCCACCCTACCAACATTAATAAAAAACTCCAGACAATGCACGTACCCGGAGCTGGAAGGTCATTTTACATAGCACTGCCCCAGAAAGGTGGCGTTCCCCACGACGTGTACGGGGACAGAGAGAGAGAGCTCAAAACATATATATTTTTTAAAAACACCAGAGTGGTGCCGCTCCCCGAGACTGCGGGGAGTAGGACCGTAATCCCCCCCCCGCATACTTCAAAATAAAACCAGAGGAGTGCCGTTCCCCAGTGCTCGGGGCACCTTACAAGCCCCGATTATGCAGAAAAATTGCCCCCGTAATTTACCCCCCGGGACCTAATGAATAAAATTTGCCCCCGTAATTTAACCCCCTGGGACCTAATGAATAAGACTTCTACTTTTTTTTTCACCTTTTCCACCGCATACAAGTACTGCACGAGTACCCCGCCATTTTTTATTTATTTAAAAATAAAAATTGAGCCTGAAGATCCATGTACCACCCCCTGACCAAGACTATAGGCTCAGAATGTTTCTACCCTGCCCCCTTTCCTTATTTCTCAACTTTGTTTTACTGTTTTCTTGTGACTCTGCTCTTCCGACAAACAACATGGCTGCCAATACTTCCTGGTTTGGAGTATTGACAGCCAATCAGCATGCAGCTCCTGCTCGTAGGTGTAGGTATTTACATACGCGTACGCCGCGATTTTTCTTTAAAAAAAATAAAATAAAAATATAGCCTAAACATCCATATATGACCCCCTAAGCAAGCCTAGAGGGTCAGAATATCTCTACCCTACCCCCTTTCCTTATTTCTCAACTTTCTTTTACTGTTTTTTTGTGACTCCGTTCTAGCGAGGCACAAGATGGCCGCAAACCCTTCCTGGTTTCGAGTATTGACAGACAGTTCACAACCAATCAGCATGCAGCTCGTGCTCGTAATTTAACAGATTTCAGTACGCATACTGAACTCCGACTCTAGATATCGCTATGATTTTACTTGCAATTTTCTCAGAAATTACTGAACGGATTTACACCATTTAACAAAAAGCACAATCTGCGAACAGAACTCTACCTCTCTGCCATATTTCGTGTAATTCGGTTCAGCCGTTCGGGCTGTAGCCCTGGCTAAAAGTCCCTATGGAAAATTACAAAGGGAAAACATTTTGGGAACCCCTTTTTTCTCAGCCCCCACTTGACGAATCACCCCCAAACTTTCAGAGAAGGAGCGGAACTGAGCAGGCCATTTTCTTAGAGAAATTCACGAAGATTCGTCCACCAGCGCCAAAGTTATTCAAAATAGAATGTTGTGGATTTCCTATGGAAACTAGGTCCTAACTATAACTACCTACTGGTGACCGCCAGTAGGTAATATATATAATGCATGCTGGAACCTGTTGGCGCTGATCACCAAGCGGACTACAGGAGGTATATGCATTGGGACGACATCGATGTGGGAGGAGCTGTGGTCCGTGAATGAGGATAAGGCAGGACACTAAAACCTTCACTCACACCCGTTACCACAAGCACTTGCACCTGGCGCTGAAGAGGCAGACCACGCCGAAATGCATCCGCCATAGAGGGTGACAGAATTCTACTCTGTTTGTGCAGCTCATTAAAAGCGCTTCCGAAATTTTCCTCTGATGTGGCCTTTCTCTTTCTTTGGAGGAGCTTGTTTGGATATTATTCAGCGCGCATTCCAGTGGCGCGCACTAAAGGCCCCCGCTTTGTCAAGAGGCCCTGTTCACGCTGGAACACTGCTTGCAGTTTTCTTTTCTCCGGGGTACCGGAATCTGCAGGGTCCACCACTCAGCAAAGGAAGAAGTAAGACGGTATTGATGCCACTGCGCACCATGTCGGGCAGGTAGGATTTCCATGCCTTGCCCCCGCCAGAAAGAATTCCTATGCCGAGGAGGTTTTAGCGGTTGAGGACCGGAGGAAGCGCTGCTGCTCAAGTGTGTTTTTGGACATTGGGGCTATTCACAGACTATGAAGCACAATCTTTCTTTCCCACTTTACTCCTGCGATACCTACCGGAGTCTTGCTACTGCATGCTGGAACCTGTAGCCGCTGATCACCAAGCGGACTACAGGAGGTATATGCATTGGGACGACATCGATGTGGGAGGAGCTGCGGTCCATGAATGAGGAGAAGGCAGGACACTAAAACCCTCACTCACACCCGTTACCAATAGCACTTGCACCTGGCGCTGAAGAGGCAGACCACGCCGAAATGCATCCGCCATAGAGGGTGACAGAATTCTACTCTGTTTGTGCAGCTCATTAAAAGCGCTTCCGAAATTTTCCTCTGATGTGGCCTTTCTCTTTCTTTGGAGGAGCTTGTTTGGATATTATTCAGCGCGCATTCCAGTGGCGCGCACTAAAGGCCCCCGCTTTGTCAAGAGGCCCTGTTCACGCTGGAACACTGCTTGCAGTTTTCTTTTCTCCGGGGTACCGGAATCTGCAAGGTCCACCACTCAGCAAAGGAAGAAGTAAGACGGTATTGATGCCACTGCGCACCATGTCGGGCAGGTAGGATTTCCATGCCTTGCCGCCGCCAGAAAGAATTCCTATGCCGAGGAGGTTTTAGCGGTTGAGGACCGGAGGAAGCGCTGCTGCTCAAGTGAGTTTTTGGACATTGGGGCTATTCACAGACTATGAAGCACAATCTTTCTTTCCCACTTTACTCCTGCGATACCTACCGGAGTCATGCTACTGCATGCTGGAACCTGTAGGTGCTGATCACCAAGCGGACTACAGGAGGTATATGCATTGGGACGACATCGATGTGGGAGGAGCTGCGGTCCGTGAATGAGGAGAAGGCAGGACACTAAAACCTTCACTCACACCCATTACCACAAGCACTTGCACCTTGCGCTGAAGAGGCAGACCACGCCGAAATGCATCCACCATACAGGGTGACAGAATTCTACTCTGTTTGTGCATCTAATTAAAAGCACTTCTGAAATTTTCCTCTGATGTGGCCTTTCTCTTTCTTTGGAGGAGATTGTTTGGATATTATTCAGCGCGCATTCCAGTGGCACGCACTAAAGGCCCCCGCTTTGTCAAGAGGCCCTGTTCACGCTGGAACACTGCTTGCAGTTTTCTTTTCTCCGGGGTACCGGAATCTACAGGGTCCACCACCCAGCAAAGGAAGAAGTAAGACGGTATTGATGCCACTGCGCACCACGTCGGGCAGGTAGGATTTCCATGCCTTGCCCCCGCCAGAAAGGATTCCTTTGCCGAGGAGGTTTTAGCGGTTGAGGACCGGAGGAAGCACTGCTGCTCAAGTGTGTTTTTGGACATTGGGGCTATTCACAGACTATGAAGCACAATCTTTCTTCCCCACTTTACTCCTGCGATACCTACCGGAGTCTTGCTACTGCATGCTGGAACCTGTAGGCGCTGATCACCAAGCGGACTACAGGAGGTATATGCATTGGGACGACATCGATGTGGAAGGAGCTGCGGTCCGTGAATGAGGAGAAGGCAGGACACCAAAACCTTCACTCACACCCGTTACCACAAGCACTTGCACCTGGCGCTGAAGAGGCAGACCACGCCAAAATGCATCCGCCATAGAGGGTGACATAATTCTACTCTGTTTGTGCAGCTCATTAAAAGCGCTTCCGAAATTTTCCTCTGATGTGGCCTTTCTCTTTCTTTGGAGGAGCTTGTTTGGATATTTATATATATATATATATATATATATATATATATATATATATATATATATATATATATATTCCAAAACACCCTTGCAGGTAATGAAAACGCACTCGAGCGATCTTTTTTTCTTTTCAGTTATTTATTGCACCACAGTTTCTTGCAGTTACCAACGCGTTTCACCGCCCACAGACGGCTTGATCACGGTCAATACTGTTCCACTTTCAACCACCTATAAGGTGTGGTTGTGCAAAGTCACATGACATACAACACTTCCTGTCAGTGATAGAGGATTGTGGATAACGTAGTTCCTTAGTATTTACAATTTGCTACAGACATTATACAAAGCGCCACTTTCAGCGTTTATACTTTTCTCTTTGATGTACAGTTATTACACCATAAAAAGAGGAAAAATTATCAATCTCGCCCTCAAGTGGGCCACATATACATGCTATGTTCGGTTGATTTCTTGCCCTCCAGTGGGCTTAGCGATATTTACATGCTATATATATCCTACAATTGTTACAACGTAAGGTTTTGTATCCACCTAACCATCCTATCCTTCTATATCATATGAGCTGTTACTCTGTTACATTGACATTAACGGAAGAAAAAAACTTTTTATCTACATATATACAAAGTCCCAATTTGATACTGCTGCAGTTCAGATTCATACTTATTCACAATTGCATTTACAAATGAACATAAAGTTCTTCACTCTGGTTCAGACCTTCCGGATGCAATGTTCTGAAATTTAATATCTGTCGGGATTCCCTGCATCTTAGTTTACGTTCCCTGTCTCCACCTCTTTCATGAGGAACAATGGTTTCCAATGCGTAGAATTTTAGAAGTTTCCAGTCTCCGTTGTGTGATGTTTCCATATGCTTGGCCACGGCATTGGCTCTGTCTTTATTTGCCGTTGCCCTTATGTGCTCCAGAATTCGTAGTTTTAATTCTTTCTTTGTGCTGCCAATGTACTTCAATGCGCACGGGCACTCAATCACATATACAACGTATTCTGTTTTGCAATTAATTAGTTGTTTAATGACCCAAGTTTTTTTATTAGGCAATGCCACTTCTTTTTTATTCACCGCAATTTGGCAAGCTTTACATTGTTGACATTTTTGAAAGCCTTTCGTTTTAAGCCATTGTATACCTTTTTTCTTTGTTTCTGGATTTTGGTGGTGACTGTGAACTAATTTGTCCTTCAAACTCGTGGCTCTTCTATATGTCACCTCTGGATGCTTGCCCATGATTTTCCCCACAGTTTCATCCAGGTGCAAGATTTTCCAGTTTTTCCTTAGAATGCTGACAATTTGTTTGGATTCTCTTGAATGGTCCATGATTAGTCTTACTTTTTGAGTCTCAATCTTTTTGGGTTTCGTTTGTAATATATCCTCTCTTTTCGTCTCATTTGCTCTTGCCCAACCCTTCATGATAGTACCTTTCTTGTACCCTCGTCGAGCAAATCTTTTAGCCATTTCGCAACTGTTCATTGTCCAATCTTTTTCCTGTGTACAAATGCGACGGAGTCTCAGAAATTCCCCATATGGGATATTGTTTTTTACTGAGGGTTGATGAAAACTTTCGGCATGAAGGGTGGCATTTGTTGATGTTTCCTTTCTGTAGAGCGTGGTCTCCACTTTGTTCTCATTGATATAAATTTTTGTGTCCAAAAAGGTTACCTCCTGCCGGTTGATAGTGTAGGTGAATCTCAAATTTGTGTCTGTGAAGTTCAATATTTTGAAATAAATTTCAAATTCCTCCGCTGTTCCGTCCCACACTATCAAGAGATCATCTATATACCTCAGCCATTTTGCTATTTTGTTCACGTGATGATCGTTGTCCGGATGCCAGGCCACTTGTTGCTCCCACCATCCCATTGTGAGACATGCAAAAGCTGGGCTGAAGGAAAACCCCATTGCGCACCCCTTGATTTGTTGATATATCTCTTCGCCAAAAAGAAAGATATTTTGAGTAAGGCATAACTCAATCATGTCCAAAAGCATCTGGTTGTGCCTATTGAATTGTATATTCCTCTCTTTCAGAAAGAAAGCGCAAGCATTTATGCCGATACTGTGATCTATATTGGAGTATAAAGCAATTACATCCATTGTGATCAACATATAGGTAGGTTGCCATGATAGGTCTTGCAGGTTTTTCAAAAGATCCCCCGTATCTCTCAGATATGAACTCAGGTTCAGAACAAATGGCATGAGGATGTTTTGTTGTTAGGAATTTGCTTTCGAAAGCAAATTCCTAACAACAAAATATCCGGTAACTGCAACCATCTACTTCCTACCTAAAGTTCATAGGAACCCACTGAAACCACCAGGGAGGCCGATTGTTTCGGCAAAGGGCTCGCTCATGGAACCTGTGGCGAACTATATTGACTATTTCCTCATGCCATTTGTTCTGAACCTGAGTTCATATCTGAGAGATACGGGGGATCTTTTGAAAAACCTGCAAGACCTATCATGGCAACCTACCTATATGTTGATCACAATGGATGTAATTGCTTTATACTCCAATGTAGATCACAGTATCGGCATAAATGCTTGCGCTTTCTTTCTGAAAGAGAGGAATATACAATTCAATAGGCACAACCAGATGCTTTTGGACATGATTGAGTTATGCCTTACTCAAAATATCTTTCTTTTTGGCGAAGAGATATATCAACAAATCAAGGGGTGCGCAATGGGGTTTTCCTTCAGCCCAGCTTTTGCATGTCTCACAATGGGATGGTGGGAGCAACAAGTGGCCTGGCATCCGGACAACGATCATCACGTGAACAAAATAGCAAAATGGCTGAGGTATATAGATGATCTCTTGATAGTGTGGGACGGAACAGCGGAGGAATTTGAAATTTATTTCAAAATATTGAACTCCACAGACACAAATTTGAGATTCACCTACACTATCAACCGGCAGGAGGTAACCTTTTTGGACACAAAAATTTATATCAATGAGAACAAAGTGGAGACCATGCTCTACAGAAAGGAAACATCAACAAATGCCACCCTTCATGCCGAAAGTTTTCATCAACCCTCAGTAAAAAACAATATCCCATATGGGGAATTTCTGAGACTCCGTCGCATTTGTTCACAGGAAAAAGATTGGACAATGAACAGTTGCGAAATGGCTAAAAGATTTGCTCGACGAGGGTACAAGAAAGGTACTATCATGAAGGGTTGGGCAAGAGCAAATGAGACGAAAAGAGAGGATATATTACAAACGAAACCCAAAAAGATTGAGACTCAAAAAGTAAGACTAATCATGGACCATTCAAGAGAATCCAAACAAATTGTCAGCATTCTAAGGAAAAACTGGAAAATCTTGCACCTGGATGAAACTGTGGGGAAAATCATGGGCAAGCATCCAGAGGTGACATATAGAAGAGCCACGAGTTTGAAGGACAAATTAGTTCACAGTCACCACCAAAATCCAGAAACAAAGAAAAAAGGTATACAATGGCTTAAAACGAAAGGCTTTCAAAAATGTCAACAATGTAAAGCTTGCCAAATTGCGGTGAATAAAAAAGAAGTGGCATTGCCTAATAAAAAAACTTGGGTCATTAAACAACTAATTAATTGCAAAACAGAATACGTTGTATATGTGATTGAGTGCCCGTGCGCATTGAAGTACATTGGCAGCACAAAGAAAGAATTAAAACTACGAATTCTGGAGCACATAAGGGCAACGGCAAATAAAGACAGAGCCAACGCCGTGGCCAAGCATATGGAAACATCACACAACGGAGACTGGAAACTTCTAAAATTCTACGCATTGGAAACCATTGTTCCTCATGAAAGAGGTGGAGACAGGGAACGTAAACTAAGATGCAGGGAATCCCGACAGATATTAAATTTCAGAACATTGCATCCGGAAGGTCTGAACCAGAGTGAAGAACTTTATGTTCATTTGTAAATGCAATTGTAAATAAGTATGAATCTGAACTGCAGCAGTATCAAATTGGGACTTTGTATATATGTAGATAAAAAGTTTTTTTCTTCCGTTAATGTCAATGTAACAGAGTAACAGCTCATATGATATAGAAGGATAGGATGGTTAGGTGGATACAAAACCTTACGTTGTAACAATTGTAGGATGTATATAGCATGTAAATATCGCTAAGCCCACTGGAGGGCAAGAAATCAACCGAACATAGCATGTATATGTGGCCCACTTGAGGGCGAGATTGATAATTTTTCCTCTTTTTATGGTGTAATAACTGTACATCAAAGAGAAAAGTATAAACGCTGAAAGTGGCGCTTTGTATAATGTCTGTAGCAAATTGTAAATACTAAGGAACTACGTTATCCACAATCCTCTATCACTGACAGGAAGTGTTGTATGTCATGTGACTTTGCACAACCACACCTTATAGGTGGTTGAAAGTGGAACAGTATTGACCGTGATCAAGCCGTCTGTGGGCGGTGAAACGCGTTCGTAACTGCAAGAAACTGTGGTGCAATAAATAACTGAAAAGAAAAAAAGATCGCTCGAGTGCGTTTTCATTACCTGCAAGGGTGTTTTGGAATTGAAATTCGGCAGGGCTCTGCCGAGGAAAACGCACCGGTGATAGAGCGCCAGGGGTCGACCAAGCGGAGCCAAGTTGTGGGATATATATATATATATATATATATATATATATATATTCAAAACACCCTTGCAGGTAATAAAAACGCACTCGAGCGATCTTTTTTCTTTTCAGTTATTTTATGCGGTGAAACGCGTTGGTAACTGCAAGAACTGTGGTGCAATAAATAACTGAAAAGAAAAAAGATCGCTCGAGTGCGTTTTTATTACCTGCAAGGGTGTTTTGGAATTGAAATTCGGCAGGGCTCTGCCGAGGAAAACGCACCTGTGGTAGAGCGCCAGGGGTCGACCAAGCGGAGCCAAGTTGTGGGATATATATATATATATATATATATATATATATATATATATATATATATATATATATCTAACAAAACCCTTTCAGGCAAAGAGTGACACATAAATTATGCAAAAAAGAAGGCGAGAACTCTGGGTAGTGCTCAAGTTTAGGTGGAAAGAATCTCCTGTTAGAGCACTCTCAACACCAGCAACACACTAGATCTGCTCACCTCAAATGTCTGTTTTTCTATCAAAGTCTTTAAGCATAGGATTAGCACAGTGCCATCCACACTGAGATAGAATAGGACAAGGTTTTTTGTTATTTCTACAGCAAAGTCTTTAAGCATAGGACTAGCACACTGCTGTCCTTGTCAAGCTGTAAAATGACAAAAGCCATTTATCACTCCACGCACAGTATTACAGCTTTGAATTGGTAAAATACCAACTCAAGCCAACCTGAAATAAGTAAAAGCAACCCCTGACACAGTGTTTCACATATATATTTATATGAAATTCACTGAAAAAACCATAGGTGTCAGGCACGTTATAGTTAGAAATAAGCATTTAAAAAACCTTAAAAATTCACTGAATAAACCATTTGTTTTAGGGGCGTTATAGTTAGTTTGACATTTCACTTGTACAAAGCCATAGAAATTCCCTGTTATAGTTAGTTCAGCTAACAATAAATCGCACCCCCACTATGCACTGCTGATGACATCACATAATACATCACTCATAACATGGGTAGTGACATCACTGATGACATCTCAAATAACATCACTGATGACATCACTGATGACATCGTCCAGTGACTGTGTATTTCTGTAAAGTTTAAATGTGTTTAATATATATAGAGAAAGGTGTATTGAAGAATGAGAGGGTGTATAAGTGTCTGAATGGATGATTTAGTAGGTGCATGACTGACTCTACAAGTGAGTGATTAAATGTATCTTACTGAATGCATGGGTTAGTGACTAAACTGTGTGAATGTCTGTACCCGTCTGTCTGTTGGTGTTGTAAGCGGCTGCATGGGTTTGCGAATAGCAACATGAGTTATTGATTGGTTGTCTGAGTATCTGTTTGGGTGCCTGAGTGTTTGTGTGTGTGGGGTGTATGTGACTCTGTGCACAGATGTGTGAGTGGGTGATTCACTGGGTGCATGGTTTCAAGAGTGCATCTGTGATGGACTGTATGGGTGGGTGAGTGTGTATATGTGTGCGTTAGTGAGTGAATGTATATCTCAGTGGTACATGTGTGAGTAACTACATATGTGGAAGGCAGGATATATGTGTGTTAGAGTATATAAATGGCTATTAGTGAGAGTGTGTTAATTGTGAGAGTGGCTGTTCGCTTGTATCAGTGATTGTATAAGAGTGTAAGAATGTGCTAGTATTTGTATGAGTCAGTGAGCTGGTGTGTGTATAATTGTATAGGTGAGTAAATGGGAGTGTGATTAATTATTTGTATGACTGACTAGGTGTGTGAGTACCTCTATGGATGAGTGGCAGTGTGTGAGTGTCTATATAGGTGTATGAGTGCATATGATAGTCCTGTACTGAGTGACCGTAAGTATGTGTGACTGTGCGGGTGAGTGAGTGGAAGTGTGTGTAGACATAAGAATCAGTGAGTGGGTATGTAGTTATTGGTGTTGGAGTGTCAATGGTTTTGAAAATGGCAGTCTGTAATTTAGAGTGGGTGTATCAAAAGTTATATTAGGGTGTGAGAGGATGTATGAAATTGTTATCACATGGATGATGTAATCAGTGATGTAATCAGTGATGTCATCAGTGATGTCACTGGCCATCTCATGAGTGATGTAATATGTGACGTCATCAGCAGTGCATTGCGGAGGCGCGAGTTATAGTTAGCTGAACTAACAATAATGGTTTTGTACGAGTGAAAGATCCAACTAACTATAACGCCCCTGAAACCTATGTTTTTTCAAAGGTTTTTTAAATGTTAATTTCTAATTATATGGTGCCTGAAACCTGTGGTGTTTTCAGTGACTTTTAAAGGTTTTTAAATGCTATGGGGCACTGTCAGAGTGTCACAGGGATTTCTGGGCTGCCTTCCTCCTGCTCCTCGTGCCTTGACTGGTCCTCAGTGTGTGATACGTCCTCCCCATTTGCCATTGATTCCTGTGTAGCAGGTGTTGCTGTGAATGAAAAATGCACATTTGGTGTCCTGCCTCTCATTGGTTATGCAATACATTTGTTGGATTACAAGTTACATGGGTACTATCTGTCTGTTTTTTACCTTTCCTGAATTACTCATTCTGATTCTGATTCTACCTTGCTGGGTCTCACTGCTCCACTTTTTGGTGCTTGCTAACATGCACTGGAGTTGCATTCATGTTTAGTGCCTGGGTCTTTCCTGAGTATGTGAGTGATGTGGTGATGTATCAGGGGAGTAACAGCATGCTTCTTACCTTGTCTGGTGTTTGGGGGTTTGGAGCTGTTCAGGTCAGCCACGCCACTGACACTCTCCAGCTGCAGGGTGCCCTCCACCAACTCCTCAAGAGGAGTAGAGTCAGTTGCAGTGGATGTCCCTCCACCTGTCTTCTTTGCCTCAGCCAGCCTTGTTGTCACCTTTTCTTTTGATCTTTGGCGCATATCGTACCATCTTTGCGGAGGTCCTCTATGGTGCTGTGGGTCACGCCGATGGCATTCACCTTCTCTTGAATATCAGCCCAGATTTTCCTTTTACATGCCTCTGGCACACGTAGGGATTGCTTCCCAAACAGGTGCTCATGCCTGACTGCCAGTTCCTGTTTTAGCACCTCCAGCTCCCTTTCACTGAACTTTTGCTTCCTTTTTCTGCCACTGTCCTCCTGCTGCTTCTTTCTCCTGTGTATCAATTTCTCCTTCTCTCAGTTGCCGTGCACAATTGTCTCAGCTCTCCTGCCAGCCTCTCACTCAGCTTCTGGCATTCGGGTGCAGCATGGGCAGTCACAATTCCTGGTTGTGATGTCATCATGCTGCACCTGAATTGCCGATTCTCAGATTTGTGATTCTTTATTTGCGAATTCGCAGATAAGGAATTGCAGAATAGGTATCCGCATCAGCAAATTTTTGGTTTTCGCAAAAATATTGAGATCTTTTATTTATCTGGTTTTACGATTCTAAAAATGTGATTTGCAAAACATCGTATTGTGAGAATCGCAAATTCTGATTTTGATACTTATGGCCAATAGTCCACTGTGCAATGTAATTTAAAAAAACATATAGGGGACTGAGAAGGGATACATTCCCCACTAGCCCTTGAATGGTTCCAGAGGGAACCCCAGGGCCTAACAAGAGAAATAATTAGGCGTGCTTGCCAGGATACCCCCAGGACTCCCATCTTTTTTTTACAATATTTAGGGAGGAGGCATGAGTCCAGCCTTCTTGACCCTATTCGGGCTCTGAGGACCCCATCCCCCAGAGCCATCTAAGAAGTAGGGGGTCAGGAGCTGCGTACCCCCTCCCCTTTATCCTAAGTTGGCTCTGGAGAATGGAGTCCCATCCCCTGGGGCCACTCTCTTTATTTTTAGAGGAGTGGGGCATGCGATTCTCACATACCTAAGTCTGTGCCAATGTGACGCTATCCCCAGGGCAAAAAAAGAAGTAGAGAGGAGGGAGGCATGCAGCCTTCTTCCCTGAGCCATACAAGGTCCCGAGGACTCCATGCCCAGGGCTGGCTCCTTAACTGTTTCCCAGGAAGCCAACCCTCGGGACAGAGTGGTTTTTAGTACCAATTCTAAAGGGTAAAGGTTTTATACAGGTCAAACCTGCCCTACTGTACCTTCAGCTGCTTAATGACCCATGGGAAATTTTCAAAATCACAAGTATTTTAGTTGCAGCTGTGAGACTTAGGAAAAAACTGCATATTATGTTATCTTAAGAGGACTTGTGAAATAACTGTTATTAATTTTCTGATACGTGCCTTTTTTTATGAATTATTTTTATTGTTGTGTTGTACTGTTTCACATATTTTTATGACAGTCAACCCGTCCAAATAATCCAATGAAGTTGGTCTGTACTCTCCCTAACTTTTAGGTCGCCCATACCTTTGATGATTCAGTTTTAAATATTTAATATGATTGTGTATTGTATTGTGTAATGCATAGTGAACCATGTAACTTATTTATGTATGGTACTTTTTATGGTTTTCACTAACCGAATAAAAGTGGTTTGACTGACTGACTGAGTGGTTTTCCTGCCCATAAAAAATATGGTTCCACTTGGTGGATGCTATAAAAATTTGCTCGCCAGGTGGGAGCACACTTCTGTTTTCCTACCTGTGCTCTTGAATTCAGAGAAACTTTGATTGCTCCTGCCCATCAGAAGCAAGCTGAAGTAGCTGCCCCTGGTGGGCAGAAGAAATGACAGCTCCAGTGTGGGAGCCCAATGGGGTTGAGGGGTCCCAGGGCTCCTCTACTGGTCCCTAATGTTATGTTGGGCCTTCCTGGAATGAGTCCCAGGGAAAATTTGGGATTGGGGAGGGAGGCACCACTCCCCCCTTCCATAATAAAAATGATTTGGTCCTGGGCTATTTATTCTCTGGATCCTTTTAAGGCTCAGAGATTGGGGCCACAAGCCCTCATTTAATTAAAATAGGGCCCTAGGGGATGGGGTCCCCAGAGCCCATTTGGGCATGGGAAGGGGCCATGTATCCCACTCTGCAAATAGTAAAGTACTTGGCCCCCGGGGATGGGTCCCTAGGGCATCTTAAGTCTTGGAGAAGGGGCCACATGTCCTCCTCCCCTATAATTACTATATGGCCTAGGGAATGGAGTCCCCTGGGCCTCTTAAGGCTCAAGGAGGAGGGCATATGCCTCCTCCATTAGAATCAAAGTATGGCCCCGGGGGATGGGATTTCTGGGGCACATGCGCCCCCTCCCTAAATAATGCACTTTTTGGACCTGGGGGAATGGTCTCCAAGGCCAATAGTGGATTGAGGATGTGGTCCAGATGCACTTACTCCCCTTTTTAAAAACAAAGAGCCCTGGGGTTCCCGGGGCCAATAGTGCCTTGGAGATGGGTTGTGCTACCCCACCCCTCACCGCTGGCATTGGCTACTACCAGGAGGTAAATCACCTGTGGCCAATCCCCTGTCACACACTAAAATATGCTCTATGCTGGTTGCGTGGCCAGATTTGGTAAATTTTGAATGAAATTAGTGACATTTTCGAATGAGTTATGTTAATATCCCAATAAACTTTGTGAGATTTTCTTCTACCAGAGATTAGATCAAGCAGGTAATGTCTCACAGGAAAAGTAAAAGCGCATCTGAGAGACATTGTCTCCTCCAATAAGTATCTTTTGGATATCTTTTCGTGACTTTTGATTGTGTGATATGCCCTGGCATTCAATGTGCATATGAAATACTGGCACATACATGTAGAAAAAGTGTTTTGTATTTTTTTACAAAGATTCATGAATTCAAATTAGAAACAGGGTCCCAAGTGTACATATGCCATAGGGTTCCATAATTTTGAACGCTTTGTCCTAAAGATTCGGTTGCCTTCCCATTGAGATGGAATTTTTAATGACTAAAATAGACTATAATGTTTTCATTGGCGTGTTGCAGGTCAAATATGATCCAATGACCATGTCCATTCACTATAAGTTCAAGAGCATGGCTCTACAGTGACCAACCAATACTTACTTTGGAAGGATTCTCAAGGAGCGAGGCAATATCAATATGTAGTTGAAATTATAATTTACTGTATTTTGTTATCTGTAACATGTTTTTGGGTGAATAAATGTGTGTTCTTTTTTTGTACCTACTACTGTGGTTAACAATAGTGCTTGCAAGAGTAGGTATCTGTGAAATGTTATATCACATGATGGATTATAGATTTTTGAATGCTGTATATCATATTTTACCAGAATAGTTATCAATTACAATGAGAGCAGGAAAACTACACATAAAGCTTTGTGACCCCAGAAAGATCAAAAGAATACTCTTAAATGGAAGTGGCAGAAGGATGGCATAGCATGTTCGTACCTTGCATATTAAATACTGCCCTAATTTTTAAGAACAGTGCAAACAGGACATATTCACACACACAAACCACAGTTTGTCACACATGAGCTTATTTAAAACCTTCATGCTTAATTCCCTGAGTGATAATTGTTAATTTCTGATTTTACCCTTAGAAGTTTAACTAATTGAACTTTGAGGCCATATTCTAATTAGCCAGTCACCTGCTTCCCTCTTCTCTTGCCCTTTCTCCTCTGTTAATCACTTGTGCTTCAGTACCTCTCTCTGCCTCTCTGTGTACCTTATCCCTTTTGCCCTTGTCCTTGCTGAACAATCTACCTTGCTTGTACTGTTCATTTCACTTCCCTGCATTTTCCCGCTCTTTTACTGTTTATGCGGAATTTCAACTGCTTTTCTCTGTAAACATATCTTGCACATTAAATTCCAGTTCTTTATCAAGCACTTAAGAATCGTTTGGTGCAGGAGCATTATATAAAACATGGAAACAAATAAAATAAATAAAAAAAGTTTCCCTGACTGTCAATTAATTAATTTATTTTATTTATTTATGAGATTTATAGAGCGTACAAATACCCGTGGGTGTCTCGGCGTTGAGGACAGCAGACATGTACTCTATAGCAGAGAGCTCACTGATTGAACAGCCAGGTCTTTGTCCTTCTTCTGAAAACTAATAGAGACGGGCTGGATCGAATCTCAGCTGGAAGGATATTCCAAAGTTCTGCTGTGGCCTCAATGAAGCGCTTGTCACCCCAAGAAGCGGTTTTTGTATGTGGGACAGTAAGGAGATTAGCTGTAGAAGAGCGCAAGGACCGAGTGGGAATGTAAACTGCTAGAGCCTTGTTAAGGAACTGAGGTCCAGATTTGCTAGAAGCTTTATAAGCACTGCATAGAGACTTAAACTTTATGCGGTTTTTCACAGGGAGCCAGTGATATTGTCGAATGACGTGGGAAATAGACTTGTGTTTAGCAGTTCCTGATAACATTCTGGCTGCAGCATTTTGAACAAGTTGGAGTTTATAGATGACTTTGTTTTGGGCATTTATAAGAAGTCCATTACAGTAGTCAATGGTGGACATGACCAGGGTACTGGCTAATGTTTCCCCACATTCAGAGGTAGGAATGGCAGAAGCTTTTTTATCATGCACAACTTGTGGAATGATGATGATACTACCGAGTTGGCATGGGGAACAAAGGACAGTCTGTTGTTAAATATGACGCTCATGTTAGATGTGAAGGACATCTGACATGAGCTTCGTTTGGAATTCCATAGAGCATATTATCAAACCCATTATCGCCACTTTAGCGACACTTTCCTGCCGATAAAGTGACAATAATTTTTGTCACCGAAGGCTTGATATTATGGCCCAGAGTGCGTAGTGTACAGCAGCTTCTATGTAAAATGTATAATTACCTCCGTGCAGTGACAACAGATAGGTTTCAACAGTCTGACAAACAGATCATCAACCTTATTATGCCACTTTTGAGTCACTTTTAACATGGGTAAAGTGATGCAAGGAGCTAGTAAATCTACGTCTGGTTCAACTCCAGACTCTGCGACACAGTTTTAATATTGTTTTCTCTCTCACTCTCTGTGACATCATTTCTCTATCTCTCTTAAACTTAGACACTGCTGTCTACTTGGACGTTTAGAAGATCAGCCCACCTGAAGTTGTCCATCCCAGTGGCTGCAGTGTTTGGCTGCAAGCTTTATACAACGGTAAGCACAGAGGCCTAGATCTACAAATCCTTCTTAGGAATGCATTAGAAATAAGTCGCCATAAAGGGCGTCAGTAACGCAATAGGCACTTCCATATAGACACCACTTGAACGCGGCACTATAACAGAACAGAATATACGAGTCACACTGCACACGTAAAACTGTAGAGTTACCACAACTTGTAATGCTTCAGCTCATTTACTCACACCTACATAATTCTAAACTCTAATTTTCTTTTTTCTTTTGCAGATTACCAATCAGACACCTTTTGGAATCCATTTCACAATTTCTTTATAACATTGTTTAACTTATTTTGCCAGTTCTAATATAGTTATAAATGAGTTTCGTTTATGTTTATTGTTTAATAAAAGTTAATTGAGTTTCGGTTATATTTATTGTTTGAAAAAAGTTAATTAAAAAAAACTACATACTTCTTTTATTTTGTGGGGGAGGGGTATGACGGTCCACAATAAAAATAATGTTGAAATACTATAGTAAGATAGTCAAGACTAGGATTGAAAACTACTGAGTTCTAACTAACTGATATAATAAATACAACGGTGAGAAACTACTAAAATGGCGGTGGACGGAGTACGTAATCAACGTTTGGCGCCTCGGCACTACCTTTCAAATAAATATATAAAAATATGACTATTAATACTGTACAAAAGTACAGAACCGGATGAATCACACGAACCGGGAAAAGAAAGCGACAGATTTACTAACTGATATAAAGAAAGGTTTGCTTGTTGAACTTGAAGAAAAAACGTGAACTTCGAAACGACGCTGAGCATGCGAAGAGAGTACAACTGCTACACCAAAATAAAGGAAAGCTTTAAATACAAAAGGCAATACATTATCGCCTCTTTTATCGACAGGAAACTGCCGATAAAGCAGCGATAATGTGCTTGATAATAGGCTCTTGTAACTTCCCAAAACAGCCCAGGTTCTGATCCTAACCTAGGCTGCTATGGTTATTCACAAGTACATATTATCAAGCCTATTATCTCCGCTGTATCGGCAGTTTCCTGCCAATAAATGTGACGATAATGTATCGCCTTTTGTTGACAATATGGACCATTGCTCTTTTTTTTTACCAGTAAACTTAGATGCATATTATCAAGGACCGGTGATAAAATTATCGCAGTTTTATTGGCAAGAAACTGCTGATAAAACGATAATGAGCTTCATAATACGGCCTTGTTATTTCCCATAGAACCCCATGTTAGCACCAGAACATATGATTCTATGGGAATTAACAAGGACGTATTATCAAGCCCACCCTACCAACATTAATAAAAAACTCCAGACAATGCACGTACCCGGAGCTGGAAGGTCATTTTACATAGCACTGCCCCAGAAAGGTGTACGGGGACAGAGAGAGAGAGAGCTCAAAACATATATATTTTTTAAAAACGCCCGAGTGGTGCCGCTCCCCGAGACTGCGGGGAGTAGGACCGTAATCCCCCCCCGTATACTTCAAAATAAAACCAGAGGAGTGACATTCCCCAGTGCTCGGGGCACCTTACAAGCCCCCATTATGCAGAAAAATTGCCCCCGTAATTTACCCCCCGGGACCTAATGAATAACATTTGCCCCCGTAATTTAACCCCCTGGGACCTAATGAATAAAATGGACTTCTACTTTTTTTTTCACCTTTTCCACCACATACAAGTACTGCACGAGTACCCCGCCATTTTTTATTTATTTAAAAATAAAAATTGAGCCTGAAGATCCATGTACCACCCCCTGACCAAGACTATAGGCTCAGAATGTTTCTACCCTGCCCCCTTTCCTTATTTCTCAACTTTGTTTTACTGTTTTCTTGTGACTCTGCTCTTCCGACAAACAACATGGCTGCCAATACTTCCTGGTTTGGAGTATTGACAGCCAATCAGCATGCAGCTCCTGCTCGTAAGTGTAGGTATTTACATACGCGTACGCCGCGATTTTTCTTTAAAACAAATAAAATAAAAATAGAGCCTAAACATCCATATACGACCCCCTAAGCAAGCCTAGAGGGTCAGAATATCTCTACCCTACCCCCTTTCCTTATTTCTCAACTTTCTTTTACTGTTTTTTTGTGACTCGGTTCTAGCGAGGCACAAGATGGCCGCCAACACTTCCTGGTTTCGAGTATTGACAGACAGTTCACAACCAATCCGCATGCAGCTCGCGCTCGTAATTTAACAGATTTCAGTAAGCATACTGAACTCCGACTCTAGATATCGCTATGATTTTACTTGCAATTTTCTCAGAAACTACTGAACGGATTTACACCATTTAACAAAAAGCACAATCTGCGAACAGAACTCTACCTCTCTGCCATATTTCGTGTAATTCGGTTCAGCCGTTCGGGCTGTAGCCCTGGCTAAAGGTCCGTATGGAAAATTACAAGGGGAAAACACATTTTGGGAACCCCTTTTTTCTCAGCCCCCACTTGACGAATCACCCCCAAACTTTCGGAGAAGGAGCGGAACTGAGCAGGCCATTTTCTTGGAGAAATTCACGAAGATTCGTCCACCGGCGCCAAAGTTATTCAAAATAGAATGTTGTGGATTTCCTATGGAAACTAGGTCCTAACTATAACTACCTACTGGTGACCGCCAGTAGGTAATATATATAATGCATGCTGGAACCTGTAGGCGCTGATCACCAAGCGGACTACAGGAGGTACATGCATTGGGACGACATCGATGTGGGAGGAGCTGTGGTCCGTGAATGAGGACAAGGCAGGACACTAAAACCTTCACTCACACCCGTTACCACAAGCACTTGCACCTGGCGCTGAAGAGGCAGACCATGCCGAAATGCATCCGCCATAGAGGGTGACAGAATTCTACTCTGTTTGTGCAGCTCATTAAAAGCACTTCCGAAATTCTCCTCTGATGTGGCCTTTCTCTTTCTTTGGAGGAGCTTGTTTGGATATTATTCAGCGCGCATTCCAGTGGCGCGCACTAAAGGCCCCCGCTTTGTCAAGAGGCCCTGTTCACGCTGGAACACTGCTTGCAGTTTTCTTTTCTCCGGGGTACCGGAATCTACAGGGTCCACCACCCAGCAAAGGAAGAAGTAAGACGTTATTGATGCAACTGCGCACCACGTCGGGCGGGTAGGATTTCCATGCCTTGCCCCCGCCAGAAAGGATTCCTATGCCGAGGAGGTTTTAGAGGTTGAGGACCGGAGGAAGCGCTGCTGCTCAAGTGTGTTTTTGGACATTGGGGCTATTCACAGACTATGAAGCACAATCTTTCTTTCCCACTTTACTCCTGCGATACCTACCGGAGTCTTGCTACTGCATGCTGGAACCTGTAGCCGCTGATCACCAAGCGGACTACAGGAGGTATATGCATTGGGACGACATCGATGTGGGAGGAGCTGCGGTCCGTGAATGAGGAGAAGGCAGGACACTAAAACCCTCACTCACACCCGTTACCACAAGCACTTGCACCTGGCGCTGAAGAGGCAGACCACGCCGAAATGCATCCGCCATAGAGGGTGACAGAATTCTACTCTGTTTGTGCAGCTCATTAACAGCGCTTCCGAAATTTTCCTCTGATGTGGCCTTTCTCTTTCTTTGGAGGAGATTGTTTGGATATTATTCAGAGCGCATTCCAGTGGCACGCACTAAAGGCCCCCGCTTTGTCAAGAGGCCCTGTTCACGCTGGAACACTGCTTGCAGTTTTCTTTTCTCCGGGGTACCGGCATCTACAGGGTCCACCACCCAGCAAAGGAAGAAGTAAGACGGTATTGATGCCACTGCGCACCATGTCGGGCAGGTAGGATTTCCATGCCTTGCCCCCGCCAGAAAGAATTCCTATGCCGGGGAGGTTTTAGCGGTTGAGGACCGGAGGAAGCGCTGCTGCTCAAGTGTGTTTTTGGACATTGGGGCTATTCACAGACTATGAAGCACAATCTTTCTTTCCCACTTTACTCCTGCGATACCTACCGGAGTCATGCTACTGCATGCTGGAACCTGTAGGTGCTGATCACCAAGCGGACTTCAGGAGGTATATGCATTGGGACGACATCGATGTGGGAGGAGCTGCGGTCCGTGAATGAGGAGAAGGCAGGACACTAAAACCTTCACTCACACCCATTACCACAAGCACTTGCACCTGGCGCTGAAGAGGCACCCACGCCGAAATGCATCCGCCATACAGGGTGACAGAATTCTACTCTGTTTGTGCAGCTCATTAAAAGCACTTCCGAAATTTTCCTCTGATGTGGCCTTTCTCTTTCTTTGGAGGAGCTTGTTTGGATATTATTCAGCGCGCATTCCAGTGGCGCGCACTAAAGGCCCCCGCTTTGTCAAGAGGCCCTGTTCACGCTGGAACACTGCTTGCAGTTTTCTTTTCTCCGGGGTACCGGAATCTACAGGGTCCACCACCCAGCAAAGGAAGAAGTAAGACGGTATTGATGCCACTGCGCACCACGTCGGGCAGGTAGGATTTCCATGCCTTGCCCCCGCCAGAAAGGATTCCTTTGCCGAGGATGTTTTAGCGGTTGAGGACCGGAGGAAGCACTGCTGCTCAAGTGTGTTTTTGGACATTGGGGCTATTCACAGACTATGAAGCACAATCTTTCTTCCCCACTTTACTCCTGCGATACCTACCGGAGTCTTGCTACTGCATGCTGGAACCTGTAGGCGCTGATCACCAAGCGGACTACAGGAGGTATATGCATTGGGACGACATCGATGTGGAAGGAGCTGCGGTCCGTGAATGAGGAGAAGGCAGGACACCAAAACCTTCACTCACACCCGTTACCACAAGCACTTGCACCTGGCGCTGAAGAGGCAGACCACGCCGAAATGCATCCGCCATAGAGGGTAACATAATTCTACTCTGTTTGTGCAGCTCATTAAAAGCGCTTCCGAAATTTTCCTCTGATGTGGCCTTTCTCTTTCTTTGGAGGAGCTTGTTTGGATATATATATATATATATATATATATAAATATATATATATATATATCTAACAAAACCCTTTCAGGCAAAGAGTGACACATAAATTATGCAAAAAAGAAGGAGAGAACTCTGGGTAGTGCTCAAGTTTAGGTGGAAAGAATCTCCTGTTAGAGCACTCTCAACACCAGCAACACACTAGATTTGCTCACCTCAAATGTCTGTTTTTCTATCAAAGTCTTTAAGCATAGGATTAGCACAGTGCCATCCACACTGAGATAGCATAGGACAACATTTTTTGTTATTTCTACAGCAAAGTCTTTAAGCATAGGACTAGCACAGTGCTGTCCTTGTCAAGCTGTAAAATGACAAAAGCCATTTATCACTCCACGCACAGTATTACAGCTTTGAATTGGTAAAATACCAACTCAAGCCAACCTGAAATAAGTAAAAGCAACCCCTGACACAGTGTTTCACATATATATTTATATGAAATTCACTGAAAAAACCATAGGTGTCGGGCACGTTATAGTTAGAAATAAGCATTTAAAAAACCTTAAAAATTCACTGAATAAACCATTTGTTTTAGGGGCGTTATAGTTAGTTTGACATTTCACTTGTACAAAACCATAGAAATTTCCTGTTATAGTTAGTTCAGCTAACAATAAATCGCGCCCCCACTATGCACTGCTGATGACGTCACATAATACATCACTCATAACATGGGTAGTGACATCACTGATGACATCTCAAATAACATCACTGATGACATCACTGATGACATCGTCCAGTGACTGTGTATTTCTGTAAAGTTTAAATGTGTTTAATATATATAGAGAAAGGTGTATTGAAGAATGAGAGGGTGTATAAGTGTCTGAATGGATGATTTAGTAGGTGCATGACTGACTCTACAAGTGAGTGATTAAATGTATCTTACTGAATGCATGGGTTAGTGACTAAACTGTGTGAATGTCAGTACCCGTCTGTCTGTTGATGTTGTAAGCGGCTGCATGGGTTTGCGAATAGCAACATGAGTTATTGATTGGTTGTCTGAGTATCTGTTTGGGTGCCTGAGTGTTTGTGTGGGTGGGGTGTATGTGACTCTGTGCACAGATGTGTGAGTGGGTGATTCACTGGGTGCATGGTTTCAAGAGTGCATCTGTGATGGACTGTATGGGTGGGTGAGTGTGTATATGTGTGCGTTAGTGAGTGAATGTATATCTTAGTGGTACATGTGTGAGTAACTACATATGTGGAAGGCAGGATATATGTGTGTTAGAGTATATAAATGGCTATTAGTGAGAGTGTGTTAATTGTGAGAGTGGCTGTTCGCTTGTATCAGTGATTGTATAAGAGTGTAAGAATGTGCTAGTATTTGTATGAGTCAGTGAGCTGGTGTGTGTATAATTGTATAGGTGAGTAAATGGGAGTGTGATTAATTATTTGTATGACTGACTAGGTGTGTGAGTACCTCTATGGATGAGTGGCAGTGTGTGAGTGTCTATATAGGTGTATGAGTGCATATGATAGTCCTGTACTGAGTGACCGTAAGTATGTGTGACTGTGCGGATGAGTGAGTGGAAGTGTGTGTAGACCTAAGAATCAGTGAGTGGGTATGTAGGTATTGGTGTTGGAGTGTCAATGGTTTTGAAAATGGCAGTCTGTAATTTAGAGTGGGTGTATCAAAAGTTATATTAGGGTGTGAGAGGATGTATGAAATTGTTATCACATGGATGATGTAATCAGTGATGTAATCAGTGATGTCACAGGCCATCTCATGAGTGATGTAATATGTGACGTCATCAGCAGTGCATTGCGGAGGCGCGAGTTATAGTTAGCTGAACTAACAATAACGGGGACATTTCTATGGTTTTGTACGAGTGAAAGATCCAACTAACTATAACGCCCCTGAAACCTATGGTTTTTCAAAGGTTTTTTAAATGTTAATTTCTAATTATATGGTGCCTGAAACCTGTGGTGTTTTCAGTGACTTTTAAAGGTTTTTAAATGCTATGAGGCACTGTCAGAGTGTCACAGGGATTTCTGGGCTGCCTTCCTCCTGCCCCTCGTGCCTTGACTGGTCCTCAGTGTGTGATACATCCTCCCCATTTGCCATTGATTCCTGTGTAGCAGGTGTTGCTGTGAATGAAAAATGCACATTTGGTGTCCTGCCTCTCATTGGTTATGCAATACATTTGTTGGATTACAAGTTACATGGGTTCTATCTGTCTGTTTTTTACCTTTCCTGAATTACTCATTCTGATTCTGATTCTACCTTGCTGGGTCTCACTGCTCCACTTTTTGGTGCTTGCTAACATGCACTGGAGTCGCATTCATGTTTAGTGCCTGGGTCTTTCCTGAGTATGTGAGTGATGTGGTGATGTATCAGGGGAGTAACAGCATGCTTCTTACCTTGTCTGGTGTTTGGGGGTTTGGAGCTGTTCAGGTCAGCCACGCCACTGACACTCTCCAGCTGCAGGGTGCCCTCCACCAACTCCTCAAGAGGAGTAGAGTCAGTTGCAGTGGATGTCCCTCCACCGGTCTTCTTTGCCTCAGCCAGCCTTGTTGTCACCTTTTCTTTTGATCTTTGGCGCATATCGTACCATCTTTTGCGGAGGTCCTCTATGGTGCTGTGGGTCACGCCGATGGCATTCACCTTCTCTTGAATATCAGCCCAGATTTTCCTTTTACATGCCTCTGGCACACGTAGGGATTGCTTCCTAAACAGGTGCTCATGCCTGACTGCCAGTTCCTGTTTTAGCACCTCCAGCTCCCTTTCACTGAACTTTTGCTTCCTTTTTCTGCCACTGTCCTCCTGCTGCTTCTTTCTCCTGTGTATCAATTTCTCCTTCTCTCAGTTGCCGTGCACAATTGTCTCAGCTCGCCTGCCAGCCTCTCACTCAGCTTCTGGCAGCCTGGATTCGGGTGCAGCCTGGGCAGTCACAATTCCTGGTTGTGATGTCATCATGCTGCACCTGAATTGCAGATTCTCAGATTTGTGATTCTTTATTTGCGAATTCACAGATAAGGAATTGCAGAATAGGTATCCGCATCAATATTCAGCAAATTTTTGGTTTTTGCAAAAGTATTGAGATCTTTTATTTATCTTGTTTTACGATTCTAAAAATGCGATTTGCAAAACATCGTATTTTGAGAATCGCAAATTCTGATTTTGATACATATGGCCAATAGTCCACTGTGCAATGTAATTTAAAAAAACATATAGGGGACTGAGTAGGGAAACATTCCCCACTAGCCCTTGAATGGTTCCAGAGGGAACCCCAGGGCCTAACAAGAGAAATATTTAGGCGTGTTTGCCAGGATACCCCCAGGACTCCCATCTTTTTTTTACAATATTTGGGGAGGAGGCATGAATCCGGCCTTCTTGACCCTATTTGGGCTCTGAGGACCCCATCCCCCAGAGCCATCCAATAAGAAGGGGGTCGGGAGCTGCGTACCCCCTCCCCTTTATCCTAAGTTGGCTCTGGAGAATGGAGTCCCATCCCCTGGGGCCACTCTCTTTATTTTTAGAGGAGTGGGGCATGCGATTCTCCCATACCTAAGTCTGTGCCAATGTGACGCTATCCCCAGGGCAAAAAAAGAAGTAGAGAGGAGGGAGGCATGCAGCCTTCTTCCCTGAGCCATACAAGGTCCCGAGGACTCCATGCCCAGGGCTGGCTCCTTAACTGTTTCCCAGGAAGCCAACCCTCGTGACAGAGTGGTTTTTAGTACCAATTCTAAAGGGTAAAGGTTTTATACAGGTCAAACCTGCCCTACTGTACCTTCAGCTGCTTAATGACCCATGGGAAATTTTCAAAATCACAAGTATTTTAGTTGCAGCTGTGAGACTTAGGAAAAAACTGCATATTATGTTATCTTAAGAGGACTTGTGAAATACCTGTTATTAATTTTCTGATACATGCCTTTTTTAATGAATTATTTTTATTGTTGTGATGTACTGTTTCACATATTTTTATGACAGTCAACACGTCCAAGTAATCCAATGAAGTTGGTCTGTACTCTCCCTAACTTTTAGGTCACCCATACCTTTGATGATTCAGTTTTAAATATTTAATATGATTGTGTATTGTATTGTGTAATACATAGTGAACCATGTAACTTATTTATGTATGGTACTTTTTATGGTTTTCACTAACCGAATAAAAGTGGTTTGACTGACTGACTGAGTGGTTTTCCTGCCCATAAAAAATATGGTTCCACTTGGTGGATGCTATAAAAATTTGCTCGCCAGGTGGGAGCACACTTCTGTTTTCCTACCTGTGCTCTTGAAGTCAGAGAAACTTTGATTGCTCCTGCCCATCAGAAGCAAGCTGAAGTAGCTGCCCCTGGTGGGCAGAAGAAATGACAGCTCCAGTGTGGGAGCACAATGGGGTTGAGGGGTCCCAGGGCTCCTCTACTGGCCCCTAGTGTCATGTTGGGCCTTCCTGGAATGAGTCCCAGGGAAAATTTGGGATTGGGGAGGGAGGCACCACTCCCCCCTTCCATAATAAAAATGATTTGGTCCTGGGCTATTTATTCTCTGGATCCTTTTAAGGCTCAATGATTGGGGCCACAAGCCCTCATTTAATTAAAATAGGGCCCATGGGGATGGGGTCCCCAGAGCCCATTTGGGCATGGGAAGGGGCCATGTACCCCACTCTGCAAATAGTAAAGTACTTGGCCCCCGGGGATGGGTCCCTAGGGCATCTTAAGTCTTGGAGAAGGGGCCACATGTCCTCCTCCCCTATAATTACTATATGGCCTAGGGGATGGAGTCCCCAGGGCCTCTTAAGGCTCAAGGAGGAGGACATATGCCTCCTTCATTAGAATCAAAGTATGGCCCCGGGGGATGGGATTTCTGGGGCACATGCGCCCCCTCCCTAAATAATGCACTTTTTGGACCTGGGGGAATGGTCTCCAAGGCCAATAGTGGATTGAGGATGTGGTCCAGATGCACTTACTCCCCTTTTTAAAAACAAAGAGCCCTGGGGTTCCCGGGGCCAATAGTGCCTTGGAGATGGGTTGCGCTACCCCACCCCTCACCGCTGGGATTGGCTGCTACCAGGAGGTAAATCACCTGTGGCCAATCCCCTGTCACACACAAAAATATGCTCTATGCTGGTTGCGTGGCCAGATTTGGTACATTTTGAATGAAATTAGTGACATTTTCGAATGAGTTATGCGAATATCCCAATAAACTTTGTGAGATTTTCTTCTACCAGAGATTAGATCAAGCAGGTAATGTCTCACAGGAAAAGTAAAAGCGCATCTGAGAGACATTGTCTCCTCCAATAAGTATCTTTTGGATATCTTTTCGTGACTTTTGATTTAGTGATATGCCCTGGCATTCAATGTGCATATGAAATACTGGCACATACATGTAGAAAAAGTGTTTTGTATTTTTTTACAAAGATTCATGAATTCAAATTAGAAACAGGGTCCCAAGTGTACATATGCCATAGGGTTCCATAATTTTGAACGCTTTGTCCTAAAGATTCTGTTGCCTTCCCATTGAGATGGCATTTTTAATGACTAAAATAGACTATAATGTTTTCATTGGCGTGTTGCAGGTCAAATATGATCCAATGACCATGTCCATTCACTATAAGTTCAAGAGCATGGCTCTACAGTGACCAACCAATACTTACTTTGGAAGGATTCTCAAGGAGCGAGGCAATATCAATATGTAGTTGAAATTATAATTTACTGCATTTTGTTATCTGTAGCATGTTTTTGGGTGAATAAATGTGTGTTCTTTTTTTGTACCTACTACTGTGGTGAACAATAGTGCTTGCAAGAGTAGGTATCTGTGAAATGTTATATCACATGATGGATTATAGATTTTTGAATGCTGTATATCATATTTTACCAGAATAGTTATCAATTACAATGAGAGCAGGAAAACTACACATAAAGCTTTGTGACCCCAGAAAGATCAAAAGAATACTCTTAAATGGAAGTGGCAGAAGGATGGCATAGCATGTTCGTACCTTGCATATTAAATACTGCCCTAATTTCTAAGAACAGTGCAAACAGGACATATTCACACACACAAACCACAGTTTGTCACACATGAGCTTATTTAAAACCTTCATGCTTAATTCCCTGAGTGATCATTGTTAATTTCTGGTTTTACCCTTAGGAGTTTAACTAATTGAACTTTGAGGCCATATTCTAATTAGCCAGTCACCTGCTTCCCTCTTCTCTTGCCCTTTCTCCTCTGTTAATCACTTGTGCTTCAGTACCTCTCTGTGCCTCTCTGTGTACCTTATCCCTTTTGCCCTCGTCCTTGCTGAACAATCTACCTTGCTTGTACTGTTCATTTCACTTCCCTGCATTTTCCCGCTCTTTTACTGTTTATGCGGAATTTCAACTGCTTTTCTCTGTAAACATATCTTGCACATTAAATTCCAGTCCTTTATCAAGCACTTAAGAATCTTTTGGTGCAGGAGCATTATATAAAACATGGAAACAAATAAAATAAATAAAAAAGTTTCCCTGACTGTCAATTAATCAATTTATTTTATTTATTTATGAGATTTATAGAGCGTACAAATACCCGTGGGTGTCTCGGCATTGAGGACAGCAGACATGTACTCTATAGCAGAGAGCTCACTGATTGAACAGCCAGGTCTTTGTCCTTCTTCTGAAAACTAATAGAGACGGGCTGGATCTAATCTCAGCTGGAAGGATATTCCAAAGTTCTGCTGTGGCCACAATGAAGCGCTTGTCACCCCAAGAAGTGGTTTTTGTATGTGGAACAGTAAGGAGATTAGCTGTAGAAGAGCGCAAGGACCGAGTGGGAATGTAAACTGCTAGAGCCTTGTTAAGGAACTGAGGTCCAGATTTGCTGGAAGCTTTATAAGCACTGCATAGAGACTTAAACTTTATGCGGTTTTTCACAGGGAGCCAGTGATATTGCCGAATGACGTGGGAAATAGACTTGTGTTTAGCAGTTCCTGATAACATTCTGGCTGCAGCATTTTGAACAAGTTGGAGTTTATAGATGACTTTGTTTTGGGCATTTATAAGAAGTCCATTACAGTAGTCAATGGTGGACATGACCAGGGCACTGACTAATGTTTTACCCACATTCAGAGGTAGGAATGGCAGAAGCTTTTTTATCATGCACAACTTGTGGAATGATGATGATACTACCGAGTTGGCATGGGGAACAAAGGACAGTCTGTTGTTAAATATGACGCCCAGATTCCTAACCTTGGTCACTGGAAAAGGGGGAGGACCCTGCGAAGAAGGCCACCAGCTGGGGGACCAGGTTGGTGATAGCTTACCCAGAAATGGCCCCAGGCTCCCATTACCAGGGGATGGGGAGAGTTGTAAATAAAAAAGATGCTTACCTTCAGGCCAGCTACCAGGTCACCTGCCGCCTCATAATCCGCTCTCCGCCCCTGACGCCACCTCATGCTCCTGGAAGCAGGAACAGGAAACACCCAGGTTCCTGACTCTCCTAGCCAATCACAATGCTGCATGTAGAGATGATTAGTCTGAGAACTGTGGATCAGCGCTCAGGCAGGGAATGGGAGCCCGGGCCTGCTCTGCACCGAGGCTGTCTTGCAGCCTGGGTGTAGAACATGCAAAGTGCGCATGACGGTTTGGCCTGCTGAGAGGGCCGGTCAAAACGTCATTGTGCATCTTGGAGTGGGCAAAACACTCCTCCCCTGCCCTGCTCTGGCAGTCCAGCCCTGCCATGCCCTGCACCAGGAAAGGAAAACTAAAATGATAATAGTGCTAGTTGATATTATTTTACTTTTCTTTAACTACACTGCTCACAGAGCAGTGTAAAGACTCTCCTCTGCCTTAGAAGAGGAGCCACCACTGCTCATCGGGCACTACATGCGTAACTTCCATAAAATAATAATCTGTAAGTATGTCCTGTGCATGCCAATGCAGTGGCAAAGATTAGTAAACATACAAATGAGATGAAAAAAATAAAAAGCATACCTTGTGCGGAAATGAGTGGCTTAAGAAAGACGCAAAGAAAACAAAAATGGAAACTGCAATGGTGACAAATATCTTCATAAAAGTCTTGGGAGGCATGTTCTTGTGCTGCAGAGATACGACAGAACAATGTCCAAATTCTATCCAAAAATATTTTGTGCAAAATAGGAAGACACAGACAGCACAACCTGAGCAAATTATTCTGGTCCAGATTACGCACACCAAGTCAGAGCAGGAAGAATGTTTGGTTACGTAATCAGGATAAGGCAACTTAACTTTGAGATGTTTCTCAAAATTTCTCCTTTGAATTAGCTGGGTCAGAGTACTGTTCAACCCCTTTTGCATGAGTTCATTGCCGTGTTCTGCTGACAATAAGCGTATCCGATATTGGCCTTCTTGGGTGGAATGAAGAGCCACCATGTGCAGAGTGTTGCCTGCCGCCGTAGTCTGGAGCCTATACACCCAGGGAGAATCTGTGGAAAGCCTCCACCTTACTTCGTACTTGCGATCCGCATTTGAAACTGCAAAAAAGAAATTCCGTAAGCTAGTTGAATCAAGTGTAATAAATCATCTTCCAACATTTTCAGCACTATTTGCATTGATGAATATGTGTTAATGTGTGCTTAACCTGTAAATATTGCTGGAAGCTAAATTCAAAGAGCCCAGAAATAATATAAAGCATGCTTCAGGGTCATAAACTCATTCCACATTGTAATACTGAACATTTATGAACTGGGGTGAAATTAGACATTTTAAGCAATGGGTAACGTTGGCCACTGCACAAGGCCCGACCTTCTAAGAGAACTCCTGGGAAAGTGAACATTCCCCCTTTCTAGCTCACCGTCGCCTATTTCTACTTCAAACTCTCTCCATCCCTCTGCCTGACTCTACCTTGCACTTTTCGCTCTTTGACCAGTGGCATCTTAAGGGCTTTTGGGGCCTCTAGGAAGACACATTTGAACTGTTTTGTGTGAACCCTGTTTCTAAAAGTTTGTTTGGCATGATGCAGGCTTCAATTACCAGAAATTGAAAAGTATTTTCAACATTATTATGAACTGGGGCCCCAATGTACGTCTTACTCAGTGCCCCAAAAACCCTTAAGGCAAAACAGGGAGTGGAATGTCCTTGAAGTAAGGTTGATGTAGAAGGAAGGACTCGTTCTTTGGAGAGCATGCAAGATTCTAAACAGGATTACCAAGTTTACCCATTCTTTTTTTTTTATATCTTTTTTTTATTGAGAAACAAATCGACATTACATATCACATTTCCACATGAGCAGGAGACCATACATCTTTCTGTTTCTGGAACTGTACAACAGAAAATCAGAGCACTGTAAAAGAAGATCTACATTAAGGGGTTGTGAGAGTCTCGTCATCATTTAGGGGTAGTGGGGGAGTACAAATATATCCCCTGTAAAAATTCCAGGGCTCCCAAACTTTGTTCCATTTCCCAGGGCACCCTCTGGCCACATGTACCGATTTTTCCAAGAACATGCACCAATCCAAATCCGTCTGCCATTTCCCTTATGATGGCGGTTGATGGGCGCCCCAGAGTTGTGCTATGTTCCTTTTGGCCACCATGAGTGCTAGAGTAACCCACAGTTTCTTCTGTGAGGTGAGGTCATTTGGTTCCTAAACATTTAGGAGACAGCGTCTTGCCTCTGGCTGTATGTCTACTGCAAGCATCTCCCGAAGTGTGTGGTGTATGGCCTTCCAGTATGTTTGTATGTGTTCACATTCCCAGATAATGTGAAGGAACGTACCCACCTTCCCACATCGCCATCTACACTCACCACTATCCGTCCTCCCCATGCGTACCAACCCTGGCCCAGTAACATAAACTCTGTGCAGTATTTTTAGTTGCACTAGCCACAGCCTTGCCTGGACCGCTACTTCCCTCAGGGACAAGACCGTCTCTCGCTAGTCTTCGTCATCTAATTCTAGGCCGTTATTAACCCATTTGTCCTTTAAGGACTGGAGAGGGTCTTCCATGTTGTTTATTAGTTTCTTGTAGATCAGAGAGATCACTTTCTCGGGGAGATGACCGCCCAGAATTCTATCCTCGAAGGGGGAAGCATCAGGGATGGAAGACTTGCGGGCTAGGTGGGTATGGAGCGCGTGTCAAACATACAGGTACCTAAAGTATTCGGCGCCTGCCAGGCTGTGTTGCTCTGGAGAGCGACAAGGGAGAGGATTTTTTCCTTAACCCAAAGATCCTTGATCTGGGAGATACCAATGAGGTCCCACTTGTCGAACCCTTTAGTCTGCCACAGGTTCCCAGCCGTTCGGTGCTCCAGAGAGGGGTCGCAAGTGTTAGCCTATGGTCCCATCCTAGGTGTTTGTTCATCTCATGCCACACTTGCACTGAGTGTGCGGTTGGGCCCGTGAGGGGGTATTTACGAGGTTTAGAGTAGCAAGCTCTAATATAATCCCCACCAGGGAGAAGTCATCTATCCATGGCATACCCTGGATCATTCACGCGGCCATACATTCCTTGATTGATCGCTGTCAAATGGGCCACCCAATAGTATTTCCTAATATCTGGGAGACTGATGCCACCGTCATACCAACTGAGGGTGAGTTTGGTTAGGGTGATCCGAGGCTTGCCGTCCCGTAACAGATGTCTCTGTAGCGATTCTATCTCTTTAAAATATGATTTGGGAACTGGATCCATGGAATTCTGAAGGGCATAAAGGAAAATGGGCAGAGCCATCATTTTGAAAAGAACCGCCTTGCCCAACAAAGAGAGAAGCAAGGACTTTCAGTGGTCGATATCACTTTTCAACCTCTGGATTGGTGGTAAAAGATTGTGGGTAAAACGAAGCGCCGGATCGGAGGTAATGAAGATACCGATATAGCGGAAGCCTTACGAAGCGATCTGTATCGGGCCGTGTTTCCGGAGGACTGGCAGATTTCCCTGCAAAACTTAGAGCATTGATTTAGACCAGTTTATGGTAAATCCAGAATATCTGCCAAACACCGCAAGAATATCTAGGAGACATATCAACAAAGCTCTTTGGGAGGTCAAATACAGCAGAACATCATCTGCGTATAACGAGATCCTGTGTTCCCATCCAGGGGACCAACGCATACCACGAATCATTGGATCCCTACGGATCCATGCCGCCAAAGGCTCCAGTGCCAAGGCAAAGAGGAGTGGAGATAGAGGGCATCCTTGACGTGTTCCATGGCTGAGTTCGAAGGGTGCCGCCATGCGGATATTCACAACAGCTTGGGCCATGGGCTTTGAATATAATAGTCAAACCCAACCAACAAACTCATGGCCAAATCCCAGTTCGTCCAATACCACAAAGAGATAAGGCCACTCTACCATGTCAAAGGCCATGGTGGCGTCTAGCGACAGCAGGACTGCCGGTTTCAAGATGGTTGATGCTCTGCCCAACACTCCATGCAACCTGAGCAGGTTTAGGGCAGTGTTGCAGTGAGGCATAAAGCCAGACTGGTCGGGGTGCACCAGGGTGTCTATCCCTTTTACAAGGCGCGTCGCCAATATTTTAGCTAGGATTTTGGGCTCGGCATTAAGTTGTGATATGCACCGATAAGATGTGCAGCAGGTTTTAGGTTTACCATCTTTATGAATGACTACAATGTTGGCAATTCTCTGATCAATTAGAAGTATCCCCTTCTTTCTGCTATCTATAAACATTGAGTGAAGGCGGGGAGCTATCTTGTCAGGCTATAGCTTGTACACGTTGGACTGGTTGGGGAGTACACTATCACGAATTAGGGCCGCATTGTCTCCCTCTGTGTACTCACCCTCCGTGCTGGAAATTTTCTGATAATAATCGGCAAAACTATCTGCGATGCGTTGCGGGTTTGTGATTGGGTCAGCTCCCTCCCCAGACAGCGTGGGTACCAATCTGTCCACCCATTTCTTCCTATCCAACCATGCAATCTACTTCCCCGCTTTGTCCCCATGCTCATAGATCCTACTTTGCATCTCTATCCCCTGCGCCTTAGCCCTGTAAGTTGCTAGCCCCTCGAGTTCATCTTGCTTTAAGCTCAGGAGATGTAATTTCTCTGGCATTACCGTGTGTTCCAGCTCTTCTTCAGTGTAAGTACGTCTTCCTCCGCCCTCGCCAAGTCTTTTTGTGCTTCCTTTTTCCTACCAGTGATGAGGGATAAGGCTTCCTGGCGGATAACCATTTTATAGGCTTCCCATAACATTTGGGCGGAGTCCACGGCTCCCTCATTTTCTAGGAAATAATGTTCCATCGTCTGCATTAACTTCTTCCGAATGGTGGGGTCTCGTAAATGCCATGGATTTATGGGAGCAATTCTCCCTGCATTTGTGTGGCCCAAGACCATGTACATCCAAACTGGAGAGTGGTCTGAAATACCCCTGCCCAGGTGTCTGATCTCTCGGACATCACATGCTTGTGCCGCCAGGACTAGGATATAGTCAATTCAGGATAGACTTAAATGGGCCCCAGATCGGAAGGTATATTGGAACCTATCCGGATTACACACCCTCCAACCATCCACCAGCCCCATAGCTTCAAGGAAGTTAGAATGCCACCTCTGTGCGGGTATGATTTATCGTGGGGGGGGGGTGGGGGGGTGACGGTCAGGCTTGCCGGATACCAGTGCGTTAAAATCTCTCCCTATAATGAGAAGGCCGGGAGCGCTAACAGGGGGGATCATAGACTGAAACACAGGTGATCATCCGTCCCTCCCACAAATCTGAAATTCCAATGTATCTACCCCTATTATCGGGCCACAACAGATTGTACCGTGAAGGGGAATAATTTCTTAATTAAGATGCCCACCCCTCTGTTGAAGATTGCAGGTATTTGTTAGCATGAGCTGAAAGCCATTTTGTACTTAACAGCCATTTTAGTTAGCCATGTGCTTGCCATGTGCTGTTTCCCTTTTCCAGAGCCTTGCACATGCTCAGAGAGGCCTAGCTGGTAAAATGCACCTGCTCCTAATATAGAACTGTCAGGCTATTCTTGCTGATGTAAGGAGAAGTAACTCTCCTCCCACTTTGTTGAACAAGCAAATCTTGTACACCCATTCTAGTCATTTTGTAGCTACATGTGCCATGACCTCCCCTTGGTTTTATGCTGACTAATGTAACCTAAGCATATATAAGGTCCCAATTTTCTGTACTCCTTAGAATGCCTCCTACAGTTCCTGAGGGTACTGTGTGACATAGTCTCCCTCATCTGAGGTTATTAAAATATGTATTTTATATTACACCTTCTGTGACAATCTCTTCTTTGTTGGTTTAAAAGGACCAGGTGTATCAGTGAGACCCCTGAGAAGGTTTCTATGTTCTATACCTCATGAACCTGACATAAAGCCAGCATGTGCAGCCAACCTGTACCCCCCTCGATTCATCACTTGACACGTCTTGCCAATCAGATGAGTTTCTTGCAACAGTAGGACGTCACGGGCATGTCTCTTGATATATTGATGCACCACACTGCGCTTAATCTTGTCACCCAGCCCATTGATGTTCCAGCTGAGTAAAACATTACCCCCAGCATGACCCCCTAAACAACCCAAACACCACTGCACTACCCTAAATCCTAAAACACTCCCACCAGCACAACCCCCTATACTACTTAAACACCACTGCACTATCCTAAACCCTAAAACACTACCCCCAGCACGACTCCCTACACTACCCAAACACCTGTGCACTACCCTAAACCCTAAATCTACCCCCCACATGAGCCCCTACACTACCCAAACACCCCTGCCCTACCCTAAACCCTAAAACACTACCACCAGCACAACCCCCTACACTACACAAACACCACTGTGCTACCCTAAACCGTAAAATACTACTCCAGCACGACCCCCTACACTACTCAAACAACAATGCGCTACCCTAAACCCTAAAACACTACTGCCAGCACGATCCCCAACACTACACACACACTTCTGCAGTACCCTAAACTCTAAAACACTACTCCCAGCACAACCCCATACACTACCCAAACACCTGTGCACTACCCTAAGCCCTACATTTACCCCCGCATGAGCCCCTACACTACCCAAACACCACGGCCCTACCCTAAACCCTAAAACACTACCACCAGCACGACCCCCTACATTACATAAACACCACTGTGCTACCCTAAACAGTAAAATACTACCCCAGCACGACCTCCTATACTACACAAACACCACTGCGCTACCCTAAACCCTAAAACTCTACCCCGCACGACCCCCTACACTACCCAAACACCACTGCGCTAACCTAAACCCTAAAACACTACCCCCAGTACGACCCCCTACACTACCCAAACACCACTGCGCTACCCTAAACCCTAAAACACTACTGCCAGCAAAATCCCCAAACTACACACACTTCTGCACTACCCTAAACCCTAAAACACTACTCCCAGCACAACCCCCTACAGTGCACAAACACCACTGCATTACCCTAAACACCAGTGCACTACCCTAAACTCTAAAACAGTCCCCACAGCACGACCCCCTGCACTACCCAAACACCACTGAACTGCCGTAACCCCTAAAACACTAACCCCAGCACGACCTCCTATACTGCACAAACACCACTGGGATAGCCTAAACGCTAACACTCTACCCCCACACGACCCCCTACACTACCCAAACACCACTGCGCTAACCTAAACCCTAAAACACTTTCCCCAGCATGACCCCCTAAACTACCCAAACAACACTGCGCTACCCTAACCCTAAAACACTACCCTCAGGACGACCCCTACACTACCCAAACACCACTGCCTTACCCTAAACCCTAAAACACTACCACCAGCACGACCCCCTACACTACATAAACACCACTGTGCTACCCTAAACAGTAAAATACTACCCCAGCACGACCTCCTATACTACACAAACACCACTGCGCTACCCTAAACCCTAAAACTCTACCCCGCACGACCCCCTACACTACCCAAACACCACTGCGCTAACCTAAACCCTAAAACACTACCCCCAGTACGACCCCCTACACTACCCAAACACCACTGCGCTACCCTAAACCCTAAAACACTACTGCCAGCAAAATCCCCAACACTACACACACTTCTGCACTACCCTAAACCCTAAAACACTAGTCCCAGCACAACCCCCTACAGTGCACAAACACCACTGCATTACCCTAAACACCAGTGCACTACCCTAAACTCTAAAACAGTCCCCACAGCATGACCCCCTGCACTACCCAAACACCACTGAACTGCCGTAACCCCGAAAAAACACTAACCGCAGCACGACCTCCTATACTACACAAACACCACTGGGCTAGCCTAAACGCTAACACTCTACCCCCACACGACCCCCTACACTACCCAAACACCACTGCGCTAACCTAAACCCTAAAACACTATCCCCAGCATGACCCCCTAAACTACCCAAACAACACTGCGCTACCCTAACCCTAAAACACTACCCTCAGGACGACCCCTACACTACCCAAACACCACTGCCCTACCCTAAACCCTAAAACACTACCACCAGCACGACCCCCTACACTACATAAACACCACTGTGCTACCCTAAACAGTAAAATACTACCCCTGCACGACCTCCTATACTACACAAACACCACTGCGCTACCCTAAACCCTAAAACACTACTGCCAGCAAAATCCCCAACACTACACACACTTCTGCACTACCCTAAACTCTAAAACACTACTCCCAGCACAACCCCCTACAGTGCACAAACACCACTGCATTACCCTAAACACCAGTGCACTACCCTAAACTCTAAAACAGTCCCCACAGCACGACCCCCTGCACTACCCAAACACCACTGAACTGCCGTAACCCCTAAAACACTAACCCCAGCACGACCTACTATACTACACAAACACCACTGGGCTAGCCTAAACGCTAACACTCTACCCCCACACGACCCCCTACACTACCCAAACACCACTGCGCTAACCTAAACCCTAAAACACTATCCCCAGCATGACCCCCTAAACTACCCAAACAACACTGCGCTACCCTAACCCTAAAACACTACCCTCAGGACGACCCCTACACTACCCAAACACCACTGCCCTACCCTAAACCCTAAAACACTACCACCAGCACGACCCCCTACACTACATAAACACCACTGTGCTACCCTAAACAGTAAAATACTACCCCAGCACGACCTCCTATACTACACAAACACCACTGCGCTACCCTAAACCCTAAAACTCTACCCCGCACGACCCCCTACACTACCCAAACACCACTGCGCTAACCTAAACCCTAAAACACTACCCCCAGTACGACCCCCTACACTACCCAAACACCACTGCGCTACCCTAAACCCTAAAACACTACTGCCAGCAAAATCCCCAACACTACACACACTTCTGCACTACCCTAAACCCTAAAACACTAGTCCCAGCACAACCCCCTACAGTGCACAAACACCACTGCATTACCCTAAACACCAGTGCACTACCCTAAACTCTAAAACAGTCCCCACAGCATGACCCCCTGCACTACCCAAACACCACTGAACTGCCGTAACCCCGAAAAAACACTAACCGCAGCACGACCTCCTATACTACACAAACACCACTGGGCTAGCCTAAACGCTAACACTCTACCCCCACACGACCCCCTACACTACCCAAACACCACTGCGCTAACCTAAACCCTAAAACACTATCCCCAGCATGACCCCCTAAACTACCCAAACAACACTGCGCTACCCTAACCCTAAAACACTACCCTCAGGACGACCCCTACACTACCCAAACACCACTGCCCTACCCTAAACCCTAAAACACTACCACCAGCACGACCCCCTACACTACATAAACACCACTGTGCTACCCTAAACAGTAAAATACTACCCCTGCACGACCTCCTATACTACACAAACACCACTGCGCTACCCTAAACCCTAAAACACTACTGCCAGCAAAATCCCCAACACTACACACACTTCTGCACTACCCTAAACTCTAAAACACTACTCCCAGCACAACCCCCTACAGTGCACAAACACCACTGCATTACCCTAAACACCAGTGCACTACCCTAAACTCTAAAACAGTCCCCACAGCACGACCCCCTGCACTACCCAAACACCACTGAACTGCCGTAACCCCTAAAACACTAACCCCAGCACGACCTCCTATACTACACAAACACCACTGGGCTAGCCTAAACGCTAACACTCTACCCCCACATGACCCCCTACACTACCCAAACACCACTGCGCTAACCTAAACCCTAAAACACTATCCCCAGCATGACCCCCTAAACTACCCAAACAACACTGCGCTACCCTAACCCTAAAACACTACCCTCAGGACGACCCCTACACTACCCAAACACCACTGCCCTACCCTAAACCCTAAAACACTACCACCAGCACGACCCCCTACACTACATAAACACCACTGTGCTACCCTAAACAGTAAAATACTACCCCAGCACGACCTCCTATACTACACAAACACCACTGCGCTACCCTAAACCCTAAAACTCTACTCCGCACGACCCCCTACACTACCCAAACACCACTGCGCTAACCTAAACCCTAAAACACTACCCCCAGTACGACCCCCTACACTACCCAAACACCACTGCGCTACCCTAAACCCTAAAACACTACTGCCAGCAAAATCCCCAACACTACACACACTTCTGCACTACCCTAAACCCTAAAACACTACTCCCAGCACAACCCCCTACAGTGCACAAACACCACTGCATTACCCTAAACATCAGTGCACTACCCTAAACTCTAAAACAGTCCCCACAGCAAGACCCCCTGCACTACCCAAACACCACTGAACTGCCGTAACCCCTAAAACACTAACCCCAGCACGACCTCCTATACTACACAAACACCACTGGGCTAGCCTAAACGCTAACACTCTACCCCCACACGACCCCCTACACTACCCAAACACCACTGCGCTAACCTAAACCCTAAAACACTATCCCCAGCATGACCCCCTACACTACCCAAACAACACTGCGCTACCCTAACCTTAAACACTACCCTCAGGACGACCCCTACACTACCCAAACACCACTGCACTACACTAAACCTTAAAACACTACCCCCAGCACAACCCCCTACACTACCCAAACACCACTGCACTACCCTAAACCCTAAAACACTATACCCAGCACAACCCCGTACACTACCCAAACACCACTGTGCTATCCTAAACCCTAAAACACTACCCCCAGCACAATCCCCTACACTTCCAAAACACCACTACACTACCCTAAACCCTCAAACACTACCCCCAGCACAACCCCCCTCACCACCCAAAGAGCACTGCACTACCCTAAATGTACCTCCAGCACAACCCCCTACACTACACAAACACCACTGCACTACCCTAAACCGTAAAACACTACCCACAGCATGACCCCCCAACACTACACACACCACTGCAATACCCTAAACTCTAAAACACTACCAGTCTGTCGGCCCACAGCTCTGTGTCTGCAAACCGTCGGCCAATTGCTGTCCCTCGGCGAGTGAGCCCATCTGCTTGCAGCTCAGACCTGCAGCTCTACCTCTGCGAGCCAGCCCGTTATCTCGTAGCTGTGTCTCTGCTAGCAGGGCCGTTGGCCCATTGCTTGCCCTTAGCGAGTCAGAGCACAGCTCTCTCTCTGCGAGCCAGTATACTGCTGTGCCTTTGCAAGCCTACGGCCCATAGCTCTCCCTCTGTGAGCCGCCCCCGGGTCGCAGTTCTTCCTCTGCGAGCCTGCCTTATGGCTCGCAGGTCTCCCTCTGCTAGCCGGATTGCAGCTGTCACTCTGCGAGCCGATATTGGGAATATAAGGATGCTCTAAAAAGAGCTCTTGTGTTTAATATTTGTAGCTACATATAAGTGTGGGTGCACAGCTTCAAGTTATTTAGAAAAACTCGATTTCCCTGATTTTTGAAGTGCACTCCATCACTTCTGTAGATATCATCCATATGAAAACGTATGTTGTTGTTGTATCTCTCTGACATTAAAGCAGCTAAAAAAGACTATTTTACTAATCTTATAATGGAAGCGCGCCAAAATCAAAAAACCATCTTCACCATAGTCAAGTCCTTCACTCATCCGAAAGCTCTCACCACCGATATACCTCCCTCAGAGAGTCTTTGCAACCAAATTGCAGACTACTTCGTTGACAAAATTGTCAACATTCAGAAAGACTTTCCTCCACCCCCGACAACCATCGTACAAGTAACAGTTAACTACCCTCCTCTCTCCACTTTTAAACCAGTATCCTTGCAACAGACAAGCAAGGCAATCCGGGCCTGTAAATCAGGAGCACCCACGGATTCCTGTCCCCCAATCATTCTTCACCATCTGATTGACACAGTCAACCCTTACATTAATGGAATCATTAATGAATCCCTTGAATCCGGAATTGTACCTGCCGAATGGAAGAAGGCTACTGTCAAACCCCTGTTGAAAAAACAGAACAAACCATCCACAGACTTGACTAACATGCGCCCCATCTCCTTACTTCCTTTTCTGGGCAAAGTCACGGAGCACTTAGTGCACGAGGAGCTTAAAACCTTCACAGAAGCCCATAACATCTTGCACCCACAGCAATCGGGCTTCCGCTCCGGTCACTCCACCGAAACAGCTTTGATCGAGCTTGCTGACTCTATCAAATTCCTACAGGATGAGGGCAAGCAAGCTGTCCTCATCCTGCTGGACCTCACAGCAGCATTCGACACTATCTCGCATGTTATTCTAATCAATCGAATGCGAGAGATTGGCGTGACAGACTCAGCCCTGGCCTTGATTTCTTCATTCCTATCAAATAGGTCCCAGACTGTGGCACTAGGACCACACCTTTCCTGCGAAAAGCCAATCACATCTGGAGTGCCCCAGGGGTCCATATTGAGCCCTCTTTTTTTCAATATCTACATGGCACCCCTCTTAGCTGTGATAGAATCACATGGGATCCTGGTCACGTCTTACGCTGACGACACTCAATTGGTCGTCACCATTGACAAACAGCGTACTGACGCAGAGCTCCGGTTTAAAAACTGCCTCTCTGACGTCTTTGAGTGGCTAAATACTAATCATCTTAGATGCAATAGCGCAAAGACAGAGATCATCCCAATAGGTAAGAACCCTTCTTTTTCCCCTAAAGATTGGTGGCCCACAGGATCCGAGGCCCCTCCTAGTGCAGTTACATCAGCTAGAAACCTGGGCGTACAATTCGATTCTTCCCTTACTTTTGACGACCATGTTAAGATCACTGCCGGTCGATGCTTTGGATTAATAAAATCTCTGAGGAAATTTTTTGATTTCCTCCCAATTGCAGCCAGAAAGTCAGTCGTGGTAGCCCTTTTACTTTCCCGACTTGACTACTGCAACGGCCTTATGGCCGGAGTGAAAAAATCTACCCTCAGAAAGTTGCAGAGCTTACAACATGCTGCAGCTCGACTGGTTTTACAACTCCCCAGAAGGTCATCTGCGTCTGCAGCCCTGAATTCACTTCACTGGATGCCACTGCACAAAAGAATCTTTTTCAAATTGCTTCTCACAGTTCATAAAACCATGCAAAACACAGGACCCCGTTACTTTGTAAACCGTTTCAAGCGCTATAACCCTTCGCGCTGCTTGAGATCCTCTGGGACCAACCTTGTTCAAATCCCCAGATTTAAATATAAGACCAGAGGAGGAAAATCCTTCAATGTTCTGGCAGCCAAAGCCTGGAACACCTTACCCGCCGACCTTAGAGCCATTGACAATGAGAACAATTTCAGAAAACTTCTCAAGACATGGGTCTACAAACTACCAGACTCCTCTGTCTTGGCAGCCATTTAGTTCTCTCTTCCATTCACCCCACTTTTTCAGTTATTCCTTGCAACTCGCCCAGCGCCATGATGCTCCCCTGGGAGCGAACGCCTGCGCTTTACAAATGCCCATAAATATCAAAAATATCAAATATCAAATATCAAATATCAAAATATCGACCCCATTCCATGGTTTCTGAGGTATGCAGACACATCTTTGTTGACATTCTTCATAGATTTTTCAATCTGAGGACAAGATTGGTTTGACCATTTCCACTTCTGTCTTTGGCATATATTGTAACTAGCAGCCCATCCCGACCTTGTCCGGGAGCAATCAGGCTTCCCCGACCCCCGCCCGCCCGCCCCGACATTGTCCAGCAGCCCGACCCCCGCCTGGCCCGTCCGCCGCCTACCCCGACCCCCGCCTGCCCCTCCAGCAGCCCGGCCCCTGCCCGGCCCATCCCACCCCTGCCACAACCACCCGCCTGCCTCGACCCCCACCTGCCCCGACCCCCGCCTGCCCCGACCCCCGCCTGCCCCAACATGGGTCCCCTTAGCAACGACACGGAAGCGGAGCTCAAACACATGGCTTCCATAGGATCACCTCACCATTCCTTATGTATGGCCCACAAACTGTTGCGTGGTGTATTGAGTGGCTCCATAGTGTGTACCCTTTGTCGCTAGAAGTTACACAATCTTGACTGTTCACACTATTAGTGGAGCGCGTTAAGTAAAGTAAGCTACGGCCCGTCCCCCGCCTGCCCCGACCCCCGCCTGCCCCTCCAGCAGCCCGGCCCCGCCCAGCACGTCCCCCGCCTGCCCCGAACCCCGCCCCGACCCCCGCCTGCCCTGACATGGGTCCCCTTACCTCAGCCACCGCTCCACCCCCGCGCTCCTCAGTTTACCGCTCCTCGCCGCTGCTCGTCACCTCACCGCCGCTGGCCTGTCCGCTCCTCAGTTTACCACTCCTCGCCGCTGCTCGTCACCTCACCGCCGCTGGCCTGTCCGCTGCTCCTCACGTCACCGCTCCTCCCCCCGCGCCATGTCCGCCGCTCCTCGTCTGGCTCCTGGATGCCGCTCCTCCCCGCGCTCCTGACATGAGCACGCTACTTCAGAGAGACTACTTTTTTTTTTTTCACTGTAAATTTTGAAATAACTTTTTTTATTTTATTTATATAGCCTATAACCATCTACACACCCTGACGATTCCAACGGTGTATCGGGTGTGTGGATTGGCGCTGTGGTTCCCGAGTTTACCCGCCTCAAAGGCTGAAAGTTCTTCCTTTATTATAGTAGTATAGATATACAAAGACAGTTTGAGGCAAAGGCAACATCAATTGTCCAAAGGTGTCCTTCATTAGCATTTCCAAACCTACCCCAGTCAATGTGCCTAGGTCGTTACCACCACAGTGCACAATCATGAAGTCAGGGTGTTGGAGATGCAAACAGGTTTTAACCAAAGGCAGCAATTGGTGCTACTTCAATCCTCCCTGTACAAACCATTTAATGTCCACAATTTGGAAACCTAGGTCTAAGTCAATATGTCTCTGTTCTGCATACCTCTTGCACCAGAAACCATAGCTATGTCCTACGATCCGCACTAGCATTTTGAAGGTATGCTGGAAGGTATGGCTAGATGTCTTTAGCTCATGCCGTCCATTCATAGAATAAGAGATATGTTTAAAGATGGGAAACTACTTTTTTGCTCCCATACAAAATGATAACTGATTGGAAGATGAAAAGCATTGTTTCCCTAAAAAAGTAGGGTGCATATTAGATTTGAGGAAAAGCATCTTCATCATTGGTTAATAAAAAGCAGTTTCAACGTCGAGTACATATCATAGGATAAAATTTGCTCAGCTCAACCACACCTGCTACTTGCATTTGGAAGGCACTATTCGAACTTAAAGCAATGGTGAACTTTCAACCTGCACGTGTCGTTACATGTTCGAGAAAATATTGCAAAAAAATATTGTTAGGTTTAAAAAAATGATGAACTTTTAATCTGCACATGCCGTTAAATGTTCAAAAAAATGTTACAAAAAAATATTGTTAGGTTTGAAAAAATTATGAACTTTTAACCGTAGAAAGTTCTAGAAAGTGTGTAGATGAAATACGTTGAACTTCTCACCTGTAAGTGTCCTTAAATATTAAAAAAAACTTTGTATGGAAAGTTAAAAAATAACCAATAGAAAGATGTTTTGCAATCTGAAAAAAATCAAGGAACTATTCTGATTTGGTCTTTACATGCATTTATGTGTGGAGCAACAGGGAAATTGTGCCATTACTGGTTCCATTATTTATTTATTTTTTAAATATTTTTTTTGCATTTTTAACCGACATAAACACAGCTGGCAAATCACAAGCGATTAACCATACACCCCTGGGCTCCCCTGACCCCCACCCACCTTCCACAGTGACAACATCATAATCATCTGCATAACAAGATCCAACACCCACCTACAGTACATCTGTTTGCAAAGTCCATTGAACAGCCAGCAGCCCCCTTCGAGTCCGGGGCCCCCAGGCCACCCTTCATCACCTCGGAACACGGCCGTATTCAGCAGGACCCTTAGCACATCAATCAGAACTCAACCCCCCATCATGGCCATGATACCTTCTCCACTTTCCCCATACTCTGTGGAACTTCAGGGGACAGCCTCTGGCTTTATAGGTGACCCTTTCCGCTGCCATGTACAGATCCATTCCTTGTCTCCATTCCCCCACCCGGGGGGCGACGGCGCTCCCCACCCCTTCGCTACGCCCCTCTTTGCCACCACCAGGGCCAGCATTGCGAAGATCAGGTATGGGCGACTAAAATCCACATCGTTGGTTATCCCTAGCAAGACAAACTTAGGTTCTATAGCAAGCTCTGTCTCCAACACTTTACTCACCTCTCCTAGTATATGTGTCTAGTAAGTGTGAATAATAGGGCACTCCCATATGATATGATAGAAGTCCCCCTGGGTGTCTGTATCTAAGGCAACAAGAGTCACTGGCTCGTCCCATGCGGTGTAGCCTCACCCTATCATAGTCAACCCTGTGTAGTATCTTATATTCGATGAGTCGTAGCTGGGATTTTATCGCAACCTCCCTGTGGAGCATCAGGGCTGTTTCCCAGTCTACTGTGTTTATCTCGCCCACTTCCTTTTCCCAGGTTGCCCTCAGTTTCCCTAGCCTAGCAGGTGTATTATTATTCAGGGTCTTGTACGTCAGGGATACCAGATTGTGAGGTACCTGTTCCTGCAACAGACGCCCCTCTAATGGGCATATTCCGGCAAGGGAGAGGAGAGCGCCGGTTCAGCTCCCCATGCATGACACAATTGCGCATATTTAAGGAACTGTGTGTGACGGAGTCCATACTCCGTTGCCTGGGTCTGATAGGATATATGTTCCCCTCTTGCCACCAGATCCGCCAACGTGGAGATTACGATATCGTCCCACCCCTTGAACCCCCTGAGTTTGTGGAACTCCCTCAGCCAGGAGCAGGACCATATTGGCGTCTGTTTTGTAGGTTTATGTACCCATCCCATCATCTTTGTTGCCCTGTCCCAGACCTCTATGGTTATTTGTGTGGCCGGGAGTAATCGTCTCCTTCCAGTGCCCCTGTATAAATAGTGCAGGCTAGTGCGTCATGCCATGGTGTCCCTTTCCAAGCAGTATGTAGGGTGGTCAGCCGAAGCAAGGAGCCAGTCATTGATCGGCACCAGATGCTCAACCCAGTAGTAAGCCTCTATATCGGGCAGAGAAATCCCTCCATTATACTGATTCCTCTGGAGTATGTCAAGAGCTATTCTGGGTTGTTTTCCCAGCCACAGCAGGGAGCGCAATTCTGCGTGTATCGTTTTGAACGTCTGTCTGGGGAGGGGAAAGTATTAATTTTGTAGAGCACATAAGAAGCGAGGTAGCATGATCATTTTAAACATTGCAGCTCTTCCCAATATCGTGAGAGGAAGAGCTTTCCACCTAAGGCCGTCATCCGCAAAGTTCGTAATCACTCGCGAAATGTTTTTTTGATAAGACACATTTCTGTTAGTTGTCAAACAGATTCCCAGGTACGTAAACCCCCCTGTGTGACCTGGAGGGCCCTAGGCAGGGGGGGGCAATGTTACTTCCTTTCGTGGGCTATACAGGATCGATTTATGCCAATTTATCGTATACCCCAAAAAGGAGCCATACCGATCCAAGAGTCTTGAAAATGCGGGGACTGTAGTGTCCGGTTGGGTGATATAGAGCAGTATATCATCTGCGTATAGCAAGATTTTCTCTTCCTGGGTGTCAGTATGGGATATCCAAAATCCCCGTACACCTGTCGCCTGCCTAACCACACAGGCCACTATTTCAATGATGAGGGCGAATAGCAGTGGGGACAAGGGGCACCCCTGCCGGGTCCCCCTCCTTATGGGAAAGTCTTCAGAGAGGATCCTGTTTACCTTAACCCGGGCTCTAGGGTCAGCATACAGGAGTCCCACCCACTTCCAAAAGTTAGGGCCAACGCCAAATTTTATCAAAGCTGCCTCCAGGAAGGGCCAATGTACTGCATCAAAGGCTCTTTCAGCATCAAGGGAGAGTAACATATGTGGATCTTCCCGCCTCTCCACCTCTGTGAGCCAGTTATGGGTCAGCCGTAGGTTTTGCCTTGTCGCCCTGTCAGGTAGGAATCCAGTCTGGTCCTGATGTACCAGGCCTGAAATCACCTGACGCAGTCGGAGAGCCAAGATCGTCGCCAAGAGCTTAACCTCCACATTCAGGAGGGAGATTGGTTGATAAGACCCACATTCCTTGGGAGGCCTACCTTGTTTATATATGGGTACGATTGTGGCCATCCCCATATCAAGTGGGAGAATGCCCTCTTGAGATGCATCTTTAAACAGTGCTAATAGGTAGGCCGTCAGTAAATTGGCTCCTTTTAAAAAAAATTCTGCTGGTAACCCGTTTGGGCCTGAAGACTTTCCCAGCCGAAGTCTGGCTAGCGCCTCCCTGATTTCAGTAGCCGAGATATCCGCTTCTAGGGTCTCCTTATCCTCATCTGTTAAACTCAAGGTTGGAATAGTAGTCAGGTAATCGATGATCTCCGCCGACTCACCCAGGTCCCTGGCCTTGTAGAAGTCGCTAAAGTAGGAAGCAAAAGACCGTACAATCTGGGTGTCCCCCCTTTGCATCTGTCCCTGCCTATCTACCATGCCCTCTATCCACCTGGCGTCCCTTTCTTTTTGGCTCAGCCACGCTAGAAGCTTCCCAAACTTATTCCCAACGTCATACAATCTGTGTAGGTTTGCTAATGCCTGTGCTTTGGCTTCGTCCATTGCTAGGTTTTAATACTGCTGCTGAACATCAGTCAGTCGCCAGAGCACCTGCGGGTCTCTGTCGGACAGGTACTGCCATTCTAGAGTTAGTATTTGGGATTCCAAGGAGGTAAGTTCCACCTGCGCTTTCAGTTTCTCCCATGATATTCAATTTGAGGTCCTATCCCGGAGTAATGTTTTATATGCCTCCCACACTAGCACGCCTGATTGCACCGAGCCTACATTTCCTGCAAAGTATACTTTTGTGTCAGCCCTAAGGCCCCGCATTAGCTCTGTGTTCTGTAGGTCCCATGCCACCAGTCTCCATCCCGCACCCCTGGCCCTGGTGATCCCGCCTATCCTGACCAGGAGGGGTGTATTCGGCTTCAACATCTACCCCAAAAGCATGTCGTGGTAGGAAGACATAGTCAAGTCTCGAGTGTACCTTATGTGCCCCTGAGTAGTATGAGTAGATCCTGGTATCTGGATGCAGCCACCGCCAGACGTCTGTCAAGCCTAACGTAGTCGTGACCCTAGCCAGTGATGTAGTCGGGGCCATCTGCCCGGTTCCCTGATCGGTCCATGGGGATGGACATTATGTCGTTGAAGTCCCCACCTATGATGTGTTCTGTGTCTGATGTGTCCAACAGGATCTCAGCCAACCCGGAGAGGGTCCTGGCCTGGAGTATCGGGGGAGCGTAAATCAAGACTACCGTGACCCCATGTTCCCGATACTGCTACATACGTCCCCTGAGGGTCTGTCCAAGTCCGGTTTATCACAAAGGGAGGGGATTTTTTATTCAAGATAGCTACTCCCCGGGAGCCCACGTATACCCCGCGTGTGCCAATTCTTTGTAGGGTCCTCTCGCCAGAATCCCACATTTCGTTCGTTTAAGATGGGTCTCCTGGAGTAGGGCCATATCAGGGTGTACCCTTTTAACATATGCCATCACCAGTCCTCTTTTAACCTTTTCCCCTAGGCCATTCTCATTCCATGTGATAACCTTGTAGGGGCAAGTTACCAGACTCCCTTCTCTGGGGCTATGGTCAGTCAAAGAAGCCATGTAGGTGTGTGGTGCGAATGTACCTCTGGCAGGAGGTGGACAGTGAGTGCGCCTCTCATTTTCGCCCTGTGATCAGTGTGCCAACTAAACATACAAAGAAACTTAAAAACAAATCTCTTGAACCATAAACAAAATGGAACCCCTCCTCGAACCATTCCAACACCTCCTCGGGAGTTTGGAAGAAGTGGGATTTGCCTAGGAACAGGACTTTCAGTTTTTCGGGGAAAAGCAACATATATTGTATCTTAATTTGGCTTCCACAGAGTCGAAAGTGCGCCTCTGTCTCTGTACTTCCCCACTATAGTCCAGGAAAATCATTATGCGGGTGTTTTCATGACGTATTTCCCCAATTTTTCTAGCCTCCCGTAATATCATGTCCTTGTCCAGGAAATTCAGGAAGCGCGCTATCACAGGCCGTGGCTGTGCTCCCATAGGGGGTTGGGCCATCAGTGCCCTGTGCACACTTTCAATAACGAAGCAGGACTAGAACTTGTCCATCGGGAAGGTGTTACGCAGCCATGAATGTTGTCCCCTTAATTCCTTCTCGGAAGCCCACGAAGCGGAGGTTATTGCGTTGCGCCCTGTTTTCCGCATCGTCCACCCTCCCCAGCAGGTATTTATGTGCAAACTGGGATTCCTTCATGCCTTTGTGGAGGTCCTGCACCGAGTCTTCAGTCTCACCCAGCCGTGTCACCATCTCCGTGACTCTTTCAGCGAGGTTTCTGAGATGGTGGTGCAGTAACGCTACCTCCGCTCCTACTGCCCCAATCTGACCCTCCAAGGCCATCCTGGATGCTTGTATTTTCTGAAGGAGGGTGTCCGTATCTGATCGGGCGCCCGGGTGCTCCTCGTGGGGGGGTACGCTAACCTTCGCAAATTGGTCCATCTTGCCCTGTAGGGGCGGTCTCGGTTCCCTGTCTCTTCCCGCCACTCGTGCTTGTCTCACCGTGCACTCTCCACCTGCCGCGTGTGGGCAGTCCACGCTCCATAGGTAGTCCACCTGGAATGTCGTAGTACCGGAGAGAGGAGGAGGGGGCAGTTCAGCCTGGGCAGATTTCTGGACGCCGATGCCCTCACCAGCCTCCAGGGCCCACCTCTCTATCCAGGGGCCCGGTCAGAAGTCACCAACCTCAGATCAGCAGTCCATCTCCCTCTCCTGCCACATCCCCCACAGTCACGCTGGCCCCTGCTTCCAGAACCAAGCCCCGCTTTCTGCTCTGGGGGTTCGCGGGGACAGTCTCACACCAGTCAGGCCCTTCACCACCGGGCCCAGCTCTCCAGGGCTGTCCTCAATAGCGCCTCAGTATCTCGTGCGCAAGCGGGGGTCCACATAGTCCAGCACCAAGTCCGCTCTTCTCTCACCTCCGTCTCTCTACTTGGCCACTCCAGAGGCCAACGGTGGGGGGGTGCTCCCTCAGGCCAGATCCGTGACCCCACACAGCTCTACCCCGCCTCTGGCACTCGCAGCCCCCCGCTCCTCACCTCTGGCACCCACGTGGCGCCACTTCACAGCCCACACACCAGTACCAGGAGCATCAGGTCCAGCACAGTCATCCACCGCCGGGCAATCCCACGCCCCAATTGGCAGCTGCTGTCCTGCTAGCCATTAGGCCTGATCTCCCTCCTTGCCACTACGGGCCGCGGGCGCCTCGCTGTTTCAGTCCTGGCCTCTCACAGTGGTGCCTGGTCCCTGCTTCCTGCTCCGCCTGCCAGCTGAGCCGCTCATCCCTCGCATCGGCCTGTTGGGCCTGTCCGCACTGCAAGAGCTCACCAGCTCAGCCGCCTCCCCTCGCCCCAGAGGGGGAGGGGCTCCACACCTAGGCTCTCGACGCTTCACCAGGCCCAGCCAAGCCAGCAGGGACAGTGCCTCATCTCACCCGCTTCAAACATTGTGCGGAGGAGGCCCGGTTCTCGTGCCAGCCCCAGTGCCTCGCATCACCCCAATCCGGCGATCCGGCGCTCAGGCCTGCCCCTCGCCTCCTCGGCCTTGTCCTAGCGCCATCTTGGCTTCTGTCTCGCGGCAGTGGGGTGAAGCCGCGCAGCAGTCTCCAGGGTTTATGGGAAGGTTTACATCCCCCTCGATCCTGCGGTATCAGTCAAGCATTGTCATACGTTTTGGTGGTCTCCGGGCCTGCGGGTCGCCGGATTTGGTGTCGAATGGAGCTTTCAGCCGGAGCTCGATGAAAGCACATCTTACTCGGCCATGCCCCCCTACTGGTTCCATTTTTGATTAAAGCGATGCATTACATGTACTGTGTGACAAAGAAAGAATTGCATGTGTTTGTGAAATTTGAAGTCTGCATACCAACTACGAAGGTAAGTTAGAAATTAAGAAAGTGTGTTATGTGGTCTGTAGTAGTGTTTAAGTATTTGAGGTAATATTTTTAACTATGAATGTATTTTTTATTTCTAAATATCATAGTGTTAGTAAAGTGTGGTGTTTCACATTGGTTGTAAAACATGGATAAATTGTCAGCAGTTGTTAAACAAGTACTTTATATATGTTTAGGAGTTTAGGAGTTTTTCATAACGAAAAGGTGTAAGTTGTCATCTGTTAAAGACTGTGTGATTTTGAAAATTAGATGTAGCGTTAATTTGGATTTGTATATCTATTCTGACAAGATAAACAGAATGTCACACGTTTCCAAATTACGCTTAGTCTGGAAATAGTGGGGAAGGGGTGAGAGTAGAAAATTAATTTGTTATTAACTTAACAGAGATGGAACAAAACCCAGAAATGTTATGTGCACAATTTGTGGTATCATTTTTTACACTGAGAGGTAGATTTCAATATCAGTGAAAGCTGGTGTGGTACTGGGAGGCTTTGTATTTGGGTGTTCTTAGAAAATCTAAGTTGTTGGGGAGCGTTTCTTCAGAAGACATTTTTTATAAATATGTGAGACAAAAAATAAATGAAAATGTTCTCTGTATATTTTCTGCACAATGTTGTTCACAGTGCTAAAGTAAATGTGATTATTAGTGAATGTAATTCTCAGGGTGTATTTCTCTGCTGAATATACGCAGGCCTTTAAGTGGTCCGGGTTTAGTCGGTACTGAGCTCCATTACCCCTTTAAGACAGTCGCCAATTTTTTCATCCCACTTAAAGCTGTTAATATACATATAGTAAAAAGACTAAACATAAAAAGTTTTGTAAGTACACATTCATTTACTCTCTCCAGCTCCCACCACCAATTTTTGCCCCCAGCAGTACTGTTTATAAAAATAATCTAATACAGCTTTTTGTATTATAAAAATAGCACTTCTAAGTTTATTGCCATATTGGTAGGATTTATACTATATAGACAATGTTGCAATCAGTTTGAATGGTATGAAACTGCACTGTATTATGTTCTAAATATTACATATGCATAGGTTGTGGTTTGAATATAAGTGAAGACAGGTGTTATACTGCGAACCTGTTCATAATGTGCACTGATTACATGGAGAGTAAATGGACAAAGTAAACGTACACTTTGCTTTGTGTATGTATGCATGGTTTGAATCATTTGATGATACTTTACAATATAAACTAAACACTATTTGTTGTTTACAATTGGGTACAGTGCACAGTGTTAGTAGTTAGTGACTAGATGCTGGTAAAAGGATTATTTATTGCTCTTTCTTACGAAATAAACGTGGGGAGGGCGTTTCTTTACAGGAGATGTTTTATAAATGTGTGAGAGATAAAAAAGAAAAAAAGAATGTTCTTAGTAAATTTTCTGTACGATTTTTTTCACACTAGTAAACTAAAAGTGATGAAAATTGTTAGGTTGTGTCTCTCTGCTGAATATACGGAGGCCTTTAAGTGAGCCGAGTCTTACCGTACTGAACACTGCTATCCCTATCAGACACCCGACATTATGTTATTCCCACTTAAAGTCCTCAATACACGTATATTAAAGGAACGGTACAATAAATGTTTAGGAATTACACCTCTGTTTACTCTCCTCATCTCCCACCCCCATTTTGTGCACCCAACAGTAGTGTTTAAAAAAATAAGTAATAGCGATTTATCTAGTATGAAAATCGCACTTATACCTTTAGTAGCATGTTCGTGGGATCTGTAGTGTAAAGAGAAGGTTGTAATCAGTTTCAATGGTAAAAAAGTGATGTGACATATGTTTGAAAGATTACATGGTTTTAGGAATAAGCTCTCCCTCTGCGAGTCCTCGGGCCTGCAGTTGTACCTCTGCACACCAACACTGGAAATATACCGTAGCTCTCTCTCTACGAGAAACCCCATTCATGCTCCCTCTCCCCAAATCACCGTCCCGCAGCTATCCCGTTGCAAGTTGATGGCCCGCACCTCTCCTTATTCTAGTCGGCGTGCATCTCTCCCTCTGCGAGCCGATGTGCTGCAGCTCTCCCTCTACGAGCCAGCCAGATGACTCACAGCTCTTCCTCTATGAGCCAGCCCGCCCGCTTGCAACTCTCACTCTGCGAACCACCGGTCGGCTCGCAGCTCTTCACCTGTGAGCCGTCGGTCCCGCAGTTGTACCTCTGCAAGCCAATACTGGAAATTTACCGCAGCTGTCTCTCTCTCTGCGAGATACACCCTTCATGCTCCCTCTCTCCACATCACCATTCCGCAGCAATGCCTTTGCAAGCCTACGGCCCGCACCTCTCCCTATACCAGTCTGCCCGCAGCTGTTCCTCTGCGAGCGAGCCCACAGCTGTCCCTCTTTGAGCCGACAGGCCGCAGCTCTCCCTCTACGAGCCAGCCCTTTGGATCGCAGCTCTTCCTGTATGAGCCAGCCCGCCAGCTCACAACTCTTCCTCTGCGAACCACCGGTCGGCTTGCAGCTCTTCGTCTGTGAGCCGTTGGGCCCACAGTTGTACCTTTGCAAGCCAACATTGGAAATATATATCGCAGGTCCCTCTGCGAGATACACCATTCACTCTCCCTCTCCCCATATCACTGTCCCTCACCTATACCTTTGCAAGCCAACAGCCAGCACCTATCCTTATAGCAGTCGGCCAGCAGCTGTTCCTCTGCGAGCCGGCACGCAGCTCTCCTTCTGTGAGCCGATGGGCCGCAGCTCTTCCTCTATGAGCCAGCTAGTTGGCTCAGAGCTCTTCCTGTATGAGTCAGCCCACTGGCTCTCAACCCTCTCTCCGTGAACCACCGGTCGGCTCGCAGCTCTTCCTCTGAGAGCCGTCGGACCCACAGTTGTACCTCTGCAAGCCAACACTGGAAATATAGCGCAGCTCTTTCTCTGCGAGGTATTCCCTTCATGTTACCTCTTCCCACATCAACGTCCCATACCTATCCCTATGCAAGGCTACGGCCCGCACCTTTCCCTATAGCAGTCAGCCCACAGCTGTTCCTCTGCGAGCTGGCTCGCAGCTCTCCCTCTGCGAGCCGACGGGCCACAGCTCTCCCCCTACGAGCCAGCCAGTCGGCTCGTAGGTCTTCCAGTACGAGCCAGCCTGTCGGCTTGCAACTCTCCCTCTGTGAACCACCGGTCGTCTTGCAGCTCTTCGTCTGCGAGCCGTCGGACCCACAGTTGTACCTCTGCAAGCCAACACTGGAAATATAGCGCATCTCTCTCTTTGCGAGGTATTCCCTTCATGTTACCTCTTCCCACATCAACGTCCCATACCTATCCCTATGCAAGGCTACAGCCCGCACCTTTCCCTATAGCAGTCAGACCACAGCTGTTCCTCTGCAAGCTGGCTCGCAGCTCTCCCTCTGCGAGCCGACGGGCCGCAGCTCTCCCCCTATGAGCCAGCCAGTTGGCTTGTAGGTCTTCCAGTACGAGCCAGCCTGTCGGCTTGCAACTCTCCCTCTGCGAACCACCGGTCGGCTTGCAGCTCTTCGTCTGCGAGCCGTCAGGCCCGCAGTTGTACCTCTGCAAGCGAACACTGATAATATTCCGCAGCTCTCTCTCTGCAAGATACCCCCTTCACGCTCCCTCTCCCCACATCACCATCCCTCACCTATCCCTTTGCAAACCAACGGCCCGCACTTTTCCCTATAGCAGTGGGCCCACAGCTGTTCCTCTGTGAACCGGCCCAAAGTTCTCCCTCTGCGAGCCGATGGGCCGCAATGCTCCCTCTACAAGCCAGGCAGTTGGCTCACAGCTCTTCCTATATGAGTCAGCCCGTGGGCTCGCAACTCTACCACCGTGAACCACCGGTCAGCTCACAGCTCTTCATCTGCGAGCCGCCTGGACCTACAGTTGTACCTGTGCAAGCCAATACTGGAAATATACTGTAGCTCTCTCTCTGCGAGATACCACTTTCACACCCCCTCTCTCCACATCAGCGTACCGCAGCTATCCCTTTGCAAGCCAACAGCGCTGTAGTTTTGTGAATCAGATACAGCGTTGATTTGTGTTGAGAAATCAATTTGGCTGAGATAAAGAAAATGTCGCACGTTTGGAAATTATGCTTGGTCTGGAAATAGTGGTGAAGGGAGGGGGCATATTTATGTGTTATTAATTTAAGGCAGATTAAACAAAAACAGTTATATTATGTGTACAGCTTGTGGGCTGATTTTTCAGACAGAGAGGTATATTTGAATATACGCCAAGAGAGGTGTTGTACTGCAAGCACGTTTACAAGGTGCAGACATTACATGGAGAGGAAATACATAAAGTAAAGTGTACCTTGTTTTGTACATGTATGCATGGTTTGAATAATTTGATCATACTGTTAGATATAATGTACAATGCCCGGTGATGCGGGGCAAGAGAGAGTGAAGGAGGTATTTCTGAGAGAGAGCTGTGGTATATTCTCAGTATTAGTTTGGAGACAGATAGGTGCGGGCTGGTGATGTGTTGTGTTGCAGGGATAGAGCGGCGGGCACTACGGTTTGCATAGGGAGAGCTGTGAGACGTTGTCTTGCATAGGGATAGCTGCAGGCTGTTGATGCGGGGTGAGGGAGGGTGAAGGGGGTATCTCGTAGAGGGAGAGATGCATTATATTTGCAGTGTTGGCTAGTAGAGGCAGAGTTACGGACTCAGCGGCTTGTACAGATAAACCTGCGGGCCCGATGGTTCGCAGATGAAGAGCTGCGAGCCGACCGGCGCTTCGCAGAGGGAGAGTTGCATGACAGCGGGCTGCCTTGTAGAGGAAGAGCTGCGAGCCACCTGGCTGGCACATAGAAGGAGGGCTGCCTCAGCAACCAACCCTGGAAATATACAGCTACTCTCTCTCTGTGAGATACCCCATTCACGCTCCATCTCTCCATATCACCGTCTCTGACCTATCCCTTTGCAAGCCGACAGCCCGCACCTTTCCCTATAGCAGTTGAACCTTAGCTGTTCCTCTGCGAGCCGGCCCGCAGCTCTCCCTCTGTGAGTCGATGGGCCGCAGCTCTCCCTCTACGAGCCAGCTAGTTGGCTTGCAGCTCTTCCTGTACGAGCCAGCCCACCAGCTCTCCACTCTCTCTCCGGGAACCACCGGTCAGCTCACAGCTCTTCGTCTGTGAGCCGTTGGGCCCAGAGTTGTCCCTCTGCAAGCCAACACTGGAAATATACTGCAGCTCTCTCTCTGTGAAATACCCTCTTCACGCTCCCTCTCCCCACATCACCGTTCCGCAGCAATGCCTCTTCAAGCCTACGGCTTGCACCTCTCCCTATGCCAGTCGGACCGCAGCTGTTTCTCTGCGAGCGAGCCTGCAGCTGTCCCTCTGCAAGCCGATGGGCCGTAGCTCTCCCTCTATGAGCCAGCCAGTCAGCTTGCAGCTCTTCCTGTATGAGCTAGCCCACTGGCTCGCAACTCTCCCTCTGCGATCCACTGGTCGGCTCATAGCTCTTCATCTGCGAGCCATCAGGCCCGCAGTTGTACCTCTGCAACCCAATACTGGAAATATACTGCAGCTCTCGCTCTGTGAGATACACCCTTCACACTCCTTCTCCCTACATCACCATCCCGCACCTATCCCGTATCAAACCGATGGTCCGCACCTTTCGCTATAGCAGTTGACCCTCAGCTGTTCCTCTGTGAGCTGGCCCGCAACACTCCCTCTGCAAGATGATAAGCCGCAGCTCTCCCTCTACGAGCCAGCCAGTCGGCTCGCAGCTCTTCCTGTATGAACCAGCTAACCACCGGTCGGCTTGCAGCTCTTTGTCTGCGAGCCTTCGGGCCGCAGTTGTACCTCTGCAAGACAACACTGAAAATATACTGCAGCTCTTTCTCTGCGAGATACCCATTTCACGCTCCTCTCACCACATCACCATCCCACAAGTTTCCCTTCACAAGGTGAGGGCCTGCACCTTTCCCTATAGCAGTCGGCACGCAGCTGTTCCTCTGCAAGCCGGCTCACAGCTCTCCCTCTGTTAGCGATGGGCCGCAGCTCTCCCTCTACGAGCCAGTCAGTCGGCTCGCAGGTCTTCGTGTATGAGCCAGCCTCCTGGCTCTCAACTCTCCCTTTGCAAACCACTGGTCGGCTCGCAGCTCTTCATCTGTGAGCAGGCGGACCCGCAGTTGTACCTCTGCAAGCCAACACTGGAAATATTCTGCAGCTCTCTCTCTCTGCAAGATACCCCCTTCATGCACCCTCTCCCCACATCACCATCCGGCACCTATCCCTTTGCAAGCCAATGGCCCACACTTTTCCATATTGCAGTAGGCCCGCAGCTGTTCCTCTGCGAGCCGGCCCGCAGCTCTCCCTCTGTGAGCCAACGGGCCGCAGCTCTCCCTCTACGAGCCAGCCAGTCAGCTCGCAGCTCTTTCTGTATGAGTTAGAGGTAGAGTCCGTAACTCTACCTCTACTAGCCAACACTGCGAATATACCACAGCTCTCTCTCTATGAGATACCCTCTTCACCCTTCCTCACCCCGCATCAACAACCCTCAGCTATCCCTATGCAAGACTTGATGGGTTGTACAGATAAACCTGCAGGTCCGACGTCTCACAGACGAAGAGCTGCGAGCCAACCGGTGGTTCACAGATAGAGAGTTGCGAGCCGGCGGGCTGCCTCATAGAGAAAGAGCTGCACACCGACTGGCTTGCTCATAGAGGGAGGGCTGCCTCTGCAAACCAACACTGGAGATATACCGCAGTTCTCTCTCTACGAGCCAGCCTGTTGGCTCACAGGTCTCCCTTTGTGAGCCAGCCCGTCGACCAACGGCCCACAGCTCTCCCTCTGCGAGTCAGGCCTTCGGCTCGCAGCTCAGCCTCTGCGAGACAGCCCGTCTGCTCGCAGCTCTTTCTCTGTGAGCCGTCCAGTCCGCAGCTGTAACTCTCTAAGCCAATATTGAAAATATACCGCAGCTCTACCTCTGCCAGATACCGCCTTTACCGTCATTCGCAACCCATCACAGGTTTGAAGAGGCCCACAGCTGCTGCTGTGCGAGCCGACCCGCAACTCTCCCTCTGTGAATTAGCACGCAGCTATTTCTCTGCAAGCCAAAGGCTCGCAGTACTCCCTCTAGAAGCCAGCAGGTCCGCAGTTCCACTTCTGCAAGCCAATACTGGAAATATACCGCAGCTTTCCCATTGCTAGATACTCCCTTTACCTTCCCTCTCCCCACATCACCGGTCGCCGGTATTCTTTTGTAAGCCGACGGCCCACAGCTGTCCGTATGCGAGTTTGCCCGCAGCTGTCCCTATGCGAGCCGGTCTGCAGCTCTCGCTCTGCGAGGCAGCCCCTCAGCTTGCAGCTTTTTGTCTGCGATCTGTTGGGCCTGCAGTTGTACCTCTGCAAGCCAACACTAGAAATCTACAGCAGCTCTCTCTCTGCGAGAAACCACCTTCGCGCCCCCTCTCTCCACATCACCGTCCCACACCTATCCCTTTGCAAGCTGACAGCCCGCACCTTTGCCTATAGCAGTTGGCCCACAGCTGTTCCTCTGCAAGCCAGCCCATAGCTCTCCCTCTATGAGCCGACGGACCGCAGCTCTCCCTCTACGAGCCAATCAGTCTGCTTGCAGCTCCTCCTGTACGAGCCAGCCCACCGGCTCGCAACTCTCCCTTTGCGAACCATCGGTCAGCTCGCAGCTCTTCGTCTGCGAGCCGCCGTGCCCGCATTTGTACCTCTGCAAGCCAACACTGGAAATATACCACAGCTCTACCTCTACCAGATACCCCCTTAACCTTCATTCGCACCACATCGCTGGTCTGCAGCGGCCCGCAGCTGTTGCTGTGCGAAGTGCCCCACAGCTCTCCGTCTGTGAATTGCTAAGCAACTGTTCCTCTGCAAGCCAAAGGCTCACAGTTCCCTCTATAGATGCTGTCAGACCCGCAGTTCTACCTCTGCAAGCCAACACTGGAAATATACCACAGCTTTGCCATGCCAGATACCCCTTCACCCTCCCCTGCCCCTCATCAACATTCACAGGTATCCTTTTGCAAGCCCACGACCCACAGCTCTCCCTATGCAACTCAGCCCGTAGCTTTCCCTCTGCGAGCCGGCCCTCACCTCTCGATTTGCGATCCGGCAGGCAGCTGTCCCTCTAGGAGCCGACGGCCCGCAGCTTTCCCTCTACGAGCCAACCGATGGGGGTTTACTTTTTTCCAATGACTACAATGAAAAGGCTTTCAGAGGCACAGTTGCTCACACTTTCATTATAAATCACGTATGTCACAGGAAGCGGGTTGTAAGTGATGTGCCACACATTCTATTTCTGCCCCAGACAACGTCGGGACGGGCTGCTAGTCTATATATATAATGCACAATTTGTTACGAGAATATGCACAGAAAAGTGTTAAACAGAAGATGAGGTTGGTACAAAGTCTAGATCCATGTAATGTAATAAAATATGGGCATTCTCCGGCTTGTCTTTCAAGAAAAGTGTGTAAAAGTGTTTCTCATCACTTGAGGATGTTAGCAGTACACCATTCAGTTTGTAAGAAAAGTGTACTAAGGACAAAAAAGTCCTGCATTATGTTTAAGTGAACTGAATACAGCTCTTTTAAACAGTTCTTTATCAGATGTAGTAAACAAGTCTGATGATATTGAGTTGCGATATTTCAGTTCAGGAGAGCAGTGCACAGAAAGAGAAAGTTTGATAAATAGAGATGTTGAAGAAGATGGGAAAGTGATTAGGATTGATCAGTTTGAAGAAGAAATTGAAAAGTTTAACATAGTGTGCTCAGAAATTCCATACTATGTTTGTGTTTGTTGTCGACGTACTAATTATAAAACTCAAACTAGGAATGTTGATTTGTATTTGAAATCTGTAAAGAAGAATAATGATAAATGGAAGGAATTTGCAACCTACTTGTTAGTGGAAGGTCAATTTGAGTTAGGCAGTGATCAACATGTTTGTAAATATTGTTATAACAAATTAGAAGAAAACAAAATGCCAGCTAGAGCAGTACATAATAAGTTAGAATTGGTAGCTATTCTGGAGGAACTGGCAGATTTGAATACATATGAGTCAGTTCGAATTCAATCTGTTCATCCATTTCAAACTATAATTTGCATGGAGCCTAAAACAGGTAAACTGCCACCAACAGACTTACAAAGAGGGCTGAAAGGAAGAGTGGTGTACTTACCTTTAGATTTTAAGAAAAATATTGAAATTGTTGGTGGAGACAAAGAGGAAAATGAAGCAGTAGTTATTCTAGTAAATGGAGTACCAACAAATAGTCAGAAAATATGGCAAGAATTTGTGGATGTTAAAAAAGTTCAAAAGGCTACGTTATATCTTATGGAGAATAATATTTATAATAAACGTGTAAATATGGAAGAACAGGTAATAAGTTTGGAAGATGAATCTGAAATTTCAAGTGATCAAATAGAGAAAGTGAAAAAGTCAAGGAGTGAAGAGATTTATGAACATTACACAATATGTCCTCTACATTCAAAAGAAGTAATAGGAAACAGCATTGAGTTGTTTTAAATGAAAAAAGCAAAGGGAACTCTGATGAGTGTATGGGAGAAAAGCTTAGAAGCTTGTTGTTTACCACAGCTGTTTCCTACTGGAGAAGGTAGACGATATGATGACTGACCTGTACATATTCCAGCTTCAGATTATCGCTCAACAAGATTTTAGTCTGAAGATCCTAGATTTCAACAGTGTATTCCATATACATTTCACCTTTTGTTTGAAAGTGATCTGTCTTCTCTGTCCTATGCAGTGAACCACATACTGAAAACTGGAGTTCATCAATCAGTTCTTTCAGCGAAAGAATTTGTGGAGAAAGTTCAACAAACAGATGAAAATTTAGAAGCACCGTTAATTAATTTGATGGCATGTCAACAAGGAACAAATTAGTATTGGTATCGTCGTCATGGAGAACTGAAGTGTATGTTACGACACCTGGAGAACTGTGTTCTTTGGATCCTGTAAATGTGTGCAGATATTTTAATCATAGGTTTCAAGCTACAATGTCTTTTATCTGCAGTAAAATAAATCCACCACTTGGAGAAGTTACTGATTTCTTTTGGCGAAAGGAGTACCAAGCGAGAGGTGCACCTCAGATACATATGCTATTATGGATCAACGATGCACCTAAATTTGGAACTGATTCAGATGAAATAGTATTGTCTTTCATTGAACAGTATGTGACATGTGAGATTCTAAGAGAAGGGGGTGATAGAAGCTTGAGACAGCAGGTTTTACGTTTCCTAAGTCACAGTTGTGGAAAGTACTTTAGACGAAAATACAAGTCTAAAGGAAAATGTTATACCAAGTATCGGTTTGGATTGCCACATCCAGTAATTTCTGAAGGAAGAGTAAATTCTTTTTTTTCTTCTGTAAGGCACACAATAACTCGCAAATCTCCAAAGAATACCTACAACTTAAAAAGAACAGAACTGTCACAGTATATTAATGACTACAATCCGGTTATTTTAAAAATGTGGAATGCAAACATGGACATCCAGTATGTTGCAGACAACTCAATTGCTGTTGCACGCTATGTTACATCATAAATAACAAAATCTGAAAAAAACTAGATGAAACAAATTTGGTAAGAAATTGCACAAGAGAAGAGCCTTAGCAAAAAATTGTGCAGCTTTACTTTGAAAATGCTTCCAGACAGAGAAATTGGGTCCTATGAATGTTCAGACTGCTTGCGCTCTTCAAGTTTATATTAAAAATCACGAGGGATCATTTGGGCACGTTTAGGTCTTGCCTGCTCAAGAAATAGAGTGTTGAAATCATTAGAAGAAATTGAATACTTAGCAAATGAACCAGACAGTACAGAAATTATTAAAACTAATATGTTTGATACATACAATCCTAAAAGGAGTCAACATCTGGAACAGCTATGTCTGTATGAAGTACTTCAACATTAGAGCTTCAAAAGAAATGTTAAACAGAATTTAAAAGAAGGAAAATATGCAGTAGTTGGATGTCTTGGTTGTTTAGTAAAACACACAAAAGGTAACCTTATCAACCACAAGAAACTCAGGTGTGAAACTCCAGATAAGCGAGAATTTTACTATTTAGCACTTCTCCAACTCTTCAAACCATGGCAGAGCAAAAGTGAATTACTTGGAGATTTCGACTGCTACGAAGATTCTTTTAATGCATGTAAAGATAGCATTCCATGTTCAATTTTTCCTACATATTGAAAAAGTTGAATGAAGAAGTTGAACAGGAAAAGAATATTACAGCTGAAGTTGCTAATGAAAGTTCTCAAGATAGTCAAAGTTCTGATCCATGTAGTCAAGATCCACTTGGACAACCAATAGTGGGAAATGAAGCAGCGATTGCTATGCATAAAGTCGGAATTGCAATGCAACAAGCACAAGAAGAGAATATTACATTAGAAAAGTTAGAAGAACAAGTACATATTGAATAGAAAGAAATATATGTACAAGTGAGAGAACAGATAGAACATGCTTTGTTACATAAAAAAAGAACGTGTATGTTCATCACTTAAACCTATTCCGATGTACCACAGTGGTCAAGCTGGAATGGGTAAAAGTTTTTAAATTAAAGTTTTGACTAGGTATCTTAAAAAACAACTGGTTCACATTTATCTTGTGTGGTAACAGCTCCAACTGGATTAGCTGCGCAAAATGTTAAAGGAATTACTTTGCATAGATTACTGATGTCACCAGTTGAGCATGATAATACATTAGAATATCTGAAGTTGTCTGGAGTGGCTTCTATTTGTAATTGTGTGATGTACTCAAGATGACTTCTATATGACAATGCTTCGCTGTTGCAGTGAGGGCTCTCTGTCAGGTGGTGCCCCTTTGAAGTACTCTAATCATCCAGTCAGTACCCATGTACGTATGTAATGGCCCAGGCACTAACTCATGGCAAATACAGAGGAGGTCATGCTAAACATAGGGGTAGCTCAATGCATAGTATTTCCTAGTGTATGTAGGTGTTTTCACTGTATTCTAAGTGTCTTTAGCATAGCACTGGCTCTAGGCCTGGTTAGTCAGAGTCGCTTTTCACCAGTATCCGTCAGTCAAAAGTTGGGGGCACAGTAGGACTTTCTGCTCCTCTTTTGGTTCTTTCCAACATCTCTTGCTTCTTCCTGCACTTTTCGCGATCTTTCTGGAATTCTGTTGCCTCTTTCTGCATTTGTCTTGCTTCTTTCTGCGCTTTTCTGCCTCTTTCTTCACATGTCCTACCTTTGTAGGCATAGTTAGAAATGAGCATTTAAAAAACCTTTGAAATTCGCTGAGAAAACCATAGGTTTCAGGGACGTTATAGTTAGAAATTAGCATTTAAAAAACCTTTGAAATTCACTGAACAAACCATAGGTTTCAGACACGTTCTAGTTAGAAGTTAGCATTTAAAAAACCATTGAAATTCACTGAAAAAAACATAGGTTTCAGGCATGTTATAGTTAGAAATTAGCATATAAAAATCCTTAGCAATTCACAAAAAAAACATAGATTTCAGGCACGTTAAAGTTAGATGGACATTTCACTCATACAAAACCAGAGAAATTCCGGCGTTATACTTAGTTCAGCTAACTATAACTCGCGCCCCCGCAATGCACTGCTGATGACATCACATATTACATAATTCATGACATGGTCAGTGCCATCACTGATGACATCTCAAATGATATCACTGATGACATCATCCACATGAAAATCTGATACACCTCCTCACACCCTAATGCAACCTTTCATACACCCACTCCAAAATATAGATTACCTTTTTCGAAACCATACACACACCAAAACCAGTTACTACATACACACTGACTGATTTATAGGTGTACACACACATTCAGTCCTTCACCCATGCAGTCACTCAGACATGCAGTTACTCAGCAATACAAGACTATGATACGCACTCATTCAGCTATACAGACACTCACACCACCTCTCATCCAGAGTTACTCACACACCTAGTGAGTCATGCAAAGAATCAATCAAGCTCAAGTTTACTCACCTATACAATTAAATACACACCGCCTCAGTAATTCATACAGATACTAGCGCATGTAATCTCTTATGTAATCACTGTTACAAATACACACTCATTCATACAGCCACTCTCACGATCACTCACTCTAACATATAATCATTTATATACGCCAATACTCACATATACTGCCTTTCACATATGTAGTTACTCACACATGTACCACCGGGACATCCATTCACTTACCAACATACCCATACACATAATCACCCACCCATACAGCTGTTTCCACATGCAGTCTTAAACCCATACAACCAGTGAATCAACTACTCACACATCTATGCACAGATTCACACACCTCCCAACCACCCAAACACACACTGAGGCACCCATACAAATACTCAATTAACCAAACACTAACTGGAATAGACATTCATGTAGCTACTTAATAATCCATGCAGACACTTACTCACCAAGTAACAGACTGATACAGAGATTCACACAGCTTAATCACTAACCCATGCATTCAGTAAGACAGGTTTAATCACTCACTCTTACAGTCAGTCACACACCCAGAAAGTCATCCATTCAGACACTGTAGGAGAGTAGGGTCTGCTATCCTATGGTCACCCCAAATTTTTGCTTTTTGCTTCACTGGTTTTCGACTACTGAGGCTGTGGGCCTGCTAATCAGACCCCCAGCCTGCTGTTCTCTCTCTAAATTATTAATACATGTGCTATAGGTACATACCACAATTGGAAATGGACTCCTTGTTAGCCCCTGTACCATGCACTCTAGGTGCTCAGGGCATAGGTGCCACCAAGGCCTACCAGGGGCTGCAGCATATCTTTTGCCACCCCTGGCTGGTTCTTAAATTGACACAACTGGCTGATCACTCAGCTGGGGTAAGGTGGTGTAATCACCCCTTGCTTAGATATAGTATACCTATATCTAAACCTATATCTGGACACATATAAACCTGTGAGCCACTCCTATGGAAGGCCTTATCAATCCTGGAGGCAGAGTGCGTGGTTTAATGTGAGGTGGAGCTCTAGCACAAGCTGAGCCTGTCTGCAGCCGTCGGGAACAAATCCCTAAGCTGTTTCAGGATAATGCCATACCATATACTCTTAAGTGCATTATAATCCTCGCGGTTATATAGCAACTTTGGTTTGGCTTTATCAAAACATGTCTTGTAAGGTGTCATACGATTTGGAATACTATCCCCTCGCCAGTTCTGGCGACGGGGATAGCATTCCACCCCTCTAGAGGGGTAAGACATGTTACTTTACTTAAATGCGTTTAATTTCTAAAAGGGCCTCCGATCCATAAAATGGATGCTTCTGCCACAGACACAAGTCTGACCCCCTGAAGCTGACCGAAACTCAGCCCAAGGGGCCTGGACAAAGGGTTTCCTGTTGCAGGGAGGTGTTACACTGCGCCGGGAAACCCTTTGTTGGGTAGCTGTGCGCCATATAAATATAAACAAATAAATATAAACAAATAAAATTCAGAAAAGCCTTAAAAACATGGCTATTTAACATCTAGTTTTCTGTAACCGCATTGACATTGGGATCTGCTGCACCGGGAAACCCTTTGTTGGGTAGCTGTGCGCCATATAAATATAAACAAATAAATAAAAATAAATAAAACACCCCCCCAGACAGGAGATAGTGGATTGTAGCAGGGAGGTTTGAAAGAAACCAGACACTGCATGGGGAGCACAAGGCTTCCCCTTGCATAATCCGGTCAAACCGGTTCTGGGGCACACCAGCCCCAGTCCCAGCACGGCCTGGATCAAAGGAAAGGGGTGTATCCACCCCCTTCCTGGGTCCCACCCATAGGAGGGGACCTAGCAGGTAGTCCAGCCCCCCAGATTCGAATAAGAGTGGGAGCAGTGCCAATGCACTTCAGATTATCCTGATGAAACATAAGAAACGAAACTCTGGACCCTTCGACATCCTACTCAACGTAGAAGACTGAAGAATCTCCCTTGTGGTCAAGGAGTGACCACCCTGTGCAAACAGGCACCATCCAGCACCTCGACATCTGTTTTGTTGCAGTTCCCGCCAGAACTCGAGCAACAGAGATCAACGAGATCAAGCTTGCCTGCCTTCTAACAGCCCAATCCACAGTCCCTGCAGAGCTGAGACCCGTGGAGGCGACCAGAAGCGTGGGGCACGCCATCTTGGAAAGACCACAAGACGCTGACCGTGCAGTCCATGAGTGACCCTCGAAGCTGTACACCAGGGTTTTAGAAGCCCCAACCCTGAGCCACTCTTGCACCGAAGTTCAGCCCTCCACACTCGACGAGTGCTGCATGGGGCCCTTCTGCTTCTTTTGGCTCAACGCGTTGGCCAGTCCCTTGCCAACTGGCTTGTGGCCCCTGTGCCAACGAAACTTGAAATACGACTTGCGATTCTGGTTGCTCCACATTTGCACCAGCTCCCCTGTAAAGGAGCCCCCACTCTGACCCTCCTGGTTCGAGTGAGAAGCAATCTCCCGGTTTCGCGTGGATTGCTTTTGCCAAGTGTTGTTTGCTCCAATCTTGAAGCCGACAGCGCCGACGGTGAGAACCTATGTGGGACAGATTGTGACCCGCTCCTGGACATCGCAGATGCCCCAGAGCCCATGTGACAGTGGAGAGAAGCTCCTCAACAACCACCTGATTGCGCCCGACATTGCCTGGTTCCGTCCTGGTTCCACCCTGGTCACTGCTGAGTGACCCAGACTCTGTCCCCTCTGCTTTCAGGTACTTTTCGACTTCGATCCACTCTTGGATCCCACCGGACACTTCTCCTTCACAGCGCCTGCAGCCTTTTCAGCTTCAAGCACCAAGAACCAGCGTGACGAAACCCGACACTACTTCGGCCCTGTGCACCCGCTTCCTGTGGGTGAGGTAACATTGCAACGCCAGTGTTCCCACACTGGTACACACCTCTAGGGTCTGTGTCTTAAGTTTTGTCCCTCTAGGTTCAGCGGAAGTGTCCTTAAACTCTATTTGTGTAACTTTTACGCACCATTGACTAACATTGGTGCATGCGTGCGCTTTCAGCACTGCACCCGAATCCAGCGGGCTTTTCCCGACTTCAGCATTGCTTGTCCCGACTGCTCCCAGCGATTCCCTAGGCCCTAGGCCTAACCACTGTTCGATTGGTATCTCTTATACCACTTGTTTAGTATATGGTCTGAGTGGCCCCTCGCCCTCATCCATAATTGTGCAACTTTGTATGTTATACTGTGCTTTTGATTTAACGCTTGTGCCCCTTTATTCATAAAGAGTACTGGGGATTATTGTGAGTAATAAATACATATATTTTTATAATATATACTTGTGTGGTGTCCTTTCATTTGATATTACAGGATTGTGATTGGTAAAACAGCTTGCTTAACACGACCTCTTGAGTTAAGCTTTTAAGGCTGCTTAGTCTATGCTACCATTAAGATAGCTTGTCTATAAGGTTGACTTACAACCAGACACCATAAGGGGATATTTGGACTGATACAAGGTGGTTCCAGAATTGGAAACATCATATATCAGGCCAACTTCCCACAGACACTCATACACCCACTCAGTTCTCAATACACCTTGACATTTATATATAAAAAGCCTATTTAAACTTTACAGAAACACGTAGTCTCTGGATGATGTCATCAGTGATTTTATCAGTGATATGATTTGAGATGTCATCAGTGATGTCACTGATCATGTCATGAGTGATGTAATATGTGATGTCATCAGCAGTGCATTGCGGGGGTGCGAGTTATAGTTAGTTGAACTAACTATAACGCAGGAATTTCCCTGGTTTTGTACGAGTGAAATGTCCATCTACCTATAACATGCCTGAAACTTATGTTTTTTTTAGTGAATATTACCTACTGGCAGTTGCCAGTAGGTAGATATAGTTGGGACCTATTATCCATAGGAAATCCGCAACATTCTATTTGGAATAACTTTGGCACCGATTGAAGAATCTTTGCGAAATTTTCCAAACTTTTCACCAGCTCAGTTCCGCTCCTTTCCTGATTGTTTGGGGGTGATTGGCCAAGCGGGGGCTGAGAAAAAAGCCTGGCTGAAGACAGCTGAAATGCCAGAAACCGGTCCTAGGAAACTTGATTCCGGTCCAGGGAAGGTATGGCTTGGCAGTTCGGGCTGGACTGTTCCCATGAGGCACAGGGTCAGACTGATTTGCATATGACCATGTCTGAACTGGGGTGGCAGAGTGGGCTAAAGAACGGTGATGGATTAAACCCAGATCTGCTGACTGGGTGTGAGTGGTTGATTGGTTCAGATGCTCCGTCCATCACCACCCCCTTTTGTACCTCTTACACCAGTAAAAGGCAGGTGTTAAATTCCTACTGCTAACGCGGCTTATCACCTGTTTTTGGATCGCATCGCATATTTGGCTGGTCTTTGAAACTATCGGGAACTGGTGTTTTCGTGGTTTTTTGCATGGGAACCACTACTCTGCATGTCATTAGCGTTAGTTGTCACTCGCATCCGTGGCGATGTTTTTTGCTGAAGCTATCTCAGGAAAACTGCTGATATCGGCAGTTTGCACCACATTGAGAATGAGACGATAATTCTTTTGCCACTTTTGCAGTACTATAGTGCCAATAACTCGATGATAAGTTCTTGAGAATACGCTCCATCGTGTTTTTTTTTCGTCCGGATTCGCGCACCCTACCGCTTTTTTTATTATTGCTTTTTAATTGGCTCTCTGGGTCCTTGTGGGATCCCCTGAGCAGGCCTAGGGGGTCAGGCTTTTTGTGCCTTGCCCACTTTTTCTGTTTTTTCACCTCTTTTTAACTCTTTTCTTATGATTCTCATGTGGCTACAATAAATTCCTGACAAACAAAAGGGCTCGTTTTAGAGCCACCCTATAACCCAACAGTGGGGACTTATTGCCGAGTTATCTGCACTTTAGCGCAGCAAAAGTGGATAAAGAATTATTGCCCCATTCTCAAGTTGGTGCACACTGCCACTTTGCCCACAGGCTGATGGTACCAACACAGCGACAACAATCATTCGTCCGCAGACAAAGCTGCTGGCTGTGCTGCACCTTTTGGCCTCTTGTACCTTCCAACTAACAACTGCCAGACTCGGAGGAGTCTCACAGCCAGCCCTATTAAACTTCCTCACACAGGTATCTCACATTCCATGTAAGTATGGTCAATCAGACTGAGTTTCAGCAATTTGTGATCTACCTAATAAATACTAATGAAGATGAATGGATTGTGGCCCACTCTGAATCCACATTTTGTGACCAGACCTATTAGCACATTGGTCGGCTCACAATTTTCCACACTGATCTAAAAAAGGCTGGTCGCATATTGTGACCACTTTTTGCGACCAGTGCAATCATATAATGTCTCCCTACTAGCAGCGTTGATGCATAAACACTCACTTTGTGCACTGGGTCTAAAAAAGAAGACAGCCTGTCTCCAGGGAACGTCTTCTTAAAGCTGCTGGTTCCTGGTGTGGCAGTATTTGTTGGTCTGCCCCAATGACCTCCTACTCCTTGGATTCTGTCACTTCAATCCTCCAACAGTTTACCTCACCTCACATGTATTTAATTTGCTACTCATACCAGTGAAGGGCAGAGCACTTTACATCACCCACACATCATACAGAGACAATGAATCATAGGTGTCTAAATCAGTGTATATGAAATGTTACATAAAACATTCAGGGTGTAAAAGTCATGTCATTTATACTAGTAGGCACTATATTGTAAGAGTGCTTGATCTTGAAAAGGACAAACTCAGTGTTTGAAAGGTAAGACCAGATGTTGGGATTGGCTTCACTTATAAGAATGTATTCCTATCCAAATAAACCCTTTGTAGTAATATTAGGATAATGAAATACTGCCAGCAAAATAATGTTCTAATCTATCCAATGCAGGTTGCTTGCATTTCTTTGACCACGGTTTATAGCTCACTGTGCTATATTAGGATTGTAACTTAAGAACTGCAAAGGACAAAAGGATCTCTGTGAAAAATGCAGTAATACATTAAGCTATCTATGTAAAACACAATTATGTGATCTGCATTGTACATGTTTTTTGCAGCAGTCACCTAAGTTCTGAGCCTGCTTTATGCAGACCCCTTCTGAGCTGCAGCCCCTCAATCTCAGGATTCTACAACAACCTATTTTACATTCAAAAGGTGTGAGGTTTGCTTGCGGAACTAAACTGTGGGAGCAATGGGCGTCCAGTGGTGCCCATGTTTGGGCAGCAGGGTAGGATGGCTGATTTCAGGAGAAACCTACAGAATGTGTCTCCTTCAACTGTGACCATATGAGGTGCCTCATAATCTAGGCTTCACCTTGCTACACCATAGCATCAAGGCCCAGCGGTGGGGGCCCACCTCGCTTGGACACAATTGCAATGTGACACCTTGTTCTCAGTTAGTTGACAAGGAGGTGTGGTGTGCCATGGTCTAGCGGTGGCGCATTAGTTCAGGCCCCATATAGGTGGGCGGATCCCTGTGCAAATACCCACATTGCCCATGCCTAGTGCCGGACCTGTGCGATGTCACCGGTTCCAGCGGCCTAAAATGGCCATGGCTGTCTGTCTCTCTGAACATAAGAGTCTCCCTTCTTGGTACACAATCGCTATCATTACATTCGGGGATCAAAGGGCAGACACCCCAAATCTCCCTGAATTAGTGTGACCAATCATTCATAAATTTCACAGACTGTCCGTCATTTTGGTGTCATGTCCACTGTCGGTCATCATTCTGTTTATGGACGCTTTTTGTCCATAATTTGGGGGAATAATTACAGCAAGCTGTGCTGTTCCCCTGCACAAAGCCCCATGAGTTTAAAAGTTCTCAGGTCCAGCTCGCACTTCTCTTTTGAATTCTACAGGATGCTGCGGCCAATATCCGACCTCACACAGACTGTGGGCAGGCCGATTGGTATTGTGATTGAGGCTGGTTAACACATATAGAAAGACAATGGGTTGTCTGCCTTTAACATAATGTGCACACAAGGCAAGTGAGTACCTTGGAGGTGAGTACCTAACTTGGAGCCAGTAGATTATAGTTAGTGATTATAGAGAAGCTTTCCTCAAACAGTACTGGGGGGAACTTGCAGCCTTGTGCAATTTGCCAATGTTGTTCACTGAGAGCCCAACAGAAATTACAGTATCCTAAACATCACTATGCTACCCACATCCGTGGAAAGAAAATCTTGTTTGCCACACTGCTGACAAAAATACTTCTCCTACATGCTACTATTGGATCAATTTGCTTTTTTAGTTTGTATTAAATTTTTTCTAAAGTATTAAACATTACTTCTGAACTGAGTTTCCAAGCATAATACAGTCTTCCACAACTGCACAACTAGACTTCAGCAATGTGGTGTTCGAGAACATTTACATCTCGCTGCAGAGGAATTAGATCCTCAGACCCTGCATCCAGGTGTTAATCCTAGGGCTATGAAATGCAAGCTTTTTGAGACCAAAAAAGGTTTTGCATGTATCCAATATTTGTTATATATATATTTTAAGAGCCTAGCAACTTCACCAACAATCTAATTATAAAACTCATAACAAAAAACATATGCATTGACAAATGAAAAAATCTAGCCACCAGAGCATGTTTTTTTCACTTTACCCAACAAAAAACATGCTGCTAAAGTGATGCGCAAAATGTTGTGAATTATGTTTTGTTTGTTGTCTACCCAAAATGGTGTTTGCAAAGTTAAACAAGCATTGGTAATGCATTGGTTTAGCCTATCTGAGTAATAATAATGTTTTACAGTGCCTTGAAAATTATTAAACTACCATATGTTTCACTATATAAAATGTATTAATAAAAAAATAATGGCACAATGAGTGTTCAGGCGCCACAAGCTGCGGATGGCAAGAAGCGTTGATGTGGCAGGAGCTGTGACCCTACGAGAGCAGCGACCGTACAAGAGCAGTGACAGGGCAGGAGCAGTGATGGGGCAGGAGCAGTGATGTGGCAGAAGTAGTGACCAAGCAGGAGCAGTGATGGGACAGGTGCAGTGAACAGGCAGAAGTAGTGACTGGGCAGGATTAGTGACTGTGTTCTATGGCACTGCTTTCCTTGCTCATAGTTTGAGGACGAAAGATGCACCTCTTTTAATCTAAGTAAAGTCAGTGAAATCACTGAGGTTTCAGAGGCTGTTTTAGGGCACCGTCAAAGTTGCTTTTGGTTTCCCCAGTCTGCCCTGCAAACTACTCAGGTTTATTACTTGAGTTCAGCGAGGCCCATGAATGCTTGAGCTGAAACCCTGACACAAACTAGAGACAAAAATAAACCAGTGGAACCTGCTGACAACAATAAAGAAGCTGTAAAACACAACCATGGGACATTGCTTTTGATTCCACACCTGCATTCAACACATGGGGATCGTTTAATGATTTCCGCCTTTTGTGTGATATTTCATTGCCTGGTGGGATGTGCCCAAGCAACGACAGATGCTGGACCAAGATTCCAGAGCAGTTAATAGCACTGTGCCAGTGTGGGCAGAATCTTCGGGGGGTCTTTAGCTGCAGGACCTTGGGCTCTAAAACAGGTGAATGCAAGCAAATATCCAAAGCATCAGGAACCCTAGAAGGTACCTGTAACACTGTATAAATATTTTCATCTAGTCATTCTTTACCTGTGCTGGCCACAAAAGAAAACAAATTTACTGAAGATGGTGAAAATACAAAGCCTTGCGAGAGAAGCACTCAAAAAGCAGCACAAGCTATTGTACACCAGTGGGATTTCCAAAGCGAACCCCTAAGCCAAGCAAAAGTAGTCCACACAGACAGCATTATGGGTCCACAAGGGTTTCAGAGGCTGGCTTCCACCCAGAGACTTTCATGTAACACAGCACAACAAGCGAAGTTCTGCTGTTTGTTCCCTGAAATGGAAAGAGAGCAAAAGCACAATATTTTTCAAATATATAGTGCAGTTCGGCTCTCTCCTAATACTGGCCCACTTGGAGCTGCCTAGTGCCAAAACATTGCGGTCAAGCACATTTTTTGTGCAGGAAGGGAAAGCTATCCTTTGCGGCTATTTCCTCATTGTATGTGTGCTGCAGAATACAGCACAAATGCAAAGAGGAAGTAATGAGGAGGAATACCAATATTTCTTCTTATTACACCTACCTCAGATAGGCACACCCTTTTGACACAAACCCTTGTTTACTAGTCTTTGTAAATATGGGTTAACATCGAGGTACATTGAAATGCCCATGCACCACCCATGTAACGCCTACCTGACCGTTCTCTAACTTTGCAGTCAAAGACAGAAAAGCAAAGTGGACTTGTTGACAGTCTTGTGGTGGTAAAGAGCATGTCAAAACAAAGGCTGTGAACTATCAGTGTTTTTGTAAAACAGAACAACTAAATACCTGCAAATGAACTGTGCAGATGTTTCAAAACATATCAGCAGTTAGGAAACCCCAAATGGACCATTGTTTGTACTTCAGAAGTGTCCTGGAAACAGAGCTTTAATAGGAGCAAAACAATCAAGACACTTTACTTGGTGATGTTCAAATGCTACATATTTGCTGAAACAACTTTTCCACACATTACTGTTTGTGTGCTATATAGTTTTATTATTAAAACAGCATGTTGGCATCATATTGCTGCCATTTAAATTGAAAATGTTCTGTATGTAAAAGACAGTGCCTCTTTCTGACCTCAATAATGCCTCAACAATGTATACAGTTACTGGTCTGCAGTGCACTTCTGTGAATCAATGAGAATCTGCAGATTAGAGCGCACAGAAAGGAAACAGCACAATCAGTATACTGTTTCCCATTTACAGGTAACATAAGGAGGGCTTTTATATGGTTAGCCAGGGCATTATATAGCAATGTCAACTCCTATCTAACCATTCTGGGCCACAATAATACCATAACACTCAGCAGTCTGCAGCCAAATACAGCTCATGCGGGCTAGTTAATAACTCTCTTTTCCTGCTTAATGCTCTTACCCTCACACAAGACTTGTCCGCTATGGATCTTATCCATCACTCAGCATAACACCAGCCCCATAACCAGTCATCACCAGCTGAGCAGACATAGAATACCTGATACGATCTGACACATAAAGCTAGTCACTCGGGGACTGTACTCTAGTCCAGCACTGCAGGTCCCAATTAGATATATTCTATGTGTGCAGCTTTACATCTCACAGTGGCACACAGATATGAGATGCTAGTTACAAAGGTCATCTGATCAGATCTTACAGACCACAACTGTCACCAAACATGCCAGCTCAGGACCATGAACTGTAAACAATACATCAGACTGGACAACCCAGTGCAGTAACCACATCAATAGATTATGATCATATCAAATACCACAAAAAGACCTGCACAGTTGCTCAAAGCTGCGCGCATACAGAATACAGAAAAAGGTATAGAGTCAAAATATCGAGTTTTTAATATCGACTAGACATAATATCGAGTAAAAAATATAGAATGGACATAATATCGACTAGACATAATATAGACTACAAAAATATCGACTAGAAAATTTTAATATCGAATAGAATGGACATAATATCGAATCAAAAATATAGAATGGACATAATATTGACTAGACATAATATAGACAACAAAAATATCGAATTTAAGGTAAGTTAATATTAATTTTTATTTTTTATGTAATATAATTCTGTATCGGGTTGTGGGTTTATAGGGGAATAGGTTGGGAAGTAAATTAATTATAATTAATTAAATATGTTATTTTATTTATTGTTATTTATTTATAATTAATTGTTAATTAATTATTAATTGGTAATTAATTAAAATATAATTGGTAATTAATTTTAATTGATTAATTGATAAATATGTTAATTTTAGTAATTTATTTTCTGTAGCGGGTTGTGGGTTTATAGGGGAATAGGGTGGGAAGTAATTTAATTATAATTAATTAAATTTGTTATTTTATTTATTGGTATTTATGTAGAATTAATTGTTAATTAATTCTTAATTGGTAATTAATTAAAATAAAATTGTTAATTAATTTTAAATGATTAATTGATAAATATGTCAATTTTAGTAATTAATTTTCTGTAGCGGGTTGTGGGTTTATAGGGGAATAGGGTGGGAAGTAATTTAATTCTAATTAATTAAATATGGTATTTTATTTATTGGTATTTATTTAGAATTAATTGTTAAATAATTATTATTTGGTAATTAATTAAAATATAATTGGTAAATAATTGTAATTGATTAATTGATAAATATGTTACTTTTATTACATTATTTTCTGTAGTGGGTTGTGTGTTTATAGGGGAATAGCTTGGGAAGTAATTTAATCATAAGTAATTATATTTTTTAAATTTTTTTGTGTCTAATTTTTATTTATTTTTATATTGTAAATTAATTTATTGGTAATTGGTAAATAATTAGTATTAGTAGGTAATCGTTATTATTAGTTAATTTGTATTTGTAATTTTAATTGATTAATTAATATATTTTAATACAATTTTAAAATATTTTAATTATTTTGTAATTGGTATTAATATTTATGTTATTTATATTTATATATGAAGTATTTACTTTCCCTACTATTGCACTCACTGGAGTGGGAATAGTAATTTTCACCCCTACGCTATCTAATGCTTTCCCTACTGTTGCGCTCTCTGGAGATGGAATAGTAAATTTTACCCCTACGCTATCCAACGCTTTCCCTACTGTTGCACTCTCTGGAGTAGGAATAGTAATTTTTACCCCTACGCTATCCAACGGTTTCCCTACTGTTGCACTCACTGGAGTGGGAATAGTAATTTTTACCCCTACACTATCCAGCGCTTTCACTACTGTTGCACTCTCTAGAGTTGGAATAGTAATTTTTACCACTACGCTATCCAACGCTTTCCCTACTGTTGCACTCACTGGAGTGGGAATAGCAATTTTTATCTCTACGCTATCCAACGCTTTCCCTACTGTTGCACTCTTTAGAGTAGGAATAGTAATTTTTATCCCTACGCTATCCAACGCTTTCTCTACTATTGCACTCTCTTGAGTAGGAATAGTAATTTTTACCCCTACGCTATCCAACGCTTTCCCTACTGTTGCACTCTCTGGATTAGGAATAGTTATTTTTACCCCAACGCTATCCAACGGTTTCCCTACTGTTGCACTCACTGGAGTGGGAATAGTAATTTTTACCCCTACGCTATCCAACGCTTTCCCTACTGTTGCACTCTCCGGAGTTGGAATAGTAATTTTTACCCCTACGCTATCCAACGCTTTCCCTACTGTTGCACTCACTGGAGTGGGAATAGTAATTTTTATCTCTACGCTATCCAACGCTTTCCCTACTGTTGCACTCTTTGGAGTAGGAATAGTAATTGTTATCTCAACGCTATCCAACGCTTTCCCTACTGTTGCGCTCACTGGAGTGGGAAGAGTCATTATTACTCCTACCCTATCCAACACTTTCCCTACTGTTGCACTCACTGGAGTGGGAATAGTAATTTTTAGCCCTACGCTATCCAACGCTTTCCCTACTGATGCACTGTCTGGAGTTGGAATAGTAATTTGTACCCCTACGCTATCCAACGCTTTCCTTACTGTTGCACTCACTGGAGTGGGAATAGTAATTTTTATCCTTACGCTCCAACACTTTCCCTACTGTTGCCCTCTCTGGAGTAGGAATAGTAATTTTTATCCCTATGCTATCCATCGCTTTCTCTACTGGTGCACTCACTGGAGTGGGAATAGTAATTTTTACTCCTACGCTATCCAACACTGTCCCTACTGTTGCACTCTCTGGAGTGGGAATAGTTATTTTTACCCCTACGCTATCCAATGCTTTCCCTACTGTTGTGCTCTCTGGAGTGGGAATAGTAATTTTTACCCCTACGCTATCCAATGCTTTCCCTACTGTTGCTCTCTCTGGAGTGGTAATAGTAATTTTTACCCTCTCACTATCCAACGCTTGCCCTAATGTTGCACTCTCTGGAGTTGGAATAGTAATTTTTAACCCTACGCTATCCAACGCTTTCCCTACTGTTGCACTCACTGGAGTGGGAATAGTAAATTTTATCCCTACGCTTTCCAACGCTTTCCCTACTGTTGCGCTCACTGGAGTGGGAATAGTAATTTTTAACCTTACGCTATCCAACGCTTTCCCTACTGTTGCGCTCTCTGGAGTGGTAATAGTAATTTTTATCCCTACGCTATCCAACGCTTTCCCTACTGTTGCACTCTCTGGAGTGTGAATAGTAAATGTAACCCTCTCGCTATCCTACGGAAAAAATATTGTATATGTTTTGTTAATAATATGTGTATATATATATATATATATATATATATATATATATATATATATATATATATATATATATATATATATATATATATATATATATATATATGTTTTTAAAGTTTTTTTTAAGTTACATTAATTATTTATTAATTTTAAGTTTATTTAAGTATGTTTAAATTAATTATATTTATTATTATATTACTTTAAAATTACTTTTAAGATATTTAAAAAATTCGATATTTTGACTGTCTATATTTTTTCCTATCGATATTTTGGAGTCGATATTTTTGTACTTACCTATTTGTAGATAGGAAGTCGATATTCTGGCATTCTATATTTTTACTTCGATATTTTGGCAAGTCGATATTTTGACTGTCGATATTCTGTCAGTGATCCACAGAAAAACTGTGAAGTGCAAGATTGTCTCAACCTAATATAAACTTCTTTTTAGTTGTACTTATGTTCTTTGTCTATTAACTTACTTATATACTATCGCATGACCTCCTCTGATGCGTCTATAAAACATACCTTTTGTCTCGAATTTTTGTCCTGAATTTTGACCTGTCCTTAATTTTTGTCCTGAATTTTAACCCTTTGTCCTGAATATTTACACTCACAATCCTGAATTTGCACCAATGCTATTTGGTCACCCTACCCTGAATTTCCCCCTGTATCCTCGAAGTGTTATCAAATGCACTAGTGAATTTTTGTAATGCTAAATCTCTTTGAAATTACCATCAGTACGATAACTTCCAAAGAAAAAGGATGTCCTTTGTCCTAATCATTTCCGTATTGTAGAATATAATAGCTGATATTTCCTACAAATGTACTTTTTATTTTGATTTCTCAAAGTGTCACCTTGACATAAATCTGAGGCGCTCTCAAGTTGCCTACGTCCATGCCTGAGAAGGGCAAGCATGTTTCAGGTTTGTATTCTAGGACTTGCAGTCCTTATGTTATATGTGGACAAACAGATCTGCAAGTACCAAACTTATATAGCAGCGGAGTTTCCCAGGTCGATGCGTGCCTTTTTAGTTCAGTCGCGTTTTTTGTGAAAATTCGGAGCTTTTAGTCGTATTTATTCCGATATAAAACCAGGAGTGCAAGTTCCAGAATTCAAAGCAAAACGGGACTGGACTAAGTAAGTCACGCATGTACCTGGGAAACTCGGGCGCTTTACAGACATTTCGAGGACGAGGAACACTTTCTGTGTTCAATGCATCAGGGGAATCATGCCTAGCCTGTGTAGCAGGCAAATAACTCTAGTGAAAAAATGTATCTTTAGCACTGTTGTTTACTTTTTCTGTTTATGCTGCTTGGCTAATGCCGAGATTCTTTGAGAAGCACGGAGTCTCCAAACAGGTATTCGTTCTCTTAATAAAAAAAAAAAGAAAGGAAAAAAAATACACACACATATATATATATATATATCATACGTCATGTGATCAAGGGCGGGAATAAAGATATTGATCTGCGCAATACTTGGGTCCATGCTCGTCTTTCTCAGAATGATTGTATGTTCAAGCAAGAAAAAAGAAAAAAAATATATATATAGATATTGCTTTCAAAACGTCCTGGTTTGTCTTCAAGAAAAAAAATATATACACACACACACACCCTCACACACACACACACACACACACACACACACACACACACACACACACACACACACACACACATATATATATATATATATATATATATATATATATATATATATATATATATATATATATATATATATATATATATATATTGCTTTCAAAATGTCCTGGTGTGTTTTCAAGAAATTGATTTCATTCGCAGAATGTCTAATAAGCAAATACCAAAAATAAAAATTACGTTATGGTTACTTTAATAAAACATACGTTTATCAGACAACATTATTTTTTTTCTTCATTATTGGTCTTAATTCGCTGCGCTAGTTATTCAAGGTGTACATTATTTAAAAATACCTCTAATAAAATCTTGTTAACACAATAAAGGGTAGTGAAACATACTGTTTACCTTGTAACAAGTTTCCCTCCTGATGTGAGTTGCCCGATCAGAGTTGTTGCCAAGTAATGGAAAAGGTGAGAGTACAGAAGAGACGCCCACTCCTCACACTTTTAGTAACAGAAGGGGTAGTAGACTCTTCGACGGCAGGCGGCAGCAAGGCTACGCAGGTCCCTACCACGCCCGGCGTCAGGGAAATGAAAAGGACTTTGCTCTGCGAATGCGATGCTGTCAGGCCGAACGCTGGGACTGACTCCAGCACGCCCGGTGTAGGTGTTTGCGGACTGACAGCAGGTACTTACAAAAACAACGTCAATCAGCGCCGAAACAGGCCACAGCAGTCAGGCAACTTTAAAGGCTGCCTTTTATGCTGCAGCTAGAAAAAGTCTGTGACTCCCGTGAATGCCATGGGCTCCATTGCAAGCCAGTGGTAAAGTGAGCCGCCATGGGCACTGGGCAACAGTACCAGCAGGGACCCCCCCCCCTCCCCACACCACCCCCCACTACTGGTTGAGTAGATAAATACACCAATAATTGCTCCAGTCTTGGTTTCCCAAACAACTAAGACTATACTTGGAAATGCTGTCCCGAGATTAAGTTGCATTATAGATAAGTCAGTGTCAGAAGGTGCAAATTACAACTACGGTTAGGAAAGTTATTTTTGAAATCCTATGTAGGCAAATGGTCATAACACAAATCAGATGCGTTCTCGTGCCATCTTTAGGAGAGAGCACCTCAAGATTTGAGAGGTACTATATATGTGCCCAGCGATTGCAGAATCACGAAACGTCTTTTTAAATCCACTTTATTCTAGGTATAACTTTTCAAGAGCAGAATGATTTATCAATTTTATTAGGACCGCATTGAATGACTATGTATGTAACAAACTTTTTTTTTAAATGTAGAGCTGTTATTTTTAAAAGATTATTTATAAAAAGCTATATGAATGTAGCTAACGTTGGTATCTGAAAATTGGATTTCATATTGTTGACCTTTATGGAGGTCTAAACCAATTTTGTCAGGTGAGCGGTGTGTGATAACAGGGAGAGAGGGGGGTCAGTGTGAAAGGTGAGCAATGGGTAAGTGAAAAGGGACCGTAAGTAGTGTGTGAGTGCATGGTGAAGTAGGTTTGTGGTGCGTGAGTGCAGGGTGAGTGGTGTCTGGTTTGAGGTGAGCGGTGTCTGGGTCCCGTGTGAATGGTGAGTGGGTGAAGGGTGAGAGGTGGGTGAATGGAGTGTGTGTAGAGTGGAAGATGGCGAAGCACACGATGTGTGACTAAACCGTGATGTAGAGGCGTTGATGGTCGTGTGTAGAGCGTGTGGTGTAAGAGTGCACGGTATGTAATGCATGACTAAAGGGTGAGTGCAGAGGGAGTGGTGGGCGTGTCCACAGTGTCGGGTGTTAGAGTGCAGTGTACATGATTTGTGACCACAGGCTAAGACAGGGTGAGTGAGAGGTTTATGAGTGCAGGGTAGGCAGTTTGTTAAGTGCAGGGTGATTGACGTGCCTATGTGATTGTAGGTTGAGTGGTGTGTCTCTATAAATGAAGGGTGGGATGCACCCTTGTGAATACAGAGTGAGTTGCATGATTTGGTGACTGCAGGGTGCAGCAGCAGCACTTTAAAAAAGGACCCATTGGCATTGCCAATGCTTGTGTATATTTTACGTTAGTGTAAACAAGGCTTCGAAGGGAGGCTGCTGGTCTCACAATATTTATTTTGGAAGAAGTAGAGGAATTACATTATAGACAATGTAGATTGGGCCGTAGCTCACAGGGAAGATGTTTTGACGTAAATCGATTTACATTCCCAAAGACTATAGGTTGCACTAGCACTTCTAATAGATTTCACAAGTGTCTGCATTTTGAAGCCATGAAACGAACAGCCTTAAAGGTTACGTTTTATGAGCAGACAGTTGGGCCACTTGGTCATTTAAAAAAAAAAAAACAGCCCTAGGTTTTCGGTTGTTGTTAGATGACTAGATGTGACGTGACACTGGGCTTGCAGTTACCAGTGGTGCAGCAGGTGCATTGGAACCATGACCCCTGGCTGTGAGGGACCCACTAAATCCAGATTTTGCAATCTAGCTTGCCTAATGCAGATTGAAGGTTTACTGAGAATGTGTCACTCCTCTTAGAGGCTATGCAGGTTTCATACTTTGAAAGTTTTCTTAATGAGCCATTGTCGATTGAATTATACAATATGCTCAAATAACTAATGCAATTGTTTTAGCATAAGTACTTGAAAAACAAAACTCTAGGCGCAATGCCTGAAATGGAATAGTTGAGTTTACTCTGCCAAAGTTTCTAACAAGTTTACCATCGAAAACATTCAGATAAGACCATTTATCTATGGGGTTATATTCTTCTGCAGGGCTTAAAATTGGTGGAATTTTTATTTGGTAGATACCAGTAAATGAATACATTCAAAGAATTATAGAATTTATTGAACGCCCCGGTGTGCTCTAAAGCCTTAAATCCTATTTTCCTTACCTGTTGCGTGTTGGCATGATCATGATGGTATGTTCTACCGAGGTAAGCATAATTTATTATAAACTAAAGGTTTGTTTTGTTCCTGCCCTTTTAAATGAAACTACCTTCGTTTTTGAAATGTTAACTTTGGGGATCAGTTTTTACCGAGGTAAGCATAATTTATTATAAACTAAAGGTTTGTTTTGTTCCTGCCCTTTTAAATGAAACTACCTTCGTTTTTGAAATGTTAACTTTGGGGATCAGTTTTTTGGCTTAGACATGTAACGCTTTTAAATTACACTGCAGGCCGATCAAAGCTAGATCAAAAATGACTTTATTATCTGCCAACATCAGTAGATGAAGTGCACAGGAACTTAATTTTGGGAGAAGTTTTTAGCATAAGAAAAATGTCATGGCAATTCATGTAGAAACAGGGAAAACAAACGTAGTGCCAATATACACCTTTGTTTTTAACTATTGGCAGTTTCACACTTTTGATATTAAACTAGTATTTTCATCCATCATTACTCTGGATCATGTTGATGTATAAAAGGCAATTATTAACCTTAACATGTTCGGTGGAATGCCAAACCTCGAAAGTTTGTTCCACAATGCTGGTTTATTTACGCAATCAAATACAGTTACAAAGTCAATAAATGCAGTGTAGATTATTCGAGACTTTAAAGTTAGACATTTTTCAATCGGTGTTTGCACAAAATATTGTCTGTACTGACATTTAGGTCAAAAACAGATAGTCCGTGGGCAATGATTTCACTCTCGTAAACCCAATCCTGGAGATGACCTGGTATGCTTGTCTCAAAATCTTTACTATCGTGTCAAGGACAATTTATAATTACTGGGATTCGTGCAAGATCATTTATTTTTCTGAGGTATGACAACACTCCCTGTCCAAGAGCTCGGTTTTCACCCAGATTTGTAGCAATATGAAAATAACAAACCCCAAAAATTGCCCCATGTCTCAGGGTCCATCATTTTGTATTTAATTCCAGATAGAGTACATTTTGAAAATGTCTTGAGGGAGTTTTCTGAGTTAAAAAAATAGACGGGTACAAAATTAATGCAAATAAAACAGAGGTTCTTGCCCTTAATGCCGATCTGCATGCTTTTCCACCTTGTCTGAAACCACAAGCGATGAAAACTGATCCTATAAGGTATCTCAAGAATCTGTTAGAGCAATGGACATTACTCCCCTTATCCATAGTGGGTAGAGTGTCACTGATTAAAATGTCCATACTTCCGCTACTAATCTTTTTATTTTCTAATGTCCCGATAAAAATAAACCAGTAATATTTCAAGGAAATGGACACTTTATTCAGGCAATTTATTTGGGGTAAGAAAGCTCCAAGGGTCAAACTGAATGTGTTACAGCTACCAATAGAACAAGGGGGTTTGGCATTGCCGCATTTAAGAACATACTACGAGGCTGCGTTTTTGGACTTAGTATCTGGCTTGATAGGATCTAATTTTACTAGAGACAGCTTTTTTGTTGATAAAATGACACAGGAAATTGGATTAACAACTCCAGTATTTCTAAAAACTTCGAAACTTCCCAAAAACACGGTATAAAATTAAAAAAGATTATTCTTCTAGACTTCAGTACTTTTATAAAAGGATTAGTTCGTCGGGTCTCCAGTATTTAAAAATCAGAGAATGTGCTAGTCTCGGCCTCCAGTTACAACTAAGACATATAAATATTTGGGAAGGTTCTGGACTGTCTGAGCTGAGGCATTTTATAATACAAAATAGGCCGATTTCCTGGCAGGAAGTATTGGTAAGGACGGGGAACCATAGGAATCCAACCTTTCTTGAATATTTACGAATTGTTTCTTTGTTAAAAAACACTAGTGGTATGCTGGATTCCCCCAACCACCTCGTGGTAGCCCTTTATGGGGCCAATTTAAGAGGGATAGGAAACTGGTATAGATTGCTACATAAATTGGGACAAGCCCCTCTGATAAACAATCACCTGGAGAAAATAACTCAGGAGACAGGATGTAGGCTGTCAGGGAAGGAGTGGGAGTCAGTCCGTTTTTTAGGAAGTAAGGCATTGCGAGCTGCCAATTATAAAAGGACGGCCTTCCTAAAGCGATGGCTTTCTTACCTAACTCTGGCTACTTTAAGTAAAAGATTCCCGGGAGTTGAAAACAAGTGTTTTCGATGCTAAACAGATGGGGAAGGTGGGTGGCACCACACCTTTTTTCGTGCCCAGGCTTAAGGATTTTTTGGGAGACAGTCTTTTCAGATGTTGAGCAAGCAATTGGAAGGAGAATTCCGATTTAGGCTGAAGTCACTTTATTCGGAATTTGTAAGGGGAAATAATGTTATCTGAACCAGAAAAAAGCTTTTATATTTATGTTGAGCTTGGTAGCTTGCTCCCTAATTTTACAAAATTGGAGATCCAGGGAAGCTCCTTCCCAGCTGAAACGGTTTAATAAAAGGAAAATAACTCAAAGATTTTTTTAAATTTTTTTATTGAACAAGCCGTAGGAAAAAACATTGGTACATTAAATTCTTCATAATTAGACAGAAATTTCCAGACAATATACAAGAGACAACCCTAGACTATACAATACCACCAAAAAAGTACAAAAACTGCAATAGCGCACGTCTGAACGTACCGATATTAAAGTGCTAGCACTAGAAAAACAACTGATATTATACAGCAAAATTTCTACTATAATTCATACAAACCTACCGATATAATGCGATGAAGATAACCAAAGATATTATTGCCATTCTTAAAATACTATTACAAAGACATGCTAAATTGGCTAATATAGAAACAACAGGTATGAAACATCAAGATTGCTATACGGTTCATAAAGTTGTAGTGCTATAATTTACGAGAGCTACCGATTTAAAGCAACAAAAGTATTGTTGCCATTCTTAAAGTGCTAGTGCAGTAACGTGCAAAATTGGAATATATAAAGTGACTAGTGCAATAAAATGCAGAAACCACCGATATATAGCAACAAAAATATTATTACATTTCTTAAGATGAAAATGCAATATCGTGCAAAATTGACTAATATATACGATAAAAAGCACAAACAGCTGATATAATGCAATGAAGATAACCAAAGATATTATTGCCATTATAAAATACTATTGCAAGAACGTGCTAAATTGGCTAATATAGAAACAACTAGTAAAAAACATCAAGATTACTATACGGTTCATAAAGTGGTAATGCTATAATTTCCGAGAGCTGCAGATTTAAAGCAACAAAAGTATTGTTACAGTTCTTAAAGTGCTAGTGAAGTAATGTGCAAAATTGGCATAAATAAAGTGACTAGTGCAATAAAGTACAGAAACCGCCGATGTGTAGCAGCAAAAATATTATTACATTTCTTAAGGTGCAAATGCAATATCGTGCAAAATTGACTAATAAATACGATAGAATGCACAAACAGCTGATATAACACAGTTGATATGTAGTTGCAGTTCCTAAAGTGCAAATGCAATAACCTCTTAAAAATTGACTTAAATAAAACAATCAACTTCCTTTTATCGATTCAAGCTTCTCAAAATATTTCCAATTCCTTTCAAATCTGGCAATCACACCCACTCTACCTGCATACGCTCTCTCAAAATTACATGTTCTTCTCATTTTATTAACCCATTTTAATTGACATGGGATCACCGTAGATTTCCAATTTTATAGAATCAGGGACCGTGCTACGACAGTAGAAATAAAAATAAACACTTCTTCTGATTTATTGAACCTATTCCTTACTTTGCAGATACCAAAAAGGGCCACCTCCGCCTCTGGTAATAGAATTTTCCCAGTTGCCATCTCCAAGTCTGCAAAAATCCCCTTCCAGAAGGATTCTAACTTTGGACAAGAGAAGAAGATATGATACCAACCACCCTGACCCCTAGATTTGCACCTAAAACATTTATTCTCACATTCAGGTAATATTCTCTGCAAGGCCTCCGGGATATAGTACGCCAGCCAGCGAGAAAGAAAGGACATTCGCTTATAATTAGCTGCTCGGAGTGCTTTATTTCCTAAATGGCATATTACCTTCCAGTCTTTATCTGAAAAAACGCACTGTAGCGTGAGGCCTATTTTTTCTAGATGACTAACAATTATAGGAGATGATCCAGAAGGGAGTAACTTTTTAGACCAGAATCCAATACCCTTATGTTTCTCCCCATATAAAGCTGTTAACAAAACATTGGGTGTTGTATCTAAGCCTCCCATTTCTTTTCTTATAAAATAAATCAGTTGTAAGTATTCAAAAAACATGAGCCGTCTGGGATGCGCTCTATCTATAACCGGTTGCCAGCTAATTAACGTATTTTGAATGAGTAGGTGCCTTATTTCACAGAATCCGGCAGATTCCCAATCTATCAGGTGATTCGAAGATATCTTAAGACCCATTTTAGCGCATTCCGACAATTTCAAATAGATAGATCCATCTGAACCGTATTTTTTAAATAAAAGCCGTAATCTTGATGAGTACCCTATAAGTGTCTTATATCTTGTTTTCTTAGGAAGCTTTGCAGTTTTTAAAAAGATAAAAATTTGAGAGCCTGATTCCTCAAGCATTCTATCCCAAAAAAAATTGTCTCTTGTCTGTCTAATCCTTAGCAATCCTGTCACTATATCGAAAAAAGGTGCTTCATAATATGTCTTAAAATGGGGAAGAGCGAGCCCACCTTGGTTTACAGGGAGTTGTACCACCGAAAGCTTGACTCTTGAGGCCTTTTTATTCCAAATAAACCTTCTCAACATAGATTCGAGTTCTTTAAAAAAGGCCATATTGACTTTAATTGGAATATTGCTAAACAAGAATAAAAGCAAAGGCAGTACATTCATCTTTATCAATGCCACTCTGCCAATCAAAGACAAGGGCAATAGGTCCCATTGTTCAAGTAGGCTCTTAATTTTGTTCTTCGTTTTTATATAATTCAGTCGAAAAAGTTCTTGAAACTCTCTGGTCACATAATACCCTAGGTATCTTATTGGATCCCGTTTTTCTGCTTGAGACTGAAGATCTAGCGGAAGAAAATCTATATCTGAATTTAAAATGACAACTTCCGTTTTTTTCTCGTTGATCTTATAACCCCCGATCTTCTCATATTCCTTAATATCTTTCATGAGATATAAAATATTTTCTTTGTCGGGAGCCAAATACAGGATAATATCGTCTGCAAATAGTTTTAACTTTGACATTCCAGCAATTGGGGGGAATATTGCATCATTATTCCTTATTTTTATTACCAGGGGTTCGATAAAAAAGGTAAAAAGCAGGGGAGATAAGGGGCAACCTTGCCTAGTGCCGCGATTTATTTTTATCTTCCCTGCATGCCTAGCATTAATTATCACCTGGGCTGACGCCCCTTCATAAATATTCTGTATCATACTAATAATTGGGGCAGGGAACCCAAAATAACCTAAGGAAGAAAATTACGCAGACCAGTTGACTAAATCAAATGCTTTTTCAGCATCTATCATTAAGATGCATGCAGAGATTGAATTAACATTAAAATAGTCTAACACCTGTATCAAGTATTCTGTGGTAGCTGCCATACATCGACCGGCTATAAAACCCCTCTGATCTTGGTGTATCACCTCCTGGGCTGCAAACACAAATCTTTGAGCCCAGATCTTCATAAGAACCTTGTAGTCTGAGTTTAATAGACTAATTGGTCTATAGGAATTCACATCCTCCGGATTCTTATCTTTCTTCACGAAGCTAATAATTGTGGACTCTTTAAACTCAGAAGGAACCTTACCGCCTACTCTAATATAATTAAATAAATTTCTTAATGGATCCTCTAATTCCTTCAAGAAGACCTTATAAAATTCGATCGGGAACCCATCCATACCTGAAGCTTTTGCTCCCGCTGTTTCTTTTTAAGCATGGGCGGATTTAGCAAATCTGGCGTACGCGAACTTGCGTATTTACGGATTCGCAATCCGCAAAATCCGCAAACTCTCGCGAATTTGCGGATTTTTGTGTTCGCAAGGGTTCGCGAGGATTTGTGTGCCAGTTCGCAATTGTGAACTTAGTTGTCGGCTCGCAACGGCTGCGACTATGCTGTTTCTACGTCTGGTTCATCATCACAGGTTCACAGCACCCTCTGTTTCACCACTGCCACCCTCTGGTACACCCATGCCACCCTCTGGTACATCCTCACTGCCACCCTCTGGTTGGTTTATCGCTGTAAATCATGGGGGTGAAAAAAAGCAAGCACACCTGCCCTGCTTCAACTGCCATGAATTAATTTGGGGTTGATTAATGTGTCAGTGATTTTGAAACTTCCAGTCTGGCTGGCACCTGCTTCCTTCCTTATCTGTAATTTGCTTTCTGTTGCAGTGCAATTTTTTTTTCACAGGACCTTTATGGCCTACTTGTAGCTATTCTATGAGCCTGCTGTTTGGGTCAGAGCAGGGTCATAGAATAGTTGCAAATAGGCAACTGAACTCTGGAGGGGCCCCTCAGGAAGCACTAGAGTGAATGGTTACTAATGTTAAGATTGAACTTTTGCACCTGCTGATTGCTTTCAGTTCTGCAAAAATCGTTTTTCTGTAATTTCGCGCGATTTGCGGGGCGCAAATCCGTGCGAGATCGATTTCGGAAGCCGCGAATTCGAGCGAATACATGATTATTTTTTTTGCGGCGTGTATGTTTGCGTGATTTTGTGCGTGTTCGCAAGGCGCTTGTAGCGCTACGTTTGCGAAGTTACCCTAGCGGTCGTACATGGGCACGGCCATCTTGTTTGCGTGACGTAATTCCGTTTCCGGACGCTATGTGTAATCTCGCAAAGTATGCGGCTCGCTAGTACAATTTCGCGCGTGATCGCGAGGAAAATCTCGAGCGAACTTACCCACGCGGTCGTGAACGGGCGCGGCCATCTTGTTTCTCATTCATTGCTATGGTTCTGGGCATGCTCTCTGTATCCTTTCTTAATCTCTGCCATCCTTTGCTTTTTTGAAGTTTTTTTTAATCTATTTTACTTATTATCAATTCCTCTATTTTTCTAGCTCTATATTTTTGTGTTTTCTGCTACTTTTTGTTAATTTTGAACTACTTTTTTAAACACTTTTCTTTTCTTCTTCCCTGTTCTCTTTCTTCTTTCCTATTTTGCTTCCTTTCTGCCCAGACCATGGCAAAGGGAGCCGGGAAGAAGCCCGCAAAGGGGAAGGGTCCCGCACCCCGTGCCCGGCTCCCGTGCGGGCGTTTGAGGGGGGAGACAGTGATAGCTCGGGAGATTTTTAGTGCGGAGGAGGTGGCCGCACTAATATTTCACGTCCAGCGCCACCTCCCCAAGACCATCCTGGGAGGCGGCAAGATCGCAACCGGCTACGGCATCCGGGAGCGCCGGAAGCGGTGGGAGAAGGTGTGCCGGGCCATGTTTAAACTCTCTGGGGTCCGGCGCACTTATAACCAGGCCACCCACCGCTGGACGGATGTCATGGACCGGGAACGCGACTTGCTGGACGTGCTTGGCGTAGAGATCCCCGGGCTTGGTGGGTAGTAGTAGCTATTTCTAGCTATTTCATCACTACTCTGTTTTATCCGGCTCTGTTATTTGCAAATGTTTGTTTTTTACCAAGAGCAATAATGCTGCCGATTACATTGTAGGTAAATTATATTTGAAAATCTTCTATGCATTTCAGGTGCACTGCTCTCCTTCTCAGTAGCCTTGCTACTATGCTTATTTGTTTTGTATTTTGTGTTCATTTCATTGGCCTGAGAAATTATGTATGAGTGTAGTGTAAAGAACTGCGTAATGCTAGACACTAAGGGTCATATTTTCAATTACCGGCGCATCCCTGCAAAGTAGCAGGGATGCGCCAGTAATTGTGCGCCATGCCACCACCACCCATGGGCCTAAACGTCACAGAAGCCTTACGCATCTGTGCCGTAAAGGCGGCGCATTGCTGGAGTTGCGTGCCAACGATGGCGCAGCTCCAGCAATGCTCTGGGGTGCCCGATCTCCCCAATGCTGCATCAAGCCGTACGTCGGCTTCAAGCAGGCGCAGGGTTTGAGTCACGCATCATTCTCCTAAAAGTGACTGATTGGCATCTTGTAGATTTCCCTCAGCCACTTTTAGGATTCGTTCCTGCATAGGAACGCCCTCCCTTGCGCCGGAACGCCCCCCTGATGGCGCAGGGCTTTACAACGTGATGCATCTCCCATATGCGTCACTTTGTTAATATACGCCGCACCATGGCGCCTCTTTTGTTCTGCCGCTGCGTCACAAAAGTCACGCAACAATGAAGCAAAAGAGCCGCAAGGGGCTTCAAAATCAGCCCCTACAGACTCAAGTCCAGTCCTTCCTTTAGACACATGGCTATAAGAAGAAATAGTGGTGGTGGTCGGTGGATTTATAGTTTGAGTATTCACTGATCTGCAAGCACGATGGACTTTGTCTGTCACTTCGCGTGCTGCGGACTGCTGCCTGCCAGGCCATGGTAAACCTTTTTAGTAGTCTGTTTAGTGAGTTACATAGGAACTTTCAAAGTCAATGGTCCGCAAATCAAGCAATACTAATAACGTAGTATACCACATGAGATCGGTCAATATATCCCGTGGAATAGTTGTCTATCTATTTGCTATTTCGCCAAAATATTTTGTATTGTTATTTTGAAATGTTTGATTTGGTTGACAAATATCATCCATGTTTTCTGGTCTTTCTTTCTTTCATGTTGTTCATCAGCTCCCCCCAGGGGCAAGAGGACACAGGAGGAGGAGGAGGGTGCTGTTCAGGATGCAGGCCAGGATCGGGCAGGCGAGGGCTCCTTTGCTGGCCCCAGTAAGTTTTAATTTTAATATAGAGTACCTGATTTTTCCTAGCGTTCCTCATTCGATTTTTTCTAAATTGTCTTTGATCTTCTTCTAGACTGGATCTAAATTCTTATCCTGCCTCGACTATGACTCCCTGTGGTATTACTAGATTATTCTTATTAGTATGTCTGTGTAGCTAACTAAGATTGCACATTTGGCAATTCCATTGGACTCCCATTCTAGTCAGCAATAGCTCTATGCACTGAGTGCAGTCCTCTGGGATTGTCCATAATGTCTTTTCAAGTCTTCGAAATGTTTATGCTTTGACAATTGCCAACAATAAAAAGGTGAATGACCACCAAGAAAGAATAAGATACTACTTTACTTTTGGTTTGGATACTAGGACAATCCATTCTACTACTGTTGCAGGGACAAATCTGCACAAACAGAACTATGGACACGAAATAATGCAATAAATTATTACATTGCATTTAGTTTTTTTCACATTTCTTTATTCCTCCTAGACCAAATATTATATAGTAGTGAGTGGTGTATTCTAACATTCTTAAATGTACTTTGTAGGTGGAACATCTGGTGGTGGGGCCAGCGCGGAGGTGGTGGTGTTGGACGAGGACTCTGGGGAGGAGGCGGTGCAAGTGCCGGACGTTCCTGTGAGGGTTCACACGGTGGTGGCGGGAAGAGGTAAGCTATATATTCCTTACTTATTGAGATTGAAGACTGCATAGCCTGCTTTCTGCACGGGTGTATTATAAATTAACCAGGTAGTAGCCTCCTCTAAATGTACTTCGACTTAGCTGTGAAGTTTTTGGCAAGAAGAATCCCAATAAGATCTGAGATGAACTTGATGGATGGGATGAACGAAAAGCGAAAGAAGGGTGTAAGTAAGTGTGGAAGGACGAGAAATTTAATGATGGCTGGCAAAAAAGAATGATATGTGTTTGCTTGGTCCCCAAGTGGCTGGGAAGGAAAGAAAATGGTATGGTGCATGGCTGGGTGAATGATGAAGCAAGGATGGGTGGAAGGAGAACAGCCTGGGTGGGTGAAACAGAAACTGTATGTGTGCGCATATACTTTGAATGGATGGATGCCTGGATCATGGTATTATCTGACTCTTAGATAGCATATGTGTATCTAGAGAGAGTAGACGGTCACTGGATGAACTAAGTGTTACCTTGAAGAGCATGTAACACCGCACCCGCACGTCCGTTCCAGTGTAGGAAAGGCAAGGAAAAGAAGTTGTAATTTTGTCCAAATACTACCATGAATAGTAGCAGTAGTTTGTATTGCAACTGCAAGCACAGCATATAGCCGGTTCTTACGGTGGACACTCCCTACCTCTCTTAATAACTTTAGTTTAGTAGTAGTACGTCATTCATGTGTGGGTGTATCACTGTTCACTCAATAATAAGCAAAGCACCTAAAGTCATCCCATATGTCATCAAATACATCCCATGTGAAGTGATAGATAATCAAATTATTTAGCTTCTTCATTTTCCTTTTCTAGTACTCATTTGCACTGTAGGGTGAAAGCTAAATTAATTAAGCAGTAGCCCTTGTAACAGAGTATTCTCAGTGCCACCCGTAATAGAAAAGGAAGAGCTCCACCACCTGCATGTACTGGACCGGTACAGTAACGCAAGTCTGTCTCACTCATCATGGTGTGCGTCTGTTTTTCTCGGGTGCAAGTTCACTGCGCTGGCATTATGCCGGCTTGCATAAGATAAGGTACCAATTTTCCTAAACAAGAGAGAAGAAGAAGAATAAGACTGGTGGACTGTCATAGTCGACTGTAATGGAAGTCCATAGTGCTCGTAGAATTAGTTCCTTAAACTCCCACTAATGTTAGAGCAAGGATGAAGAAGTGGGAGGTTAGATAGATACTGTCCTCAATAGTTATGTACTGTGCTTTCAATTTGCTACTTGTGCTGTGACACAACTTTGTGCTCAATCACTTTGTGTTATTAATCTTAAGGAGCCTTGGTTACAGACTATGTCTTTCTTTCTTCATATAGTTGCTCCTTCCAAATCAACTAGACCATCACGGAGGGAGCTGGCTCGAGTGGCCCGGCAAGGGAGGCTGGATGCCACTGTCGCCGAATATCGGCGGCTGGTGGCCCTGGAGGAGGAGGACACGCAGTCAACCGGTACGACAACAACAACATCTACTGGGACAGCTGCATCCTCCTCCGTACCCCCACGGGCTGCCAGCCAGCGCAGTGCTCCAGCGGTATGGAGCCGGGCTACCAAAGCCAACCGCCACCGCCGAGCAGCAAAGACACCAGCTGCCCCCCACAGGAGGCAAGGCACGCCAGCGCCGCTTATCCCTAAGAGTGTCCTACCTGGAGCAGGAGGTCCATACCTACAAGAACTTGGTGGAGGGCCTCCGCTTCGACCATGCCACCCTCCGCAAGGAGTATGATGCCCTGGCCGCTAAAGTCAACAGCGCCCTCCCGTAGTGTAGTGTCCCTTGCCCCTTTTTTAGAGACTTTTGGGGGGTGGGAATTGGGAGTTGGGTTGTGGGACTTTTGAAGGACAATCGTTGGGGTTAGGGAGGGTCTTGCGGGAGATTATTTTGTTAGGGCTACTAAAATATACTTTTTGAAACTTTATCTGACCATACCTGTTTTTTACTGCTTTTGAGTCTGGAGGGTGGGGGTTTAACAGTAAGTTTGTTTTCCTGAGGAGTCCTAGGACTTTAGTAGTACTATCGTCAATCTCTCGTCTATTCCTAATACTCCATTATACTACCTCCCACCAAACGCTTATCTTACCTGTAATTTGTGTTTGAAAGTAGGGCTAGTCCCAGGGCTGGCTCCACAGGAAATGGCGATTAAGGTTGGCAATCCTGGGCGGATTAAATGTCCTCATTGCGGTGGTACTAGTGGTGTGACACAGTGGCAGTTGCATGCATATGGAAAAAAAGAAAATGAAACCTGGTTTGTCCTTACTATAGCATTACAACGGTACGATAGAGAATATAGGAGGTGACAGTTCACTAGAACAGTGCCACACAGAGCCTAACAAATGGTAAAGTAGAAAGTACAACTAGTACTTGTGTTGAATTTCTTTGACATTGGCCACTACTACAAGAAATAGTACTGAAGCTAGCTGAGTAAGTCTAGAATATATCCTCGGATTCCTTCACCAGCCTGTTGCTATGACCTTATCCCCCCCAGCAAGTGTGTGGAATTATTGATGTCATTTAGTCACACATCAAGCAAAACCACACAGCCCGGGGAGAGACGGTTAGGGTTTTGAAAATGGATGGGAATGGGGGTTTCTTTTTGGGTAGGTTTTGTTGAGAGAAAAAAAAAGCACAGCATTGACAAACAAGAATTGAAGATAAAGAAATCTTTGGGTACATGGCTAAATCTTTTGAACACTAAGTGCCTCTCACAGAGTAAGTGATCCCCCCTTTCCTACCATGGATTTTCTTCAAGTCGCTTGCAACAAAAATTACACATTCCCACGAGTGCTCTAAAACCCCAGAACTCAGTTGCAAAAACCAAGAACACCCCGAAACACATGCAATCCTGCTGCTAGGGCTAACCCTAACGAACCCTAAGTTACAAAAAGTACCAAAACCTTTTTCATCATGGATGTTGTTAAAAGCAGTTTTATCCGGTATTAGACCTTCCCAGCAATGGCCCCAAAGCCGTCAACCCAGGCGAAAACAAGTAGAAGACCCCCAAACTGCCAAAAAGCAAAAGTACAAAAATGTGGACTTTGTCACTTTTGTGAAAATTTGCCAAATCACTCCGCGCGCGCTCTGCAGCTAGGCCCTAACTCCCCTCTGCCTCCATGGATTTCCTTCAAACCTCTTGCTATCTAAACTATCCATACCCAGTAGTGCTCCCAGACCCCGAAACCCATCCACAAACACCAGGAAGGCCCCCAAACAGGCCCCCGAAAACGCTACATTGAGCAAAATGTCAGAAAATGCAAAACCTTTTTCATCATGGATGTTGTTAAAAGCAGTTTTATCCGGTATTAGACCTTCCCAGCAATGGCCCCAGAGCCGTCAACCGAGGCGAAAACAAGTAGAAGACCCCCAAAGAGCCAAAAAGCAAAAGTACAGGTGATTAAAGTTTTAATTATATTAACTTGTGCAAAACAAAGAAAGACAGAAACATAGGAATAAAAGTCAATAAGTACGAAAAAGAAAATGTCTGAATTCATTGGCTCATTTTCAGGCCTCGGTGTCAGGGAAGAAGAGTTCGTCCTCATACACTGCCAAATGATCAGGCAGGAATAGGTCAGTGTCAGCTAACGCAGAAGAAATTCCCTCATCGAAGTTGCTGTCCTCCTCGTCTTCTTGCGTCGTGCGATCTGGTACTTTGAAATCTGGTGGTATGAGGTGCTCATTCATCTTGATCATTGTCAATATCTCCACATTTTTGGGCGAGAGGCGGGTCCGTTTGCAAGTTACAATGCCACCAGCAGCACTGAAAACACGTTCAGAAGACACACTTGCGAGTGGGCAAGACAAGTAATGTATAGCCAGGCGGGAGATCTCTGGCCCCATTCTTTTTTCCCATGCCAATACGCCAATGGGTCAGCATTAACATAGACCTCTGTTGAGTCATTCAGATAGTCCTGCACCATCGACTCAAAGTTCTCCACGTTTCCTCCACTTTGCTGAATTTTCGCTCGGACCTTTTCAGAACCATAACTAATCTCAGCTAGCCAATCGTCTTCATCACTCGATATTTCTGTTGTGTCTGGTGCAGATGATGCGGTTGCCGGTGTCTTTAACGGCTGAGAGGTCACTTGTGCCACAGCCACAGGTGCAGAAGTGGAGTCTTCTGACTGGGGATGGCCTGCTGATGCTGATGTACTGCCTTTTCCTTCAATTTGCTTTTGCTCTTTTTCAAACCTGATGGCTGACCAGGCTACCCAACATTTGTACTTTGTAGCATCTTCATCACTAAAAGGAAATAATGCAGAGCCTGCCAGCGCCTTTTTGTAGCGTGGATGCAGAATAGTAGCACAAATGTAATGCTGTTCTGAGTGGATCTTTTGAAGACGTTCATCGCCACGTAGACGCTCTAATAATTTCTCCGCCAAAAGAAAAGCGTCTTGCTTTTCTTCATCGTTTTGAAACTTTGAAGACACCGCCTTCAGTTTGTGCTCCAGCATGCGCAACAATGGGATAGCTTTTCCCAAATTACAGTCCTCCCTGCTGACTGCACGCGTGAAGAACTGAAGAACTCAAAAGGACGAAGCATGTCTGTCAGGCTTTTAACTAGCTCCCATTGCGCCGCATTTAACCTCAGGTCCTCCTTCACAGCTGTACCAATTGTTAAGAAATACTGATCGAGTACCGTAAACTGCTCATACAGATGCTCAAGCATGTAGAAGGTTGAGTTCCAACGTGTTGGCACCTCCTGGATGAGTGCTTTCACTGGCATTCGACGTTCATGTAGCAGGCTCCTCAGATGCTTCCGGGCCTTAAAAGAATGGCTGAAATGGTTGCACATTTTTCGGCAGGTGACCACTAACTGGCATGCTGGACTTTCTTTCCCCTAGAATTTTTTAACAACCAGGTTTATACAGTGCGCCAAACACGGCACTCTGAAATAGTCACCCAGTTCCATGGCCTTAACTACATTGGCGCCATTATCCGTGGAAACATAACCAATGCCGCGTTTTTTTGGGGACAGCCAGTGAAAGACCTTTGTGTTGAACTCATTCAAAATGTTTTCTGCTGTATGACGTTTCTCCAAGCCAAACATGGCTAGTGTTGCATGTTTCCGAGCAGCTTTAAAAACTTGGTCCAGGTCAGCACCTGCGTTTAGCTTTGCTTTAACCCCTGAAAAAGAGACCCAGTGTGCAGTGATGCACATGTAATCAGTGCCTGCGCCACTGGTCCACATGTCTGTTGTGAGATGTATAGTGTGAACAGCACTCTTCTGCAAAGCTGCCCCAATCACCTCCAGCACATCTTCATGTAGTGCTGGCACCGCAACTCGGGCAAAATAGTACCGGCTAGGAACCTTCCATTTAGGGCAGAGCGCTGCCACTAATTCGAGAAAACCAACCCCTTCGACAAAAGAAAAAGGGAGAAGATCCAGCGCTAGCATTTTAGCCAGCTTAGTGTTATACAGACGCACCATTGGGTGGTTGCGGTCATATGGCGCGTCTGAAAACAACATTGTTTTAACATTGCCCTGGACCATTTTACGGGACGATGATAACTTCTTTGACCCAGTTACGCTCGCTGATGGACTTTTTCGCATTGGTGTCTCACTCTGTCCCACACTCTTAGTGTGGCTCCCAGGGGTACTGGGTGTAAGTGAAGTGTGTGACACTTCTTCCTCCTCGTCATCATCAGATGGAACATCAACGTTTTCTCGACTTGCAATTCGGGCTTCCTTGATCTGCTTTAGGTGCGCCAACCATTGGACAGTGTGCTGTCTCTTAAGATGACCTCTCTGGCCTCCAGTCCCATAGTTGGTACCAAGCTTACCACGACTAACTGCAAGCTTACAAATGCTACAAATGGCTATGTTTTCCCTTTTTGTGGAAACACTAAAGAAGTCCCAAACTGCGGACTTGAAATGTCTGTGGGGGCCGGAGCAGGCGATACTGGTGATGGCCGTGCTGCTAATGCCAGATGAAGTGGAGGATGTGTATTGCTGAACTTTACTATGTTGTGCACTTTCACCACCACTAATTGAGGTCGAGGTGGATGGAGGTCCCTTCTGGCGAGTAAGAAATATGGAAGCGGTACGTTGTGGTGTACTAGTTAACATCAATGATTCTGGTGTTCCCATTGACTCCTCGTCGACTTCATCATCACGCTCAGCAGCCTGTCGGGCTAGGGTCAAAATGTCTGTTTGCTGCATGCCCGCTGTGGCTTCAGTGAGGTTAGTGATGATGACTGCGTCGTCGTCGTGAGAGTCTTCAGCAGCAGGAGTATACACCACTTCTTGTTGAGCATCATCACACCCCATAACTTTGAGAGTTTCGACGACCTTCCTTTTACGCTTAGCTACCTTTGTCAGATCATGGTGTGCCTCCTCAACCTCACTCTCAGACGGCAGTGGTGCTGGTTCCCAAGTAAGATCCAGATCATCAGAAGGAGGTGGGCTTGAAGAAGATGTAGACACCAACACCCTTGATCTTTTCCTTGCTCGGGATGTGGACGACAATGAATGATCATCAGGAGGAGTGGCTTCCTCGAATGATACCTCGGCTTGATTGTCGATTTCCAGATGTGCCCCTACTTCTGGAGGAACAACTATTGTGACCACTTGTTGTGCCCCTTCATGCACCTCTGCTTGCTCCTCTCCTTGCGCCGCCTCTCCTTCCACATGTACTTGGGCTTGTACTTGCACATGTGATTGTTGTTGCGGCTGTGGTTGTTCAACACTCGTCAGATGAGCTACAACAACCTGTGTTGATTGAGGGACATTGCTGCTGCTTTCTTGCGATGAGCCAACATCACTGGTCGATGGTGATTGAAGAACTATACTGGCTGTCTCTGAAGCACTCAAGGGCTTGGACCTAAGTTGGCGTGGTGGTGGTGGCACTGAGCCCAATGGAGCGGAGGTGCTGCTCCCAGCTAGGTCCCCAGCAGACCCCGCTGCTGCAGCAGACGTACTTTTTTTTTCCCAAAAAAAGTGGCGGTCGTCATCACACCAGTCTCCTTGGCAAGTGGCGCCACTTGCTTCTTCTGCTCCTTACTGGCAACTTTCTTGCTAGAGGAGCTGCGGGTAACTTTTTTTGGGGCCATCTTCTTCAGATGTCACTCTGAACAGCAGGCCGCAGTTGCACAAGTTGCAGAGTTGTCTGTGGCCACACGTGACGTTGTGCTGCACACACCGCAGCAGGACTTCTTCCTGGCACTGGTGGTTCTCTTGTGCACCTACAAGCAATGGAAGACAGAGGAACATCAGTTATACACCCCAAAAAGTCGAAAAAACACACAAAAATCAGCACAATCCCAGCCCATCCATTTATTTATTTATTTATTTATTTATGGTCTTATATCGCGCCTGAATAGACCCCCGAAGGGGTATCTCCGCGCTTTTGTCTGGTGGAAGAACATGGAATGTGCAGATACGAGCTCAAGAGTGACTGAGTGGGGTTGGTCAAAATTAACCATTTGTGAAAAGATGGGTTTTAAGAGTTTTCCGGAAGGTCAGATGGTTAGTGATTTGTTTCAATGTCTGGGGGAGAGAGTTCCAGAGAGCTGGACCTGTGTGTGCCAGGGCTCGGCCTCCCTGTCTAGATTTTTGGCCTGAATGGTGTTTAAATTCAAGAAGACAACCCACAGAAAGACTAGGCCCATGCACCACTCACTACCCCTGGGCAAAAGGCCCCACCAGCAGCCCCAAAAAAACGACAAAAAACCAAAAATTCAGCACAATCCCAGCCCATCCATGGCCTCAATGGTGTTGAAATCCAAGAAGACACCCCACAGAAAGACTAGGCCCATGCACCACTCACTATCCCTGGGCATAATGGATGAAAGCTAGGCAAAATAAGTGCAGGCCTCAGACACTGCCTCTCTTCAAAATGGCCCCTTGCACCCCAAGCACATGTTGCCAGTACCAGCACTCAAGATGGCCACCACCACCACCCACATGGCCAGTCCAAATCAACAGTAGCACCCCCAAAAAAGGAAAAACACACAAAAATCACCACAATCCAATGCCATCCAGGATGTTTACATTAAAGAGAGTGAGACCCCACAGGCAGACTCAGTCCATGCACCACTCACTACCCCTGGGCAAAAGGCCCCAACAGCAGCCCCAAAAAAACGACAAAAAACACAAAATTCAGCACAATCCCAGCCCATCCATGGCCTCAATGGTGTTTAAATCCAAGAAGACACCCCACAGAAAGACTAGGCCCATGCACCACTCACTACCCCTGGGCATAATGGATGAAAGCTAGGCAAAATAAGTGCAGGCCTCAGACACTGCCTCTCTTCAAAATGGCCCCTAGCACCCCAAGCACATGTTGCCTGTACCAGCACTCAAGATGGCTACCACCACCACCCACATGGCCAGTCCAAATCAACAGTAGCACCCCCAAAAAAAGGCAAAACACACAAAAATCACCACAATCCAATGCCATCCAGGATGTTTACATTAAAGAGAGTGAGACCCCACAGGCAGACTCAGTCCATGCACCACTCACTACCCCTGGGCAAAAGGCCCCAACAGCAGCCCCAAAAAAACAACAAAAAACACAAAATTCAGCACAATCCCAGCCCATCCATGGCCTCAATGGTGTTTAAATCCAAGAAGACACCCCACAGAAAGACTAGGCCCATGCACCACTCACTACCCCTGGGCATAATGGATGAAAGCTAGGCAAAATAAGTGCAGGCCTCAGACACTGCCTCTCTTCAAAATGGCCCCTTGCACCCCAAGCACATGTTGCCTGTACCAGCACTCAAGATGGCCACCACCACCACCCACATGGCCAGTCCAAATCAACAGTAGCACCCCCAAAAAAAGGAAAAACACACAAAAATCACCACAATCCAATGCCATCCAGGATGTTTACATTAAAGAGAGTGAGACCCCACAGGCAGACTCAGTCCATGCACCACTCACTACCCCTGGGCAAAAGGCCCCAACAGCAGCCCCAATAAAACAACAAAAAAAACAAAATTCAGCACAATCCCAGCCCATCCATGGCCTCAATGGTGTTTAAATCCAAGAAGACACCCCACAGAAAGACTAGGCCCATGCACCACTCACTACCCCTGGGCATAATGGATGAAAGCTAGGCAAAATAAGTGCAGGCCTCAGACACTGCCTCTCTTCAAAATGGCCCCTTGCACCCCAAGCACATGTTGCCTGTACCAGCACTCAAGATGGCCACCACCACCACCCACATGGCCAGTTCAAATCAACAGTAGCACCCCCAAAAAAAGGAAAAACACACAAAAATCACCACAATCCAATGCCATCCAGGATGTTTACATTAAAGAGAGTGAGACCCCACAATCAGACTGAGTCCATGCACCACTCACTACCCCTGGGCAAAAGGCCCCAACAGCAGCCCCAAAAAATCGACAAAAACACAAAATTAAGCACAATCCCAGCCCATCCATGGCCTCAATGATGTTTAAATTCAACAAAACAGTTGTATAATACATGCACCCATAACCAACCCTGGTCCTACTGGATACTGTGGCTACCCACAATATATTTTATTTAATGTTCTGAAAAAGTTCCAAAATTGTAGTTGCAGCAACTGTAATGCCCCAACAAACTTACTTGTGAAAGTTGATTTCTAATCCAAAAGTGATCCAAAGAAAGTCAAAAAGGCCTCAAATCCAAATATCCAGCAGCACCCACAAAAAGTAATCCTTCCAGGTCAAGGTCCAAATGAAAGTGACCAGCACATGAAGAAAGCACTGGGAGGAGCCTGCTGGACAGGAACAGGAAGTTGGAGACTGTGGGGCACTTCCTTCCTCTCCCCCCCCCCAAAAATGGACTCCTTGCAACAAAAAAGTGCAGGCAAATGTCAACCTGAGGAGTGATTCTGATAAAAATCATCATTTTCTGAAGGTTTATGCTGTTTGCTGGTGGATTTCTTGTGCAGAATTGCAAAATCTCTATTTCGCGAGTGCGAGATTGTTCCTGCCCGCCGCACCTACGTGTTCGCAATTGCGAACTCTCACGATGCGTGCTGTGCAAGGTAAGGTGGCAAGCCGCGATTACGTATTCGCGGGCGCCAACTCCCGCAGGATCCCGCAGCAAGATCCAAAATGGCACAGCACTCGCAAAATATCGAGAAAAACAACTCGGCAAAGGCTGAATGACGGAAAGTGAACGCCGTGCGCCACGCCGCGCGCCGCAATATTGTATCACCAAGCAAAAAAATCCGCCTCGTGCGAATTGACGGATTTTCGGCAAATTCGCTAGAGTTCGCGGATTGCGAATTTACCGAAAATCCGCAAATTCCGCGAGCGGAACGGATTTTACGCCCATGCTTATTTCTTTTATACTATTTTGAATTTCCAGGGAACTTATTTCGCAGCCTATTTGATTGCGCCTAGAATCGGAGATTTTGGGAATATCCAAATTATCGAAATATTCCTTGATCAATATTCCCTCTACTTGAATATCTGTAGAGTAAATTCTCTCATAATGATCAAGGAATATTTTCGCGATCCCCTCGCTCCGAGTATCTGTCCCACCTAGAGGGTCTTGAATTTTCAAAATAATGGAAGACTCTTGTTTTTTTCTAATTGAATTAGCCAAAAGCTTCCCCATCAATTGACTATCTTCATACAGCCTTTGTTGAAAGGCCTTTGAGCTGTTTATCTCTTCCAGAGTAAAAAAGTCCCTGAGCAATACTTTGGCTTGTTCCCATTTATTAGGCATTTGATTCAGTTTTAATGCATACTCCTTCTCAGGAGCACACTGAAGGGCAGATATTTTTCCCTTTCGAACATTTGCCTTATTACTGGAAAATGCTATAATCTGCCCCCGGGCTGCTGCTTTAAATGCTCCCCATACCGCAAAAGGCTCTGCTGAGTCCTTATTTACTAGAAAAAAATCTTTTATCCAATCTTTGAAGCCCTCTACCCATATCATATTCTGTAAAAGGGTGCGATCCATCTGCCACCTAGAACGCACCCCTTCTATACCCTCCAGTATCAGTTCGATTTCAATCCTCCCATGATCTGAAAATGGATTACAGCCTATCAATGCGCTGAAAATTTGAAGTGATCTAGAGGATAAAAAAAAGTCTATTCTGGAGGCTGTATGAACCTATTAGAATAACATGTGTAGGACTCTAGATTGGGATTAAGGGAGCGCAAAGAGTCCCGCAATTGGCACTCTGTCATAAAAGCCTCCAGCACCCCTTTCGTCTTTGGTTTTAGTTGCTTCTTGTTCTTGTTAGAGGTGTCCCTCTTCAGAGCCTGGATGTAATTAAAATCGCCTCCTACTATTATAATTTGCCCCAAAGTGCCCCTCAAGATTTCACTAATTTCAGTCAGGGCCGAGGTGTCATCAAAAATTGGGCCATAGTAATTTACAAAGTTGAATACCTTTCCCAACAATTTTACTACAACCCAAAGCCATCTACCTTTAGAGTCTCTTTGCGTCCGCACAATTTCCCAGGGTAAATTCCATGAGAAATAAATAGCGAAACCCCTCTGGGCAACCCCAGCTGAGGAAAAAAATACATAAATTGGGACAAGCCCCTGTGATAAACAATCACCTGGAGAAAATAACTCGGGAGACAGGATGTAGGCTGTCATGGAAGGTTTGGGAGTCAGCCCGTTTTTTAGGAAGTAAGGCATTGCGCGCTGCCAATTATGAAAGGACGGCCTTCCTAAAGCGATGGCTTTCTTACCTAACTCTGGCTACTTTAAGTAAAAGATTCCCGGGAGTTGAAAACAAGTGTTTTCGATGCTAAACAGATGGGGAAGGTGGGTGGCACCACACCTTTTTTTGGGCCCAGGCTTAAGGATTTTTTGGGAGACAGTCATTTCGGATGTAGAGCAAGCAATTGGAAGGAGAATTCCGATTGAGGCTGAAGTCACTTTATTCGGAATTTGTAAGGGGAAATAATGTTATCTGAACCAGAAAAAAGCTTTTATATTTGTTGAGCTTGGTAGCTCGCTCCCTAATTTTACAAAATTGAGGATTTAGGGAAGCTCCTTCCCAGCTGAAATGGTTTAATAAAAGGAAAATAACTCAAAGATTTGAAGAAGCCTACGCCATGAGGGTAGGAGCGACAAAAAAATGTGAAAAAATTGGAAGTTGTTTAATGAATTAGAGAAGATTACAGAGAGTTCATAATACTGGAAGTGGTAGATCAATGTAGCTGCTTTTTATTAAGAGACATTTGCATTTTCATCAAATTGCAATCTAGGAGTATTTGATAAGTAGGCACTAGCACTTTATTGACATCGCACTTTAGGTGTATTAGGAATTTGTTTGTATTTTTTGCAATTTAAATTTTGATAAATCTGCACTTTGCACTTTGTATGGCGAATGATTGTAGGTTTAGTTGCTTTAGCAACTCATCGATTCTGCACTTAAGGTGTATTAGGAAATCTTTGTTCATTCATTCAAAAAACAGTGGGAAAAAAGCTGCCTTATTGATTATTGATGATTATTTTTTAGTACATAATGTATCTTGAACCATATGCTCTGCTCGAATAAAATAATAATAATAATTAGCAATGGAATTTGTTTCTGTTGAATCAAATGTTCCCTTGTTGACTTTTTGGGAGAGTTGTTTTTATCAAAAACGTAAAACCAATTTTTCAAAGAAAATCGCATTCCTGTGGAATTATTGATGGTTCCAATTCTGTCTGAAATTCTACTCTTGCAGTCGAACTGTCCTGTTTATTTAGCAGATAAACCAACTTTATTTCTGCTAAGGATAGTTAATGGATCTATGGGCAAGTATGTAGCAGACTCAGGATTTTTTGTCAATTTAATGGACTATAATGTCTTTGGAAGAGGTCTATAATTTAAATGCTTTTGCTTAATATTGTCATAGAGGGCAGAGTATCATGATTATTATATGTGATTTTATTAGAGGAAGTTAGTTTATATTTTATCGAGGTCTATAATTTAAATATTTTTGCCTAATATTGTCATAGAGGGCAGAGTATCATGATTATTATCTATGATTTTATTAGAGAAAAGTTATTTCATATCTTATGGAGGGAGATGAGTCATGAATTCTGGTGCTAAGACATGTCAGGAAATTCAGAGGCTGAATTCAAGGATCTGTCAAAGTTTGTGCATTTTGAGATTGATTAGATTACATTATGACATTTGAGTAAATAGCATTTCCATTATTTCTGTTAATTAGTAAAAAATCGATCTTAGAAGGATTTTAAGCGAATTTAATGTGTTTTGATTGCTTTTTCGAAATTCTTCATTTATTTGCCCCCTCACCCCCCCCCCCCCCTTGCTTTTTATGAAGATTTTTCTCCAGGTGAACAACTTCTGGCTTTGATTCTACCCGAGCTTTTGATTGAGCTAATTGTGCATCCTTTTCCAATTGTTAATTGAATATCAGAAAGTAGGGTAGTCATGGATAAGGAAGATGTCTTAAAGATATCTGTTGAGCTGTGGATTTTTCTGAAACTAATTTCCGGAAGAAATACACTTGCTTTGTGTGTCAGAAATTTTCAAGCTCTCACTTTTCCTATTGGTCGATTTTCCAGGTTGATGGGTCATTGATCTTCATTATATTTTACTGTCCTTATTGAACTTTTGACCTTAATTCGTGGAGATTCAAGCTGCCTAATGTGTTCCATTCTCTCAATATCTTTGGCACATTGGCTGTCTTTTCATTTGGAGCGAGCGATTCCTTTATTTATTAACTGTCATGGTGTCAGGATAAACAGAAATTGCTGAGATTAGCTTAAGTTATATTCTATATAATTGTAATTTCAATTTGAATTTTAAAAAGCCAAATGAAGGTCAGAGAGCTTTCATACTCATCAGAAATTTGCCATGCATTTTACTTGGTACAGCAACAAATGATATGATTTATATTTCAGTTTTTACAGATTGGACTCTTTATTCTTTGTAAAAAGATCAGTATCTTAAAGGAAGGTCCTTTTTAGGTCGAGCCTATAGTGACAGCGAGCATGCGTTGCTGGCTTTTGGAGGCATGCAGTATTTAGTACGGAGTGGAAGCTTTGTGGAACCTCCGCCCACTCTCCGCCCATTGGTTTGTGTCTTTGTACTCCTTAAATGCTGTCTTCTGATTCAATTTGAGGCTTGTTAGTCCCTCCTTATGACTGCTTTGTCATCATTTTTCACCTCCCATGGCTATAGGCCCATGTATGCTCCATAATTACCAGTGTTTCTGGAAATACCTGGCCCGAGAATTCGATACTCGTAGTAAAGCACTAACTGCTAAGATCTGATACGAGCGGTAGTCATGGCATGGACATATTGACATTCCATCCTTCTGAGACTGATAAATCGAGCACTATGAAACTAGATAACAGTGACATATGTAATATATGGTGCTTAGAAATGGCTAATAGTGGGGTGTAATTATTATAATAAAAATGAACATATAATCATATGACGTGAAGATAATGCAGTGTATATCTGCATTTTGTGTAATGTCTAACAAAAGTTACACCTTACGTTTAGCGATGCCATTTTAAGTGTAGTATTTTAATAAATAAGCACGTGAAAGCTAGTTTTAAGGCACTTTTCGAATGCAAACCGAGAACAATTTTGTGTAGAACGTCAACTAGTTTTTTACTTAAAAAAAATAATAATAATTAAGTACATTGATTAAAGAGTACGATATACCAATCGGGGCTATTTAATTCTGTGACTATCACCCCATTAGAAGTTTGAATGTTTTGCATGTGAGCCGTCGCTGGGTGAATGTGAGCATGAACACTGGATAGTTCTGAGCTAGCACGGTGTGCTTCGAAGTCTGCCATTAGAGCACATCGCTCACCTCTTGTCCGCTCTGCAGAGGGGGGTCATTTTGATGAGAGTGCGCTGCGCCGGGTAGAGCCTAATTTGAGCCAGTGCTTGGCGTGGCGCCGGCCCTTAGTTACCAACACTGGCACTTATGACTGTTGAAATTAGAGATGAACAAAACATTTTTTAAATTAATTTAATAAACATGAAAAAATACTAATACCTGCTGGCCAAGTCATTCTATTAGTTTGGAGCCCGGGAATAGTCTGACTTGTCAACCTGTAGGGGGTTATAGTGAGCAGTTGTGTTGGTGGTTCTGCCACTGTCTGCACTGGCAGGGGCAATGTGTGGTGCAAGCTGCAGTGGTCTCCTTTCGAGGGTCCTGGCACTAATTATTATTATTTTTTACAAATTAATCACTGGCCGTGGTTGTAATATACCACCCTTTTTACAAGTTACCTGTGGCAGCTGTGACACTTGACGAAGCTTCAAGAATTCATAACCAAAAACCTGTTGCAGTTCGACAGAAAATATGGACCTGTCGCAGTTAAATAAGGCATAGGCCGTGGAAATAAGGTTAGTATATGGTACGGTGTAAGCATTAAAGGGGAACTGCTCGACACATCCTGCCCGGACGTCGCCTTCCTGACAGAGACCTGGATGAACGCCTCCTCGGCACTCGACATCGCCATAGCCATCCCGGATGGCTATAAGATCCCCAGCAAGGACCACACCAAGAGAACAGGAGGGGGAATCACCATCATCCACAAGCACAACCTCAAGGTCTCGACCAGCACCGACGACACCCTCAGCACCGCCGAACACCTGCACTTCCAGATCCACACCGATCCCAACACCACCCTCTAAGGAACTCTCATCTACAGACCCCTCGGACCCCGAACTCAGTTCAGCGACTCCATCGCCTCCACGACTACATCCTCCCCGGAGGCCTGAACTTCCACCTCAAGAACAACAACAACGCAAACTCCACCACTCTGATTGACAACCTCGCCAACCTCAGACTCAGACAGCTCCTCACATCACCCACCCACTCCGCCGACCACACGCTTGATCCCATCTTCTCCGCAAGCCCTCACGTCACCTTCAGCCACCCCACCAAACTCCACTGGACCAACCATCGCTGCATCCACTTCACCTTCCGGAAACCCACCACACACCACCGCACTCAACAGATCCCCCGCCGCAGCTGGAGCAAAATCACGGAAGACCAGCTAAACACCACGCTCGCCTGGAGCCCACCCACCGACCCCACCAACGCCGACACCGCCGCCTGCAACCTCAGGCGTTGGATCGACAACTGCACCAACACCCTCGCCCCGCTCAAGAAATCCTCCAACAGACACACTAACAAGAAAACCAGCTGGTTCACCGCAGACCTCCAGGCCTCCAAGCAAACCTGCAGTACACCAGAGAAGAAATGGCACCTCGAAGATACACGGGACAACTGCGCAGCCCACAAGAATGCCATCCGTAGACACCATCTCCTCATCAGATCCGCCAAAAGGGTCTCCTTCAAGGATCGACTCGACAACAACGAGCACAACAGCAAAGAGCTCTTCAACATCGTGAAGGAACTCTCCAACCCCAGCTCCAACACCAACGACATCCCACCATCGCAAGACCTGTGCGACTCCCTTGCCACCTTCTTCAATCGCAAGATTACTGATATCCACGACAGCTTCAACAACCTGACCGCCCAGACACCCAAATACGTCTCAGACCCTGCAGCCATCACTCACATCGATCCCCTGCTCAACTGGACCCACATTAACGACAACGACACCATCAAAATCATGAACACCATCCACTCCTGCTCTCCATCAGACCCATGCCCACATCACATCTACAACAAAGCCAGCGCCACCCTCGCACCCCCTCTCTGCAAGGCCATCAACATCTACTTTGAGGCCACGACCTTTCGGAGAGCTGCAAGCATGCCAAGATCAATGCCTTACTCAAGGAACCCAAGGCGGACCCGAGGGACCTTAAGAACTTCCAGCCCATCTCCCTGCTCCTGGTACCGGCGAAGGTCATCGAGAAGACCGTCAACAGACAGCTGACCCGCTGCCTCGAGGAGAACAAAATCCTGGACCTGTCCCAGTCCAGATTCCGCAGCAACCACAGTACTGAGACTTCCCTCATCACCGCCCAATGATATCAGGGCCCTACTGGACAATGGCAAAACCGTAGCCCTCATCCTCCTGGACCTATCAGACACCGCACCCTACGCACACGCCTCCACAACACAGGGATCCGAGACAAGGCTCTGGAATGGACCACCTCCTTCCTCTCTGGCAGAACCCAGAGCGTCCGCCTCCCCCCTTCCATTCCGTAGCCTTCGAGATCATCTGCGGTGTACCCCAAGGATCCTCCCTCAGTCTGACATTGTTCAACGTCTACATGGCATCGCTTGCCCACGTCCCCGACTGCATGATCTCAACATCATCTCCTATGCCAATGACACACAGCTGATCCTTTCCCTCACCAAGGACTCCCTCACCGCCAAAGCCAACCTTCACAAAGGAATGAAAGCCGTCACCGAGTGGATGCAGAACAGCTGTCTGAAGCTGAACTCAGACAAGACAGAAGTCCTCATCCTCGGCTCCACCCCCTCAGCCTGGGATGACTCCTGGTGGCCATCCGCACTGGGAGCAGCACCGACACCCACCGAGCTCATACGCAACCTGGGGTTCATCCTCGACTCAACACTCTCCATGACCAAGCAAGCCAACACCGTCTCGCCCTCCGGCTTCAACACCCTCTGCATGCTCCGCAAGATCTACAGGGGATCCCCACTGAAACAAGAACGGTCACCCAGGCCCTCGTCAGCAGCAGGCTGGACTACGGAAACGCCCTCTATGCAGGAGCCTTGGCCAAACTCCTGAAATGACTACAATGCATAAAGAACGCCTTTGCACACCTGATCCTCGACATCCCTCGCCACCGCCACATCACACCACACCTGAGAGACCTGCACTGGCTCCCCATCAACAAGAGGATCACCTTCAGGCTTCTCACCCACACACACACAAGGTGCTTTACAACACCGGTCCTGCATACCTCAACAGACGACTCACCTTCTACACCCAGAACTGACCACTCCACTCCGATGACCTCACCACCATCCCCCCATCAAAAGAGCGACCACCGGCGGCAGATCGTTCTCCCACCTCGCTGCCAAGACCTGGAACACCCTCCCCATCCTCCTACGGCAGACCCAGGACCTACTGATCTTCAGGAGGCTCCTCAAGACCTAGCTATTAGAGCAGTAGCATCCCGGCTATTCGAGCAGTAGCAGCACCCCTCCCCCCAGCACCTTGAGACCCTCACAGGTGAGTTGTGCGCTTTACAAATGTCTTGATTGATTGATTGATTGATTAACATATTGCATGTTCGGATACGTTCTGATGCAACATCAGATACTTTGGTATACGTTATATTATGATAAATAAATAGGTTATGGTATGATCAATTATGTTAGCATGATGCCAAAAACGTTCTGTGTAAAAAGAACATTTATACTGGCCTAAATTGTGTAGTTTGGCCCAAAATATGTTACGGAACAATATGGTGTGGTATTTCTACAGCACTTCCCACTCTGATGAGGCTCTGGCCCTTTCCGGACAGGTAGTGCCAAGTACATGGGAGCTCAGCGTAAGTGAGCTAGTAAAAAATTAGGGCCGTAGGTAAGCTGTTTCCACTCAATGCCATGCAACATCTGATACAATACTCACATTTATGTATGAACAGAGTTAAGGCTCTGGCCCTGCAAGTGAGGGTTATGACATGGGGTCACGTGGCAGCATGTTATGGCAGGATGTGATAAGTTGATAAGTTAAGGTGTGAGATGACATCTGAAGATGTTTTCTCACATTACAATCCTGCAAGTCTTAGGCGTCTGAAGATCTGCACCAGTACTGACTGTGCATGCTGTGGTCATCCTCAGGCTGACTTCTCACACCTACTATGGGGATGCTACTCCTGCCATGGGGATGCTGCCCCTTCGATCCGGATGCTACTCCTGTCATGGGGATGCTGCACCTTCCATGGGGTGCTACACCTGTCATGGAGATGATACACCTACCATGGGGATGATACACCTACCATGGGGATGATACACTACTATGGGGATGATACACCTTCCATGGGGATGATATGCCTTTCTTGGGGATGCTACACCTGTCATGGGGATGATACACCTTCCATGGGGATGATACATCTTCCATGGGGATGCAAAACCTACCATGGAAATAATATACCTTCCATGGGGATGATACACTTTCCATAGGGATGTTAAACCTACCACCGGAATGATATACCTTCCATTGGGATGATACACCTTCCATGGGGATGCTAAACCTACCAGTGGAATGATATTCCTCCATGGGAATGATATACTTTCCATGGGGGTGCTGCACCTGTCATGGGGATGCTACACCTTCGATGGGGATGCTACACCCGCCATGGGGATGCTACACCTGTCATGGGGATGCTACCCCTGCCATGGGGATGCTACACCTACCATAGTGATGCTACATCTTCAAAGGGGATGCTACACCTGCCATGGGGATGCTACACCTACCTTGGGGATGCTACACCTCTGACTGGGATGCTACACCTACTGTGGGGATGCTACACCTGCCATGGGGATGCTACACCTATCATGGGAATGCTACACCTCCAACGGGGATGCTACACATGTCATGGGATGCTACAACTACCATGGGGATTCTACTCCTACCTTGGGGATGCTACATCTGCCATGGGGATGCTACATCTACCGTGGGGATGATACGCCCACCATGGGGTGAAACACCTTCCATGGAGATGATACACCTTTTACGGGGATGCTACACCCGCCATGGGGATGCTACACCTGTCATGGGGATGCTACACCTGCCATGGGGATGCTACACCTACCATAGTGATGCTACACCTTCGAATGGGATGCTACACCTGCCATGGGGATGCTACACCTACCATGGGGATGCTACACCTACTGTGGGGATGCTACACCTACTGTGGGGATGCTACACCTGCCATGGGGATGCTACACCTCAGACGGGGATGCTACACCTGTCATGGGATGCTACAACTACCATGGGAATTCTACTCATACCTTGGGGATGCTACATCTGCCATCGGGATGCTACACCTTCCATGGGGATGATACACCTTCTGTGGGGATGCTACACCTTCTGTGGGAATGCTACACCTACCATGGGGGTGCTACACCTGCCTTGGAGATTCCACGGCTGCCATGGGAATGATACACCTACCATGGGGATGCTACACCTGCCATGGGAATGATACAGTTGCCAAGGAAATGATACATATACCATTGGGATAATACACCTTCCATGGGGATGCTACACCTGCCATGGTGGTGCTCTCTTGGTACAAAATTTAGGTCCAGAAATATGCATGCAGTTATTGATCTGACAGAGAAGCAGGGAAGCTAACAAAACCAGACGCCCTGGTGCCCCTTATGGGATTTGTAGATGACTTCCCCAAGTCGAGTTACCAAGATGTAACTGTAGCCCTATTATTGGCTAAGAGGTGTGTGTGTTGCAGTTGAGTAGTGGAAGAAGCCTCCCATCCTCAGGTTACAGCTTGGAACAGGGTCTTATGATACTCAGGCCGACTGGAATTATGAAGCAGGGGAGGGCCAAATTATGCCTCAGGTTTGAGTTAAATTGGCATGAGGTGACACATTTTGTATATTATTACTTCATTATTTTGACGTTTTTATGTTTCACCTGCAAGCGCTGTGCTTGTGAAATCTCTTGTATTTAATATATCTTAAATGGGGACTCATATCAGTTCCCATTGCCTAATTACTATGTCCATTTGGTTTTGTGTGGAACTTAATTTATTTGTTAACATCCCCTGGCTGCACACTTTACGATACTTCTACTAAAGCTATTCACACTGTTTAAGCCCCATTCACTGTCAAGATAAGATAACATCTCTTCCCACAGAAAAGGCAGACAGCTTCTAACAGTATCCTGGAATACTTGCTTTTTAATTACTTAATTGTGTAAAGTCGATGCTTTAGCCTTAGAATGTTTGTGGCATTTCCTATCTATGCCTCAGTACCTTTCTTTGCACTTTTATTTCAACTTAATCTATGTGGTCATTATGATCAAATTCTAAATGTAATAAACATTGCACTCTAAAAAATAAGTTAATAATCAAGAGCTATGCTAGACTTTATAACTAAACAGGAAGCCACAAGTGCAGTTATCTTGAAGACTTCTAGGTCATGATTTGAATGGTGCAGCGGTGGAGTAGCACCGGAACAAAAGTTGTCCGAACTCCTCTAAACACATAGGGCCCGATTTACAAAGGCAATTTGAGACAAAAGTCTAACTTTACGACTTTTGGTTTCATAGAGGTCATTTGCATGTTGTATCTTTACATCCGCAGTCAGGCAGAAACTCCAGGTGAAGCCATACTTTCCGGCTTGGGTTGAGCAGAAAATTCTGGACGGACTGCAGACGTAAAGTCATGACTCGTAAATGACCCCTGTGAATACCAAAAGTCGTAAAGTTAGACTTTTGTCTCAGTTTGCCTTTGTGAGTTGGGCTTATAAGCTTGCTATATTTAACTACTAATTGCAGTTGAAAGAGACTTGATTTGAATGGTGTAGCAGGTGCAGTGGCACTGGGGCCAAATGCTCTATGAAACCCACTAAACAATGATTTTTGTTAAAATTTAAAACTAAACAGGCAGTCACAAGTGCTGTTACCTTGCAGACAACAGGGTCATGATTTCAATGGTGCAACAGGTGTGGTAACCGTAACACCAGGACAAAAAGCTCTAGCCACTTCCACTAAATACCTAAAATTGCTGTATTTTACTACTAAACAGGCAGCCACAAGTGTAGTTACCTTGCAGACAACAGGGTCATGATTCAAAGGGTGCAGCAGGTGCAGTGGCACCAGGGACACAAGTTGTCAAAACTCCACTAACCATCAAATATTGCTATATTTCACTACTAAACAGGCAGTCACAAGTGCATTTATCTTGCAGGTAACAGGGTCATTATTTGAATGGTGCAGCAGGTGCAGTGGTGTCAGCTCCAAAAGTTATCAGAACTACTCTAAACACATAATATTGCTATATTTTACAACTAAACTGGCAGTCAGAAGTGCAGTTATTTAGCAAGCACTAGGGTCATGATTTCAATAGTGTAGCAGGTGCTGTGGCACCGGATCCAAAAGCTCCAGGCATTCCATCAAGCACCAATTGTTGAGAGGTGTAGCCAAGATGGCGGCTGATTAGGATGTACCTGCTCGCCGCTCTGGTCTGTTGCCTGGGCCCCAGCTCTACAGAGTCAAATAGCTGATCCAGGTCGGAGCAGAAATATCGCAGACAACTCCATTGATCACTCCGCGATCCGCTGGGCCCCGGAACGGTGCGGTGGCAAAGTGCATGCCTTGGAGAGCTTGAGCTAAGCTCCTGCATCACTGCAGCCCTGAATCACCCGGCCGTGGGCGCGTGGGTGCGGCCTCTCAGAGCTTGTGCGGCCCGTGCATGTGGTTTGGAGCGGCGGACAGCGAGACATAGGGCAGCGGAGGAGAACTGGCAGTCCTGGTGCGGTTTTAGCTGCCCTCTAGAGAGACTGTGCCTGCCTGGCAGTAACAAGCCGTCCCCGACGAAGTAACCTGGCCCGCCAAAGTCTGGAGACCCCCAGGTGGGGGAGGGGTGGGTCTCCGGGCCTCAGAACCCGGCACAGTGTGCAAAGTGGCAGACTCTGAAGTAAGTGAGCCTAGCCATAGGGGAGATGGGATCCCCCTCCCCTCTTTTCTCCTCTGCACCCCAAACCCCTGTGGAACAATTGTGCTTGCTGGCAGGGGAGCCCAAAGGGACACAGACAGAACGGGAGCAGGCGCCTGAAGCGTGTAACCCTCAAAGCAGGCGTGAAGGGCACAGAAGCAGCAACGCGACCCACTCCTGGGCCCTGCAGCGCAGGGTTGCCTTGAAGGCTGATACCGGTCACCTCTCACTGAAGCGTTCACCAATCTGGGCCCCCAGGCACAATGGAGGACTCCGCAAGAGTGCAGCCTTGGGAGACTGCGGCGCAGTTGACCGGGGTATAGAGGGCTCCCACCTGAGAGAAGTAGCTTGACCATGAAATTGGCCTGGCGACAGCCTGAGACAGGGCTTGTGGGCTTGTAGGAGTTGGTTGTCAGGCAGGCCGGGAGGCCGGTATGAAAGCTATCCATGGGGTAGCTATGGAGAGCAGTCTTCAGGCTTAAACTTGAAGGAATGTAAAGCAGCATGTTTTACCAGAATATCACCTCCTGAATGACTAAATGAAAGGAGAACCATACAGTAGTTATATAACATTTGTATTTATTAATATAACTATCTCTACTAATCTCTACACGAGATTAGAACATAAAGCACACAATACTGCATTGATAGGACACAGGTAAGTAGCACAATACTCAGCTGACTCCAGGTGGAGACCAAACCCTATACCAAAAAATGGTATGAAAATCACAACTTCAACAGACACAGTGCCTAGAGCACGTAGAATCACTGGGACCCCAAGGACCCACCCAAGGCAGTGACACAGGGCGCCCACGGAGGACATTTGAAGTGAGGAAACACTACAGCGTGGTCCGTACAACTCTATGGGAAAGTCACAGTTGCAAATTTACAGTTTAAGGACACTTCTATGAGGATTTGAAGCAAACTCTTTGAAACATAGAAGGTTCTAGAGCCAACCCACCAGTGAGTACCGAACTACTTGTGTTACCTATCCCAGAGGAGCTGGGTGTATAGGGGTCAATTGGTGCCGGAAACCTTTGTCGTTTTCAGTGGAGAGCTGCAAAGAAGCACTGCTGCCAGGAAGGCGAAGAGTATCTAGTGGAATCCAAGCCTGGATTTGAGGTGAGAGGAACTTGAAAGCAGACAGAGGGGACAGAGTCTGGGTCATGTCAGGTGAACAGGGGGTTGGTAGTCGAATGCCCACCGATGTCGGGTGCTTCAGGTGCGAAGAAGGGATGCTTGACTCTGCAGCCACGAGGAACAGGAGATGTAGAGGATGACTAGGATCTGGAGGTGAGCTGTCCCACAATGGATGTCAAGTGCTGAGGGGTCGATGTCCAGCTGGAGCACCAACAAGCCTTGGCAAATGCAATCTATGCAGGCAGAGCAAACAGGTTACAGTGTGGACCAGCATGGTCCAGGGGACTGTCCAAGCAATGGAGAGTTAGGGCACATCTGGAGCAACCAGGGAAGCCCAAGAATAAATAAGGTGACCCTAGCCAGGACCCAGAGGCCAACGGCCCAGGGATCATGAAGAGACCTCAAGCAAGTTCACAAAGCACCAGCTGACAGAGCACTCGGTGATTGGAGGCCAGATATCTTCGGCGCAAATACTGCTCGGGGTCAGGACTGCATGGAGTCTAATGCATAAGCTCAGGAATTGCCAATAAGCATATGCACTTGCCAATATATGCAGTGCACAAGGGTTCTGGTTGCACAGTCCCCACAAGGGATACTGGTCCCATAATCACTGAGAGGTCAGATCTTCCTCGGGGACCTTCGGGAACCCACCTCCTGTGTTGCTGAAATCTTCGTAGTCTGCCTGAGCTCTGGAGAAGCAAGCCAATCAGATGCGCTTAGGTGCCTGCTAATGCAGGGGAGTTCAAGTTCAAGTTGAAGTTCAGTAATTTGTATAGCGTGCTACTCACCCAGAGGGTCTCAAGGCGCTTGAGTGAGAGTGGGTGCATTATTTATCGAATAGCCAGGTTTTTAGCTGCTTTCTGAAGGAGAGGTGGTTCTGTGTGAGGCGGAGGTGAGTGGGGAGAGAATTCCAGGTCTTGGCCGCTAAGTAGGAGAAGGATCTTCCTCCCATGGTGGATCTATTGATGCGTGGGATTGTGGCGAGGGCTTGACTGGATGAACGTAGTTGGCGGGTGGGTGTGTAGAATGATAGTCGTTTGTTGAGGCATTCGGGTCCTAGGTCGTAGAGGGCCTTGTGTGCATGGGTGAGGAGACGGAACGTTATTCTCTTGTTGACGGGAAGCCAGTGAAGATCTTTCAGATGACCGGAAATGTGAGCTTGACGGGGGATGTCCAGTATGAGTCTGGCTGAGGCGTTTTGGATGCGTTGGAGTTTTTTTTGTAGTTTGGCTGTGGTTCCGGCGTAGAGGGTGTTTCCATAATCTAGACGGCTAGTGACTTGTGCGTGGGTGTCTTTCTTGTTTCGGTGGGGATCCAGCGGAAGGTTTTTTTGAGCATGCGTAGGATGTTGAAGCATGATGATGAGACGGCGTTGACTTGTCTGGTCATCGATAGGGAGGAGTCTAGGATGAAGCCCAGGTTACATGCGTGATCTGTAGGTATGGGTGCTGTGCCCAGAGCCGGTGGCCACCATGAGTCGTCCCATGCAGAGGGGAATGATCCTAAGATGAGGACTTCAGTTTTGTCCGAGTTTAGTTTTAAACGACTGTTCTTCATCCATTCGGCTACTTCTTTCATTCCTTCGTGTAGATTGGTTTTGGCGGTGTCAGGGTCTTTGGTGAGGGAGAATATCAGCTGGGTGTCGTCAGCGTAGGAGATGATGTTGAGGTTGTGTTGGCGCGCGATGGATGCGAGGGGGCTAATGTACACGTTGAAGAGGGTGGGACTGAGTGATGATCCTTGTGGTACGCCGCAGATGACTTCGGTTGCCTCTGATTTGAATGGGGGGAGGCGGACTCTCTGGGTTCTTCCGGCGAGGAACGAGATGATCCAGTCCAAAGCTTTTCCTTGTATTCCGACGTTGCTGAGGCGTTGAATGAGGGTGCTATGACAGACTGTGTCGAAGGCGGCGGAGAGGTCAAGTAGGATGAGGGCAACTGTTTCTCCGTTGTCCAGTAGCGTTCGGATGTCGTCTGTAGCAGCGATGAGGGCGGTTGCGGTGCTGTGTTTGGCTCGGAAGCCGGACTGTGAGGGGTCGAGGGAATTGTTGGATTCAAGGAAGGCGGCGAGCTGACTGTTGACGGCTTTCTCGATGACTTTGGCCGGGAAGGGGAGGAGTGAGATGGGGCGGTAGTTCTTAAGTTCAGAGGGGTCCGCTGTGGGTTTCTTCAGAAGGGCGCTGAGTTCGGCATGTTTCCAGCTTTCTGGGAAGGTAGCGGAGTTGAAGGAGCAGTTGATGACATCGCAAAGATGGGGTGCGATGATGGAGTCTGCTTTGTTGAAAATGTGGTGGGGGCATGGGTCGGTTGGCGATCCTGAGTGGATGGAGTTCATCAGGAGGATGGTGTCTTCAGTCGTGATTGGGTTCCAAGCGCAAAGGTTGTGAGAGTGCTGTTTTGGTTCGGAGGTGGGTGGAGTGGGTTGTTTTTCGGACAGGTTCCCAAAGCTGTTATGAATGTCGGCGATTTTGTTGTGGAAGAAAGAAGATAGGGAGTTGCAGAGGTCTTGGGAGGGAGTGATGTCGTTGGTGCCGGCGGTGGGGTTGGTAAATTCTCTGACGATGTTGAATAATTCTTTGCTGTTGTGGGCGTTGTTGTCGAGTCGATCCTTGAATGCTGATTTCTTGGTGGAACGAATCAATTGGTGGTGTTTGCGGGTGGCGTCCTTGAAGGTGGTCAGGTTGTCAGTGGTTGGGTTTTTTCTCCAGGTTTTCTCGAGGGTACGACATAACTTCTTGGATTTCTTAAGATCATCGTTGAACCAGGGGGCCTTTTTGCTACCTTGTTTGATCTGGTGGTTTTTCAAGGGTGCTAATTTGTCAGCGCTGTGGGTGATCCATTGTGTGAGTTTGGTGGCAGCTTGGTTTGGGTCCGATGATATGACGGGGGGGTTTTGGTTAAGCGATGTGAAGAGTTGGTCGGTGGTGATTTTGTTCCAGTTTCTTCGAGGAATAGGTTGTGGTGGGATGTGGGTCGTGGTCTTTTTGTAGCTGAAATGAATGCAGCTGTGGTCCGTCCAATGGAGAGCCGTGGTGTGATCAAAGGAGATGTGTTTGCTGGAGGTGAAGATAGGGTCGAGCGTGTGTCCGGCAAGGTGGGTGGGGGTGTCAACAAGTTGTTTGAGTCCGAGATTGGCCATGTTGTCCAGAAGGGTGGTGGTGTTATTGTCGTTATTCTTTTCCAGGTGGAAGTTGAGGTCTCCCAGTAAAATGTAGTTCTCGGAGGTGAGGGCATGCAGGCTGATGAAATCAGTGATGTCTTCATTAAATTGTGTGCAGGTTCCTGGTGGTCTGTAGATGAGGGTGCCTCTAAGTGTGGTCCTGGGGTCGGTGTGGATCTGGAAGTGAAGGTGTTCGGCGGTCGTGAGGTTATCGTCGGAGCTTGTTGTGATTCGGATGGTGTTCTTATGGGCGATGGCGATGCCTCCTCCTGTTTGGTTGGTGCGGTCTTTTCGGATGATCTTGTAAGAGTCTGGGATGGCTAAGGCGATGTTGGGCGCTGATGAGGCGTTCATCCAAGTTTCTGTAAGGAAGGCGACGTCCGGCGATGTAGTGTCGAGAAGGTCCCAGAGTTCAGTGGCGTGTTTGTGGACCGAGCGGGTGTTCAGCAGGATGCACTTCAGGTGGTTAGGGTTGGAGCTGTGTTTGGAGGAGGAGGATTTGGTGTGGGTCCTGATGCAGGCGAACTTGCATGAGTGGCATGCGAATGGTCCATGGGTGTGTCCTGGGATAGCTACGCAGCATTGTGGGTTGCGTCCGGGGTTAAGGGCAAGGAGAGTAGCGGCGTCATACGTTACGCGCGTGGGGTGGATATTGCGAGGGCCAGGGGGTCTGGCGCTGGGCGCGGTCCAGGCGCGGACGGGCGTAGACGGGCTTACCTTTGGCGCACCTTCGGCGCGCATGGGGCGCGACCGCTGTGCGTGAACGCTGCGCGCAAAGACATCTGTCATATGTGGATGGTGAAGGGGCGATGGAGGAGCAGCTGGGATGCGGGGGCGGGGTCGAGAGCCGGGCAGGGAGGCACGAAAACAAACAACAAAATGGATGGCTGCGAGCCAAAAGCGATCGAGGATTGGGGGACAAACAATCAAAACGCTCACAAATAGGCAATGGTGCCGGCACAATCAGGCACAATGCATTAAACTATGCAAAGGCAGCACTGCACAGCACAATGGCATAGAAAGCGTACTCTCGCAGTATAGCGCTTTAAATACAGATTACATGAGCAGTCAAGCACTGTTAATTGCGTCAGCAATGCGATCTAGCAGGTAATATTAAGGCAGTCAGGCGCTACGATACCGATCAGCAGGGAGCTGGGAGCAGCGTGAGGAGCGGCCGCTTCTGAACAGATCAGGACGGCCACAGCGCTATCACGGGGTAGCGGGGCCTGTAGTATCAGTGGGAGGGAGGAGCAGCTGGGAGGCGGGGGCGGGGTCGAGAGCCGGGCAGGGAGGCACGAAAACAAACAACAAAATGGATGGCTGCGAGCCAAAAGCGATCGAGGATTGGGGCACAAACAATCAAAACGCTCACAAATAGGCAATGGCGCCGGCACAATCAGGCACAGTGCATTAAACTAGGCAAAGGCAGCACTGCACAGCACAATGGCATAGAAAGCGTACTCTCGCAGTATAGGGCTTTAAATACAGATTACATGAGCAGTCAAGCACTGTTAATTGTGTCAGCAATGCGATCTAGCAGGTAATATTAAGGCAGTCAGGCGCTACGATACCGATCAGCAGGGAGCTGGGAGCAGCGTGAGGAGCGGCCGCTTCTGAACAGATCAGGACGGCCACCTCCTTTACTCCAAGGGAGATTCATCAGTCGTGCAATCGTCGTGCAGGCAGTCCAATTACTTGGTTTCTTCTTACCAGAATCTTGTCCATGTAAAATCTAAAGTCCGGTAGCCAGATAACCCACTTTATACCCATAGGAAAGGGTTGGACAGATTGTGTGGACCCTCCTAGGGGCGGGGCAGGACAGAGGGGTGGCTACACCCATTTCCTTTGTCCAGTTTTGCACCAGAGCAGGACACAATGGCTCCCAGCAGTGGTTTGAGCTGTACTATGCACAGGGACACCATATGTGCCCCCAGTGCAGACTTTCTAGCACTCTCAGAGTGCACCCACCCAGCCCCAGTTCCCTAAACCCTGTCTGGGAGGTGGTTACACCTCTCTGTGACAGGATGCCTATTGCCATGCCTTCCTCTGCATGAGCTTGGCTCAGCAGCAGGAGAGAAGAATGGTGTCTGTGGCTGGCAGCATCCATTTGTGCTGCGAAAATTACGTAGGAGCACAATTTGTGTGAATCTATGCGTTGTGCAGTGTTGGCGGAGTGGTGTTTGTGCTAGTTTAAAAATACTAGTGAGCTAACATTTTATTCCTACTCCTAGGTGGTAAGGATAAAAAGGGGTAAAATAAAAGGAAAACTATAACTGTTATGTGGTTATATTCCCTATTATTCAGTTGATATGTTTCGAGGTTTTCCCTAAACCACTTCTTCCTGACAGCATGGGGGCCAGCCCCTTGTGTACCACTCCATGCAAAACCTTAATTAATGTGAAAAAGAAACTAATAACGTGCACCTATGTAGTGCACTTGGTTACATACATATGGTTAATGCTGAACACGTAGTATTTATATGGTAGCAGTGATCTGCCCCATGGTCTGTCTGGGTGGAGGGGCCTGGCCTGTAGGACCTGTGCTCGGCTTCCCTCCGTCAGTATGACCTATAAGTCCCAGGCTCAACCGCATATTCAATATGGTCATCATTAACTGTGTGTATGTAACCAAGTGCACTAAATAGGTGCACGTTATTAGTTTCTTTTTCACCTTAATTTATGTTTTGCATAGAGTGGTACACATGGGGCTGGCCGCCATGCTGTCCTGATGAAGAGGTTTAGGGGAAACTTTGAAACATGTCGACAGAATAATAGGGAATATAACCACATAACAGTTATATTTTTCCTTTTATTTTACCCTTTTTATCCTTACCAGCTAGGAGTAGGAATAAAATGTTAGCTCACTAGTTAGGTATTTTTAAACTAGCACAAACACCAAAAGATCCACATTAACATCGTCGTTATCGGCCATGTCGACTCCGGCAAGTCTACCACCACCGGCCACCTCATCTACAAGTGTGGGGGCATCGACAAGAGAACCATCGAGAAGTTTGAGAAAGAGGCAGCCGAGATGGGCTAAGGATCTCTCAAGTACGCCTGGGTGTTGGACAAGCTGAAGGCGGAGAGGGAACATCGTATCACCATCGACATCTCTCTTTGGAAGTTCGAGACTGCCAAGTATTACATCACCATTTTCGATGCCCCCGGGCACAGGGATTTCATCAAGAACATGATCACCGGCACCTCACAGGCTGATTGTGCGGTGCTGATTGTTGCTGGCGGCGTGGGCGAGTTTGAAGCTGGTATTTCCAAGAACGGACAGACCCGCGAGCACGCCCTGCTGGCCTACACCCTGGGGGTGAAGCAGCTAATCATTGGTGTGAACAAGATGGACTCCACCGAACCCCCTACAGCCAGAAGCGTTTAGAAAAAATCACCAAGGAAGTCAGCACCTACATCAAGAAAATCGGTTACAACCCAGACACAGTGGCATTTGTGCCAATCTCCGGCTGGCACGGGGACAACATGCTGGAGTCCAGCACTAAAATGGCCTGGTTTAAGGGCTGGAAGGTGGACCGCAAGGAGGGATCCGCCAGTGGGGTCACCCTGCTCAAAGCCCTAGACTCAATCATCCCACCGAGCTGCCCCACTGACAAGCCCCTGCACACGCCCCTGCAGGACGTCTACAAGATAGGAGGCATTGTCACAGTCCCCGTGGGCCTTGTGGAAACCAGTAACATTAAGCCTGGCATGGTGGTGACCTTTGCCCCCAGTAACGTAACCACTGAAATAAAGTCTGTGGAGATGCACCACGAGGCGCTGGTGGAGGCTCTTCCCGGGTACAACGTTGGCTTCAACGTGAAGAACGTGTCTGTGAAAGATATCCAAAGAGAGAATGTAGCCGGTGACTGCAAAATCGATCCCCCGATGGAGGCTGGGAGCTTCACAGCCCAGGTCAATATTCTGAACCACCCAGGTCAGATCGGCCAGGAATATGCTCCTGTGTTGGATTGCCACATTGCTCACATTGCCTTCAAATTTGCTGAGCTGAAGGAGAAAATTGACAGAAGATCCAGCAAGAAGCTTGAAGATGCACCAAAAGCACTCAAGTCAGGAGATGCTGCCATTGTGGAGATGATTCCAGGCAAACCCATGTGTGTGGAGAGCTTCTCCAACTACCCTCCTCTTGGTCATTTTGCTGTCTGGGACATGAGGCAGATGGTAGATGTTGGCGTTATCAAGGCGGTTGAGAAGAAGGCTGCCAGTGCTGGCAAAGTCACCAAGTCTACCATCAAGGCATCTGGTGCCAAGAAGTAAACTCGGCCATCCACTTCTAGATGTCATGGGCAGAAATGCTCAAATCTTCCCCTATATAATATGGCAATACTTGTGCTGCTGTATGTTCTGAAGCTACTTGTAAATAAACTTTGCGTGAAGAAAAGTGCTCCTACGTAATTTTCGCAAGTCACAGCATGCCCCAAGTAGTAGATACTTGGTATGACCCCAATGATGAAGCATGTCACCTAGGGGCAACCCTGGGTGATTGAGGGGACTGCTGAGGCTCACTAAATTGGTGAACCCACTGTTTTTGGCCTAGGCTAGGATCCTATGATCCATCATGTATGGATTTATGCATTGTACTTTGAAGATACAGGAGGACGAACCTAGCCTGATCCTCCTTTCCCTCTTATTTTGACATGCATCACAGACAACCCCGGAGAATGGTCTCCGAAGGCTGGAGAGGGGCCCAACTTGTGCAGGGGCACCCTCTCACATAAAACCCAGCACCCTGCCTTCAGGATTGATAAGGCCTGCTATAGGGGTGACTGATAGGTTTTTCAGCATAGTCATTTAGATAAATATAGTGTACCCATATCTAAGTAAGTGGTGCCAGCACCATCTTACATGGGCTGCTATAGCAGACCTGTTGTGTCATTTTGAATTGCCTCTCCTGGGTGGCATAATATTTGCTGCAGCCCATGGGAGGCCTCTGGGGTACATATGCCCTGGGTATATGGTGTACCATATACTAGGGTACCCCAGTATCCCATCTGGAGTGTATCGGAAGTACATACATAGCAATTTAAGGGAGAAAGCAGATAGACTGGGGTCCTGAATAGCAGGATCCCAGTCAGACTAGTACAAAAACAGTGAGACATCAGCAAAAAGTAGGGGCAACCATAAGAAGCAGATCCTACTTTCCTACAAGGAGGTCCTCCGCCTCCAAGACCAGCAAATGGACCTCCAGGCCCATGCTGAGGACTTCGAGAACCGTTCATGATGGAACAACATCAGAATCTGGGCAATTCCCCTCAGGCAGCAGGCAGCAGAGGGACAGGACATGGAAGCCTTCGTGGAGGAGCTCTTCAGTTACATCCTGGCCCCCCCCCATACGAGACCAGCGACAGCTCCCCCCGGACATTTTAACATGTGTTCACGATCTCCAGCTCAAGGAACGGATCCTCCGGGAAGCACAAGCCAAGCAACCCATTGACTTTCTCTCATCCAAGCCCCTCCTGTTCCAGGACTTAGCTGCCTCCACTCTACAAAAAAGAAGGGAGTTCAGGTCGGCTACAGCATTCCTGCGCTCAAAATACATCTCCTATTCCTGAGGGCACTTCTTCAGGATAATTTTTAAGTTGGAGGACACACTCGTCAAATCCGCTCTTTACAGGAAGCCAAACTGCTAATCAATCTGCCGAAGGATGATGAGGGAACCCCGGAGCGGGAGGACATCGGAGGTCGACGCGGCAGAGCTGAAAAATGGTGACAGATGGGAAGGTACGCTCTGCGCCTTGCCCCTGACCCTGAGACAATGGCAAAAGAACCAAAACCATTATCGCAACATGGGATGAGGACTCAGCTGTCGCCAACTGAAGAATGCAATGCCTCGGCACCACCGGGACATTAAGTTGAAGGAGCGGTTCCTCCAGGTCTCTGAAATTCGGGCTCGGGCGGGGGCGTCGAGAGGCTCCTGCTGTACATCTCATGCGTCACCATGTGTTCTGCAACCCAGTACAATCACGGACTTTGCAAGTTGCAGTTAAGTTTTGTTTGTTACGTTTCAGGGGTAATGGGGTCCTCTCCTCCTCCTTCCAAATATGGAAGTAACTTGAGATTCATAGGTTATGGTGATTACCCGGAATTCCAGATAGGCATGGACATGGGGTCTCACAGGGTGGGCGCGGGTCCGGACTTGCGGGGCCTCCATGAGCATCATGACAAAAAAATTATCTTGCTCAATAATCCAATCAAACGGCGCCCCTCCGTAGTCAAGCATGTCACATAAACCATAACTGATTATTTCCCCATTAACGACACTCCAGATACTTTGATAGCAATCCTATGAGACGGCTTGAAGGCTGTGGTCAGAAGGGAGTTCTTAGGAATATCCGCAGCCGACAACAAGATTAGGACGGAGAAAAGAGAGCAACTCTCAAATGCAGTAGTAGAACTAGAGTGCAATGCAACAAAGAACAGGCGCACCCAGGTTCTGGAAACAACTCAAGGCAGTGAGAGCCCAATTAGCATGTCTGGAAACAGACAGAGCTGAAAACTCCGCCCTTCGACTTAAGCATGCCTTTTACGTGGGGGGAGAGAGAAGCAGGAAGCTCCTAACCAATAGACTATGAGCGCAAAGACAGCCATCCCACATTTCCATGGAAATAGATCAGTTAGGACAGGAACAGACCCCTGACCAGGTCGTTTTATGCGACCTTATATGGGGACCAGAAATTACCTGAGGATGGCCCAGCCCAATATCTACAAGGGGGAACTAACCATTGCTAAGCTAGTCCTGAGTCAAGTGGAATACCTCAAAGCCCCTATTAGGTTAGAGAAGGTCATCTCAGACATATCCAAATTAAAAATGCATAAATCCCCAGCCCGCACGGATTTTCCTCCACCTTTTTTAAAACCTTTTGCACAATACTGGCCCCGTTTCTGGTGAGGGTGTACAACTCGATTGGGGTCTCTATCCCTATTCCGCCATCGATGATGGAAGCACTAATAACGGTGATCCCTAAAGCAGGCAAGGACAAACGGCAATGCGCATAGTTCCGTCCAATTTCCTTCCTCAATCTGGACCTTAACATTTTCACTGGGATTTTAGCACAGAGACTCTCCCCTCATCTACCTGGGTTGATAGACCTGGATCAGTCCGGTTTTGTACTCGGGCGTCAATGCTATGACAACACGAAACACCTCCTACACCTAGTGGACAAATTTGAGCGCTTTCCCACCGAACGCATGATATTCTCTTTTGACACTGAGAAGGCGTTCAATAGGGTCCATTGGCCGTACCTCAATTGGCCACATTGGAGAAGCCCAGGGAATCTCTTCCCGCCTTATTGGCAGCGCTTGATATGTTCGCTTTAGTGTCAGGCTTCAAAGTTAATGTGCACAAGTCACCAGCTCTTAATTTATCTCTTGGCCCTGACACATTGGGAGTGCTGCAGCAATCCTACCATATCCACTCGGCACAAGGTATGATTCCCTACCTGGGCCTGCATCTCTCGGCCAGTATCCAGAAAACTAACTCGATGAATTATACGATGCTGCTACGGCATGTGCGGGACTGCCTTTGCAAATGGAGGCTTTACTTGCTGTTGTGGCTGGGGCCAGATAGCGGCAATAAAAAAGACTATACTCCCTAAGATAATATATCTGTTTCAGACACTCACACTATTCCCTCCCTCAGCTGTCTTACTCTCATTACAAAGGGATGTAGAGCATTTGATATGGTGGGACCAGAGAACCCGATTGCGTAGGGAGGGAAGCTATAGGGACCACGTCGAGGGCGGATTGGGAGTTCCTAATTTGCAAGCCTACTGGTGGGCAGTCCAGCTGCGAGCATTGGTCAAGTAATCTTGCCCAAAATCAGAGAAACACTGGCTGTTTATGGACAGGTACCTCGCCAGACAGCCCCTGTGGAGAGTCCCCTTCCTTACTAAAGCTGTCAGGCCTCGGAACTTATACCTTTCCAAGGTGATTCAACCCAACCTCCTAGCGTGGGACAAGGTAGCCAGCTCCAGAGGACTTATGACCTTCCCGTCTCCGATCACGCCCATAGTGAGCAACCCAGATTTTACACCAGGGCTAGACTCTTTGGGGTTCACACATTGGACTAAGGAAGGCCAGAAATCTATAGGACATCTCTTCGACACAACAGGTCCTCTGTCTTTTTCTGACTTTCGCAGGAAATGGGACATCCCTGACACAGAACGGTACCACTACTTACTGATTCAACACTGGGTGTTGCATTCTGAGGTATGGAAGGGTGAAGAGAAACATCTCACACCATTTGAGAAGTGGCTACTCACGAGCCACATGGACACTCACCTGACATCAGACTTGTACAACTTCATCAAGCATGTCCCCGGCACTGGGAAATCCCCTGGCCAGTTGTGATGGGAGGGGGAACTGGGTATATCACTGATGCAGAAAGAATGGTCAGACATATATTATAGAGCCCGACACAGAACAAAACACAGCATCCACAGAAACAGCCACGAAAATTGTCACCTATTGGTAACTAACTCCTCCCCGGCTACATAAGGGTAACCCTTCTAGAAACCCCCAATGCTGGAGGGCCTTTGACTCTCTGGTCACCCTTACCCAGCTGTTATGGGACTGTCCTGCTCTGATGGACTATTGAAAACAGATAATTGACAACATTGACTCCCATTTTGATACCCAAATTCCCTGTCTTCCAGTTTACACTCTCTTGGGTCTCCCCAACCCAATCACCTTCCCACTTAAGGTTTTGAGGGGCAGATACATGGCACTAGCATTGGGGTCAGCTTTACAAAATATCCTCTCCCACTGGGGCACTATGAACACCCCGACTCACCTGGGATGGCTCCATTGACTGTGGGGCATACTTGGGATGGAGAAAATCTCATTATCTCTCACAAGCCCAGGTGCTTCCTTCCAAGACTTGTGGGAACCTTTTTCAAAACTGTTGACCTCGGAATTTACAGAACTTACTTGCCTCTAGTACTGGAGACAGTTACGACTGGTGGGCCCACCCACACAAGCAGACTTGGGCAAGCATGCACAACATTAGGACCTATCCATCAGAGTTGTCTGACTGTCGAGGACTCGGAAAACGACTGAACCGGCCTGATAGCTGGAGGGTGGGGGAGGGGAGGGTCACTTTCTTGTTCATTGTTTATTTTTGCTAAACATGGCAGTCCCACCGGTGGACTACACTATGACAAAAAATGCACATGTTTGTTCTGTGCGTTGTTTTATTGTTGAAAACCAATAAAAAAAACGTAAATGGTGCAGTGACACCGGGACCAAAAGCTTCAGGCACCACACTAAAGTCCTAATATTGCTATATTTTATTACTATGCAAGCAGACACAATTGCAGTTATCTTACAGTTAAAAGGGGCTTGATTTGAATGGTGCAGAAGGTGCAGTGGCACAGGGTCCAAAAGCTCTAGGGACCCCACTAAAAACAGAATATTGCTAAACTTTACTACTAAACAGGCAGTCACAAGTGCAGCTATTGTGCAGGCACTAACTAGGGTCATGATTTCAATGGTGCTGCAGGTGCAGTGGCATCAGGACCAAAAGTTGTCAGAACTCCTGTAAACACCCAATATTGCTTTATTACTAAATAAGCAGTCAAAGGTGTAGTTTACCTAGAAGTCACTAGGGTCAAGATTTCAATTGTGCAGAAGGTGCAGTGACACCAGGGCCCAAAGCTCTAGGAACCCCTCCAAACCAGCCGCGGCCCGTGGAGGGAGTTACGGTGGGGCAGGGAGGCGGGGAGGGGGAGGGGCAGGGTGGCGGGTGCTAAAAATCGGCATATGGATAATTGCAGGTAAGTACACAATTTAATTCATAAAACGAATTTCGTAGCGCACATTGCATCGCAAAATGCGATGCTGTGCGCGCTACGAATTTCGTTTTATTAATTAAATTCTTTCATGAGAAAGTTGAAACTACATAAGTATTTCAAAACTAGGACTCATTTGAAAACAAGCAAAATACATACAGCAAGACTAACAGCAACAGATAGTCTCACTGTTAATGACCTTACAGGTATTGAAACACTCGAAGACCTTAGAAATGAAGTGATGACAAATGTATCAAACAGCCAAGAAATAGTCCAACGAGCGATCGAAGTTGGGATTGAGCAGGACAGGGAAGAAAGTCCATATAAACCATCCTCCACCTTCAACCCGCAAATGCCATTTGCCCTGGACACATTCTCTGATGCAATGATTAAAGATCTGCAACAGTTTCGTAAAAAACAAAAGTCGGAGAAATGTGGGTTAAATCTTTCCCAGGAAGAGAAATTGGCTCTAACAAAACTGGCTAATGATCATACTCTCATCATAAAGCCCTCCGACAAAGGGGGAAACGTTGTAGTGCAAACAAGGGAGAAATATCATCAAGAGGCAATAAGGCAGTTATCGGATGCAAGCTGCTATGAAGAAACCACTTCTAAAATATACCAACAAAGTATCCGAGCGTATGATGAACTGATAAGTAAGTGGTATAAAAAAGGAATGCTTGGAGATGAAGAACATTTATATCTGCGCAGCTCTAATCCCATCTGCCCGACCTTTTATCATATTCCCAAGTTACATAAAGACAACTTGCACCCCCCGGGAAGGCCTATCGTTTCTTCAGTCCAGGGGCTGACGGAACGTGTTTCTAAGTTTCTTGATTTTTACCTGGCAAGCTTGGTAAAAAAGCTAACCTCCTACGTGAAAGATACCAAGGACTTTTTGACAAAAATCCAAAATGTGCAATGGCAACCTGACTATCTATTTGTCGTCCTTGATATAACAAGTCTGTACACTTGTATTGAACATTCAAAGGGAATTGAGGTGGTTAATGTATATCTGCAAAAAAGACAAGTGAGATATGCTCAACATAACTGCATGTTAATAGAGTTCTTGCAATTTTGTTTGAACAATAACATCTTCCTTTTTGAAACTACATACTACAAACAAGTGTCTGGTACGGCGATGGGCACCTGCTTCGCTCCCAGCTATGCAAATTTATTCGTTGGCTGGTGGGAGGAGCAGGCGTCCAGAACCTATAGGGACGACATGTCAAGTGGTAGAGTGATAAAATGGCATCGATATATCGATGATTTGTTTATCATTTGGCAGGGGACTGAAGTAACTGCCCACAATTACATCGCAAGCTTGAATACCAACAATCTAAATCTGCATTTTATAGGAACCGTTAGCCCATGTACCGTGGACTATCTGGACCTTAGAGTACAGAATATTGGGGGTCGGATTGAAACATCTTTGTTTCGTAAAACTACTGCTGGAAATTCGATACTCCATGCAACCAGCAGCCACCCACCAAAACTAGTGCAAAGTATCCCCTATGGGGAACTATTAAGATTAAGAAGGAACTGCACGGGCGATTGTGATTTTGATGAGGCAGCCACTGATTGTATGGCCAGATTTGCCATTCGTGGGTACAATCCCATTTCATTGAATAAAACACTGTGCAAAGTGAAAGCTATGACTAGGGAGAGCTTGCTAGGTGAGAGGAGAGACAAAAAATCTGAAACGGGCAAATTCAGACTAATCACCTCATACTCAGCGGAAGCTAATCATCTGAAACATATGCTGAGAAAAAATTGGCACATTTTAAAAGCTGATAATGTCATTGGTGAAGATGTCCCGAATTTCCCCTTGGTCACATTTAGAAAATCAAGGTCTATTCGTGACCAACTGGTACGTAGCCACCTAGAGAAAATACCTCCCAAAACTAACACCTTAAAGAACATGAGAGGTTTCTTCCCATGTCACAAGTGCAAAGCTTGCAGTAATAGCAAACGGGCCCTCACATACACCATTCAAGATACCGGTAGGGTGAAAAAAATCAGCAAGTTTATTACTTGCAGTACACCGTATGTGGTGTACTGTTTAGTATGTCCGTGCGGACTCCAATATATTGGCAGCACGGTACATCCCCTTAAAATCAGGGTACTTGAGCATATGAGGACAATTGATAAGGTGGATCAAACATACCCCGTTGCAAGACATTTTGCAGAAAAGCATAAGAGTGACCGCAACCAGCTACTTTGTTATGGCCTAGATGTAGTCCCCGATAACATCAGAGGGGGGACAGACTCAAGAAATTGCGCAGGTTGGAGTCGAGATACATTATTGACCTCCACACAAAAACACCCTGGGGTCTGAACAGTGGCGAGGATTTGATGGTACACATTGGTACATGAACAAATTGCATTCTGTAAACTATAACTGTAAGATTTGGTAATTAGACTGTGAGTTGAAGATCTGTGGGAAGGAATGTATATATATATATATATATATATATGTACATGGAAACTAACACAAGTCAAACTTTCAAAACTAAATGTGCACCTTTGTATATGTTTGTGTATATATATGGTTTTCACTTTTGGATTAATTCATGAAACAAATGTAAAAAAGTAATGAAATCATGAGTAACCTTGAAGGCCCTCAAACTGTAATAATATTATGAAACGCATTCATTCGATTTAAAGGTTTATGATAACCTTAGTCATAAAATATGAACTTATTATTGGATAAAATGTATAGAAGTTGTAAATAGCAAATGGCTGATTTGTTTTTTGAGATAAACAGACTTGAATATAGGTAGGGAAGGAGAATCGCCGATACACGGCCTTATTTTTTGTTAATAGCAAAATAAGTTAATCGATATGAAGTACAAAAAATGTACGTGTGATGTAGTCACAATTTTTGTGCAATCACCTTTTCGATAATACTTATGCTAAGGGTGGGAAGGCATGCTTTAAAATATAAAACGTGCATGTAAGGTGATTCCATCATTACAAATATCTACCACTCAAAGATGGCGCTGGTTATAGTCAGCTAGCCAGTAGTCCTTCCTCTACCTTAAGGAATGTTTAAAAGCATGATGTTGTCTGAGGGTCATTGACATCGAGAAAGGCTGAATGCCGAAACGCGAGGGCGTCTGTCATGTCTGAATAAAGCAACCTTTGAAATATACCCCGGGAGTGCGGAGAATTCTTTGTTTTTCATAACGGAGAATTTGAGCAGTGATATATGTATATATATATATATATATATATATATATATATATATATATATATATATATATATATATATATATAGCACCACAGAGCTGCGTTGCAGAGTGTTGTATAAAGGGGCATGGCCTCAGAACACCTCTCTGTAACACAGTCTTGTGGGGCATACTGGAGGTACCTGGTGGGCTAGTTGGCCCCCAGGGACCCACAGGATTGAGGAGGAATTAATTCTTTAACTTAAAACGCGCCACAGGGTGTGTTTGCAGACATATCACCTAAGGCCACGCCCACTTCCTTCACCACTGTTCAAACACGCCCTGTGGAGCGTTTTAAGTTGGGGAATTAATTCTCTTTGAATACTGAGGGTCCCTGAGGGCCAAATAGCCCAACAGGTATCTCAAGTATGCGCCAGGGAGCTGCGCTGCAGAGTGTTATAAAAAGGGGCATGGCCTCTGAACACCTCTCTGCAACACAGCCACCTGGCGCATACTGGAGGTACCTGGTGGGCTAGTTGGCCCCCAGGGATCCACAGGATTGAGGAGAAATTAATTCTCTAATATGAAACGCGCCACAGGGTGTGTTTGCAGACATATCAGATCAGGCCACGCCCCCTTCCTTCACCACTGTGCAAACTGCCCTGTGGAGCGTTTTAAGTTGGGGAATTAATTCTCTTTGAATACTGAGGGTCCCTGAGGGCCAAATAGGCCAGCAGGTATCTCCATTATGCGCCAGTGCGCTGCGTTGCAGAGAGGTGTTAGGGGTCACTCCCCTTTTTACACCTCGTTGCAACGCAGCTCTGTGGCGCATACTGGAGGTACCTAGTGGGCTAGTTTGACCCTAGGGACCCTTAGGATTGAAGAGGCCTTAATTTCTCAACTTAGAACGGTGACAGGGCATATTCACACAGTGGTGAAGGGAGGGGAGGGGCCTGACGTGATGTGTGCAAACACGCCCTGTGGCGCGTTTTAAGTTGGGGAAAAAATTCCACTTCAAACCTGAAAGACCATGGGGGCCAAGTAGCCCACCAGGTGCTTCTAGGAAGCGCCACTGCACTGCATTGCAGAGAGGTGGTGCAGGCCGTGCCCCTTTTCACATCTTTCTACTACGCAACTCTGTGGTGCTTACTGGGTGTACTACGAATTCCGATTTATTCACCTGTTACCAGGAGAGACCTCAGTGCAGCATCTTTGAGCCCAGTACTGATCCTGAAAAGTAGTTCTAACCATGCTTACCAGTAACTTGAATTCCCTTGCATAGGCTAACATTGACTGGTTTCACTTGGAAATTCTTCCAAGTGTGGAGTTTTGCAACTTTTAAATATTCACCTAAAATCATCCGAACAACAAATTCCAATTTACTCACCTGTTGCACCTGGTGCATCTTTTAGTCCAGCACTGACCCTGAAAAGTAATTCTAACCATACTTACCAGTAACTTGGATTTCCTTCCTTAGGAATCCATTGTCTGGTTTTCACCAGAAAAGTTTCTAAGTGTCTATTTTCACAAACTACAAATATTCCTAAAAAATCGCCGGTATGACTTAAATGCAATCTTCCAATTGTTTACAGGAGATGCACCAGTGCTGGAACCAGGATCCACCACTGAGTAAGAAAAAGTAACAAAAACACTACTTACATGCTAGGTGAATTTCCTACCATAGGGTAACATTGGTGATTCTATGTGAAAAAGTTTCTAAGTGTCAACTTTTAAAATACAATAATATTCCTTATAAATCACTACTGTAACCAAAACGCTTTTACTCAACTGTTTACAGGAGATGTCCCAGGACTGCATCTAGGATCCAGTCCTGTGGCTAGAAAAGTAATCCATAAAGTAACTAATTGCATTTAACTAGAAATTCCCATTCAGCTCAATATTGCATTGTGTTTGAAATTGTGTTGTTCATTGCAACAACTGTAACTACTGTATTTAAAACTCTATTGCCTATTTGCAAAGTATTTAAACTAAAGTAATTCATTCTGAGAAAGTATATTTTGTAATGTAATTATAATGTAATTTAAAAAATAAAATATCTAAAAAGAAATAGTTTAAAAAAAAATTGTAAATCAGTATCAAAAAAAATAAATATAAGAATTAATACATTTAAAAATTGTCATTTACAAAACCTTTGAAATTCACTAAAAAAACCATAGGTTTCAGACATGTTCTAGTTAGGAATTAGCATTTAAAAAACCTTTGAAATTCACTGAAAAACCATAGGTTTCAGACATGTTATAGTTAGGAATTAGTATTTAAAAAGCCTTAGAAATTCAGTAAAAAAACATAGGTTTTAGGGGTGTTAGTTGGATATTTCATTCGTACAAAACCATTGAAATTCCTGCGTTATAGTTAGTTGTACTAACTATAACTCGCACGCCCGCAATCCACTACTGATGATGTCACATATTACATAATTCATGACATGGGCAGTGACATCACTTATCACATCTCAAATGACATCACTGATGACATCGCTGATGACATCATCCACGTGACAATCTGATACATCTTATCATACACTAGTATAACCTTACAACACTCATTATACAATATGGAGTACCGTATTTGAAACCATTGACACACCAATACAAGTTTCTAAAAACCCACTCAGTGATTCCTAAATCTACACACACATCTAAACACTTACCTTTAGATTAACTCTTACATGCTAACAAAGATCAATAGAACACTAATACATGTACTTATACACCTACATCAACATTACTCACCAGCACACATCCTATTCACTTATGCAGACATTCTACTCACTTATGCAAACAATTGATCATACTTATATTTACTAAGCTACACACTTACACAAACACCACTTTATTCATTCATATAGATAGTAGGTCATGCTTAGTGTGTTATAAAATCACTATTACAAGTCTACAGTTATCCATTTGTCACTCATACAATCACTGAGTCTTATGTATACTTATCTATATACAACAACTGTCACATACACTGCCTTTTATATTTCTAGTTTGTTGGACATGTATCATTGAGAAATATATTTACTCATCACCACACCCAAAAAGACATTCACTCACCCAAACAACTGTTTCCACATACAGTCTTAACCTCATATACCTACTAAATCAACTATTTATACATCTTTGGACAGTCACACACCTCACACCCAACCACCCACATTCATTCACTATCTCATAGAAATACTCACTTAAGTAATTAATAACTAATATAGACTTTCACATAGCTAGTAACCAACTTATGCAGTATCACATATATTTAGTGAGACACTTTACATTCGTAACTGTCAATCACATTGCTATTAAATCCTTCATTCAGACACTTATACATCCACTTAGTCTTCAAGGCAGATTGCGATATATATATATATATATATATATATATATATATATATATATATATATATATATATATATATATCTTCAGAAGCTATCAGCCGATCGCGTAAGTCAGCACGCAACAACGGATATATTTCCCAAAGTTTCACCATTTATTTTTCAAAAGGCAGCATTCATCGCACAACACCAACGCGTTTCGCAACGTACTGTTGCTTGATCACGGTAGGGATACATTGTTGCAATTCTTTTTTATGTTGTTCAAAAGGACCCGCTTGAAACCCATCATTCTGATCTCACTTCCTTTGCATAACAGGAAGTAGCTTGGGAATTGTAGTTTTTAGTTTTTAAAACCGAGTGTTTTTGGTTGGGAACAGCGCTATCATTGCATAATTATTATGATGTTAATACAGTGTATATCCTTAATGGATGTATGAACATAATTAGGTAAATAATGCATTTCTATACAATTTGCACAACATTACGGGGATGATGCTTATTTTATCAACATTTTCCGCAATTGATTGGGATGTTAGATATTTTCTGCCCTCTGGTGGGCACAATTGTTTACCATCTATCTCACGTTAAACTCTCCGATGAGTATTTATACATTAGATAAAGCCCTTTAGTGGGCTGATGGTTCTCATCCCCCTATTCATCTCTATCCATTATTCTCTTGATTAGTTCTGGGTTATTTTATCACCCCACCATACCTCTATACAGTGTCACATTTTCTAACCCTTCTTATGTCCTTATTATTTCATAATGTACATAGATCGATATACTGTTCCCTGATGTTCTTCATTCTTTCCACTCATCTATGTATATTTTAAATACCTCTTCTACTAGATTTTGTTTCTCATTACAAATAAGACATTGAAAAGAAAACATTACGGTGTGTCCACAGTTCTCAAATAGTCCAATTGGTTATAAATGCACATAAAGTTCCTCACTCAGATTTAAGCCCCAAGGGCTCATCGTTCGGAAGTTTAGAATTTGCCTTGATTCCCTGCATCTCAGTTGTTTTTCCTGGTCTCCGCCCCTTTCATGTGGCAAGACACATTCCAGTGCATAGGTTTTTAGGAGTTTCCAGTCGCTGTTGTGCATCAACTCCATGTGTTTTGCAACAGCATTGTTTTTGTCTCTATTCACTGTTGCTCTGATGTGCTCAAGGATTCGTAGTTTGAATTGTTTCTTCGTACTTCCAATATATTTTATTGCACACGGGCATTCGATCACATATACCACGTGTGTAGTTGTACAGTCTATCAATTGGTTGATTTTCCATAGTTTTTTGTTTGGCAACATTACTTCTTTTTTATTTGTGGCAATTTGGCAGACTTTGCATCGTTGGCATTTAATGAATCCTTTCGTGTTCATCCATTGGATTCCTTTTTTCTTTTTGGTTCTGTCCTCGAAATGACTTTGTATCAATTTGTCTCTCAGGTTTTTCGCACGGCGATATGTAACCAGTGGGTGGTTGCCCATTATTTTACCCATTGTTTGGTCTAATTGTAGTAATTTCCAATTCTTTCTCAGAGTGTTCACAATTTGTTTCGATTCTCTTGTGTAATCCAGTATTAGTCTCACTTTTCTTTCACTTGGTGATTTGTGGGTGGTGTTTGTTGTTGTTTTCTTAGTTCTCAGAGCATCTTTTCGTTCTTTTTGATTTGCTCTTTGCCATCCCTTGTTTATAATGGCCTTGTGGTATCCTCTGGTTTTGAATCTTTGAGCCATGCTTTTACTTTTTGATTCCCATTCCTTCTTTTCTGAGCATATCCTTCTCGCCCTCAAAAACTCCCCATATGGTATATTCTCTTTAACAGAGGGTTTATGGAAGCTGTCGAAGTGTAAAATTGAGTTGGTTGCCGTATCTTTTCTGTGTAGTGTAGTTTCCACTTTGTTGTCCTTAATATAGATTTCTGTGTCGAGAAAGATTGCTCTGTCTTTACTGATATGATATGTAAAGCGAATGTTTGGAGTAGACGAATTTAAAATCCGAAAGTAGTTCTCAAATTCCAAGGCTGTTCCCTCCCAGATTATTAGGAGGTCATCTATAAACCTGATCCATTTGGCTATTTTTTCCCCATAGATGTCATTGTCAGTGTGCCAGGTGATCTGTTGTTCCCACCACCCCATTGTGAGGCATGCGTACGCTGGACTAAATGAGAAACCCATGGCGCAACCATGGATTTGTTGGTAAATTTCCTCTCCGAATAGGAAAACATTTTGGGTTAGGCACATTTCCACCATGTCGATTAGCATTTGGTTGTGTTGTTGAAAATGGATATTTCGTTCTTTCAAAAAGAAAGCGCAGGCCTTTAGACCCATGTCATTGTCGATATTAGTGTACAACGACACTACGTCCATTGTTACCAATAGATAGTTGGATTGCCACGGTAGGTCCTCTAAATGTTGTAAGAGATCTGTAGTGTCACGTAAGTAAGAGCTTAGGCTGGTAACAAACGGCATAAGGAAGAAATCAATATAATTAGCGATTGGTTCCATGAGGGACCCTTTCGATGACACTATGGGTCTCCCTGGTGGTCTTAGTGGATTTTTGTGCACCTTTGGTACAAAGTAGATTGTCGCCATCTTGGGATGATCTGTACTTAGGAATTTCATTTCCTCTGTGTCAATTAGATTTAGTTTGTTCCACGTTTGAAGTTTTTGATCCAGTTTTTCTTTGAATATTTTCGTTGGATTTACTTCTAGTTTTCTGTAATATTTTTTGTTTTCCAACTGTAGGTGTGCCTCTGCTACGTAGTCGGTTGTGTTGAGGACAACAATATTACCGCCTTTGTCGGCGCATTTTATAGTTATAGTTTTGTCCTCTCTTAAGTCATTCAAGGCGTTTCTTTCATCTTTGGAAAGGTTATCTTTGAATCTTTGTCCCTTGATTTTGTAAATGTCTTTCACAATGGCCTCTTGGAATTTGGAACGTGCTTTCATCCCACTTAGGCCTGCGCCTTTTTGATGTACATCAAAAAGGCGCAGGCCTAAGTGGGATGAAAGCACCTTCCAAATTCTATCCCCAATTACCGCAAGGGAACAAGATCGACCTATTCCAAGAGGCCACTTTTTTGGGTCACTTTTAACATGGCTATGTAACTCAAACAGTCAAAATCTAAATTTACCATGCACAGGTGGGAGCATATTTACAAGGAATGTGCTCCACGGGGAAAGGTCTTTTAATGTAATATGGGAAAAATGACATCAGAGACACTGAAATGCCTTATAAAGAAGCATACACCATTATGTCCTTGTCATAAATTTACAAACCATTCCTTTTCCCTAAAAACGATTTTCAAATCATAATTTGAAAACACTGTACATGGGGAAATGACTTAAAATGTCCTTAATTCAAAATTTGCTCTTCCTTATTTTGCGATTGCATTGAAGGATTTGCAAATTTTGCGATTCCTTAAATGCAATGTATCAAACAAAAAATATGCAAAAAATGCCATTAAGGATTTGCAAATTACCACCAACTTCTAGTTGGTGGTAATTTGCGAATTCTTTTCAAAAACCTTTTTTTCCAAAAAACAAAAGGTGACATATGACGCCCATACATGCCCTTAGGGCATGTATGTGCGCCATATGCCCCCAAATTTCTTTTTGAGGGGTGCAGCAGGGTGTTCTTGAGACACCCCTGCACCCTTGGAAAAATTCCTAATTTGCGATGAGCTAATTGCTAATCGCAAATTGCACCTTCATTCCTATGGGCCTCCTGGCCCATGGAAATGAATGGGTAATTTGCAATTAGCAATTTGCTCATTGCAAATTAGGAATGGTAAAGAATCGCTATTTATTCCTTAAAATTCACTATTTAGGAAATGCAAAATAGTTTGATGATACATATGGCGGTTCATCTGTAACAAGATAAGAAGCTTAGGGATACATTTATGATGACTGGCGCAATAAAGTGGACATTACTTACTTCATTGGTAGGCCTTTACATGTATTATCTCCTCTGTATTCTTCATCAAGCGTAACTTTAATCTGCAATCCTGAGTAGGCCTCACCTTAAACAAACCTCTGGATAGGCCACACCTTATCGTCATCCTGAATTAATTATTTAAAATGCTAGGGACAGATTTATGATAGGTGTATGCCTCTTTTGCGCCACTGTGCGTCACTTTTGTGATGCAGCGGTGGTGCAAAAGATTTGCTATGAGGCGACAAAATTACAAATTGATGCATTTAGGCAGATGTGTCATGGTGTAAAAAAAACGTGCCACATGAAACCGATGCAGCAGTGATGCAAAAGATGCACCATGTTGCAAGACAGGCCTCACTTGGGGCCATATGTATCAAGCTAATTACCATTCGCAAAGGTCAAAATTCTGCGAATTTCGGCCTTTGCGAATGCTAATTAGACAAATGGTATGTATCAAACAAGTTTGATGCAAAATAAGGAATAGCAAAATTTGCTATTCCTTATTTTGCGATTGCACTGAAGGATTTGCAAATTTTGCGATTCCTTAAATGCAATGTATCAAACAAAAAATATGCAAAAAATGCCATTAAGGATTTGCAAACTACCACCAACTTCTAGTTGGTGGTAATTTGCGAATTCTTTTCAAAAAGCTTTTTTTCCAAAAAACAAAAGGTGCCATATGACGCCCATATATGCCCTTAGGGCATGTATGTGCGCCATATGCCCCCAAATTTCTTTTTCAGGGGTGCAGCAGGGTGTTCTTGAGACACCCCTGCACCTTTGGAAAAATTCCTAATTTGTGATGAGCTAATTGCTAATCGCAAATTGCACCTTCATTCCTATGGGCCTCCTGGCCCATGGAAATGAATGGGTAATTTGCAATTAGCAATTTGCTCATCGCAAATTAGGAATGGTAAAGAATCGCTATTTATCCCTTAAAATTCGCTATTTAGGAAATGCAAAATAGTTTGATGATACATATGGCGGTTCATCTGTAACAAGATAAGAAGCTTAGGGATAGATTTATGATGACTGGCGCATCACCAGGGATGTGCCAGTCATCCTGCGCCGCTGTTCCGCCACCCATGGTGTGCTGCATTTACAATGCGGCGCAGCATGGGGCAAAAATGGCACAGATGCGTGACGCATCTGTGCCGTAAAGGTGGCGCATTGCTGGAGTTGTATCGCAAGTGCGATGCAGCTCCAGCAAGGCTCAGGGGTGCCCCATCTCCACAATGTTGAGTCAAGACCTATGCCTGCTTAAAGCAGGCGCAGGGTTTTGACGCAGCTTTTTCCTATCTGATTGTAAATGCGGCACACCATGGGTGGCAGAGCAGTGGTGCACGTTAACTGGTGCATGCCTGGGGATGTGCCATTTAACATAAATCTGCCCCTTTACATTTAAGTATGTGCAGGGGACACAGAGTCGGTGAGGCTTATCCAAGGTTAAGAAGAGATGAGTCCTGTTCACTGAAAAATTAGACATAGGCTTCACCTGCTCAGCATCGCTGGACATTGCTAAATAATAGCTGCAAAATGTTACTCTTGTTAAACAATTTTACTATTATAATCTCTGAGATTTGTCTCTTACTCTGCAACATCTCATTGTTGTTATCTTTCTTTAAAGATAAAGACAACATCAACATGAGCGACAATCAGCAATCAGTTGATTTTGACCTCATCATTGAACTCGTAATTGAAACATCAGTGGATGTTGATCCCTTGGATGATTTAAATCCTGAGGATGAAGAAGAACGTGATGAGGATGCAGATTTGTCCGAATTATATGACATAGGGTGGGAAGCTGACCTGCTTGAGCCTATGGAACTATAAACATTTATTTTTAAAATTTATAATAAATAAAAAGTAAAAATGTAAACCGTTTAATTTAAAAATAAAGACACCTTCAAAAACAGGTTATGTGTAGTGTCTTCAATAAAATATTAAAATATGCTCATAAAATTAGATCAGATTCACATATAAAATAGCACAGGTAACATGAATATAAATTCCATTTCTTTTCTGCTATTTTTGTATTCTAAATTTGCCAAGCACTAAAAAATCTTCTATGTAAAAATGTCAAGTAGTGTTTTAAGTTTTTGATTACTGTTATTGATGTACTGTTGGGTAATAGTGGTTAATAACATTTTTTAATATATTTTACCACAGATTCAACTGCAGATCATTTCAACATTTCACTATGCCAACGAAAGAAAGAGTGAGAAAGGCTGCAAAACGTCAAAGACAGCAGGTGAATGAAAAAAAGCAGCAGTCCTCTAACAAAAAGATTTGTAAAGTCACCAAGAAAGCACCGGGTAAGAGTACAAAAACATTCATAAGAAATATTTGTAGTAAAAAAAATATTACTACAGAAAATGTTTCAGTCCAGAAAAAGAGAAGCAATTCAAACGGAAAGGAAAGGCCAATCAAAAATGTTACTGCTAGAGCAAGAGATAACTCTGTGCATGATAGTAGAAGGAAACAACAGTTTAGGGACATTCGTAAACGAATGTTCCGCAACAGGATAATTGGCAATTTGTTAAAAAATATTAAGAAAGGTCAACAGAAAGTGCTTTTTTATAAGAGAAAAAAAAAAAGTTGAGAAAGTTATTGATCAGGCATTTGAAATTAAACGTAAGTTATTTATTTTGATAATCAATAGAATTAGGAAGCTAAACAAGGCAATTTATGATTTCAAAAGAAATAGTAGATGGAAGAGAATAGTTAATCGTAGTAATTTTTGTGAAGTTTTTTCTGGAGAATGGATGCATAGTTCAAGCTGTTAGGCATTTTTTATTGAGGAGAGTTATTTCCAGGATAATGATTTGGTGCATGCAGTTGACACCAGTGGTCGTGCTTATGAAGTGAAAGATGGTTGTCCAGTTGAAAAAGAAAAACTTGTGACAACAGAGGCAGAAGAGGTGTTAGGTAATGAGGTTTTAGGAAGACGTGCTAAGGGTCCTGTGTACACCTGGAAGTGTAGTAGTATTTGCAGTGTGCGACAGGATTCCATCAATTTGCTTTGTGATTTTGTACGGTCATTTAATAAGAAAAGTTTGAAGCAGAAAATGAGGTTGTTGCAAGAATTAGATCCTTGCAGAGTGAGAGAAGTGACAGGTTTGCATGGTCATTCACTGGCTTGTCTTTCCAGGAGAGTATGCCAGAGTGTTTTTCATCATTTCAGGATGCTAGCAGTGCATCATAATAAAGTGAGGAAATTAGTTAGAATGTTGTATTATGCTAAGAGTCCAGCAATTATGCTTAAACAATTATGCGCTGCTCTTTTGCATGGTTCTGAAATAGATGTGAAGAATATATGTGAAGAAATTGAGTTTTGTTACTTTGGAAGTAAAGAGGAGAATGTTGAAATTGACCAAGAAGAAGCGGGTAATGTGGAAGATAGTGTACAGGTTTCCAGTACAGATAATTTCCAGAGGGAAATTGCGACGTTTCAGGTCAAATCAAGTGAGAGGCCAAATTTCACTTGTGTGTGTTGTCGACGCACTTATTATAAGAATCAGACTAAGTTAGTGGATTTATATGCAAAAAGTGAAAGGGAAAATAATAGTGAATGGAAGGATTTCACAACATACTTGATGGTAGAAAATTGTTTTGATTTGGGATTGGATCAACGTGTGTGTACTTATTGTTGTTGCAAATTAAATCAAAACCAGATGCCTGCTAGAGCAGTTCATAATAATCTGGAATTCGTTGAGATTCCTTCTGAATTGAAGGATTTAAATACTTATGAATCTATTTTGATTCAAAGTATCCATCCCTTTCAGGCTATTGTAAGAATGGAGCCAAAGACAGGGAAATTGCCTCCATCAGATTTACAGAGAGGATTAAAGGGAAGAGTTGTTTATTTGCCTCTAGATTTGAAGAAAAACATTAACACAATTGGAGTAGAAAAAGTGGAAGAGGAACCTCTGGTTATCTTAGTTAATGGGGTTCCGACAAAGAATAAGAAAATATGGCAAGATTTAGTGGATGTTAGGAAAGTTAAAAAGGCAACATTGTATTTGAAAAAAAATAATAAATACTATAAGAATGTATATGTTGCAGAAGAGGAAGTAAGTGAGGAAGAGGATAGCGATTTGTGTGCTGGTCAAATTGAGAAAGTAGAACCCTCTACTAGTGAAGAAATATATGAACATTATAGTGTTCATCCTTTGCATTCCAAGGAAGTCATGGGGAATGCTATTGAGTTGTTTCAAATGAAACAAGCCAAAGGGAGTCCCATTAGTGTTTGGGAGGAAAGTTTGGAAGCTCGGTGTTTCCCACAGCTTTTTCCAACAGGTCAGGGAGGAAGATATGATGAGCGACCTCATCAAATTCCTGCTTCTGAATACCGGACTTTGCGATTGTATGCAGGAGATGCTAGGTTTCGACAATGCATTCCTTATTTGTTTCATCTCCTGTTTGAAAGCGATCTGTCTGGACTGTCATATGCAGTGAACCACATCTTGAAAAGTGGTATACACATGCAAAACATCTCGGCAAGTGACTTTATGGATAAAGTCAATGTCCAAGACAGTATTTTGGATTCTCACCTGATTAATCTCATGGCGTGTCAGCGTGGTACTAATGAGTACTGGTACCGTCGTCATGGTGATTTAAAATGTATGCTGAGGAACTTAGGAACTCCCACATGGTTCCTCACTCTGAGCTGTGCCGAGTATGGCTGGGAAGACTTACTTGAATTTCTACGAGAGGCAAATGCTAACGTAGAAAACATCGAATTCAAGACACCCGGAGAACTGTGCTCTTTGGATCCAGTCAATGTATGTAGGTACTTCAATCATAGATTTGAAGCTATGATGTCTTTCATCATGAATAAGAAGAATCCACCTCTTGGAGAGGTGTTGGATTTCTTCTGGAGAAAGGAGTACCAAGCAAGAGGTGCTCCTCATATACATATGTTGCTGTGGATCAAGGATGCACCTATATTTGGAACGGATCCAGAAGACTCAGTGATGAGTTTTATACAACAGTATTCTACGTGTGCTGTTCCAAACGCAAAGGAGAAGAAAAGCCTAAGAGAAAAAGTTCTGCGTTTCCAAAGCCATCGATGTGGAAAGTACTGTCGTCATAAATTCCGAAACAAGGACAAGTTCTACACCAAATGTCGTTTCGGCTTTCCACGACCGGTGATTTCTAAAGGAAGAGTAAACAGTTTGATGTCTTCGCTGCAACATAATGTGATGAAGAAATCACCTAAAAACACATACAATTTGAAGAGGAACGAAGAGTCCAAGTACATCAATGACTACAACCCGGTGATTTTGTCCATGTGGAATGCTAACATGGATATACAGTTTGTGGCTGATAACTGTATGGCTGTGGCTCGGTATGTGACGTCTTACATCACCAAAAAAGAGAAGACAGAATTGAAGGATATGTGGGAGGACATTTCCCATGAAAAGAGCCTCAGCGAGAAGTTGTACAGTTTCAGTCTGAAGATGTTGTCGCATCGAGAAATTGGAGCGTACGAATGTTCTGACCGGTTGTCTTCAGCAAGTCTCTATGCCAAGTCCAGGAGTATCGTTTGGGCGAGTCTTGGTCTTGCTGCAACGCGTAATCGAGTTCTCAAACCTGTGCGGGAAATTGAGTATTTGGCGGAAAAGGAGCCAAACAGTACCGACATTTTGAAGACCAACATGTTGGATACATATTATCCAAATCGAAGCATTCACCTCGAGAATGTTTGTTTATATGAGGTTCTTCAAAATTACATATTCAAGAGGAACATCAAAGAAGATACTGAGAAAGGAGTGTATGCTGTAATAGGAAGTGAGGGATGTCTGGTCAAGCAAAGAAAATGCCACTTGGTAAACCATCGAAAATTGAGTGGTGAATCTCCTGAAAAAAAGGAGTTTTTCTATTTAGCACTTTTGCAACTTTTCAAGCCTTGGCGTGCAGAAGAGGAACTGCTTGGAGATTTTCTCTGTTACGAAAACTCTTTCAATGCCGCCAAGGAGACCATAGAATGTCCTGCTTTTCCCAAATATGTAGAAATGTTGAATGCGGAAATTGAGCAGGAAGCAATGATTGCAGCCGAGATTGCCAGAGACAGTTCTCAGGACAGTCAGAGTTCTGCTTCATTGAGTCAGGATCCACTAGGAGGACCTGTTATCGAAAATGAAGCTGCCACTGCTATGAATGAAGTGGAAAGAGCCATGGCACATGCTCAGGAGGATGCGGTTAACTTAGAAGAGTTGGAAAGACAACTCAACGTTGAGCAGAGGAAAATATATGACGAAGTTACCATGCAAATTGATCATGGATTAAGTCATTACAAAAAAGAGTGCTCATGTACGTCGTTGAAGCCTGTCCGACTCTACGTGAGTGGAGAAGCGGGAACTGGAAAAAGTTTCCTTATTAAAGCAATTTCATGTTATTTGCAGGAAAGGACAGAGTCATCGCTGTCTTGTGTTGTCACCGCTCCAACTGGACTGGCAGCACATAACATTAAAGGGATTACTTTACATCGTTTACTGATGCTGCCAGTGGAGCATGACAACAAATTACAATATCACAAGCTATCTGGAGATGCTTGTTTTGAAGTTTCAAGAATCTTGAGGAAAATGAAACTTCTTATCATTGACGAAGTAAGCATGGTTTCCAATGTCATGCTTGCCTTTGTGCATTTGAGAATGCAAGAAGTTCTCAAAACAGAGTATGATGTGTTATTTGGTGGCAAACACATCATTGTTTTCGGAGATCTTCTGCAGCTGACACCAGTGAAAGGGCAACCTGTGTTCAAAATGCTCACGCATGAAGATACCAGGAAGTGCCTAGGCAGCATTGGCAACGTCAATATATGGTTAAACTTCAATTATGCTGAACTGCATGAAAATATGCGTCAGGCGAAGGATGAAGTTTACAAGACTATTCTACAAGATGTTAGAATTGGAAAAGTGACCGAGCATGGGAAAGAAGCTTTACATGCACGATTACTGTCAAATTTATATCCAGAACAAGATGTTGTGCCTGAGAATATTTTTCAGAAAATTACTGAGAAGAAATCTGGAATATGTTTGATGCCAACTCTTGCAGAATGTGCCAAATTCAACAACAAAATGTTGCATTTAGAAAAGCAAGAGATTGTGAAACTGGAAGCTATTGACAGAGTAGAGCATATGGGATCAACAATTATTTTGTCTGAGAATCTGAAAACAAAATTGGATTCATTAGAGAAGAGTATATCTAAAACTGCAGGTTTTGAAAAGACTCTGAATGTGTGCTTGAACTGCCGTATAATTTTAAGAAGGAATTTACATGTTGAAAGAGGTCTGGTAAATGGATCAATGGGTAATGTTGTTGATTTTGTAAAATACAGAAATAGAGATGGAATTGAATTTAAAAAAATTAAATTTGATGGCATTGAGGAAGTACAGCTAATTGGTCGTTGTTCTGCTAGATTTTTGCTTGTAAAAGACTTATATGTTCGCCGTAAGCAGTTTCCTGTTTGCTTAGCATATGCGGTGACAATCCATAAATCGCAAGGTTTAAGTGTAGACAGTGCATTGGTGAATATTGGCAGTTCTGTGTTCAAGGAGGGTATGGCATATGTGGCATTGTCACGAGTTAGAACTTTATCGGGATTGTACTTGATTGAGTGTGATGTCACAAGCATTTGTGCGGATCTAGATTGTGTTAAGGAATACAATAGGTTAAGAAGAGAGTATGCACCACATTTGCCTCAATATCCTTTGTTTGAGAAACGTGTGGTAGGCCGGAAACGAAGAAATGTGACCAATACTGGGGAGGTTGTAGCAAAAAGACGAAAAGTCGATGAACCTGAAATTATAAGCAGAAACAAAAAGGATTCTGTTGAAGATGTTGTTGGTTTTCAATTTGAAAACAGTTCTGGTGTCAACTGCTATGCTAATGTAGTGGTTAATGTTTTGTTTTCTCTAGAAAATGTAAAAGAAGAGATTGTGGTCAATTCTGATCAAAGATTTTGCAGTTTGTTAAATTCTGTCTTAGAAAAATGTAGCACTGATAGAACAAACATAGAAAGTGTGTCTGAAATTCGAAATCTGTTAGACAGATGTGCAGGCCAAACACAATTCTCTCAAAATATTCAGCAAGATTGTCAGGAGTTTTTAATGTATATGCTTGATGTATTGCATGCTGAAGGTGCAGATGTAGATCAGCTGTTTGGGCTTTCTTATCAATGGCAGCATGACTGCGAGAACTGTATGGTATCAAGTACTACTAGTGTAGACTCAGAAAGATTTATATATTTAACTTTGCCAGACAGTAAATCAGTCTCCTTTATTAAGCTAGTAAAAGCAGCTGATCACAACATGGAGTGTAGCCAATGTAAATCTGAAATGATGTCCACATTATTTATACAAACATATGGCCAGTATGTCATTTTAATGTTCCAACGATGTAGGCCTGATGGAACAAAATTGACAACTTTAATTAAAAATTTTGTAGCTTCGCAGTTGTCAATATCAGGAAGGACTTTTGTAACTGCAGCAATTATATATCATGACGGTCCTTCAATAACATCAGGACATTACACAGCTTATTTAAAGTCTAGAAATGGCTGGTCATTCTGCAATGATTCTGTTTTAATTTTCACAAAAAAATTGCCGTATGACCTTAAAAACTCTTACCTGGTGTTTTTAAAACCAAAATTTTAGGGAAAGAATCTCGGGATGTGCTCTGAGGAATTTCAAGAAGTTCTAATGGCTCCTACACGATTTGGCCTTGAGGATAAGTGTAGTTCAGAGACGTAACTTCTAACCATAAGACTGGACGTCATGGAGAAATAGGTGCACTTTGAATGAGTTCAGAAAAACGATTTCTTTTTATAAGCTAATTGAAGCAGCCAATCAAAACATAGAGTAGAGGGAATGTAAGTCTGCAATGCTGTCTACTGTTTTACATTGCTTTGTGATTAAAAGTGATGTAGAGAATTAAATAATTGTAGTAGTCATAGAGGTAGTGTAAGTCTGCTTCATAGTAAGCAGTATCAGTGTCATAGGAAATGTAGAACATGACTGAGGAAGAAGGGGAAGATATTACTAGTCCAGGATTGTGAAAATGATCTTCAACATTTTAATTCTGAAAGTTGCGGAAATGCCAAATGACGGGATTGGCTTACAAGAAATCCAAGAGTTATAAATGGCTCTGACAAGATTTGGCCTTGTGGAAACTTGTGGTAGAGAGCAAGAAGTCATTTATTGTATGTAACATGTTTTTCAAAACGATGGAGGTTTTCTTTCAGAAAGTGGCGGGCTGAAAGTAATAACAGCACAACAGAGTGTAAGCTGTTCATAGGACATCCTTTGACGTCATGGAAAGTAAGTTAACTTTAAGGAGTTCTGAATTCTGATTTGTTATGTTGTATGGGTTTTTTAAACACAATCATTTTGATTGTGTTTTTTTTCCCCCGCTGTTATATGATGAATACCTTCAAGTCACTGTTTTTAGTGAAATTTGATACATTCTGAGAACAGCAAAAATAAACCATTTAACATGTATAATTAATTCTGTACTGTTTCCATTTATGATGTACATTTAGAACTGTGTAGGAGGCATGGAGAAGGAGAGGCTTCTGTAAGTGTCAAAGTTCTTGCATACAGTGCTCATATTCTACGTAGTCTTTCATATGATAGACTACATTTCCACAATGAGATACCTAAGCAAAGGAAACACAGGTCATATGATTGTGGAATGAGCAAAAAAATTTGCATGTTTTTCAATTATATTACCTGTGTTTCCTAACATTACACACCACATTGTGTAGATGAGGTTTAGGCCTGTTCCTGGAGACAGAGGAGGTCTGACATTTGTTCAAGAGTGCAGTGGACATTAATCACTTCGTTGGTAGGCCTCCACATGTATTATGTCCTCTGTTCTCTTCAAACAACTCGAAATTTCATTTGGAACCCTGAGTAGGTCTCACCTCAAACAAACCTCTGGATAGGACACATCTTATTGGCATCCTGAAGCAATCATTTAAAATGTTAGTGTCTTGCGACACTTTTCTGAGACAACAGCAGTGCAAAAGATGCACCATGTTTTAAGATAGGCCTCACTTCATCTGCATCAAGATACTGTTAGTTTAAAATGTATATCTTTAGGACTGTGTAGGGGGCCTGGAGAAGCAGAAGCTTCTGTCAGTGTCAAAGTTGTTGAAAAACTGTTTGTCCTTCAATCTTTTCCCTTGTCTTTTGTAATTTTTAAATACATGTTTTAATATTTTTCAAATGTCTGTTCTCTCTTTCACAGATTGAAAGTATAAAAACAAAAAGTGAGTAATTTAACGACAATTATAAGGTAAATGTTTTGTATTCTTTTCGTTACATTTCTATCACATTCACCTACTATTAGTTCCACAGCTTTATTTCTTTAACCCTCAGTTTCCTGCCTTTGCTACTTTCCTCATTCCTTTCTCTTTTACCTACTTACTCAACTCCTTCCACTCTTTTTCTCAGTCCCTCTCTTCTCATAGTCCCTCACTCTTGTTCACTCACTCCGTCTCTATTACTCTTAGTGTCTTTGACTGATCACTTTTTCACTACTTGTTCATAATGCTTTCTCTGTGTAGTTGAAGCACACTAAGGGGCATATTATGTGTACAGCCAATAAAATTATTGCTGTTTTTATTGGCAGAAAACTGGTGCAAAAGTGGTTTTAGCGGCAGTTTTCTGCCGCAAAAGCGGCTTTGGTGACATATTTCTGCCGATAAAAGCTGCAAAACTTTTATTGCCTATGTTGATGATATGGCTCTATGTTATTTACATTTCTTTGCTGTTTCAATTAATCTTTTTCTGTTATTTTTTGTTTTCTGTTTTCTATTTTTTCTCTCTGTTATTCCCCATGTTTTAATCTTATTTTGAACATTCACTCACATTCTCCAAGAAACTCTTCTTTGTTATTGTTCTACTCTCTTTTTTTTCTTTCACTTCCTTATCTATTTTGTTTTCCACAATTATACCCTCTTCCGTCTTTTCTTCGGTAAATAGATCTATTAAACAGTATCTCTGGTTTACTCCCTATAGCTGTCTTTCTTTTAACATCACTCTCTGTTTACTTTCCTTATACTTACTCTTCTTTTTTTTTTTTTTTTTTAATTTTTTGGTTCGCTCCCGGTTCGCGAACCGGGAAGCGAACTGGGAAGCGAACTAAAAGAAATAGAGCTTGCTAGAGTGCTAAACATTCTAGCAATTTTTTTTGAAAGGGGAGGTAGTTCTGAAAATAACTTTTTTTAATGTTTTTGTTGTTTTATATATTTTTTGTATTTTTTGAACATTTTTTGTTTTTTTTGTATTTTTTGAACAATTTTATATTTTTTTGGTTTTTTTGGGGGGGGAAACAACAAAAAACAGGCATTGAAAAGGGCTCAACAGGAGCAAAAAAAAAATTACTGTGTGGGGCGGTTAGGGCAATTATGATTGTTATAAGCCAGGTTGATGGAATTAATACTCATGTTGCCACATGATATCAATGCACCGCAGTGCAGACAAGTAAATTTCATATGCCCAAAATTATCCTGGATGTTTGGCACGGTTTCCCGTGCCTCTGCTGCTGTCAATGATATTAACGAGGTTGACCTGGCCACAGGAGTTGCTGTTGGGTTTTGTTCCATGTCACGAATTTCCGCCCGGCTGTAATTGAGTGGATGCCAACTGCTCATGTGCCGATGCATGGTATAGTTCCCATAGCTATACTTTTTATCAGTCCCTCTTGATAATTTGTCTTTGCAAATGAGGCAGGTGACATACCTCGCATTCACTTTCTTCTGCCCTGGAGGGAGTGAAAAAAACTGCCAAATGAAACTGGCTTTCCTATGGGAAACCCGGGGCACCTCTTCCAAGAACTGTGGTCCTTCTCTCTCCTCTTCCTCTATTTCTTCCTCTTCCTCCTCTGTGTTGGTGATGACCTGGGGAGGTGGTCCTCTCTTCCCATGAGGAGGTGGAGGTGGTGGTGGGGGTGCACCAGCTGAAGCAAGTACTGAAGCCATTGCTCTATTATGAATAAAGGTCTTCCTCTCACAATGATGAAAGTCAGAGTGAGGAAAGAAGGAGGGGTTTTCATCATTTGGGAAAAACAATAGTTCTAAACCAATGAAAAGTGTTATTTTTAGGTCACCTGACCTAGCCTTACATGATTATGAAACCAAAAGTTAAATGAACCAATGAAAGGTTTTATTAACAAGTCACATGACCTCTCACGCTTATGTTACGCGCTGCGGAACGCGCCCCAGATCGCTTCCGGGTCGCTGCGCTTCGCGCCTCGTTTCGCGCACCGGAGCACTTCCGGGTGCGCTAACGCGGTGCGTCATAAGACGCATTACGCGGCAATGCGATACGTCGCGCTTTCGCGACGCGCCGCGGATCGCTTCCGGGGAGCTGCGCTTCGCGCCTCGGTTCGCGCCCCGGAGCACTTCCGGGTGCGCAAATGCAGCGCGTCATAAGACGCATTACGCGACAACGTGATACGTCGCGCTTCCGCGACGCGTCACGATGTTGATTTCTAACGCGGCAGTTGCGCTAACGGAACGTTTACCGGTTCGCGGACCGGGTCGCGGCATCAAATTGAGCTAACGGAAAGCTTCCCGGTTCGCGAACCGGGAGCGAAACAAAAAAATATTTTAAAAAAATTATTAATAAACATATAAAATATATTTTTGGATTTAAAGAAGAATACATTTTACAGCTACAGATATTAGCTTTTAAAAAACCAATGAAATTCACTGAAAAAAACATAGGTTATAGACCATATATAGTTAGGAATTAGCATTTACAAAACCTTGAAAATTCACTGAAAAAACCATAGGTTATAGACCATATATAGAATTAGCATTTAAAAAACCTTATTTTACTCACACAAAACCATTGAAATTCCATATATAGTTAGTTGCACTAACTATATATCGCGCACCCGCAATCCACTGCTGATGATGTCACATATTACATCATTCATGACATGGTCAGTGACATCACTGATGACATCACTGATGACATCTCAAATGACATCACGGATGACATCACTGATGACATCTCATTTGACATCAATGACCACATCACTGATGATATCATTCATGTGACAATACAATGCATCTCCTCACATTTTAATATAACCTCTGTTACACTCAGTGTTAAATACAGAGTATAATTTTTGAAACCATTGACACACCAATACTAGTTACTACATACGCACTCACTGATTCCTACGTCTACACACACATTCACTCATTCACCCATACAATCATTCATACATACAATCAATCATCTTTACAACACTATCATATGCACTCATACACCTATACAGACACTCACACTCTGCCACTCATCCATGGAGTTACTCACACACCTAGTCAGTCCTGTAAAGAATCAATCACACTTCCATTTTCTAATCTATACAGTTAAACATAGAGCACCTTACGTTTTCAACCATATACTAACACATACTTACTCTCTTATACAATCATTGATACAAGTACACATTGATCTGCACAGAGTCACACACCTCCCAGCCAGCCACACAGTCACACACACTCAGTCTCCCATGCAAATACTTGGGCAATCAATCAATAACCCATATAGTTACTCATATAGCTACTGATCAACACATGCTGCAGTTTACAGAACAACAGACATAATGATGCACAAATTAAGACAGTTTAGTCACTAACCCATGCACTCAGTGAGACACATTTAATCACTCACTCATACATTCAGTCATGCACCTACTAAATCCTTCGTCCAGACACTTATACTTCCACTCATTCTTCAATATGTAAGACATATTTTAACTTTACAGAAACACACAGTCACTGGATGTTGTCATCAGTGATGTCATCCGTCATGTCATTTGAGATGTCATCAGTGATGTCATCAGTGATGTCACTGACCATGTCATGAATGATGTAATATGTGACATCATCAGCAGTGGATTGCGGGTGCGCGATATATAGTTAGTGCAACTAACTATATATGGAATTTCAATGGTTTTGTGTGAGTAAAATAAGGTTTTTTAAATGCTAATTCCTAACTATATATGGTCTATAACCTATGGTTTTTTCAGTGAATTTCATTGGTTTTTTAAAAGCTAATATCTGTAGCTGTAAAATGTATTCTTCTTTAAATCCAAAAATATATTTTATATGTTTATTAATAATTTTTTTTAAAAATATTTTTTTTTCTTCCCTCCCGCTTCGCGAATCGGGAAGCTTCCCGTTAGCTGGCCTTGATGCCGCGAAATAGTCCGCAAACCGGTAAACGTTCCTTTAACGCAACTGCCGCGTTACAAAACATAGTGACGCCTCGCGTCCGCATGACATTTCACGTTGTCGCGTGATACGTCATATGACGTGCTACGTTAGCGAACTGGTACGCGAAGTGAGGCGCGAAGCGCAGGTTCCCGGAAGCAAACCGGTTAGGCGGCGCAAAGCGCGTAACGTAAACACAGCAGGTCATGTGACTTGGTAATAACACTTTTCATTGGTTCATTTCACTTTTGGTTTCCTAATGATGTAACACTAGGTCATGTAATGTAAAATTAACACTTTTCATTGGTTGAGAACTATTGTTTTTCCCAAATGATGAAAACCCCTCCTTCTTTCCTCACTCTGACTTTCATCTTTGTGAGAGAAAGACCCTTTGTTACCAGTGAGCAATGGCTTCTTTAGTAGCTTCAGCTGGTGCTTCCCCACCACCTCCACCACCTCCAAAGAAGAGAGGACCACCTGCTGAAGTTATCATTCAGCAAGAGGAGGAAGAAGAGGAAGAAGAGGAAGAGGAGGAAGAGCAGGAAGAGAGGCAGTTTTTGCCTGAGGAGCCCAGGAGGTCTCACCGGAAAGAAAACTTCATTTGGCAATTTTTTTAATTTCCCAAAGGCGAGAAAAAAGTAAATGCAAGATACGTAACTTGCCTTATATGTCAAGATAGACTGTCCAGAGGGACCGAGAAGAAATACAGTTACGGAAACTACACAATGCATCGCCATATGACTAGGTGGCATCCTAACAACTACAGTGCTGCACAGTTTCGTAACGAACTAGATAATCCCCCTATTATGGCCAGAAGATCTGTTGTACCCGAAGTGACGGGACCAGAGGGCAGGGAGATGGTGCCAAATATACAACTGAGATTTGGGGAAGTAAAACAAGTCTGCGTACTTTGCAATGGATTCATTTGCTACAGAGAAAGTAGCATCACTCTGATCAACAGAGCTATTGACAATCATCTTCCAATTTGTCCGAAACGCCGCAAACAATAAATTCTTTTTTTTTTGTTGCTCCTGTTGAGCCCTTTACAATGAATCGTTTTCGTTTCCCCCCCTAAAAAAACCAAAAAAAAAATAAAACCGTTCAGAAAAATATAAAAAAAGTAAAAAAAATTCAGAAAAAAATAAAAAAAATATAAAACAACAAAAACAATTAAAAAAAAAGTTCTTTTCAGAACTACCTCCCCGTTATTAAAAAATTGGTAGAATATTTGGAACTCTGCCAACCTCTATTTCTCTTAGTTCGCTTCCCAGTTCGCTCGCCGGTACGCGAACCGGGAGCGAACCAAAACATTTTTTTTTAAAAAAAGAACAGTAAGTATAAGGGAAGGAAACAGACAGTTATGTTAAAAGAAAGACAGCTATAGGGGAGTAAACTAGAGATACTATTACCCGTAATACACTGCTGATGATGTCACATATTACATCATTCATGACATGGTCAGTGACATCATCAGCAGAGGATTGCGGGTAACATTATCCCTAGTTTACTCCCTATAGCTGTCTTTCTTTTAACATAACTGTCTGTTTCCTTCCCTTATACTTACTGTTCCTTTTAAAAAAATTTTTTTAGATCAGTCAGAAACAGTGAAAGTAATAGAGACAGAGTGAGTGACCAAGAGTGAAGAAGTATGAGAAGAGAGGGACTAAGAAAATTAGTGAAGGAGTAGAGTAATTAAGTAATAGACAAAGGAATGAGCGAAGTAGCAAAGGCAGGAAAGTGATTCTTAAAGAAATAAAGCAGTGGAACTAATAGAAGTTAAATGTGATAGAAATATAACAAAAAGAGTACAAAACATTTACCTTATAATTGTCGTTAAGTTACTCATTTGTTCTTTTTATACTAAAAAATCTGTGAAAGAGAGAACAAACATTTGAAAAATATTAAAACATGTTTTTAATAAATTAGAAAAAACAAGGGAAAAGATTGAAGGACAAATAGTTTTTCAAGAACTTTGACACTTACAGAAGCCTCTGCTTCTCCATGCCCCTACACAGTCCTAAAAATATACATTTTAAACTAATAGTATCTTGATGCAGATGAAGTGAGTCCTATCTTGCAACATTGTGCATCTTTTGCATGACTGCTGCATCGGTTTCATGTGGCATTGTTTTTTTACAGCATGACACATCTGCCTAGATTCATCATTTTATAATTTTGTCGCCTCATACCAAATCTTTTCAACCGCGACTGCGTCACTAAAGTGACGCACAGTGGCGCAAAAGAGGCATACACCTATCATAAATCTGTCCCTAACATGTTAAATAATTGATTCAGGATGACAATAAGGTGTGGCCTATCCAGAGGTTTGTTTAAGGTGAGGCCTACTCAGGGTTGCAGATCAAATTTACACTTATTGAAGAATACAGAGAAGAAAATACATGTGCAGGCCTACCAACCAAGTGTGTCATGTCGACTGCACTCTTGGACAAATGTTAGACCTCCTCTGTCTCCAGGAACAGGCCTAAACCTCATCTACACAATGTGATGTGTAATGTTAAGAAACACAGGTAATATAATTGAAAAACGTGCAATTGTTTTTCCTCATTCCACAATCATATCACCTGTGTTTCCTTTGCTTAGGTATCTCATTGTGGAAATGTAGTCTATCATATGAAAGACTACGTAGAATATGAGCACTGTATGCAACAACTTTGACACTTACAGAAGCCTCACCTTCTCCATGCCTCCTACACAGTTCTACATGTACATCATAAATGCAAACAGAACAGAATTAATTATACATATTAAATGGTTTATTTTTGCTGTTCTCAGAATGTATCAAATTTCACTAAAAACAGTGACTTGAAGGTATTCATCATATAACAGCGGGGAAAAAAAAACACAATCAAAATGATTGTGTTTAAAAAACCCATACAACATAACAAATCAGAATTCAGAACTCCTTAAAGTTAACTTACTTTCCATGACGGCGAAGGATGTCCTATGAACAGCTTACACTCTGTTGTGCTGTTATTACTTTCAACCCGCCACTTTCTGAAAGAAAACCTCCATTGTTTTCAAAAACATGTTACATACAATAAATGACTTCTCGCTCTCTACCACAGGTTTCCACAAGGCCAAATCGTGTCTGAGCCATTTATAACTCTTAGAATTCTTGTAAGCCAATCCCGTCATGTTGTATTTCCGCAACTTTCACAATTAAAATGTTCAAGATCATTTTCACAATCCTGGACTAGTAATATCTTCCTCTTCTTGCTCAATCATGTTCTACATTTCCTATGACACTGATACTGCTTACTATGAAGCAGACTTACACTACCTTTATGACTACTACAATTATTTAATTCTCTACATCACTTTTAATCACAAAGCAATGTAAAACAGTAGACAGCATTGCAGACTTACATTCCCTCTACTCCATGTTTTGATTGGCTGCTTCAATTAGCTTATAAAAAGAAACAGTTTTTCTGAACTCATTCAAAGTGCACGTATTTCTCCATGACGTCCAGTGTTATGGTAAGAAGTTATGTCTCTGTACTACACTTATCCTCAAGGCCAAATCGTGTAGGAGCCATTAGAACTTCTTGAAATTCCTCAGAGCACATCCCGAGATTCTTTCCCTAAAATTTTGTTTTTAAAAACACCAGGTAAGAATTTTTAAGGTCATACGGCAATTTTTTTTTGAAAATTAAAACAGAATCATTGCAGAATGACCAGCCATTTCTAGACTTTAAATAAGCTGTGTAATGTCCTGATGTTATTGAGGACCGTCATGATATATAATTGCTACAGTTACAAAAGTCCTTCCTGATATTGACAACTGTGAAGCCACAAAATTTTTAATTAAAGTTGTCAATTTTGTTCCATCAGGCCTACATCGTTGGAACATTAAAATGACATACTGGCCATATGTTCGTATAAACAATGTGGACATCATTTCAGATTTACATTGGCTACACTCCATGTTGTGATCAGCTCCTTTTACTAGCTTATTAAAAGAGACTGATTTACTGTCTGGCAAAGTTAAATATATAAATCTTTCTGAGTCTACACTAGTAGTACTTGATACCCTACAGTTCTCGCAGTCATGCTGCCATTGATAAGAAAGCCCAAACAGGTGATCTACATCTACACCTTCATCATGCAATACATCAAGCATATACATTAAAAACTCCTGACAATCTTGCTGACTATTTTGAGAGAATTGTGTTTGGCCTGAACATCTGTCTAACAGATTTCGAATTTCAGACACACTTTCTATGTTTGTTCTATCAGTGCTACATTTCTCTAACACAGAATTTAACAAACTGCAAAATCTTTGATCAGAATTGACCACAATCTCTTCTTTTACATTTTCTAGAGAAAACAAAACATTAACCACTACATTAGCATAGCAGTTGACACCAGAACTGTTTTCAAATTGAAAACCAACAACATCTTCAACAGAATCCTTTTTGTTTCTGCTTATAATTTCAGGTTCATCGACTTTTCGTCTTTTTGCTACAACCTCCCCAATATTGGTCACATTTCTTCGTTTCCGGCCTACCACACGTTTCTCAAACAAAGGATACTGAGGCAAATGTGGCGCATACTCTCTTCTTAACCTATTGTATTCCTTAACACAATCTAGATCGGCACAAATGTTTGTGACATCACACTCAATCAAGTACAATCCCGATAAAGTTCTAACTCGTGACAATGCCACATATGCCATACCCTCCTTGAACACAGAACTGCCAATATTCACCAATGCACTGTCTACACTTAAACCTTGCGATTTATGGATTGTCACCGCATATGCCAAGCAAACAGGAAACTGCTTACGACGAACATATAAGTCTTTTACAAGCAAAAATCTAGCAGAACAACGATCAATTAGCTGTACTTCCTCAATGCCATCAAATTTAATTTTTAAAAATTCAATTCCATCTCTATTTCTGTATTTCACAAAATCAACAACATTACCCATTGATCCATTTACCAGACCTCTTTCAACATGTAAATTCCTTCTTAAAATTATACGGCAGTTCAAGCACACATTCAGAGTCTTTTCAAAACCTGCAGTTTTAGATATACTCTTCTCTAATGAATCCAATTTTGTTTTCAGATTCTCAGACAAAATAATTGTTGATCCCATATGCTCTACTCTGTCAATAGCTTCCAGTTTCACAATCTCTTGCTTTTCTAAATGCAACATTTTGTTGTTGAATTTGGCACATTCTGCAAGAGTTGGCATCAAACATATTCCAGATTTCTTCTCAGTAATTTTCTGAAAAATATTCTCAGGCACAACATCTTGGTCTGGATATAAATTTGTCAGTAATCGTGCATGTAAAGCTTCTTTCCCATGCTCGGTCACTTTTCCAATTCTAACATCTTGTAGAATAGTCTTGGAAACTTCATCCTTCGCCTGACGCATATTTTCATGCAGTTCAGCATAATTGAAGTTTAACCATATATTGACGTTGCCAATGCTCCCTGGACACTTCCTGGTATCTTCATGCGTGAGCATTTTGAACACAGGTTGCCCTTTCACTGGTGTCAGCTGCAGAAGATCTCCGAAAACAATGATGTGTTTGCCACCAAATAACACATCATACTCTGTTTTGAGAACTTCTTGCATTCTCAAATGCACAAAGGCAAGCATGACATTGGAAACCATGCTTACTTCGTCAATGATAAGAAGTTTCATTTTCCTCAAGACTCTAGAAACTTCAAAACAAGCATCTCCCGATAGCTTGTGATATTGTAATTTGTTGTCATGCTCCACTGGCAGCATCAGTAAACGATGTAAAGTAATCCCTTTAATGTTATGTGCTGCCAGTCCAGTTGGAGCGGTGACAACACAAGACAGCGATGACTCTGTCCTTTCCTGCAAATAACATGAAATTGCTTTAATAAGGAAACTTTTTCCAGTTCCCGCTTCTCCACTCACGTACAGTCGAACAGGCTTCAACGACGTACATGAGCACTCTTTCTTGTCATGACTTAATCCATGATCAATTTGCATGGTAACTTTGTCATATATTTTCCTCTGCTCAACGTTGAGTTGTCTTTCCAACTCTTCTAAGTTAACCGCATCCTCCTGAGCATGTGCCATTGCTCTTTCCACTTCATTCATAGCAGTGGCAGCTTCATTTTCGATAACAGGTCCTCCTAGTGGATCCTGACTCAATGAAGCAGAACTCTGACTGTCCTGAGAACTGTCTCTGGCAATCTCCGCTGCAATCGTTGCTTCCTGCTCAATTTCCACATTCAACATTTCTACATATTTGGGAAAAGCAGGACATTCTATGGTCTCCTTGGCAGCATTGAAAGAGTCTTCATAACAGAGGAAATCTCCAAGCAGTTCTTCTTCTGCACGCCAAGGCTTAAAAAGTTGCAAAAGTGCTAAATAGAAAAACTCCTTTTTTTCAGGAGATTCGCCACTCAATTTTCGATGGTTTATCAAGTGGCATTTTCTTTGCTTCACCAGACATCCCTCACTTCCTATTACAGCATACACTCCTTTCTCAGTATCTTCTTTGATGTTCCTCTTGAATATGTAATTTTGCAGAACCTCATACAGACAAACATTCTCGAGGTGACTGCTTCGATTTGGATAATATGTATCCAACATGTTGCTCTTCAAAATGTCGGTACTGTTTGGCTCCTTTTCCGCCAAATACTCAATTTCCCGCACAGGTTTGAGAACTCGATTACGCGTTGCAGCAAGACCAAGACTCGCCCAAACGATACTCCTGGACTTGGCATAGAGACTTGCTGAAGACAACCGGTCAGAACATTCGTAAGCTCCGATTTCTCGATGCGACAACATCTTCAGACTGAAACTGTACAACTTCTTGCTGAGGCTCTTTTCATGGGAAATGTCCTCCCACATATCCTTCAATTCTGTCTTCTCTTTTTTGGTGATGTAAGATGTCACATACCGAGCCACAGCCATACAGTTATCAGCCACAAACTGTATATCCATGTTAGCATTCCACATGGACAAAATCACCGGGTTGTAGTCTTTGATGTACTTAGACTCTTCGTTCCTCTTCAAATTGTATGTGTTTTTAGGTGATTTCTTCATCACATTATGTCGCAGCGAAGACATCAAACTGTTCACTCTTCCTTTAGAAATCACCGGTCGTGGAAAGCCGAAACGACATTTGGTGTAGAACTTGTCTTTGTTTCGGAATTTACGACGACAGTACTTTCCACATCGATGGCTTTGGAAACGTAGAACTTTTTCTCTTAGGCTTTTTTTCTCCTTTGCGTTTGGAACAGCACACGTAGAATACTGTTCTATAAAACTCATCACTGAGTCTTCTGGATCCGTTCCAAATTTAGGTGCATCCTTGATCCACAGCAACATATGTATATGAGGAGCACCTCTTGCTTGGTACTCCTTTCTCCAGAAGAAATCTAACACCTCTCCAAGAGGTGGATTCTTCTTATTCATGATGAAAGACATCATACCTTCAAATCTATGATTGAAGTACCTACATACATTGACTGGATCCAAAGAGCACAGTTCTCCGGGTGTCTTGAATTCGATGTTTTCTACGTTAGCATTTGCCTCTCGTAGAAATTCAAGTAAGTCTTCCCAGCCATACTCAGCACAGCTCAGAGTGAGGAACCATGTGGGAGTTCCTAAGTTCCTCAGCATACATTTTAAATCACCATGACGACGGTACCAGTACTCATTAGTACCACGCTGACACGCCATGAGATTAATCAGGTGAGAATCCAAAATACTGTCTTGGACATTGACTTTATCCATAAAGTCACTTGCCGAGATGTTTTGCATGTGTATACCACTTTTCAAGATGTGGTTCACTGCATATGACAGTCCAGACAGATCGCTTTCAAACAGGAGATGAAACAAATAAGGAATGCATTGTCGAAACCTAGCATCTCCTGCATACAATCGCAAAGTCCGGTATTCAGAAGCAGGAATTTGATGAGGTCGCTCATCATATCTTCCTCCCTGACCTGTTGGAAAAAGCTGTGGGAAACACCGAGCTTCCAAACTTTCCTCCCAAACACTAATGGGACTCCCTTTGGCTTGTTTCATTTGAAACAACTCAATAGCATTCCCCATGACTTCCTTGGAATGCAAAGGATGAACACTATAATGTTCATATATTTCTTCACTAGTACAGGGTTCTACTTTCTCAATTTGACCAGCACACAAATCGCTATCCTCTTCCTCACTTACTTCCTCTTCTGCAACATATACATTTTTATAGTATTTATTATTTTTTTTCAAATACAATGTTGCCCTTTTGACTTTCCTAACATCTACTAAATCTTGCCATATTTTCTTATTCTTTGTCGGAACCCCATTAACTAAGATAACCAGAGGTTCCTCTTCCACTTTTTCTACTCCAATTGTGTTAATGTTTTTCTTGAAATCTAGAGGCAAATAAACAACTCTTCCCTTTAATCCTCTCTGTAAATCTGATGGAGGCAATTTCCCTGTCTTTGGCTCCATTCTTACAATAGCCTGAAAGGGATGGATACTTTGAATCAAAATAGATTCATAAGTATTTAAATCCTTCAATTCAGAAGGAATCTCAACCAATTCCAGATTATTATGAACTGCTCTAGCAGGCATCTGGTTTTGATTTAATTTGTTACAACAATAAGTACACACACGTTGATCCAATCCCAAATCAAAACAATTTTCTACCATCAAGTATGTTGTAAAATCCTTCCATTCACTATTATTTTCCCTTTCACTTTTTGCATATAAATCCACTAACTTAGTCTGATTCTTATAATAAGTGCGTCGACAACACACACAAGTGAAATTTGGCCTCTCACTTGATTTCACCTCAAACGTCGTAATTTCCCTCTGGAAATTATCTGTACTGGAAACCTGTACACTATCTTCCACATTACTCTCTTCTTCTTGGTCAATTTCAACATTCTCCTCTTTACTTCCAAAGTAACAAAAGTCAATTTCTTCACATATATTCTTCACATCTATTTCAGAACCATGCAAAAGAGCAGCGCATAATTGTTTAAGCATAATTGCTGGACTCTTAGCATAATACAACATTCTAACTAATTTCCTCACTTTATTATGATGCACTGCTAGCATCCTGAAATGATGAAAAACACTCTGGCATACTCTCCTGGAAAGACAAGCCAGTGAATGACCATGCAAACCTATCACTTCTCTCACTCTGCAAGGATCTAATTCTTGCAACAACTTCATTTTCTGCTTCAAACTTTTCTTATTAAATGACCGTATAAAATCACAAAGCAAATTGATGGAATCCTGTCGTACACTGCAAATACTACTACACTTCCAGGTGTACACAGGACCCTTAGGACGTCTCCCTAAAACCTCATTACCTAACACCTCTTCTATCTCTGTTGTCACAAGTTTTTCTTTTTCAACTGGACAACCATCTTTCACTTCATAACCTCGACCACTGGTGTCAACTGCATGCACCAAATCATTATCCTGGAAATAACTCTCCTCATTAAAAAATGCCTCAGAGCTTGAACTATGCATCCATTCTCCAGAAAAAACTTCACAAAAATTACTACGATTAACTATTCTCTTCCATCTACTATTTCTTTTGAAATCATAAATTGCCTTGTTTAGCTTCCTAATTCTATTGATTGTCAAAATAAATAACTTACGTTTAATTTCAAATGCCTGATCAATAACTTTCTCAACTATTTTTTTTCTCTTATAAAAAACCACTTTCTGTTGACCTTTCTTAATATTTTTTAACAAATTGCCAATTATCCTGTTGCGGAACATTCGTTTACGAATGTCCCTAAACTGTTGTTTCCTTCTACTTTCATGCATAGAGTTATCTCTTACTCTAGCAGTAAAATTTTTCATTGGCCTTTCCTTTCCGTTTGAATTGCTTCTCCTTTTCTGGACTGAAACATTTTCTGTAGTAATATTTTTTTTACCACAGATATTTCTTATGAATGTTTTTGTACTCTTACCCGGTGCTTTCTTGGTGACTTGACAAATCTTTTTGTTAGAGGACTGCTGCTTTTTTTCATTCACCTGCTGTCTTTGACGTTTTGCAGCCTTTCTCACTCTTTCTTTGGTTGGCATGCTGAAATCTTGAAATGATCTGCAGTTGAATCTGTGGTAAAATATAATAAAAAATGTTATTAACCACTATTACCCAACAGTAAATCAATAACAGTCATCAAAAACTTAACACATTACTTAACATTTTTACATAGAAGATTTTTTTGTGCATGGCAAATTTAGAATACAGAAATAGCAGAAAAGAAATGGAATTTATATTCCTTTTACCTGTGCTGTTTTATATGTGAATCTGATCTAATTTTATGAGCATATTTTAATATTTTATTGAAGGCACTACACATAACCTGTTTTTGAAGGTGTCTTTATTTTTAAATTAAACGGTTTATATTTTTACTTTTTATTTATTATAAATTTATAAAATAAATGTTTATAGTTCCATAGGCTCAAGCACGTCAGCTTCCCATCCTATGTCATACAATTCTGACAAATCTGCATCCTCATCACGTTCTTCTTCATCCTCAGGATTTAAATCATCCAAAGGATCAACATCCACTGATGTTTCAATTACAAGTTCAATGATGAGGTCGAAATCAATTAATTGCTGATTGTCACTCATGTTGATGTTGTCTTTATCTTTAAAGAAAGATAACAACAATGAGATGTTGCAGAGTAAGAGACAAATCTCAGAGATTATAATAGTAAAATTGTTTAACAAGAGTAACATTTTGCAGCTATTATTTAACCATGTCCAGTGATGCTGAGTAGGCAGCCGCGGGCTGTGGAGGAAGTTACGGTGGGGCAGGGAGGCGGGAAGGGGGAGGGGCAGGGTGGAGGGACCTAAAAACTGGCATATGGATAATTGCAGGTAAGTACACAATTTAATTATTCAAACGAATTTCGTAGCACGCACTGCATCGCAAAATGCGATGCTGTGCGCGCTACGAATTTCGTTTGAATAATTAAATTGTGTACTTACCTGCAATTATCCATATGCCAGTTTTTAGGTCCCTCCACCCTGCCCCTCCCCCTCCCCGCCTCCCTGCCCCACCGTAACTCCCTCCACGGCCCGCGGCTGTGAGGAGGTGAAGCCTATGTCCAATTTTTCAGTGAACAGGACTCATCTCTTCTTAACCTTGGATAAACCTCACCGACTCTGTGTCCCCTGCACATAATTAATAATAAAAGGGGCAGATTTATGTTAACTAGCACATCCCCAGGGATGCACCAGTTAACGTGCACCGCTGCTCTGCCACCCATGGTGTGCCGCATTTACAATCAGATAGGACAAAGCTGCGTCAAAACCCTGCGCCTGCTTGAAGCAGGCATAGATCTTGACGCAGGTAGGCTGAAAGCTAAAGCAACAACTAAGTGTCGTGTGCAGAAGTTGCAAAAAAGGAAAAATGGCGTTTAAACCGGTAATGAGCCCATGCTAACTTAACACAGTGTAAAGATATCCAGGATCTACATCAGTTTGTGGTTCACGAACCTGGCAGGTACAAGGCACTGAGGCTTTGCACCGTGCATGTCTCATCCCAAATCATATGTTGTTTGTGAATGAAACAATTTGCCAGACCAAATGCTTTGGATTGGCTACTTCTAAAAAATTAAACACCCCTACTATCCTGGAGTTAGAGGAATATGATGGTTGGAGTCATTTTACTCGGTTGTCCATTAGTGATTTACAGGCCCTACTCCGTAATTCTTCCTTTAACATTTCCAGTATAAATCCAAAAGGTTGGCTGCTTTGGCAACGTGCCTTATCCACGGTTTAATAACGCTGCCTTTTGCTTTATATAAGTTTTCAAATTGTATGAAATATATACCAATAGGTCGTTATGAACCTTTAGGTAGTGGTTTTCTTCATGAGGTCTGGTCGCTTCCATACACATACAGATGTTTCAAAGATGATCAAGAAGTTTATCTGAATGGAGAGGAATGCACTGAGACGCCAGATCATTCACTAATGTGTACGCACATACAGTTACACGGTTCATGCAACAAAGACCGACCAAATATGGCTTGCGTGTTGCAAGGCACGCCAGTTCCTGCTATCATCCCCACGTTCAAGTTGTTGGAAAATGGTAGTTATTTGATGCTCAATATTGAAGATTGTTCTGGGTTAATTAAAAGTATTCCTTTTATCGTAACAGTAAGTGAACGGGTTATTTGCTTTTTGGTGTATTCCCAGTTTTACTTGCATTAGCACCGGACGCTCTTGTGCTTTTTTACATTTTTAAATAGGGATGTCCCTCCTGTGCAAGGTTCTGCCCTGCAGCTGCTAACGCTGTACCGCAATCACATGCTTGAATATTATGGCACAATGCCGTTGGCGATATTAAGCACGGCATATGGATTATCTTTTCGATTCTCCTACTTCACCTGTGTCCAGCCTGTATTTCACTGCCTGACCTGTGATTTCGATTGGGCCATTAATTTGTGTCTCTGCGGACCGGTTTCTCCTGACGTCGACTTTAATCAGCTGATGAGTCCTATCATTGCTCACAAGTTGGTTTGTCCTGGCGAAAGGATTATGGCTGTGGCATTGATGCATGGACTAATTGGTCCCTGGAATTTACTGGCGGCAACACAGTCTTTCTTGGAACAGAGCTTTCTTGAAAACCCACCGAGCTGTCCTCTGATGGTGATAGAGGATCCGGTGCTGGGAGAGCACGTATGTTCTTTTCCGCTTTTAAATTGGATGGCTGAACTCTTTTCGGATGAAGACGGTGACTTCCTATTGGAGGCTGTTGCAGCTTATTTTGCATACACAATTATGTCATAGACCTTTTTCATGTTTGATATGCTGAGTACTAGCATTTCATTGACAATTCATTGACTTATTTGTCAAGTTTTTATTATTTAGCTTGCCTATTGGCTTAAGCCTCGATAAACTAGTTGACTGTTTTATTTTTTCTTAGCATTAAATCTTGCTAGTTTTTAATGTTTTACCTTGCGGACCGTGCACATATAAAGTTGCAATATGCTCTCATGAGATGGCACTTCTATTACCTTATTTTGTTCGTTTCCGGATCATGGAGGGGTGTAGATCCTGGATATCTTTACACCGTGTTAAGTTAGCATGGGCTCATTACCGGTTTAACCGCCATTTTTCCTTTTTTGCAACTTCTGCACACGACACTTAGTTGTTGCTTTAGCTTTCAACCTAGTAGTTCATCATGGTTTACATGAGAATAATATGTTATTGCTCTACTATCTGCTTTGCTTCTTAAACTATATCTGTACAGCGAGTGCTGAAGTTTCAAGAACAACACGATACAGAATTGTTATGAGGTCTGATCTCCACGACTTCATAGTCATAACATAAGTGCAGCTTCTGCCAATTCTGGGCATGAGGCGGGTTTTATATTGCTTTGCCGAACACACACATACACAACACTTGATGCGGTTCACATGAAGAGAGAGCTGGTGTATGCTGATGTGATTCCTTCAAATCTAGGACACTAAAGTATAGGCACGCCCTAAACTAACCCAAAGAGACCTTCTTAGCAAATAATATAATATGTGTATTAGGCAGGGTGAGATATAAGTGTTGCTAACTCTTATTCATTTACAGCATGTTAACATACTGTCACCATTCGCTTTTTATGTACTAGTAACTATGCTGGTAATTTTGCTACTGATAATTGTGGTAGCGTTCTAGTGTTCCTGCACAGGAACAGGATTTGGGGAAACAGAAAGCGAAAGGCGGCCATATTGTTTGCTTGGCCCCGACCGTTGAGCAACAGCTTAGCCCCGGCGCTCCGGAGTAAAGATAACTAAAAAGCATTTAAAGACGTACGTTCTCACATTATTACAATGGCGACGAAGATGTGTACTTGTATTATCTAAGATACTACGCCTGAGAAGACGGCATTAGTAAATAAACATTTCAAATACACATGTGTTCTTCTTAACTCCATGTTCTGGTTTGTAATGAATATATAACGACCGAGTGTTCATGAGTTCCACGTATCCTGAGGTACTGTAAGTTCATATTCTGGATTGTCTAAACATTGAGAGTTTGTTATATCCAATGTGACACTGTAGCTAGCTTGCTAAGGGGTTTTTCGGTACTAAGGTGAGTTTTGGGGCACCCTAATTCGCCGAGGTTCCAATCCTCTGTGCACAGTTCTGTGTGAGAACAGAAACCCTGCGACAGGGGCACCCCTGAGCCTTGCTGGAGCTTCATCACACTTGCGATACAACTCCAGCAATGCACCACCTTTACGGCACAGATGCGTCACGCATCTATGCTGTTTTTGCCCCATGATGCGCCGCATTGTAAATGCAGCACACCATGGGTGGCGGAACAGCGGCACAGGATGACTGCAGCCGCGGGCCGTGGAGGAAGTTACGGTGGGGCAGGGAGGCGGAAAGGGGGAGGGGCAGGGTGGAGGGACCTAAAAACTGGCATATGGATAATTGCAAGTAAGTACACAATTTAATTATTCAAACGAATTTCGTAGCGCGCACTGCATCGCAAAATGGGATGCTGTGCAATTATCCATATGCCAGTTTTTAGGTCCCTCCACCCTGCCCCTCCCCCTCCCCGCCTCCCTGCCCCACCGTAACTCCACGGCCCGCGATTGGATGACTGGCACATCCCTGATGATACGCCAGTCATCATAAATCTATCCCTAAGCTTCTTATCTTGTTAGAGATGAACCGCCATATGTATCATCAAAGTTTTTTACATTTCCTAAATAGCGCACTTTAAGGAATAAATAGCGATTCTTTACCATTCCTAGTTTGCGATGAGCTATTTGCTAATTACAAATTACCCATTCATTTCCATGGAGCAGGAGGCCCATAGGAATGAACGTGCAATTTGCGATTAGCAATTAGCTCATCGCAAATAACGAATTTTTCCGAGGGTGCAGGGGTGTCTCAAGAACACCCTGCTGCACCCCTGAAAAAGAAATTTGGGGGCATATGGCGCACATAAATTTTGAAAACATTCCTTTACCTCAAAAACGATTTTCAACTCATAATTTGAAAACACTGCCCACGGGGAAATGACTTAAAATGTCCTCAAGACACATGAAAATGTTTTTTTAAAGCCTTTGCAACTTTTTTGGGTCACTTTTAACATGGCTAAGTAACTCAAACAGTCAAAATCTAAATTTACCATGCACAGGTGGGAGCATATTTACAAGGAATTTGCTCCACGGAGAAAGGTCTTTTAATTTAATATTGCAAAAATAACATCAGAGACACTGAAATGCCTTATAAAGAAGCATACACCATTATGTCCTTGTCATAAATTTTAAAAGCATTCATTTTCCCCCAAAACGATTTTCAAGTCATAATTTAAAAACACTCCACATGGGGAAATGACTTAAAATGTCCTTAAGACACATGAAAGCGTTTTTTGATTGCCTTTGCAGCATGTTTCGGTCACCTTTAACATGCCTATGTAACACAAACATTCAAAATCTAAATTTGCCATGCACAGGTGGGAGCATATTTACAAGCAATTTGCTCCACAGGGAAACGTCTTACATTAAAATAGGAAAAATAACATCAGAGACACTCAATTGCCTTATAAAGAAGCATACACCATTATGTCCTTGTCATAAATATTAAAACCATTCCTTTTCCTCAAAAACGATTTACAAGTCATAATTTGAAAACACTCCACAGCTCCTATGCACATAAAAACCCTGTCAGTACTAATACTTCACATTTTCTCCAATTACAATTTCTCAAAGAAACAAAATCTATTTGTAAAACACTTGAGACAAAGCAACATTTGAAAAACACAACTTTCTTCATAATTTTCTCCTTAAAGCACACTATTTTCTATCTAAATTAAAGAAATCTTTTCTCACCTTAGCAAATACTTTGAGTTTCAAAACAGTCTCAGAAACACACCAATTTGTCTTCAGCAGAGCAAAAGGTATGCACTCCAGAGTCTGCAGCTATCAAAAGCACAGAAATGCTGTAATTCTTCACACATATCTCTCATGTCACCCAATCAAAACTCTTCCCTCACTTTTTTTCAAATCAAAACCCTTCCCCCCTCTGCCCTCTCTGCTTTTTTGCATAGCAACCACCTCTTGCAAGACCTCTGGTGTTTGCAAGTTCACACAACAATGTTGCAATTGAACTCTGAACTCTCAGTGCACCTGCATATCCAGTGCATTCTTCCATTTAATGATTTTTTCTTCGCCACTCAAAATACATCTTTCAACGAACTCATCCATGCACCCTAACTTTCTGTTTTCAGCAATCAAAATCCACCAATCACTGTTACTGCTTCATTAACACAGAAACTCCACAGTTTTTTTTCATTTTAAACTCTTATTTTTTCAACTGCCATTTCATTGCCACACTTCATCTGACTGCAGCAGAACCTTCTCTCGCCATGTTTTCTGTCTGGATTGTTGGACATAGTTACATCTATTGGGCTCAGAGGTACGCTGAAAACAGGAATTTACCTAACCTCAATTTACAAGATGTGGAAATTAAGTGGTTTGGCCACAGAGGATTAAAATGTCACCAATTGATACCATTGGTGAAAACCTTTATGCATTTGCCAAAACCTGACCTGTTAATTGTGCACTGTGGAGGTAATGACTTGGGCACTTTGACTGGGGTAGGTCTGGAAATGCTTTTAAAGGACACCTTTGAGCAATTGATGGCACTTTTTCCTCAGACTGCCTTGGTATATTCAAATATATGCCAAAGACAGAAATGGAGGTGGTCGAACCAATTTTGTCCACAAATTGAGAAGTCGAGGAAGCATGTAAACAAATCTGTTTCAGCTTACATGAGAGACCATGGAATGGGCTCCTTGTACAACAATAACTTGCGTTACTACATGCAAGATATCTACAGAGGAGATGGAGTTCACTTCTCAGATGAGGGCAACAGAATTTTCATTCTGAATTTAAGACTGTGCATTGGTACCTACTTATAAGTACCTAAATGTACCATAAACCCAAAAGCTCTTCTCAGAGCTACCCTACATCTGATCACTCACAATTATTATTTTACTCTAACTTTTTTCACTAATTTTCAAGAAAGTACGCTCCCCAGAACGCTTCCCGGTTCGCGAACCGGGCGCTCCCCACGCAAAAGATCTAAAAAAATGATATATTTTTTTTTTGCCCTGCGAGGCCCTTTTAAAGCCTCCACATCAAACCTAGGGGGTCAGGGAGGACCTACTATGCCCCCTTATGGTCATTTAACCCCTTCGCTTTGGCCTCCTCTTCTCTCTCGATCCTACCGAGAGACAAGATGGCGGCCGCTACGGACTGTTTGCAATGTTTACAGACGCCGAAGAACCAATCAGCTTCGCAAAGCTCCGTAACGCAAAAAGTACGCGAAGCGGAGCGCTGTTACAGATATATATCTTTTTTTGAATGTTAATTTCTCAAAATCCACTGGAGCACATATATTGAGACCTAGCAAAGGCACATCGGGCTACCAGTACCTACAATTTCCCCAAGTTTCGTGCAAATCCATTCAGCCGGTCGATTATTATTATTTTTATTTTTTTTTGCCCCGCGGGGCCCTTTTAAAACCTCCACATCAAACCTAGGGGGTCAGGGAGGATCTACTATGCCCCCTTATGGTCATTTGCCCCTTCGCTTTGGCCTCCTCTTGTCTCTCGATCCTACCGAGAGACAAGATGGCGGCCGCTACGGACTGTTTGGAATGTTTACAGACGCCGGAGAACCAATCAGCTTCGCTTCACAAAGCTCCGTAACGCGAAAAGTCCGCGAACTGGAGCGCTGCCCGGTCCGCTGTTACAGATATATATCTTTTTTTGAACGTTAATTTCTCAAAATCCACTGGAGCACATATATTGAGACCTACAAAAGGCACATCGGGCTACCAGTCCCTACAATTTTGCCAAGTTTCGTGCAAATCCATTCAGCCGTTCGGGCTAAAAGTGAGGCCAACCGCCCTATGGAAAACTCAATGTTAAAAACACGTTTTGGGACCCCCCTTTTTTCTCGGCCCCCCCTTGACGAAACCCCCCCAAATTTTCAGGAGCTGCTCAGAAACAAAATGTTCCATTTTCCTGAAAATTTCAGCCAATTCCGTCCACAAACGCCAAAGTTATTAGACATAGAATTTTCAAAAATCCCATAGAGAAAAAATCCTAACTATATATACCTACTGGCGACCGCCAGTAGGTAATATATATATATATATATATATATACATATATATATATATATCTGCGCAAACTCCAAAAACAGCCACTACTGGTTCCCTTAAACATCGGAACCCTCCGGGCAATAAGGAGACGGACCACAAACTGGATACACAGCTGTTTAATGTGCAGGGGGTTGAAAATAGCGAGGGCAAGACGCGTTTCGGGCTGCCAAAGCCCTTGTTCACATGCATGAGACTATATATATATATATATATTCAATAGCAAAGCGCCAAGCACTTCGGGAGGGCTACCCACGGCACATCTAGACTCTCCAGCCTTGTACTGCCCCAAACAACCTCACTGCCTCCCTTCAAGAAAATAAACAGAAGTCCGACGCGTTTCGGGGCAGACACGCCCCTTCTTCATGGACATTGACAAAGTGCACAGTACCTCACCAAATGGATTGAAATGCAATTTATTCGAATCCCGGCCGCCCTAAGTGGGTGTGGCTCATCACGCTATACTGCCAGACATGCTGGTAGCTGTAGTCTTAATGGTGAGTGTGTAATTAATCGTTGAGTAGGTTGTGCAGCATTATTGCGCTTTTTTTGTTATCTTGGTTAATTTGCCCAAAGTTGAGGGTGGAGGGTAGGCTCTGAGGTAGTAGTTATTTTCATGATCCGTCGTGCTGAACAAGCTTGGCGCTTTGCTATTGAATATATATATATATATATATATATATATATATATATATATATATATATATATATATATATATATATATATATAAATTCACTGAAAAAACCATAGGTTTCACACCAGTTATAGTTAGGTGGAAATTTTACTCGCATAAAACCATTGAAATTCCCACGTTATAGTTAGTTGGACTCACTATAACTTGCGCGTGCAATGCACTGCTGATGACGTCACATATTACATCACTCATGACATGGTCAGTGACATCACTCATGACATCACTGATGACATCTCAAATGACATCACTGATGACAACATCCTTGTGACAAAGTGGCAGACCTCCTATCAGCATAAAATAACCTTTGACACACATTCAAAAATAGAAACTAACATTTTCTTAAAAAAGGAGAAACCAATACCAATTACAACAACTTATTAGGTAATTCCAACATCTACATACACATCCACTCATTCACCAACAGTTCTATATAGTCACTCATGCATGTACTTACTCATCATATGTACTCATACACCTATACATCCTGTTACACACTAATACTCATCCATATTCACACATGCAAATAAACTATCAAAAAACATTTACTTGATTATACTGCTATATACACACCACTACACATACTTCTACAGAAACGGAAACATATTTACTCTCTTAAACAATCAATTATAAAAACACATACTCACTAACCCACCCATACACACAATCATCCACCCATACAGTCTTGCACACATTCTGTCTTCAAAATACATACAAATAGTGAGTCACTCATTCATGCATCTGTGCTCTAAGTAATATCCCCCACCGAACCATACAGACACTGATACTGATACTCAAAAAAACAACTAATAACCCATATACACACTCATGTAGCTACTCACCAACCCATGCAGCCACTTATACACAAAGTGAGACACAGATACAGATATTTAAATATTTAAACATTACTCGCTAATATATGTATTCACTAAGATACATTTAATAAGTCAGTTAACCAATCAATTTTACACAAAAAAACAACCATTTAGACATTTATTTACCCATTTATTCTTCCATCAACCTTTAGATATACATATATAAAACATATTTATTTTTCAGAAAGATACACATTCACTGGATGATGTCATCAGTGATGTCATTTGAGATGTCATCAGTGATGTCATGAGTGATGTCACTGACCATGTCATGAGTGATGTTATATGTGACGTCATCAGCAGTGCATTGAACGCGCAAGTTATAGTGAGTCCAACTAACTATAACATGGGAATTTCAATGGTTTTATGCGAGTAAAATTTCCACCTAACTATAACTGGTGTGAAACCTATGGTTTTTTCAGTGAATTTAATAGGTTTTTTTAAATGCTAATTCCTAACTATAACTGGTGTGAAACCTATGGTTTTTTCAGTGAATATATATATATATATATATATATTTATATATATATATATATATATATATATATATATATTCACTGAAAAAACCATAGGTTATAGACCATATATAGTTAGGAATTAGCATTTAAAAAACCTTATTTTACTCACACAAAACCATTGAAATTCCATATATAGTTAGTTGCACTAACTATATATCGCGCACCCGCAATCCACTGCTGATCATGTCACATATTACGTCATTCATGACATGGTCAGTGACATCACTGATGACATCACTGATGACATCTCAAATGACATCACTGATGACATCACTGATGACAACATCCAGTGACTGTATGTTTCTGTAAAGTTAAAATATGTCTTACATATTGAAGAATGAGTGGATGTATAAGTGTCTGGATGAAGGATTTAGTAGGTGCGTGACTGACTGTATGAGTGAGTGATTAAATGTGTCTCACTGAATGCATGGGTTAGTGACTAAACTGTCTTAATTTGTGCATCATTATGTCTGTTGTGATGTAAACTGCTGCATGTGTTGATCATTAGCTATACGAGAGGCTATATGTGTTATTAATTGGTTGCCCAAGTATTTCTATGGGAGATTGAGTTTGTGTGGGGGTGGCTGGAAGGTGTGTGACTCTGTGCATAGATGTGTGAGCAGTTTATTCACTAGGTGTATGAGTTCAAGAGTGCATGTGGAAACAGCTACATGGGCAGTTGACTGTGTGCATGAGTGTATTGATGAGTGAATGGATATCTCAATGCTACATGTCATAGTAAGTACATATGTAAAACACAGTACATGTGAGAGTTGGCATATATAAATAACTGTGCATGAGAGCCACTGAATGAGTGAGTGGTTGTATCGATCATTGTGAACTTGTATCAGGGATTGTATAAGAGAGTAAATATGTGTTAGTATATGTTTCAATAAGTAAGGTGTGTATAACTGTATAGTTGAAGAAATGGAGGTGAGATTGTTTCTTTGCATGACTGACTGGGTGTGTGAGTAACTCCATGGATGAGTGGCAGTGTGTGAGTGTCTGTATACACTGAGTGTATCTAAGGTTATATTAGAGTCTGAAGAGGTTTATCGTATTAGCACAAGAATGATGTCAAATGAGACGTCATCAGTGATGTCATCAGTGATGTCATTTGAGATGTCATCAGTGATGTCATCAGTGATGTCACTGACCATGTCATGAATGATGTAATATGTGACATGATCAGCAGTGGATTGCGGGTGCGCGATATATAGTTAGTGCAACTAACTATATATGGAATTTCAATGGTTTTGTGTGAGTAAAATAAGGTTTTTTAAATGCTAATTCCTAACTATATATGGTCTATAACCTATGGTTTTTTCAGTGAATTTTCAAGGTTTTGTAAATGCTAATTCCTAACTATATATGGTCTATAACCTATGGTTTTTTCAGTGAATTTCAATGGTTTTTTAATAGCAAATATCATAAGCTGTCGAATGTCAAGTACGTGGTAAGTAAAAACATTTTCGTGTTTATGCACACTGATCTGCTTTGAATGCTGCCCCCCACCCCTCATTTCTATTAGGAGTACTCTCTCTTTGCAGATAGTGAAGGGTAGTTAACGCAGGCCTTTGCCCCCGTTGTAATCCGTCGTGCCTGCTTCTCTCTCCATTTGATTGATTGTTCTCTTTGGTTCATTCTCTATTTACAAACAAGCACAGAGTCGCAATACTCTGTTTAGTCTTTGCAGATAGCGAAAAATCGTGTAAAAAAACAAAAGGAATCGAGCAAAATCAGTAGGCCACTAATGGGATCTCTTTTTGACCTCCCTAAAATAGAAACATTAGGAACAACCTGTTGATAATACCAATGTGTATGTACATAAGCGGCGTTCATTTGTGTTCACAGTACCCCTTGTTGATTGTTTGAATCGAGCATTGAATTGTTCGAAGTTGGTTCTCTTAAGAATCTTCTCTGCCTGCAAACGAGGAAGAATAGGAATATTCTCTCTCCCTTTGCAGATAGTGAAGGGTAGGTAACGCAAACCTTTAACACGTCATGCCTATTTCGTTCCTCATTGATTGATTGTTTCCCCAAACATTGACTGTTTGGGAATTGGTTCTTTTTGGAGGTATTCCCTGTTTGCAAATATACGTAGGAAAATCTTTGCAAATAGTGAAAGGGTACGTAATGCGGACCTTTCTCCCCCGTTGTAATCTGTCATGCCTATCTACTCCCCACTGATTGATGCACCTGTTTCACCCGGACCATTTACTAGAGATACGTCATCTGGCCCGACCAGAGAGCACCCCTAGTGAAAAGGACATATGCAATAATAACGAAGTGATCACTGTATCCTGTTAACAGAAACTTTAGCATGAAACAACCTGGAAAGAAAAGAATAGGAAAACGAAAATCAGTAGGCCACTGATGAACATGAACTTTTATTAAACAACAAACAAAGAAACGATAACATAACGTAATGATAAAACCTATTAATGTCCTAGAAACAAGAAAACGTTAAAATATGCCAGTGGTGAGAGACCAGAAAAACAGTAAGAGAAACCAAATCACCCCTCGCTGTCCCACCGCCTGCCACGCCAAAAAAATCGATAGACTAGGGAAAATGCAAGTTAGTAGAACATCCGCCCCCACTCTGGAAACTTCCAAGGTGGGGCAGGGTTGCGGCTACGCCCAGCCGGGAGCAGCCCATATAAGGCGGGTCCTGCTGCCACGCCTCGGCCAGGAGATCCTAACGTAGGGTGTAGCCGGAGGAGAGGCCGAGGCCAGCGGGACCCGGCCAGGGGATTGCCTTTACAACGCTGAAGAGTTGCAGGGGGGGGAATGTCTCCTCGACCCTCCCCTCTCTCTCCCAGTCCGGCCGCGGTGGCCCTTGAGAGTTTCAGGTAGTCCCGCCACATGCTCTTCCGGTCCGGCCACCAACGGTCGGGGGGCCGAGGCCGACGGGATCCGGCTGCAGCCGATAAACCAAGGAACCCGTTCATGGGGCCAGAGCCAGGGGCGTCCGGCCGACATCCACCGGAAGCCTGGCCCAAAGACGGACGGGACATTTTTTCTTTTCTCCTTCGTAATAGCAGCGGCAACACGCCAGGCACCACTTCTTTCTTCAAAAATGGCTTTGACAACACTGGGGGGGATGTCTTGCACATGCCTCCGCCCCCCCCCCGTCCTCATCGCCACCGGCCATAACAAATGTCAAGCGGGGCGCCGTGGGGTGCACTGGGAGGGAGAGACGGTGCGAACAGGCCTCTCCCGCCTCCTCAGGTGAAGGCTTCCCAGCTGCACCCTCAGCGCTCCAGGCACCCCGAAAAGGGTTCGTCCACTGTGGCGATGCTGCAACGTCTCGCCCGGCAGGGTGGAGCCCGTCCGCTCATGTGACCCCGCGATCGCCGGTAGCTGCCGAACTCTCAAAATGGCGATCGACCTGGCAAGAGCGGGCCCAGCATGAAGAAATGGCCCGGTCACTGGTTGACTCCACCACCGTAGTCCTCCACGACCTTGAAGATTCTAGAGGAGCCGCGGGAGTCTCCGACCCCCGATGGGGAATGACTGCCATGATCGCCCGTGGAGTGACGAAACTCTATCCGCGGGACGTCGGCGCTCCCATGCTGGCGCCAGCCTCACTTTGAATTACTAGAATCCTGCAGACCTCAGTTCCGGTGAAAGCACAGTGTGACCCGGTAGGAAAAATTGTTGCACCCCCTCCCCTTTTTGAGTGATAGTTCAAACCACCGATCCTTTCCTTTGCCCTTTTAACGGAACTTTGGACTGCCTCCCCCTCTTTTACATTTTCTAGAGAAAACAAAACATTAACCACTACATTAGCATAGCAGTTGACACCAGAACTGTTTTCAAATTGAAAACCAACAACATCTTCAACAGAATCCTTTTTGTTTCTGCTGTGACCCTGCTACAGCACAGGCATTGTCCCCAGCAGTAATTCTGCAATGCCGGTAAGAATAGCTGTGGTGCCTACTGGACTCACTCACCCCCGCGGCGCCCCACGCCGTTATTTGCTGGGCGGCAACTTACTAGACATCACTTTCGTGCCATCTAGATTTCAGCGCGTTCTGCTGCCTTGGAACTATTCGCACAACAGACTGCTACTGACGACCCACCCCCAGGCAACATCTTCTGAATTTTCATAATTTGAAAGAACTAGTAACATGTCCTCATCAGGAATTCAAAAGAAATTGCCACGGTCTCTTCGTTGTTTAAATGTTTTTACTGTTTTTGTTTTGTTGTATATATTTATATGTTATTAAAGTTTTATATTCCTACTACTTTGTTGGAGTGCTATATATTTTTTATGTGACACATAATTGTAAAAACTTTGATGTACAAAGAGTCATTCCTAGAATCTTCCGCTTCAGGCTCGGTCCCCTCCCCAATCACAATACAGGATGGTTTTCAGATAGTAGGAACACGTGTGGTGTGACGGATCTCATCGGGTGTGGGCCTTGATCTACTATAACTCCTTTAAAGAGGGGTGATTCTTTACAGCTGGAGCCATAAACTACATCTGCAGGGCTAGCTGATAGCCTGGACAATCGGACACAGAGGAAGAGGAGTGTCAGAGGGTGCGGTAGTGAATAGGGCGAAAGGGAGGTGTCGGGCGGGCACAGAGTGTGATTCTCAGGGAAGAGCAGCGCAGATGGGGGGAGGTTTATTGCCCATGCATAAGACAGAGAGCAGGGGTGACCAGTGCCTGGGGAAGATGCTTGCGAGGGTGGGGAGCCATGCTACGAATCGACAGCGTGCAGAGAGTGGGTCTGGTCAAGGCATCTAAAATGGCTGCCGTGCACGACAAAAGTGTGGCATTTCAAAAAAGGCAAGATGGCGCAAACAATGTTTTTCAACACTTCCTCATTTCCTTCGAATCGAACGTTAACAGACGTTGGTGCATATTACCAAAGTTAAGCGATATTTATCGCTAACGATGCTTACCAACGAATTTTTTACCGCTAAGCATCGTCAGAAATTATCGAAGATAAACCTTGCTATTATCAAGGTTTATCGCAAATGCGATAAAAAACGGCCGCAATGCATGAATATCGCTAAAAAGTCAGCGATATTCATGCATTACCGAGCTAATGCTCTTAGCCATGTTATCCACCTCCCATTGGATAACATGGCTAAGAACTGCTCAGGGCAGGTGTTACTTTTTGGAGATATTCGCGCTTAGCGAGAATATCTCCAAAAGTTGGTAATAGGAGATATATATCTTGCATGTTGTAATGCAAATTATTGTGGTATATGGAACTCATACCATAATCTCTCAGGAAAGCAGAAACTGATCCTTTTGGGACCGCCTGAGAAGGCCTAGGGGGTGAGGGGTACTCTACTTTGCCCCCTTTTCACGTTCCGAACTATTTTATTTTACTCTCTTCTGTAATTACACAAAATAGCAGCGATAAGATGCATCAGAGACACACAGTGAGAGAAAGGAGGCCGGAGATGAAGAAGAGATGTCAAATACACATTGGAGATAATATAGTGGGAGAAGGGAAGTAAATATGAGTAAACTTACCATGTAACATAAAAATGTTGCACTCTATACTATAAGTCTCATTTTATACTACAATCACTTCGCTACAACCTCATAAATTAAAAATAAAAATGAATAATGTCTCAAACAATTTTTGATTTCTAAATATAAATTTATTCTTCAGAATTTTCTAAATTTGAAAGAACTAGTAACATGTCCTCATCAGCAATTTCCTCTTCAATCATCTCATCTGGAATCTCCTCATTAAAAGTCTGCAATGATGATTCTTGTAACTCTATGGTCTCCAAACATTCGATAAATTCGCCATCAACAGATTGATCAAAAAAATCATTCAAGTCATCTCCTCCTTGTGACAATATTTCATTATTGGTGCTGTCAATTTCAATCAATGTAGTGGAATCATTCAAGTCATCTCCTCCTTGTGACAATATTTCATTATTGGTGCTGTCAATTTCAATCAATGTAGTGGAATCATTCAAGTCATCTCCTCGTGACAATATTTCATTATTGGTGCTCTCAATTTCAATCAATGTAGTGGAATCATTCAAGTCATCTCCTCCTTGTGACAATATTTCATTATTGGTGCTGTCAATTTCAATCAATCTAATGAAATCATACAAGTCATCTCCTCCTTGTGACAATATTTCATTATTGGTGCTCTCAATTTCAATCAATGTAGTGGACAATGCAAAAGAAATTGCTACGGTCTCTTCATTGTGAGCCATTTTATTTTGAAATTGCTTGCTGTAAATTGCAGAAAAAAATAATCACTTTCATTTATCGTTTTTAGTAATACATAATATAAAACTAACTTTATCAAGTATTTAGTATAACAGAAGGACTGCAAATAAATAACAGAAAACATTTTTCAAATTATCTTCAAGTGTACAACATAGTTCCCCTTACAAATTAACAACTCACCTTTTTAAAAGTAGGAGAAGTGTTAGTACTGTGTAAATCAAACACCAGAAATTCACCACCAAAAATTCCTCACAAATGTACCTCAGACAGTAGTATCACAAAATGGCTGTGGTTTCCTCTCATTTGAGACATATACATAACCAATTAACTTTCATCACACACAAATACAAAACCAAAGTAACATTTTAATTGGTTCTAAATTTCAACACTTTCAAATGTGTTTTCCCCATGCAATTTTCCATAGGACATTTACATACGTCTACAGCCTGAATGGCTGAACGGAATTACACCAAACTTGGCAAAATGGTACATCAAACCTAAGAGGTCAGGAAGGATCTACTATGCCCCCTTATGGTCATTTGCCCCTTCGCTTTGGCCTCCTCTTGTCTCTCGATCCTACCGAGAGACAAGATGGCGGCCGCTACGGACTGTTTGTAATGTTGACAGACGCCGGAGAACCAATCAGCTTCGCAAAGCTCCGTAACGCGAAAAGTACGCGAAGCGGAGCGCTGTTACAGATATATATCTTTTTTTGAACGTTAATTTCTCAAAATCCACTGGAGCACATATATTGAGACCTAGCAAAGGCACATCGGGCTACCAGTCCCTAATATTTTGCCAAGTTTCGTGCAAATCCATTCAGCCGTTCGATTATTGACATTTAGATACGTCTACAGCCTGAATGGCTGAACGGAATTACACCAAACTTGGCAAAATGGTACATCAAACCTAAGAGGTCAGGGAGGATCTACTATGCCCCCTTATGGTCATTTGCCCCTTCGCTTTGGCCTCTCTTGTCTCTCGATCCTACCGAGAGACAAGATGGCGGCCGCTACGGACTGTTTGGAATGTTTACAGACGCCGGAGAACCAATCAGCTTCGCTTCACAAAGCTCCGTTGCGCGAAAAGTACGCGAACTGGAGCGCTGCCCGGTCCGCTGTTACAGATATATATCTTTTTTTAAACGTTAATTTCTCAAAATCCACTGGAGCACATATATTGAGACCTACAAAAGGCACATCGGGCTACCAGTCCCTACAATTTTGCCAAGTTTCGTGCAAATCCATTCAGCCGTTCGGGCTAAAAGTGAGGCCAACCGCCCTATGGAAAACTCAATGTTAAAAACACGTTTTGGGACCCCCTTTTTTCTCGACCCCCCCTGGACGAACCCCCCCCCAATTTTCAGGGGCTGCCCAGAAACAAAATGTGCCATTTTCCTGAAAACCCAAGTTTTGCCTGCTGTAGATGATGCACACCACAGGTAAGGATTCGCCACATTAGCTTTATTGGCCGAGCAGTGAAGGACAGCCACACCGTCCACAAAATGTCAGGTCCAATCCCAACGCGTTTCGTATAACAACTTCCTCAGGGGCTTAGGACTAAGAGGCGGCAGAAGGGAAATTTGGGGGCAACCTAAATATTCAAAAGAGACCCCGCCCGTAGGGCGTGGCCACCACTGTGGCCTGCTGGTACTCGTGGTTCCATCGGTATTACTCCAGTGAGTTTCCCGTTGCTCGTATCCCTCTTGCAAAGTTTTTATCCAAGTGGATCGTAGCATAAGTGTGAACTGTCCAAAACCACTCAATATTGCTCCAAAAAGCGGCACCTGTCCCAACCGCAATTCCGCCGTTTGACAGAATCATTGGTGCGCTGAACCAGCGCCAGCGCTCTCCTCCGCGGTTCAGGCAACAAGCCGCTATACATCAAAACCCTACGGGCGGGGTCTCTTTTGAATATTTAGGTTGCCGCCAAATTTCCCTGCTGCCGCCTCTTAGTCCTAAGCCCCTGAGGAAGTTGTTATACGAAACGCGTTGGGATTGGACCTGACATTTTGGGGATGGTGTGGCTGTCCTTCACTGCTCAGCCAATAAAGCTAATGTGGCGAATCCTTACCTGTGGTGTGCATCCTCTACAGCAGGCAAAACTTGGATTTTGATGTATAGCGGCTTGTTGCCTGAGCCGCGGAGGAGAGCGCTGGCGCTGGTTCAGCGCACCAATGATTCTGTCAAACGGCGGAATTGCGGTTGGGACAGGTGCCGCTTTTTGGAGCAATATTGAGTGGTTTTGGACAGTTCACACTTATGCTACGATCCACTTGGATAAAAATTTTGCAAGAGGGATACGAGCAACGGGAAACTCACTGGAGTAATACAGATGGAACCACGAGTACCAGCAGGCCACAGCGGTGGCCACGCCCTACGGGCGGGGTCTCTTTTGAATATTTAGGTTGCCGCCAAATTTCCCTGCTGCCGCCTCTTAGTCCTAAGCCCCTGAGGAAGTTGTTATACGAAACGCGTTGGGATTGGACCTGACATTTTGTGGACGGTGTGGCTGTCCTTCACTGCTCGGCCAATAAAGCTAATGTGGCGAATCCTTACCTGTGGTGTGCATCCTCTACAGCAGGCAAAACTTGGGTTTTGATGTATAGCGGCTTGTTGCCTGAGCCGCGGAGGAGAACGCTGGCGCTGGTTCAGCGCACCAATGATTCTGTCAAACGGCGGAATTGCGGTTGGGACAGGTGCCGCTTTTTGGAGCAATATTGAGTGGTTTTGGACAGTTCACACTTATGCTACGATCCACTTGGATAAAAATTTTGCAAGAGGGATACGAGCAACGGGAAACTCACTGGAGTAATACGGATGGAACCACGAGTACCAGCAGACCACAGTGGTGGCCACGCCATACGGGAGGGGTCTCTTTTGAATATTTAGGTTGCCGCCAAATTTCCCTGCTGCCGCCTCTTAGTCCTAAGCCCCTGAGGAAGTTGTTATACGAAACGCGTTGGGATTGGACCTGACATTTTGTGGACGGTGTGGCTGTCCTTCACTGCTCGGCCAATAAAGCTAATGTGGCGAATCCTTACCTGTGGTGTGCATCCTCTACAGCAGGCAAAACTTGGGTTTTGATATAAATATATATATCTATATATATATATATAAATATATATATATATATATATAAAATTTCTATGGCAAAATTAAACTCCTCATTTTGTTCCTTTTCAAATTAAATGTATTAAGTGTTACCACTTTATTCCAATCAAGATGACTTCAGGTGTGCCATACTTTTGTCATAAGTAAGACTGTTAGCGTTCTAGTTGTTCTTTAGAACACTCTGGGACATTCTGTCATTGGGCTATAGTTGGGCTACATCTGGCTGATATTTGGGCTACATTTGGGCTCTTTTGTCTCTGGTGGCCATCTTGGGAGACTGCATATCAGAAATTTTTTTAATGAAATATAAGAGGATTTGAGAAGTCACTCAAAATGTGCCCTAATTTTTCTTTCTTCAGCACTAATCATAATTTCTATGGCAAAATGAACCCCCTCATTTTGTTCCTTTGCAAATTAAAGTGTTAACACTTTGTTCCAATCAAGATGACTTCAGGTGTGCCATACTTTTGTCATAAGTAAGACTGTTAGCGCTCTAGTTGTTCTTTAGAACACTCTGGGACATTCTGTCATTGGGCTATAGTTGGGCTACATCAGGCTGATATTTGGGCTACATTTGTTTTTTTTTGTCTCTGGTGGCCATCATTGGGCTACATTGGGCTACATTGGGCTACATTTGGGCTCTAACATATATATAGCCCAATGTAGCTCAATATATATTTTTCAAAGTTAATTTTCGTAAAAACCACTGGAGCATATATCTTGAGACATAGCAAAGGCACATCGGGGTACCTGTCCCTACAATTTTGTGGAAATCCATTCAGCCGTTCGGGCTAAAAGTGAGTCCAACCGCCCTATGGAAATGAACATGGGGAAAATACGTTTTGGGACCCCCCTTTTATCTCGGCCCCGCTTGACGGATCCCCCCGAAACTCTCAGGGAATGAGCGGAGCGCAACGAGGCAAAGTTAGGGAAAATTATAGGCAGATCCCTCATTCGGCGCCAAAGTTATTCCCGATAGAATGTTGCAGATTTCCCATGGAAAACGATCCTAACTAGGTAATATATATATTTATATATATATATATATATATATATATATATATATATATATATATATATATATATATTCACTGAAAAAACCATAGGTTTCAGGAGTTATATAGTTAGGAATTAGCTTTGACAAAACCTTTGAAATTCACTCAAAAAACTATAAGTTTTAGTGGTGTTATAGTTAGCTGGACATTTTACTCATACAAAACCATTGAAATTGCTCCTATATAGTTAGTTGTACTAAGTATATATCGCGCACCCGCAATCCACTGCTGATGATGTCACATATTAGATCATTCATAACATGGTCAGTGACATCACTGATGACATCTCAAGTGACATCACTGATGACATCATCCAGTGAATGTGGTTTGCTTCGTTATTTAAATATGCATTATATATATAGCAATTTGCATTGAAGAATGAGTGGATATATAAATAAATATTTGGATGGAGGATTTAGTAGCAGTGTAATTGACTGTTTACTTGACCAATTTATGATGTCTCACTAAATATAGTGGATAGTGACTAAACTGTGTGAATATCTGTATCCCTTTGTCAGCTGTTGTGTAAACTGATTCTACAGTTGGTTACTAGCTATGTGAAAGTCTATATTAGTTATTGATTAGTTAACTGAGTATTTGTATGGGAGTGTGAAAGTGTGTGTGGTTCGGTGGAGGGTGTGTGACTGTCCAAAGATGTGTGAATAGTTTATTTAGTAGATATATGAAGTTAAAACTACATGTTCTAACAGTTTGGGTGAGGGAATCTCTTTATGGGTGTGGTGATGAGCAAATATATTTCTCAAAGGTACAGGTCCAACAAACTAGAAAAATAAAAGGCAGTGTATGTGTCAGTTGTTGTATATAAATAAGTATACATAAGACACAATGATTGTGTGAGTGACTGTATGGATAACTGTATACTTGTAATAATGATTTTATAATTCACTAAGTATGACTTACTATCTAAATGAATAGAAGAAGTGGTGTTGTATAAGTGTTTTGCTAAGTAAATATATAAGTATGATCCATTGTTTGCATAAGTGAGTAGGATGACTTCATATGTGAATAGGATGCGTGCTGTTGTTTAATGTCGAAATAGATGTATAAGTATTTTTGATAGTGTTCTATTGTTCATTGACAGCATGTATGAGTGAATCCATAGGTAAGGGATTAGATGTGTGTATACATGTATGAATCACTGAGTGGATTTTTAGATACTTGTATTGCTGTGACAATGGATTTAAATATGATACTCTGTATTTTACAAAGAGTGATGAAAAATTGTAATAGTGTATGAAAAGGTGTATGTGATTGTCACGTGGATGATGTCATCAGTGATGTCATCAGTGATGTCATTTGAGATGTCATCAGTGATGTCACTGACCATGTCATGAATGATCTAATATGTGACATCATCAGCAGTGGATTGCGGGTGCGCGATATATACTTAGTACAACTAACTATATAGGAGCAATTTCAATGGTTTTGTATGAGTAAAATGTTCAGCTAACTATAACACCACTAAAACTTATAGTTTTTTGAGTGAATTTCAAAGGTTTTGTAAAAGCTAATTCCTAACTATATAACTCCTGAAACCTATGGTTTTTTCAGTGCATTTCAAAGGTTTTTTTAAATGCTAATTCCTAACTATATAGGGCCTGAAACCTATGGTTTTTTCAGTGAATTTCAAAGGTTTTTTTAAATGCTAATTCCTAACTATATAAGGTCTGAAACCTATGGTTTTTTCAGTGAATTTCAAAGGTTTTTTAAATGCTAATTCCTAACTATATAAGGCCTGAAACCTATGGTTTTTTCAGTGAATTTCAAAGGTTTTTTAAATGCTAATTCTATTAGCGGATAACGTTTAAATATATTAATATCCTAGTGGGACCACCTGAGCAGCCCTAGGGGGTCAGGGTGTTTCTACCCTGCCCCCTTTTTGTGTTCTACACGTTTGTTTTTCTGCTTTCTTGTGCCTAATTCCTAACTATATAAGGCCTGAAACCTATGTTTTTTTCAGTGAATTTGCAAGGTTTTTTAAATGCTAATTCCTAACTATATAAGACCTGAAACCTATGGTTTTTTCATTGAATTTGCAAGGTTTTTTAAATGCTAATTCCTAACTATATAAGGCCTGAAATCTATGGTTTTTTCAGTGAATTTGCAAGGTTTTTTTAATGCTAATTCCTAACTATATAAGGCCTGAAACCTATGGTTTTTTCAGTGAATTTCAAAGGTTTTTTAAATGCTAATTCCTAACTATATAAGGCCTGAAACCTATGTTTTTTTCAGTGAATTTCAAAGTTTTTTTAATGCTCAAACTATAAGTTTTAGTGGTGTTATAGTTAGCTGGACATTTTACTCATACAAAACCATTGAAATTGCTCCTATATAGTTAGTTGTACTAAGTATATATCGCGCACCCGCAATCCACTGCTGATGATGTCACATATTAGATCATTCATAGCATGGTCAGTGACATCACTGATGACATCTCAAGTGACATCACTGATGACATCACTGATGACATCATCCAGTGAATGTGGTTTGCTTCGTTATTTAAATATGCATTATATTTTTATTTTTTTGTATTTTTTTTTATATATATAGCAATTTGCATTGAAGAATGAGTGGATATATAAATAAATATTTGGATGGAGGATTTAGAAGCAGTGTAATTGACTGTTTACTTGACCAATTTATGATGTCTCACTAAATATAGTGGATAGTGACTAAACTGTGTGAATATCTGTATCACTTTGTCAGTTGTTGTGTAAACTGATTCTACAGTTGGTTACTAGCTATGTGAAAGTCTATATTAGTTATTGATTAGTTGACTGAGTATTTGTATGGGAGTGTGAAAGTGTGTGTGGTTCGGTGGAGGGTGTGTGACTGTCCAAAGATGTGTGAATAGTTTATTTAGTAGATATATGAAGTTAAAACTACATGTTCTAACAGTTTGGGTGAGGGAATCTCTTTATGGGTGTGGTGATGAGCAAATATATTTCTCAAAGGTACAGGTCCAACAAACTAGAAAAATAAAAGGCAGTGTATGTGTCAGTTGTTGTATATAAATAAGTATACATAAGACACAATGATTGTGTGAGTGACTGTATGGATAACTGTATACTTGTAATAATGATTTTATAATTCACTAAGTATGACTTACTATCTAAATGAATAGAAGAAGTGGTGTTGTATAAGTGTTTTGCTAAGTAAATATATAAGTATGATCCATTGTTTGCATAAGTGAGTAGGATGACTTGATATGTGAATAGGATGCGTGCTGTTGTTTAATGTCGAAATAGATGTATAAGTATTTTTGATAGTGTTCTATTGTTCATTGACAGCATGTATGAGTGAATCCATAGGTAAGGGATTAGATGTGTGTATACATGTATGAATCACTGAGTGGATTTTTAGATACTTGTATTGCTGTGACAATGGATTTAAATATGATACTCTGTATTTTACAAAGAGTGATGAAAAATTGTAATAGTGTATGAAAAGGTGTATGTGATTGTCACGTGGATGATGTCATCAGTGATGTCATCAGTGATGTCATTTGAGATGTCATCAGTGATGTCACTGACCATGTCATGAATGATCTAATATGTGAAATCATCAGCAGTGGATTGCGGGTGCGCGATATATACTTAGTACAACTAACTATATAGGAGCAATTTCAATGGTTTTGTATGAGTAAAATGTTCAGCTAACTATAACACCACTAAAACTTATAGTTTTTTGAGTGAATTTCAAAGGTTTTGTAAAAGCTAATTCCTAACTATATAACTCCTGAAACCTATGGTTTTTTCAGTGAATTTCAAAGGTTTTTTTAAATGCTTATTCCTAACTATATAGGGCCTGAAACCTATGGTTTTTTCAGTGAATTTCAAAGGTTTTTTTAAATGCTAATTCCTAACTATATAAGGTCTGAAACCTATGTTTTTTTCAGTGAATTTCAAAGGTTTTTTAAATGCTAATTCCTAACTATATAAGGCCTGAAACCTCTGGTTTTTTCAGTGAATTTCAAAGGTTTTTTAAATGCTAATTCTATTAGCGGATAACGTTTAAATATATTAATATCCTAGTGGGACCACCTGAGCAGCCCTAGGGGGTCAGGGTGTTTCTACCCTGCCCCCTTTTTGTGTTCTACACGTTTGTTTTTCTGCTTTCTTTTGCCTAATTCCTAACTATATAAGGCCTGAAACCTATGTTTTTTTCAGTGAATTTGCAAGATTTTTTAAATGCTAATTCCTAACTATATAAGACCTGAAACCTATGGTTTTTTCATTGAATTTGCAAGGTTTTTTAAATGCTAATTCCTAACTATATAAGGCCTGAAACCTATGGTTTTTTCAGTGAATTTCAAAGGTTTTTTAAATGCTAGTTCCTAACTATATAAGGCCTGAAACCTATGTTTTTTTCAGTGAATTTCAAAGTTTTTTTAATGCTTATTCCTAACTATAAAAGACTTGAAACCCACCAGGAATCTCCAGTATGCACCAGGGGACTGCATTGCAGAGAGGTGTAATTAAGCCACGGCCCTTTTTACACCTCTCTGCAACGCAGCCCCTGTGCATGTTTGAAGAGGGGGAACTCATTCCCCCTGCATACTGGGGGCCCCTGGGGGCCAACTAGCCCACCTGGAACCTCCAGTATGCGCCAGGGGGCTGCATTGCAGAGGTGTAATGAGGCTATGCCCCTTGTTACACCTCTCTGCAACGCAGCCGACTGGCGCGTTTGCAGAGGGGGAACTAATTCCCCTTGTATAATGGGGGTCCCTGGGGGCCAACTAGCCCACCAGGAGCCTCCAGTATGCGCCAGATGGCTGCATTGCATAGAGGTGTAATGAGGCCACACCCTTTTTTACACCTCTCTGCAACGCAGCCCCCGTGCATGTTTGAAGAGGGGGAACTAATTCCCCTTGCATACTGGGTGTCCCTGGCAGCCATCTTGTGCCTTGTTCGAACCAAGGCACAAGAAAGCAGTGAAACAAAGGTGTGAAACTCGCAAAGGGGCCAGAGTAGAAACACCCTGACCCCCTAGGCCTGCTCAGGGGGTCCCACAAGGACCCCCAAGGCAAAAAAAATAATATATATATATATTTTTTTTAAGTCGCGGGGTACAAAAAAACAATAAAAAAATATAAAACAACAATAAGAATAAAAAAACAGTTCTTTTCAGAACTACCTCCAATTTATATAAAAATGCTACATTTTTAAAAAACTCTATCTTTCTTTTTTTCTCCAGGGTACGCGTACCGGTACGTGTACCGATACGTGTACCGGGGCGTGCACCCCCTCAAAAAAAAAAAAAAAAAATAATGAGTGTATGTGTGAGTGGTGTGTGTGTGGGGGGGGGTGGGTGTGGGGTGTGTGTGTGGGGGGGTATGTGTGTGGGGTGTGTGTGTGTAAGATGTGTGTGTGTAAGATGTGTGGGTGTGTGTGTGGGTGTGTGTGTGTGGGGGTGTGTGTGGGTGTGTGTGGGGGTGAGGAATGTGTGTGTGGGTGTGGGTGTGTGTGTGTGGTGTGTGTGTGGTGTGGTGTGTGTGTGTGTGTGTGTGTGTGTGGGTGTGTGTGTGTCAGAGGTGTGTGTGTGGGGGGTGAGGTGTGTGTGGGGGATGTGTTGGGTTTGTCTGTGAGGTGTGTGTGTGTGGGGGGAGTGAGGTGTGTGTGGGTGGGGGTGTGTGGGGTGTGTGGGTGTAGGTGGGGGTGTGGGGGTGAATGGTAGGTGTGTGGGTGTGGGTGTGTGGGGTGTTTGGGTATGTGTGTGGGGCACCCCCTCAAAAAAAGAAAACAAATAATGAGTGTGTGTGTGTGTGTGTGGTGTGTGTGTGTGGGGGGGGTGTGGGCTGTGTGTGTGGGTGTGTGTGTGTGGGGTGTGTGTGTATGGGTGTGTGTGTGTGGGGGGGTGTGTGGGTGTGTGTGTGTGAGAGGAGTGTGTGTGTGGGTGTGTGTGTGTGAGGTGTGTGTGATGTGTGTGTGTGTGTGAGGTGTGTGTCAGAGGTGTGTGTGTGTGTGGGGAAGGGGTGAGGTGTGTGTGGGGGATGTGTGGGGTGTGTCTGTGAGGTGTGTGTGTGTGTGGGGGGGGTGAGGTGTGTGTGGGTGGGGGTGTGTGGGGTGTGTGGGTGTAGGTGGGGGTGTGGGTATGTAAGGTGTGGGTGTGGGTGTGTGGGGTGTTTGGGTGTGGGTGGAGGTGTGGGTGTATGAGGTATGTGTGGGGGGTGTATGTGGGGGGGGTGGGTGTGGGGTGTGTGTGTGTGGGGGTATGTGTGTGGGGCACCCCTCAAAAAAGAAAAATAATAAGTGTGTGTGTGTGTGTGTGTGGTGTGTGTGTGTGGGGGGGATGGGGGTGTGTGTGTGGGGGGGGTATGTGTGTGGGGTGTGTGTGTAGAATGTGTGGGTGTGTGTGTGTGGGGAGTGTGTGTGTGCGTGTGTGGGCGTGTGTGTGTGTGTGTGAGAGAGGTGTGTGTTTGGTGTGTGTGTGTGTGTGTGGGGGGTGTGTGTCAGAGGTGTGTGTGTGTGGGGGAGGGGTGAGGTGGGTGTGGGGGATGTGTGGGGTATGACTGTGAGGTGTGTGTGTGTGGGGGGGGAGTGAGGTGTGTGTGGGTAGGGGTGTGTGGGGTGTGTGGGTGTAGGTGGGGGTGTGGGTGTGTAAGGTGTGTGTGGGTGTGGGTGTGTGGGGTGTTTGGGTGTGGGTGGAGGTGTGGGTGTGTGAGGTATGTGTGGGGGGTGTGTGTGGGAGGGGTGGGTATGGCGTGTGTGTATGTGGGGGTATGTGAGTGGGGTGTGTGTGTGTATGAGTAAAAAGTTCAGCTAACTATAACTGGTGTCAAACCTATGGTTTTCTCACTGTATTTAATAGGTTTTTTAAATGCTAATTCCTAACTATAACTGGTGTGAAACCTATGTTTTTTTCAGAGAAGTTCATAGGTTTTTTAAATGCTAATTCCTAACTATAACTGGTGTGAAAACTATGGTTTTTTCAGTGAATTTCAAAGGTTTTTTAAATGCTAATTCCTAACTATATAAGGCGTGAAACCTTTGTTTTTTTCAGTGAACTCGCAAGGTTTTTTAAATGCTAATTCTATTAGCGGATAACATTTATATATGTTAATATCCGTATGGGACCACCTGAACAGCCCTAGGGGGGTCAGAGTGTTTCTACAAGGCCCCCAAATCTTTTTTTTTCTTGTAAAAAAATGAGGTACGTGCACCGTGCGCGCACCGGTACGCGTACCGGTACGCGTACCGTAAGCGTACCCCACGATTTTCCGATTTAAAAAAAAAAATTTGGGGGCCATGGGTGTCCTTGTGGGACCCCCTGACCAGGCCTAGGGGGTCAGGATGCTTCTACCCTGCCCCCTTTTTGAGTTCTACACGTTTGTTTTTCTGCTTTCCTGTGCCTCAGTCTACCGAGGCACAAGATGGCTGCCAACAGTTTCTGTTTTGGAGTGTTGACAGACATTGGCAGCCAATCAGAATGCAGCTCGCGCACTAGAGGTACGCGTACGGTACGCGTACGTGCGCGTACCGTAAGCGTACGGGTAAGCTCACGGGTAAGCTGCCATAGATATATAATTTTTTTTTAACCTAAATTACTCAAAATCCACTGGAGCACATATCTTGAGACATAGCAAAGGCACATCGGGCTACCAGTCCCTACAATTTTGCCAAGTTTGGTGAAAATCCATTCAGCCGTTCGAGCTAAAAGTGCGACCGACCGCCCTATGGAAATTAACATGGGGAAAACATGTTTTGGGACCCCCCTTTTATCTCAGCCCCCGCTTGATGAATCCCCCCCAAACTTTCAGGAAAGGACCGGAGCGCCGCGAGGCAAAGTTGCTGAAAAATTCAGGCAGATTCCTCAACCGGCGCCAAAGTTATTCCCAATAGAATGTTGCGATTTCCCTATGGAAATCAATCCTAACTATGTATACCTACTGGCGACCGCCAGTAGGTAATATATATATATATATATATATATATATATATATTACCTACTGGCGGTCGCCAGTAGGTATATATAGTTAGGATTTTTTCCCTATGGGATTTTTGAAAATTCTATGTCGAATAACTTTGGCGTTTGAGGACAGAATTGGCTGAAATTTTCAGGAAAATGGAACATTTTGTTTCTGAGCAGCCCCTGGAAATTTGGGGGGGGTTCGTCAAGGGGGGGCCGAGAAAAAAGGGGGGTCCCAAAACGTGTTTTTAACATTGAGTTTTCCATAGGGCGGTTGGCCTCACTTTTAGCCCGAACGGCTGAATGGATTTGCACGAAACTTGGCAAAATTGTAGGGACTGGTAGCCCGATGTGCCTTTGCTAGGTCTCAATATATGTGCTTCAGTGGATTTTGAGAAATTAACGTTTAAAAAAGATATATATCTGTAAGCGCGCTCCGGGCAGCGCTCCGGTTCGCGGACTTTACGCGTACCTAAACTTCGCGTAGCGAAGCTGATTGGCTCTCCGGTGCCTGTCAACATTCTAAACAGTCCGGAGCGGCCGCCATCTTGTCTCTCGGTAGGATCGAGAGACAAGAGGAGGCCAAAACAAAGGGGGAAATGACCATAAGGGGGCATAGTATATCCTCCCTGACCCCCTAGGTTTAATGTGGAGGCTTTAAAAGGGCGAACCGGGAAGCGTTCTGGGCAGCGTACTATAATGAAAAATGAATGATAGACTTTTCAAATACTGTATGTTAATTGATTGTTGGTTTTGTTGATTATTTTTTAATTTTTTTATTTTTTAAGCAATTATTTATTATTGTGATTGTGTTTCAAAATTTAATAACATTTCTAACATTTAACTAGTTTATGAATTACATATAAAAATGATTAAAGACTCAAACAATTTTTTAATATTACATACAATTTTATTTTTCGGATTGTTTTTCAAAATTTAATAGAACGTCTAGCATTTGACTGTCCGATATGTCCTCTTGTTGAGTGAACATAAGTTCCCACATTTGACCGTCATCATAATGAAGTAAATGATCCACAGATTCTACACATTGAACTAATTCATGGTCCCGTGATTCATCCATGAAATCTTAGTCATCATTGTCCTCAATATCTTTTTCTGTGTTGTTCTCCAGAACAATTTCGAAGGAAACATTCTGCTCACCTTCCATTTTATTGCTGTAATTTGCATAAAAAATAAATATATCAGTAGAGATAGGGCACTGTTGGGTTTAAGTTCAGACAGGTACTTGTGAGTTTATAACAGAGAAGTAATCTATGGGCACTGTATGGTTTCAGGCGTGAAGTAGTACTATTAAAAAGTGCCTGTGAAGAAGCCTAAGTAAATTCATAATTATACCACAGAAACCTAAATCAATCCATAATTATAATAAAGAAGCCTTTCTCTATGTCTAACTCTTACAGAGGGATAGTATATAACTATCTGAAAATGTTTTCAAATTTATAAAATAATATCTCACCTTCTAAAAAGAAGTTTAATTTGTGAGTGAAAATGATCTTGCAATGTAGTTCAGGAAGTAGTAGTCAAAATGGCTGTGTTTCTCTCTCTTCCTTTATATATATTCAGGTAGATAACCAATCAAATGTCAGGTAAAAAAAGTAGAAAATGAAAGTAATATTTTAATTGGTTGTGAATTCCAACACTTCAGATGTGTTTTGTGAAGTAATTTACCTTAGGGTATTTAGAGAGGTCTACAGGCTAAATGGTTAAATGGAATTTCAATCAAATTTGTGAAAATGGTAGGCATTGGTATGTAGTATGAGCTAATCTATATTTGGTGAAATTGTCTCCAGTCGCTTTTCTGTAAACTACTTTCCCACCTTTTTTGATGGTGCGCTTCCCAGGGAGCGACCCGGTACGTGAACTGGTGAGCGCCCCGGTTCGCGAACCTTAAGCGTTACGGGAGTCCACCATTTTGTGTTTCGGTCGAATTAAGATACAAGATGGAGGGCAAATAATGTTCAGAATGGGTAGAAGGGGGCACGGTAGACTTATTTTGACCCCCTAGGTTTTCTGAGGGTGGCTGAGGAGGCTTATATGTGCGAAAAAAAAAGAAAATTTTAAAAAATTTCGCGAGGTTAGCTCCCGGTTCGCGTACCGGGAAGCGCCCCAGGGAGCGTACTTTGTTGAAAATTAGTGAAAAATGTTAGAGTAAAATAATAATTGTGAGTGATCAGATGTAGGGTAGCTCTGAGAAGAGCTTTTGGGTTTATGGTGCATTTAGGTACTTATAAGTAGGTACCAATGCACAGTCTTAAATTCAGAATGAAAATTCTGTTGCCCTCATCTGAGTAGTGAACTCCATCTCCTCTGTAGATATCTTGCATGTAGTAACGCAAGTTATTGTTGTACAGGGAGCCCATTCCATGGTCTCTCATGTAAGCTGAAACAGATTTGTTTACATGCTTCCTCGACTTCTCAATTTGTGGACAAAATTGGTTTGACCACCTCCATTTCTGTCTTTGGCATATATTTGAATATACCAAGGCAGTTTGAGGAAAAAGTGCCATCAATTGCTCAAAGGTGTCCTTTAAAAGCATTTCCAGACCTACCCCAGTCAAAGTGCCCAAATCATTACCTCCACAGTGCACAATTAACAGGTCAGGTTTTGGCAAATGCATAAAGGTTTTCACCAATGGTATCAATTGGTGACATTTTAATCCTCTGTGGCCAAACCACTTAATTTCCACATCTTGTAAATTGAGATTAGGTAAATTCCTGTTCTCAGCATACCTCTGAGCCCAATAGATGTAACTATGTCCAACAATCCAGACAGAAAACATGGTGAGAGAAGGTTCTCCTGCAGTCAGATGAAGTGTGGCAATGAAATGGCAGTTGAAAAAATAAGAGTTTAAAATGAAAAAAACTGTGGAGTTTCTGTGTTAATGAAGCAGTAACAGTAATTGGTGGAATTTGATTGCTGAAAACAGAAAGTTAGGGTGCATGGATGAGTTGTTTGAAAGATGTATTTTGAGTGGTCAAGAAAAAATCATTAAATGAAAGAATGCACTGGATATGAGGTGCACTGAGAGTTCAGAGTTCAATTGCAACATTGTTGTGTGAACTTGCAAACACCAGAAGTCTTCCAAGAGGTGGTTGCCATGCAGAAAAGGCATGAAATGGCAGAGGGGGGAAGGGTTTTCATTTGAAAAAAAGTGAGGGAAGAGTTTTGATTGGGTGACATGAGAGATATGTGTGAAGAATTACAGCATTTCTGTGCTTTTGATAGCTGCAGACTCTGGAGTGCATACCTTTTGCTCTGCTGAAGACAAATTGGTGTGTTTCTGAGACTGTTTTGAAACTCAAAGTATTTGCTAAGGTGAGAAAATATTTATTTAATTTAGATGTGCTTTAAGGAGAAAATTATGAAGAAAGTTGTGTTTTTCAAATGTTGCTTTGTCTCAAGTGTTTTACAAATAGATTTTGTTTCTTTGACAAAATGTAATTGGAGAAAATGTGACGTATTAGTACTGACAGGGTGTTTTTCTGCATAGGAGCTGTGGAGTCTTTTCAAATTATGACTTGAAAATCGTTTTTGAGGAAAATGAATGGTTATAATATTTCTGACAAGGACATAATGGTGTACGCTTCTTTATAAGGCAATTGACTGTCTCTGATGTTATTTTTCCCATTTTAATGTAAGACCTTTCTCTGTGGCGCAAATTGCTTGTAAATATGCTCCCACCTGTGCATGGCAAATTTAGATTTTGAATGTTTGTGTTACATAGCCATGTTAAAAGTGATACAAACATGCTGCAAAGGCAATCAAAAAACGCTTTTATGTGTCTTAAGGACATTTTAAGTAATTTTCCCATGTGCAGTGTTTTGAAATTATGATTTGAAAATCGTTTTTGGGGAAAAGGAATTGTTTTTAAATTTATGACAAGGACATAATGGTGTATGCTTCTTTATAAGGCAATTGACTGTCTCTGATGTTATTTTTCCCATTTTAATGTAAGACCTTTCTCTGTGGCGCAAATTGCTTGTAAATATGCTCCCACCTGTGCATGGCAAATTTAGATTTTGAATGTTTGTGTTACATAGCCATGTTAAAAGTGACCCAACCATGCTGGAAAGGCAATCAAAAAACACTTTCATGTGTCTTAAGGACATTTTAAGTCATTTCCTCATGTGCAGTGTTTTCAAATTATGATTTGAAAATCGTTTTTGGGGAAAAGGAATGGTTTGTAAATTTATGACAAGGATATAATGGTGTATGCTTCTTTATAAGGCATTTCAGTGTCTCTGATGTCATTTTTCCCATATTACATTAAAAGACCTTTCTCCGTGGGGCACATTCCTTGTAAATATGGTCACACTTGTGCATGGTAAATTTAGATTTTGACTGTTTGAGTCACATAACCATGTTAAAAGTGACCCAAAAAAATTGCAAAGGCTTTCAAAAAACACTTTCATGTGTCTTAAGGACATTTTAAGTCATTTCCCTGTTGAAAATCGTTTTTGAGGTAAAGGAATGTTGTTAAAATTTATGTGCGCCATATGCCCCCAAATTTCTTTTTCAGGGGTGCAGCAGGGTGTTCTTGAGACACCCCTGCACCTTTGGAAAAATTCGTAATTAGTGATGAGCTAATTGCTAATCGCAAATTGCACCTTCATTCCTATGGGCATCCTGGCCCATGGAAATGAATGGGTAATTTGCAATTAGCAATTTGCTCATCGCAAATTACGAATGGTAAAGAATCGCTATTTATTCCTTAAAATTCGCTATTTTGGAAATGCAAAATAGTTTGATGATACATATGGCGGTTGATCTCTAACAAGATAAGAAGCTTAGGGATACATTTATGATGACTGGCGCAATGAAGTGGACATCACTTACTTCATTGGTAGAGCTTTACATGTATTATCTCCTCTGTATTCTTCATCAAGCGTAACTTTAATCTGCAATCCTGAGTAGGCCTCACCTTAAACAAACCTCTGGATAGGCCACACCTTATCGTCATCATGAATTAATCATTTAAAATGCTAGGGACAGATTTATGATAGGTGTATGCCTCTTTTGCGCCACTTACAAAACACTGCCCACGGGGAAATGACTTAAAATGTCCTTAAGACACATGAAAGTGTTTTTTTAAAGCCTTTGCAATTTTTTTGGGTCACTTTTAACATGGCTATGTGACTCAAACAGTCAAAATCTAAATTTACCATGCACAGGTGGGAGCATATTTACAAGGAATGTGCTCCATGGGGAAAGGTCTTATAATGTAATATGGGAAAAATGACATCAGAGACACTGAAATGCCTTATAAAGAAGCATACACCATTATGTCCTTGTCATAAATTTACAAACCATTCCTTTTCCCTAAAAACGATTTTCAAATCATAATTTGAAAACACTGCACATGTGGAAATGACTTAAAATGTCCTTAATTCAAAATTTGCTATTCCTTATTTTGCGATTGCACTGAAAGATTTGCAAATTTTGCGATTCCTTAAATGCAATGTATCAAACAAAAAATATGTAAAAAATGACATTAAGGATTTGGAAACTACCACCAACTTCTAGTTTGAGGTAATTTGCGAATTCTTTTCAAAAAGCTTTTTTTCCAAAAAACAAAAGGTGCCATATGACGCCAATACATGCCCTTAGGGCATGTATGTGCGCCATATGCCCCCAAATTTCTTTTTCAGGGGTGCAGCAGGGTGTTCTTGAGACACCCCTGCACCCTTGAAAAAATTCCTAATTTGCGATGAGCTAATTGCTAATCGCAAATTGCACCTTCATTCCTATGAGCCTCCTAGCCCATGGAAATGAATGGGTAATTTGCAATTAGCAATTTGCTCATTGCAAATTAGGAATGGTAAAGAATTGCTATTTATTCCTTAAAATTCGCTATTTAGGAAATGCAAAATAGTTTGATGATACATATGGCGGTTCATCTGTAACAAGATAAGAAGCTTAGGGATACATTTATGATGACTGGCGCAATAAAGTGGACATTACTTACTTCATTGGTAGGCCTTTACATGTATTATCTCCTCTGTATTCTTCATCAAGCGTAACTTTAATCTGCAATCCTGAGTAGGCCTCACCTTAAACAAACCTCTGGATAGGCCACACCTTATCGTCATCCTGGATTAATTATTTAAAATGCTAGGGACAGATTTATGATAGGTGTATGCCTCTTTTGCGCCACTGTGCGTCACTTTTATGATGCAGCGGCGGTGCAAAAGATTTGCTATGAGGCGACAAAATTACAAATTGATGCATTTAGGCAGATGTGTCATGGTGTAAAAAAAAGTGCCACATGAAACCGATGCAGCAGTGATGCAAAAGATGCACCATGTTGCAAGACAGGCCTCACTTGGGGCCATATGTATCAAGCTAATTAGCATTCGCAAAGATCAAAATTCTGCGAATTTCGGCCTTTGCGAATGCTAATTAGACAAATGGTATGTATCAAACAAGTTTGATGCAAAATAAGGAATAGCAAAATTTGCTATTCCTTATTTTGCGATTGCACTGAAGGATTTGCAAATTTTGCGATTCCTTAAATGCAATGTATCAAACAGAAAATATGTAAAAAATGACATTAAGGATTTGGAAACTACCACCAACTTTTAGTTGGTGGTAATTTGCGAATTCTTTTCAAAAAGCTTTTTTTCCCAAAAACAAAAGGTGCCATATGACGCCAATACATGCCCTTAGGGCATGTATGTGCGCCATATGCCCCCAAATTTCTTTTTCAGGGGTGCAGCAGGGTGTTCTTGAGACACCCCTGCACCCTTGGAAAAATTCCTAATTTGCGATGAGCTAATTGCTAATCGCAAATTGCACCTTCATTCCTATGAGCCTCCTAGCCCATGGAAATGAATGGGTAATTTGCAATTAGCAATTTGCTCATTGCAAATTAGGAATGGTAAAGAATTGCTATTTATTCCTTAAAATTCGCTATTTAGGAAATGCAAAATAGTTTGATGATACATATGGCGGTTCATCTGTAACAAGATAAGAAGCTTAGGGATAGATTTATGATGACTGGCGCATCACCAGGGATGTGCCAGTCATCCTGCGCCGCTGTTCCGCCACCCATGGTGTGCTGCATTTACAATGCGGCGCAGCATGGGGCAAAAATGGCACAGATGCGTGACGTATCTGTGCTGTAAAGGTGGCGCATTGCTGGAGTTGTATCGCAAGTGCGATGCAGCTCCAGCAAGGCTCAGGGGTGCCCCATCTCCACAATGTTGCGTCAAGACCTATGCCTGCTTAAAGCAGGCGCAGGGTTTTGACGCAGCTTTCTCCTATCTGATTGTAAATGCGGCACACCATGGGTGGCAGAGCAGCGGTGCACGTTAACTGGTGCATGCCTGGGGATGTGCCATTTAACATAAATCTGCCCCTTTACATTTAAGTATGTGCAGGGGACACAGAGTCGGTGAGGCTTATCCAAGGTTAAGAAGAGATGAGTCCTGTTCACTGAAAAATTAGACATAGGCTTCACCTGCTCAGCATCGCTGGACATGGCTAAATAATAGCTGCAAAATGTTACTCTTGTTAAACAATTTTACTATTATAATCTCTGAGATTTGTCTCTTACTCTGCAACATCTCATTGTTGTTATCTTTCTTTAAAGATAAAGACAACATCAACATAAGGCGACAATCAGCAATCAGTTGATTTTGACCTCATCATTGAACTTGTAATTGAAACATCAGTGGATGTTGATCCCTTGGATGATTTAAATCCTGAGGATGAAGAAGAACGTGATGAGGATGCAGATTTGTCCGAATTATATGACATAGGTTGGGAAGCTGACCTGCTTGATCCTATGGAACTATAAACATTTATTTTTAAAATTTATAATAAATAAAAAGTAAAAATGTAAACCGTTTAATTTAAAAATAAAGACACCTTCAAAAACAGGTTATGTGTAGTGTCTTCAATAAAATATTAAAATATGCTCATAAAATTAGATCAGATTCACATATAAGATAGCACAGGTAACATGAATATAAATTCCATTTCTTTTCTGCTATTTCTGTATTCTAAAATTGCCATGCACTAAAAAATCTTATATGTAAAAATGTAAAGTAGTGTTTTAAGTTTTTGATTACTGTTATTGATGTACTGTTGGGTAATAGTGGTAATAACATTTTTTAATATATTTTACCACAGATTCAACTGCAGATCATTTCAACATTTCACCATGCCAACGAAAGAAAGACTGAGAAAGGCTGCAAAACGTCAAAGACAGCAGGTGATTGAAAAAAAGCAGCAGTCCTCTAACAAAAAGATTTGTCAAGTCAACAAGAAAGCACCGGGTAAGAGTACAAAAACATTCATAAGAAATATTTGTAGTAAAAAAAATATTACTACAGAAAATGTTTCAGTCCAGAAAAAGAGAAGCAATTCAAATGGAAAGGAAAGGCCAATCAAAAATGTTACTGCTAGAGCAAGAGATAACTCTGTGCATGATAGTAGAAGGAAACAACAGTTTAGGGACATTCGTAAACGAATGTTCCGCAACAGGATAATTGGCAATTTGTTAAAAAATATTAAGAAAGGTCAACAGAAAGTGGTTTTTATAGGAGAAAAAAAAAGTTGAGAATGTTATTGATCAGGCATTTGAAATTAAACGTAAGTTATTTATTTTGATAATCAATAGAATTAGGAAGCTAAACAAGGCAATTTATGATTTTAAAAGAAATAGTAGATGGAAGAGAATAGTTAATCGTAGTAATTTTTGTGAAGTTTTTTCTGGAGAATGGATGCATAGTTCAAGCTGTGAGGCATTTTTTAATGAGGAGAGTTATTTCCAGGATAATGATTTGGTGCATGCAGTTGACACCAGTGGTCGTGCTTATGAAGTGAAAGATGGTTGTCCAGTTGAAAAAGAAAAACTTGTGACAACAGAGGCAGAAGAGGTGTTAGGTAATGAGGTTTTAGGAAGACGTGCTAAGGGTCCTGTGTACACCTGGAAGTGTAGTAGTATTTGCAGTGTGCGACAGGATTCCATCAATTTGCTTTGTGATTTTGTACGGTCATTTAATAAGAAAAGTTTGAAGCAGAAAATAAGGTTGTTGCAAGAATTAGATCCTTGCAGAGTGAGAGAAGTGACAGGTTTGCATGGTCATTCACTGGCTTGTCTTTCCAGGAGAGTATGCCAGAGTGTTTTTCATCATTTCAGGATGCTAGCAGTGCATCATAATAAAGTGAGGAAATTAGTTAGAATGTTGTATTATGCTAAGAGTCCAGCAATTATGCTTAAAAAATTATGTGCTGCTCTTTTGCATGGTTCTGAAATAGATGTGAAGAATATATGTGAAGAAATTGAGTTTTGTTACTTTGGAAATAAAGAGGAGAATGTTGAAATTGACCAAGAAGAAGCGGGTGATGTGGAAGATAGTGTACAGGTTTCCAGTACAGATAATTTCCAGAGGGAAATTGCCACGTTTCAGGTCAAATCAAGTGAGAGGCCAAATTTCACTTGTGTGTGTTGTCGACGCACTTATTATAAGAATCAGACTAAGTTAGTGGATTTATATGCAAAAAGTGAAAGGGAAAATAATAGTGAATGGAAGGATTTCGCAACATACTTGATGGTAGAAAATTGTTTTGATTTGGGATTGGATCAACGTGTGTGTACTTATTGTTGTTGCAAATTAAATCAAAACCAGATGCCTGCTAGAGCAGTTCATGATAATCTGGAATTGGTTGAGATTCCTTCTGAATTGAAGGATTTAAATACTTATGAATCTATTTTGATTCAAAGTATCCATCCCTTTCAGGCTATTGTAAGAATGGAGCCAAAGACAGGGAAATTGCCTCCATCAGATTTACAGAGAGGATTAAAGGGAAGAGTTGTTTATTTGCCTCTAGATTTGAAGAAAAACATTAACACAATTGGAGTAGAAAAAGTGGACAAGGAACCTCTGGTTATCTTAGTTAATGGGGTTCCGACAAAGAATAAGAAAATATGGCAAGATTTAGTAGATGTTAGGAAAGTTAAAAAGGCACCATTGTATTTGAAAAAAAATAATAAATACTATAAGAATGTATATGTTGCAGAAGAGGAAGTAAGTGAGGAAGAGGATAGCGATTTGTGTGCTGGTCAAATTGAGAAAGTAGAAACTTCTACTAGTGAAGAAATATATGAACATTATAGTGTTCATCCTTTGCATTCCAAGGAAGTCATGGGGAATGCTATTGAGTTGTTTCAAATGAAACAAGCCAAAGGGAGTCCCATTAGTGTTTGGGAGGAAAGTTTGGAAGCTCGGTGTTTCCCACAGCTTTTTCCAACAGGTCAGGGAGGAAGATATGATGAGCGACCTCATCAAATTCCTGCTTCTGAATACCGGACTTTGCGATTGTATGCAGGAGATGCTAGGTTTCGACAATGCATTCCTTATTTGTTTCATCTCCTGTTTGAAAGCGATCTGTCTGGACTGTCATATGCAGTGAACCACATCTTGAAAAGTGGTATACACATGCAAAACATCTCGGCAAGTGACTTTATGGATAAAGTCAATGTCCAAGACAGTATTTTGGATTCTCACCTGATTAATCTCATGGCGTGTCAGCGTGGTACTAATGAGTACTGGTACCGTCGTCATGGTGATTTAAAATGTATGCTGAGGAACTTAGGTACTCCCACATGGTTCCTCACTCTGAGCTGTGCCGAGTATGGCTGGGAAGACTTACTTGAATTTCTACGAGAGGCAAATGCTAACGTAGAAAACATCGAATTCAAGACACCCGGAGAACTGTGCTCTTTGGATCCAGTCAATGTATGTAGGTACTTCAATCATAGATTTGAAGCTATGATGTCTTTCATCATGAATAAGAAGAATCCACCTCTTGGAGAGGTGTTGGATTTCTTCTGGAGAAAGGAGTACCAAGCAAGAGGTGCTCCTCATATACATATGTTGCTGTGGATCAAGGATGCACCTAAATTTGGAACGGATCCAGAAGACTCAGTGATGAGTTTTATACAACAGTATTCTACGTGTGCTGTTCCAAACGCAAAGGAGAAGAAAAGCCTAAGAGAAAAAGTTCTGCGTTTCCAAAGCCATCGATGTGGAAAGTACTGTCGTCGTAAATTCCGAAACAAGGACAAGTTCTACACCAAATGTCGTTTCGGCTTTCCACAACCGGTGATTTCTAAAGGAAGAGTAAACAGTTTGATGTCTTCGCTGCGACATAATGTGATGAAGAAATCACCTAAAAACACATACAATTTGAAGAGGAACGAAGAGTCCAAGTACATCAACGACTACAACCCGGTGATTTTGTCCATGTGGAATGCTAACATGGATATACAGTTTGTGGCTGATAACTGTATGGCTGTGGTTCGGTATGTGACGTCTTACATCACCAAAAAAGAGAAGACAGAATTGAAGGATATGTGGGAGGACATTTCCCATGAAAAGAGCCTCAGCAAGAAGTTGTACAGTTTCAGTCTGAAGATGTTGTCGCATCGAGAAATCGGAGCGTACGAATGTTCTGACCGGTTGTCTTCAGCAAGTCTCTATGCCAAGTCCAGGAGTATCATTTGGGCGAGTCTTGGTCTTGCTGCAACGCGTAATCGAGTTCTCAAACCTGTGCGGGAAATTGAGTATTTGGCGGAAAAGGAGCCAAACAGTACCGACATTTTGAAGACCAACATGTTGGATACATATTATCCAAATCGAAGCATTCACCTCGAGAATGTTTGTCTGTATGAGGTTCTTCAAAATTACATATTCAAGAGGAACATCAAAGAAGATACTGAGAAAGGAGTGTATGCTGTAATAGGAAGTGAGGGATGTCTGGTCAAGCAAAGAAAATGCCACTTGTGATTCACCCCTGGCTTCTGGCTCGAGTGATCGCTCCCCTGCCTGCGCTCCCTGTACAACTTGGTATCGTTATTTCCAAACTGCTCTGCTAATAAGCTTTGCGTCCTTAGAGCGTGTGCATTAAGTTATCATTTCTTGATTATTTCTCAGGCTGCACTGTGTCCAACTCTGGCGATTTCAGAGCGCGTGCATTTAGTTTTTCATATCGTAATTACCTCAAAGCTGCACTGTGACTAGTTTGCCATTGTAAAAGCATTTTAAAAGCGCGTGCATTCCGTTTTTCACTCTCGCTCATTTCAACCCGACCTGCGCATTGTTTGTAAGATCCCCCGGCGCCCTGCTCTGCCCTCCCCTCCATTTTGAGCTTGTTGTTGTTGTGCCCCGTCCCTTGAGCCCGCCACGCCTCCCAGCTGAGCCGCCCTCCCACTAGCGTTAAAGCGCGTCCTCTGACCACGCAGCGCTGTGATTCACCCCTGGCTTCTGGCTCGAGTGATCGCTCCCCTGCCTGCGCTCCCTGTACAACTTGGTATCGTTATTTCCAAACTGCTCTGCTAATAAGCTTTGCGTCCTTAGAGCGTGTGCATTAAGTTATCATTTCTTGATTATTTCTCAGGCTGCACTGTGTCCAACTCTGGCGATTTCAGAGCGCGTGCATTTAGTTTTTCATATCGTAATTACCTCAAAGCTGCACTGTGACTAGTTTGCCATTGTAAAAGCATTTTAAAAGCGCGTGCATTCCGTTTTTCACTCTCGCTCATTTCAACCCGACCTGCGCATTGTTTGTAAGATCCCCCGGCGCCCTGCTCTGCCCTCCCCTCCATTTTGAGCTTGTTGTTGTTGTGCCCCGTCCCTTGAGCCCGCCACGCCTCCCAGCTGAGCCGCCCTCCCACTAGCGTTAAAGCGCGTCCTCTGACCACGCAGCGCTGTGATTCACCCCTGGCTTCTGGCTCGAGTGATCGCTCCCCTGCCTGCGCTCCCTGTACAACTTGGTATCGTTATTTCCAAACTGCTCTGCTAATAAGCTTTGCGTCCTTAGAGCGTGTGCATTAAGTTATCATTTCTTGATTATTTCTCAGGCTGCACTGTGTCCAACTCTGGCGATTTCAGAGCGCGTGCATTTAGTTTTTCATATCGTAATTACCTCAAAGCTGCACTGTGACTAGTTTGCCATTGTAAAAGCATTTTAAAAGCGCGTGCATTCCGTTTTTCACTCTCGCTCATTTCAACCCGACCTGCGCATTGTTTGTAAGATCCCCCGGCGCCCTGCTCTGCCCTCCCCTCCATTTTGAGCTTGTTGTTGTTGTGCCCCGTCCCTTGAGCCCGCCACGCCTCCCAGCTGAGCCACCCTCCCACTAGCGTTAAAGCGCGTCCTCTGACCACGCAGCGCTGTGATTCACCCCTGGCTTCTGGCTCGAGTGATCGCTCCCCTGCCTGCGCTCCCTGTACAACTTGGTATCGTTATTTCCAAACTGCTCTGCTAATAAGCTTTGCGTCCTTAGAGCGTGTGCATTAAGTTATCATTTCTTGATTATTTCTCAGGCTGCACTGTGTCCAACTCTGGCGATTTCAGAGCGCGTGCATTTAGTTTTTCATATCGTAATTACCTCAAAGCTGCACTGTGACTAGTTTGCCATTGTAAAAGCATTTTAAAAGCGCGTGCATTCCGTTTTTCACTCTCGCTCATTTCAACCCGACCTGCGCATTGTTTGTAAGATCCCCCGGCGCCCTGCTCTGCCCTCCCCTCCATTTTGAGCTTGTTGTTGTTGTGCCCCGTCCCTTGAGCCCGCCACGCCTCCCAGCTGAGCCGCCCTCGCCCCTCCCCCTCCACTATCCATATATGACAGTAGTTCCCGCGCGCAGCGTTCACGCGCAGCGACCGCGCCCAATCCGCGCCGAAGGTGCGCCAAAGGTAAGCCCGTCTACGCCCGTCCGCGCCTGGACCGCGCCCAGCGCCAGACCCCCTGCCCCTCGCGCTGCCCAGCCCCCCCGCGTTACCTACGATGCCGCCACCCTCCTAGCCCTTAACCCCGGTCGCTCACCCAACTGCGTCCAAGCCGCTCCTGGACGCACCCATGGACCGTTCTCCTGCTTCTCCTGCAAATTTAGCGGCACCGACAACATCTCCGCTACGACCACAACACAGATTCCCGAACCCAACCACCTAGAATGCATCCTTCTCAACACCCGCTCGGTCCACAGGCACGCCATTGACCTTTGGAATCTACTAGACACCATCTCTCCTGACGTCGCCTTCCTAACGGAAACATGGATGAACGTTTCCTCCGCCCCTGACATCGCCATCGCTATCCCTGATGACTATAAGATCACACGCAAGGACCGCACCGACCATACAGGAGGTGGAATCGCTATCGTCCATAAGAAATCAATCCGAATCTCAACCAGCTCTGACGCCAACCTCGCTAACTCCGAACACCTTCACTTCCAGATCCACATCGACCCCAAGACCACACTCAGAGGCACCCTCCTCTACAGACCACCAGGACCACGCGCAAAATTCAGTGAAGACATCACGGACTTCATCACCCCACACGCGCTCCCCTCCAAAGACTACATCCTTCTGGGAGACCTCAACTTCCACATTGAAAAGATCAACGACCGCAACACCGCCACCCTCTTGGACAACCTCGCCAACCTCGGACTTAAACAACTGGTCACTTCCCCCACCCACATCGCAGGTCACACTCTCGACCCCATCTTCACCTCCAGCAACCATGTCTCCTTCAGCCACACTACGGATCTCCTCTGGACTGACCACAGCTGCGTTCACTTCACCTACAACAAGCCGAAACCCATCATCCACCTCCAACCAACTCTACAAAGAAACTGGAACAAAATCACCACAGAGCAGATCTCCACATCGCTCCTTCAAACCTCCCCAGCCATCTCTTCTAACGCCAACGTAGCCGCCTCCAACCTCACCCTTTGGTTATCCAACACCGCCGACACCTTAGCACCACTGAAAAAACATCAACACAAACTTGGCATCAAGAAGGCCTCATGGTTCAACGATGACCTCAAGAAGTCCAAGAAACTGTGCCGCTCCCTTGAAAAGGCCTGGAAAAAAGACCCATCCACCAGCAACAAGGACACATTCAAAAGCGCCATCCGTACTCACCACCAACTGATCCGAAAAGCCAAGAAAACAGCATTCAAGGATCGACTTGACAACAACGCCCACAACAGCAAGGAACTTTTCAACATCGTCAAGGAATTTTCCAACCCCTCGGCCAACTCCAACGACATCACCCCCTCTCAAACCCTCTGCGATTCCCTAGCCTCTTTTTTCCACAACAAGATTGCTGACATCCACAACAGCTTTGACAACCAACCCGGAAGCCAACCCACCCTACCATCAGCTGACCATCTTCCCCCCGTTAACACCCTTAACGCCTGGAACCCAATCTCCACTGAGGACACCATCCGCCTGATGAATTCCATCCACTCTGGATCCCCCACAGACCCATGCCCTCACCACATCTTCAACAAAGCAGACTCCGTCATTGCTCCGCACCTCCGAGGCGTCATCAACTGCTCCCTCAACTCCGCTACCTTCCCAGAAGACTGGAAACACGCTGAACTCACCGCCCTTCTGAAAAAACCAACAGCAGACCCCACCGAACTCAAAAACTACCGCCCCATCTCGCTTCTTCCATTCCCGGCCAAAGTCATCGAGAAAGCTGTCAACAACCAGCTCGCCGCCTTCCTCGAAGCCAACAAATCACTCGACCCCTCACAATCTGGCTTCCGAGCCAAACACAGCACTGAGACCGCCCTCATCGCAGCAACAGACGACATTCGAACTCTACTGGACAATGGAGACACAGTCGCCCTCATCCTCCTCGACCTCTCTGCAGCCTTCGACACAGTCTGCCACAGCACCCTTTTACAACGCCTCAGAAACATCGGAATCCAAGGAAAGGCACTGGAATGGATCACCTCGTTCCTCACCGGAAGAACCCAGAGAGTCCGCCTCCCACCATTCAAGTCCGAGGCCTCTGAAATCATCTGCGGCGTACCACAAGGATCCTCACTCAGTCCCACCCTCTTCAACGTATACATGAGCCCCCTCGCGGCCATCGCCCGCCAACACAACCTCAACATCATCTCTTACGCGGATGACACTCAACTGATCCTATCTCTCACCAAGGACCCCAGCACCGCCAAAACTAACCTACACGAAGGAATGAAAGAAGTCGCCGAATGGATGAAACAAAGCCGTCTGAAACTGAACTCAGACAAAACAGAAGTCCTCATCTTAGGTAAATCCCCCTCCGCATGGGACGACTCCTGGTGGCCGGAAGCCCTCGGAAATGCACCCATCCCGACAGACCACGCACGGAACCTTGGCGTCATCCTGGATTCTTCACTCTCAATGAACAGACAAGTCAGCGCCGTATCCTCTTCCTGCTTTAACATTCTTCGCATGCTCAGAAAAACATTTCGCTGGATCCCCTCCGAAACAAGGAAAACAGTCACCCACGCTCTAGTCACGAGCCGACTGGACTACGGAAACACCCTCTACGCAGGTACCACCGCTAAACTCCAGAAGAAACTACAACGAATCCAAAACGCCTCAGCCAGGCTCATATTAGACATCCCACGTAACGAACACATCTCTGGTCACCTTAAAGACCTCCACTGGCTACCCGTCAATAAGAGGATTACTTTCCGACTGCTTACCCACGCACACAAATCACTCTACGACATCGGACCAGATTGCCTCAACTCTCGACTGTCCTTCTACACCCCCTCCCGCCAACTTCGCTCTTCCAGCCAAGCCTTCGCCACTGTACCTCGCATCAACAAGACCACCATGGGAGGCAGATCCTTCTCATACCTGGCTGCCAAAACATGGAACTCACTCCCCGCTTACCTTCGCCTCACCCAGAATCACCTAGCGTTCAGAAAGCAGCTTAAAACGTGGATATTTGACAAATAATCCTCCTCCCCTTCCTAAGCGCCTTGAAACCCTCTGGGTATGTAGTGCGCTATATAAATCTTATGACTTGACTTGACTTGACTTGGTAAACCATCGAAAATTGAGTGGCGAATCTCCTGAAAAAAAGGAGTTTTTCTATTTAGCACTTTTGCAACTTTTCAAGCCTTGGCGTGCAGAAGAGGAACTGCTTGGAGATTTTCTCTGTTACGAAGACTCTTTCAATGCCGCCAAGGAGACCATAGAATGTCCTGCTTTTCCCAAATATGTACAAATGTTGAATGCGGAAATTGAGCAGGAAGCAATGATTGCAGCCGAGATTGCCAGAGACAGTTCTCAGGACAGTCAGAGTTCTGCTTCATTGAGTCAGGATCCACTAGGAGGACCTGTTATCGAAAATGAAGCTGCCACTGCTATGAATGAAGTGGAAAGAGCCATGGCACATGCTCAGGAGGATGCGGTTAACTTAGAAGAGTTGGAAAGACAACTCAACGTTGAGCAGAGGAAAATATATGACGAAGTTACCATGCAAATTGATCATGGATTAAGTCATGACAAGAAAGAGTGCTCATGTACGTCGTTGAAGCCTGTCCGACTGTACGTGAGTGGAGAAGCGGGAACTGGAAAAAGTTTCCTCATTAAAGCAATTTCATGCTATTTGCAGGAAAGGACAGAGTCATCGCTGTCTTGTGTTGTCACCGCTCCAACTGGACTGGCAGCACATAACATTAAAGGGATTACTTTACATCGTTTACTGATGCTGCCAGTGGAGCATGACAACAAATTACAATATCACAAGCTATCTGGAGATGCTTGTTTTGAAGTTTCAAGAATCTTGAGGAAAATGAAACTTCTTATCATTGACGAAGTAAGCATGGTTTCCAATGTCATGCTTGCCTTTGTGCATTTGAGAATGCAAGAAGTTCTCAAAACAGAGTATGATGTGTTATTTGGTGGCAAACACATCATTGTTTTCGTAGATCTTCTGCAGCTGACACCAGTGAAAGGGCAACCTGTGTTCAAAATGCTCACGCATGAAGATACCAGGAAGTGCCTAGGCAGCATTGGCAACGTCAATATATGGTTAAACTTCAATTATGCTGAACTGCATGAAAATATGCGTCAGGCGAAGGATGAAGTTTACAAGACTATTCTACAAGATGTTAGAATTGGAAAAGTGACCGAGCATGGGAAAGAAGCTTTACATGCACGATTACTGTCAAATTTATATATATTATATATATATAAATATATATTATATATTATATTATATTATAATATTATATATATTATTATATATATATTATTATTATAATATATTATATTATTATATATTATATTATATATATAATATATTATATATATTATATATATATATATATATATATTGGGGAGAGGGGTTGGCCTAACGGCTAAGGCGCTCGACCTCGGACCTGGGGATCTGGGTTCGAGTCTCGGTAACGACGCCAAAAAACCCCTGTGATTCTGGGCAAATCACTTAATCTCCCCGTGCCTAAAAAATGAAAGTGTCCTCATGTAACGTAACTGGTGCTATGTAAAGCGCTCTGATAACTGATTCGGTTCGGTTCTAGTTCGCGCTATATAAAACTCTGCAAAAAAAAAAAAAATATCCAGAACAAGATGTTGTGCCTGAGAATATTTTTCAGAAAATTACTGAGAAGAAATCTGGAATATGTTTGATGCCAACTCTTGCAGAATGTGCCAAATTCAACAACAAAATGTTGCATTTAGAAAAGCAAGAGATTGTGAAACTGGAAGCTATTGACAGAGTAGAGCATATGGGATCAACAATTATTTTGTCTGAGAATCTGAAAACAAAATTGGATTCATTAGAGAAGAGTATATCTAAAACTGCAGGTTTTGAAAAGACTCTGAATGTGTGCTTGAACTGCCGTATAATTTTAAGAAGGAATTTACATGTTGAAAGAGGTCTGGTAAATGGATCAATGGGTAATGTTGTTGATTTTGTAAAATACAGAAATAGAGATGGAATTGAATTTTTTAAAATTAAATTTGATGGCATTGAGGAAGTACAGCTAATTGGTCGTTGTTCTGCTAGATTTTTGCTTGTAAAAGACTTATATGTTCGCCGTAAGCAGTTTCCTGTTTGCTTGGCATATGCGGTGACAATCCATAAATCGCAAGGTTTAAGTGTAGACAGTGCATTGGTGAATATTGGCAGTTCTGTGTTCAAGGAGGGTATGGCATATGTGGCATTGTCACGAGTTAGAACTTTATCGGGATTGTACTTGATTGAGTGTGATGTCACAAGCATTTGTGCGGATCTAGATTATGTTAAGGAATACAATAGGTTAAGAAGAGAGTATGCGCCACATTTGCCTCAATATCCTTTGTTTGAGAAACGTGTGGTAGGCCGGAAACGAAGAAATGTGACCAATACTGGGGAGGTTGTAGCAAAAAGACGAAAAGTCGATGAACCTGAAATTATAAGCAGAAACAAAAAGGATTCTGTTGAAGATGTTGTTGGTTTTCAATTTGAAAACAGTTCTGGTGTCAACTGCTATGCTAATGTAGTGGTTAATGTTTTGTTTTCTCTAGAAAATGTAAAAGAAGAGATTGTGGTCAATTCTGATCAAAGATTTTGCAGTTTGTTAAATTCTGTGTTAGAGAAATGTAGCACTGATAGAACAAACATAGAAAGTGTGTCTGAAATTCGAAATCTGTTAGACAGATGTTCAGGCCAAACACAATTCTCTCAAAATATTCAGCAAGATTGTCAGGAGTTTTTAATGTATATGCTTGATGTATTGCATGCTGAAGGTGTAGATGTAGATCAGCTGTTTGGGCTTTCTTATCAATGGCAACATGACTGCGAGAACTGTATGGTATCAAGTACTACTAGTGTAGACTCAGAAAGATTTATATATTTAACTTTGCCAGACAGTAAATCAGTCTCCTTTAATAAGCTAGTAAAAGCAGCTGATCACAACATGGAGTGTAGCCAATGTAAATCTGAAATGATGTCCACATTATTTATACGAACATATGGCCAGTATGTCATTTTAATGTTCCAACGATGTAGGCCTGATGGAACAAAATTGACAACTTTAATTAAAAATTTTGTGGCTTCGCAGTTGTCAATATCAGGAAGGACTTTTGTAACTGCAGCAATTATATATCATGACGGTCCTTCAATAACATCAGGACATTACACAGCTTATTTAAAGTCTAGAAATGGCTGGTCATTCTGCAATGATTCTGTTTTAATTTAAAAAAAAAATTTGCCGTATGACCTTAAAAACTCTTACCTGGTGTTTTTAAAACCAAAATTTTAGGGAAAGAATCTCGGGATGTGCTCTGTGGAATTTCAAGAAGTTCTAATGGCTCCTACACGATTTGGCCTTGAGGATAAGTGTAGTTCAGAGACATAACTTCTAACCATAAGACTGGACGTCATGGAGAAATAAGTGCACTTTGAATGAGTTCAGAAAAACTATTTCTTTTTATAAGCTAATTGAAGCAGCCAATCAAAACATAGAGTAGAGGGAATGTAAGTCTGCAATGCTGTCTACTGTTTTACATTGCTTTGTGATTAAAAGTGATGTAGAGAATTAAATAATTGTAGTAGTCATAGAGGTAGTGTAAGTCTGCTTCATAGTAAGCAGTATCAGTGTCATAGGAAATGTAGAACATGACTGAGCAAGAAGGGGAAGATATTACTATTCCAGGATTGTGAAAATGATCTTCAACATTTTAATTCTGAAAGTTGCAGAAATGCCAAATGACGGGATTGGCTTACAAGAAATCCAAGAGTTATAAATGGCTCTGACAAGATTTGGCCTTGTGGAAACTTGTGGTAGAGAGCAAGAAGTCATTTATTGCATGTAACATGTTTTTAAAAACGATGGAGGTTTTCTTTCAGAAAGTGGCGGGCTGAAAGTAATAACAGCACAACAGAGTGTAAGCTGTTCATAGGACATCCTTTGACGTCATGGAAAGTAAGTTAACTTTAAGGAGTTCTGAATTCTGATTTGTTATGTTGTATGGGTTTTTTAAACACAATCATTTTGATTGTGTTTTTTTTCCCCCGCTGTTATATGATGAATACCTTCAAGTCACTGTTTTTAGTGAATTTTGATACATTCTGAGAACAGCAAAAATAAACCATTTAACATGTATAATTAATTCTGTACTGTTTGCATTTATGATGTATATGTAGAACTGTGTAGGAGGCATGGAGAAGGTGAGGCTTCTGTAAGTGTCAAAGTTGTTGCATGCAGTGCTGCACTTCTGCGTACTCTTTCATATGCTGGACTACATCTGCACAATGAGATACCTAAGCAAAGGAAACACAAGTGATGTGATTGTGAAATGAGCAAAAGAAATTGCACGTATTTCAATTACATCACCTGTGTTTCCTATCATTACGAATCACATTGTGCAGATCAAGTTTAGGTCTGTCCAGGGAAACAGAGGAGGTTTGGCCTTTGTTCAAGAGTGCAGTGGACATGACTCACTTCATTGGTAGGCCTGCAAATGTATTATCTTCTCTGTACTCTTCAACAACTCTAAATTTCATCTGCAACCCTGAGTAGGCCTCACCTCAAACAAACCTCTGGATAGGACACATCTTATTGGCATCCTGAAGCAATCATTTAACATTTTTGTGTCTTGCGACACTTTTCTGAGACAACAGCAATGCAAAAGATGCACCATGTTTTAAGATAGGCCTCACTTCATCTGCAACAAGATACTGTTAGTTTAAAATGTATATCTTTAGGACTGTGTAGGGGGCCTGGAGAAGCAGAAGCTTCTGTAAGTGTCAAAGTTGTTGAAAAACTGTTTGTCCTTCAATCTTTTCCCTTGTCTTTTGTAATTTTTAAATACATGTTTTAATATTTTTCAAATGTTTGTTCTCTCTTTCACAGATTGAAAGTATAAAAACAAAAAGTGAGTAATTTAACGACAATTATAAGGTAAATGTTTTGTACTCTTTTCGTTACATTTCTATCACATTTAACTTCTATTAGTTCCACTGCTTCATTTCTTTAACCCTCAGTTTCCTGCCTTTGCTACTTCCCTCATTCCTTTCTCTATTACCTACTTACTCAACTCCTTCCACTCTTTTTCTCAGTACCTCTCTTCTCATAGTTCCTCACTCTTGTTCACTCACTCCGTCTCTATTACTCTTAGTGTCTTTGACTGATCACTCTATCACTACTTGTTCATAATGCTTTCTCTGTGTAGTTGAAGCACACTAAGGGGCATATTATGAACACAGCCAATAAAATTATTGCTGTTTTTATTGGCAGAAAACTGGTGCAAAAGTGGTTTTAGCTGCAGTTTTCTGCCGCAAAAGCGGCTTTAGCGACACATTTCTGACGATAAAAGCTGCAAAACTTTTATTGCCTATGTTGAGGATATGGCTCTATGTTACTTACACTTCTTTGCTGTTTCAATTAATCTTTTTCTGTTATTTTTTGTTTTCTGTTTTCTATTTTTTCTCTCTGTTATTCCCCATGTTTTAATCTTATTTTGAACATTCACTCACATTCTCCAAGAAACTCTTCTTTGTTATTGTTCTACTCTCTTTTTTTTTCTTTCACTTCCTTATCTATTTTGTTTTTCACAATTATACCCTCTTCCGTCTTTTCTTCGGTAAATAGATCTATTAAACAGTATCTCTTCTTTACTCCCTATAGCTGTCTTTCTTTTAACATCACTCTCTGTTTACTTTCCTTATACTTACTCTTTTTTTTTTTTGGTTAGCTCCCGGTCCGCCTACCGGGAAGCTAACCGGGAAGCGAACCAAAAGAAATAGAGCTTGCCAGAGTGCTAAACATTCTAGCAATTTTTTTTGAAAGGGGAGGTAGTTCTGAAAATAACTTTTTTTTTAATGTTTTTGTTGTTTTATATATATTTTTTTTTTTGAACATTTTTTGTTTTTTTTGTATTTTTTGAACGATTTTATATATTTTTTGGTTTTTTGGGGGGGGTGAAACAACAATAAACAGGCATTGAAAAGGGCTCAACAGGAGCAAAAAAAAAATTACTGGGGGCGGTTAGGGCAATTATGATTGTTGTAAGCTAGGTTTATTGAATTGATACTCATGTTGCCACATGCTATCAACGCACCACAGTGCATACAAGTATGTTTCATGTGGCCAAAATTCTCTTGGATGTTTGGCACAGTTTCCCGTGCCTCTGCTGGTGTCAATGATATTGACGATCTTGACCTGGCCACAGGAGTTGATGTTGGATTTTGTTCCATATCCGGTATTTCCGCCCGGCTGTAATTGAGTGGATGCCTCCTGGTCATGTGCCTATGCATGGTATAGTTCCCATAACTATACTTTTTATCAGTCCCTCTTGATAATTTATCTTTGCAGATGAGGCAGGTGACATACCTCGCATTCACTTTCTTTTGCCCTGGAGGGATTGAATAAAACTGCCAGATGAAACTGGCTTTCCTATGGGAAACCCGGGGCATCTCTTCCAAGAACTGTGGTTCTTCTCTCTCCTCTTCCTCTATTTCTTCTTCTTCCTCCTCTGTGTTGGTCATGACCTGGGGAGGTGGTCCTCTCTTCCCATGAGGAGGTGGAGGTGGTGGTGGGGGTGCACCAGCTGAAGCAACTACTGAAGCCATTTCTCAAGTATTAATAAAGGTCTTCCTCTCACAATGATGAAAGTCAGAGTGAGGAAAGAAGGAGGGGTTTTCATCATTTGGGAAAAACAATAGTTCTCAACCAATGAAAAGTGTTATTTTTAGGTCACCTGACCTAGCCTTACATGATTATGAAACCAAAAGTGAAATAAACCAATGAAAAGTGTCATTAACAAGTCACATGACCTGTTATGCTTACGTTACGCGCCTCGGTCCGCGCCCCGGGGCACTTCCGGGTGCGCTAACGCAGTACGTCATAAGACGCATTACGCGGCAACGCGATACGTCGCGCTTTCGCGACGCGCAGCGGATCGCTTCCGGGGAGCTGCGTTTCGCGCCTCGGTCCGCGCCCCGGGGCACTTCCGGGTGCGCTAACGCGGTACGTCATAAGACGCATTACGCGGCAACGCGATACGTCGCGCTTTCGCGACGCGTCACGATGTTGATTTCTAAAGCGGCAGTTGCGCAAACGGAACGTTTACCGGTTCGCGGACCGGGTCGCGGCATCAATTTAAGCTAACGGAAAGCTTTCCGGTTCGCGGACCGGGAGCGAAACAAAAAATATATTAAAAAAAAAATTATTAATAAACATATAAAATATATTTTTGGATTTAAAGAAGAATACATTTTACAGCTATAGATATTAGCTTTTAAAAAACCAATGAAATTCACTGAAAAAACCATAGGTTATAGACCATATATAGTTAGGAATTAGCATTTACAAAACCTTGAAAATTCACTGAAAAAACCATAGGTTATACACCATATATAGTTAGGAATTAGCATTTAAAAAACCTTATTTTACTCACACAAAACCATTGAAATTCCATATATAGTTAGTTGTACTAACTATATATCGCGCACCCGCAATCCACTGCTGATCATGTCACATATTACATCATTCATGACATGGTCAGTGACATCACTGATGACATCACTGATGACATCTCAAATGACATCACTGATGACATCACTGATGACATCTCATTTGACATTACTGATCACATCACTGATGACATCATTCATGTGATAATACGATGAAGCTCTTCAGACTCTAATATAACCTTAGATACACTCAGTGTAAACAGACACTCACAGACTGTCACTCATCCATGGAGTTACTCACACACCTAGTCAGTCATGCAAAGAATCAATCACACCTCCATTTCCTCAACTATACAGTTATACACACCTTACTTATTCAAACATATACTAACACATATTTACTCTCTTATACAATCCCTGATACAAGTTCACAATGATCCATACAGCCACTCACACATTCACTGGCTCTTTTGCACAGTTATTTATATATGTCAACTCTCACATGTACTGTGTTTTACATATGTACTTTATTTCGATCACTGATCATAAAAGATACATATCAATATATACAGTTAAAAACTTATTAAACCAGAGTGATCCAACAGTTAAAAATGATTGAATTAAAATACATATGAGACAGTAGATACAAATCAAGTGATAGGGAGCATTATACCAGTCTTTTCATAGCTCGGCTGCGGATAAACCAGAGTGATGTTAAAAATTTTGAAATTGCAAAAACCACAGCATCAGAAAGATCTGTTTTAAAAACTCTATAGGCGGTTTGGTGTGATCTAAATCCCATGTTCCTGAGCAATGGTACTAGCCAGTATTTCCTGCTCCGCTCGTAACCCTTACAGAAGAAAACAGCATGCATATCATCCTCCTTTGGATGTGCACACATTGGGCAGGATACTACAGTGGAGCACGATTTCCAGGATGCTGTAAATGAAGCTAGTGGGAGGCATCCATAACGCCACTGTAGGAACAGTTTCCTCGTTAATGGAGGAGCTATCTTGTCTAAAGTTTTTTCGAGGGAATATGAGTCTTTCACTTTCAAAAATAAGTTTGTCAAGGACCCTTCTCGAGTGTCATTAATTGTTCTAGTCAACATCAAAGCATAATAAGCACTCGCAATGACCTTTTTTGGAATCCTGGTACATGAGTTTAAGGGGTCTGTCCACAATTCCGGGTAGCCCAATTCATCGAGCCTCCCTTTCACATACATTAACCACGGAATCTTCCTTGTATTCCGTAGTTCGAGGAAATCCTATAATTCCTCCCTATAGTGAACGAGATCTGGGCTGCTCCACAATCGCCTCCAAAAAATTAGGGGTTTGAGTCCTAGCTCCTCTGTAATAGGTTTTATTCCCAGATCTAATCTAAGGGGCAGCAAAGGAGTGCTCTGGGGGAGGGCAGCTACCTGTCTCAGAAATTTATTTTCAGTTGTCTGTAGCTTTGGATATCGGATATGACCCCACAGCTCACCCCCATATGTAACCCCCGCTCGTGCTTGTGTTTTGTATATATGAATAATTGGGGTAAATGGACGATAACATGATTTGTTTGCCAGGCGCAGAGTGCCACCCGCCAACTGTGCCAGTTTGATGGTCACTCGGGCCTGATGCGGCGTCCAAGTTAGAAATGAAACATATGTACTTACTTTGACATGTAGCACTGAGATATCCATTCACTCACCAATACACTGATGCACACAGTCAACCGCCCATACAGCTGTTTCCACATGCACTTTTGAACCCATACATCTAGTGAATCAACTGCTCACACATCTATGCACAGAGTCATACACCTCCCAGCCACCCACACACACACTCAGTCTCCCATACAAATACTTGGGCAACCAATCAATAACCCATATAGTTACTCATATAGCTACTGAACAACACATGCAGCAGTTTTCAGAACAACAGACATAATGATGCACAAATTAAGACAGTTTAGTCACTAACCCATGCACTCAGTGAGACACATTTAATCACTCATTCATACAGTCAGTCATGCACCTACTAAATCCTTCATCCAGACACTTATACATCCACTCATTCTTAAATATGTAAGACATATTTTAACTTTACAGAAAAATACAGTCACTGGATGTTGTCATCAGTGATGTCATTTGAGATGTCATCAGTGATGTCATCAGTGATGTCATTTGAGATGTCATCAGTGATGTCATCAGTGATGTCATCAGTGATGTCACTGACCATGTCATGAATGATGTAATATGTGACATGATCAGCAGTGGATTGCGGGTGCGCGATATATAGTTAGTACAACTAACTATATATGGAATTTCAATGGTTTTGTGTGAGTAAAATAAGGTTTTTTAAATGCTAATTCCTAACTATATATGGTGTATAACCTATGGTTTTTTCAGTGAATTTTCAAGGTTTTGTAAATGCTAATTCCTAACTATATATGGTCTATAACCTATGGTTTTTTCAGTGAATATATATATATATCAAAGAAAAGCCCCAGAGCTTTAAAGATGCACTCCACGACGGAACAGTCAGCAGAATTAATTATTTACTGGAAGCGGTTTAGCAACCCGATTAGTCAATGTCCCTTACTCGTTTCAGAGAATCTTTCTCCTTCATCAGAAGGTATGCAAGTTGGAAAAACTGGAATGAACTGCCTCATTCATTACTCTACTGGCATTCTCTCTCCAGTGAGTGGCATGCTGAGAGTTGCAGTTCCGATTCTTCCACATCAGATGTGTTCCTTAGTCTGCCAACTGTTGTTTAACTGCCAATTTTCGTTTCCTCACGTTTTTCACAACCCTCCGTTGGGCCTCAGGCATGTTAGTCCACTCACTGATGTGGATTCCTTCGTGCTGCAGTGAGGCTGTGATGCAGTTCACAGCCCCGCAGACCTAAGTCCGGTGTATGTGGTGGCAGTGCAATCTTTCACAGCCGGAGCCGCCGTGTATAAATAACATCAAAGAAAAGCCCCTGAGCTTTAAAGATGCACTCCACGACGGAACATTCAGCAGAATTATTTATTTACTCGAAGCGGTTTAGCAACCCGATTAGTCAATGTCCCTTATGCGTTTCAGAAAATCTTTCTCCTTTGTCAGAGGATATGCAAGTTGGAAAACCTGGAATTAACTGCCTCATTTATTACCCTTCTGGCATATGCTCTCCAGTGAGTGGCGTGCAGGGAGTTGCAGTTCCGATTCTTCACCATCAGTGGGGTTCCTTAGTCTGCCACCTGTTGTTTAACTGCCAATCTCATTTCCTTACGTTTTTCACAGACCTCCGGTGGTCCTCAGGCATGTTAGTCCGCTGCCCGATGTGGATTCATTCGTGCTGCAATGAGGCTGTGATGCAGTTCACAGCCCTGCAGACCTAAGTACGGTGTATGTGGCGGTGCAATCTTTCGTGGACAGAGCCGCCGTGTATAAATATCATCAAAGAAAAGCCTGTGAGCTTTAAAGATGCTCTCCACAACGGAATTTTCAGCAGAATTCTTTATTTACTGGAAGCTGGTTAGCAACCTGATTAGTCAATGTCCCTAATGCGTTTCAGAGAATCTTTCTCCTTCGTCAGAGGGTATGCAAGTTGGAAAACCTGGAATGAACTGCCTCATTTATTACCATTCTGGCATACACTCTCCAGTGAGTGGCATGCCGGGAGTTGCAGATCCGATTCTTCCTCATCAGTGGGGTTCCTTAGTCTGCCAAGTGTTGTTTAACTGCCAATTTTCATTTCCTCACGTTTTTCATAGCCCTCCGGTGGGCCTCAGGCATGTTAGCCCGCTCCCCGATGTGGATTCCTTCATGCTGCAATGAGGCTGTGATGCAATTCACAGCCCTGCAGACCTAAGTCCGGTATGTGGCGGTGAAATCTTTCACGGCCGGAGCCGCTGTGTCTAAATATCATCAAAGAAAAGCCCCGGAGCTTCAAAGATGCACTCCACGACGGAACATTCAGCAGAATTATTCATTTACTGGAAGTGGTTTAGCAACCCGATTAGTTAATGTCCCTTACTTGTTTCAGAGAATCTTTCTCCTTCGTCAGAGGGTATGCAAGTTGGAAAACCTGGAATGAACTGCCTAATTTATTACCCTTCTGACATACGCTCTTCAGTGAGCGGCATGCCAGGAGTTGCAGTTCCGATTCTTCCCCATGAGTGGGATTCCTTAGTCTGCCAACTGTTGTTTAACTGCCAATTTTAATTTCCTTACATTTTTCACAGCCCTCAGGTGGGCCTCAGGCGTGTTAGCCAACTCCCCGATGTGGATTCCTTCATGCTGCAATGAGGCTGTGATGCAATTCACAGCCCTGCAGACCTAAGTCCGGTGTATGTGGCGGTGAAATCTTTCACGGCCGGAGCCGCCGTGTATAAATATTATCAAAGAAAAGCCCCTGAGCTTGAAAGATGCACTCCACGACGGGACATTCAGCAGAATTCATTATTTACTGGAAGCAGTTTAGCAACCCGATTAGTCAATGTCCCTTACTCGTTTCAAAGGATCTTTCTCCTTCGCCAGAGGATATGCTAGTTGGAAAACCTGGAATGAACTGCCTAATTTATTACCCTTCTGGCATACACTCTCCAGTGAGCGGCATGCCGGGAGTTGCAGTTCCGATTCTTCCCCATGAGTGGGATTCCTTAGTCTGCCAACTGTTGTTTAACTGCAATTTTCATTTCCTTAACTTTTTCACAGCCCTCCGTTGGGCCTCAGGCATGTTAGTCCGTTCCCCGATGTGGATTCCTTCATGCTGCAATGAGGCTGTGATGCAGTTCACAGCCCCGAAGACCTAAGTCCAGTTTATGTGGCGGTGCAATCTTTCCCGGCCAGAGCCGCTGTGTATAAATATCATCAAAGAAAAGCCCGTGAGCTTTAAAGATGCACTCCACGACGGGACATTCAGCAGAATTATTTATTTACTGGAAGCGGTTTAGCAACCCGATTAGTCAATGTCCCTTACTCGTTTCAGAAAATCTTTCTCCTTCGTCAGAGGGTATGCAAGTTGGAAAACCTGGAATGAACTGCCTAATTTATGACCCTTCTGGCATACGCTCTCCAGTGAGCGGCATGCCGGGAGTTGCAGTTCTGATTCTTCCCCATCAATGGGGTTCTTTAGTCTGCCAACTGTTGTTTGACTGCCAATTTTCATTTCCTTAAGTTTTTCACAGCCCTCAGGTGGGCCTCAGGCATGTTAGTCCGCTCCCCGATGTGGATTCCTTCATGCTGCAATGAGGCTGTGATGCAGTTTACAGCTCTGCTGATCTAAGTCCGGTGTATGTGGCGGTGCAATCTTTCACGGCCGGAGGAGCTGTGTATAAATATCATCAAAGAAAATCCCTTGAGCTTTAAAGATGCACTCCACGACGGAACATTCTGCAGAATTATTAATTTACTGGAAGCGGTTTAGCAAACCAATTAGTCAATGTCCCTTATGCGTTTCAGAGAATCTTTCTCCTTCATCAGAGGGTATGCAAGTTGGAAAACCTGAAATGAACTGCATCATTTATTACGCTACTGGCATACGCTCTAAAGTGAGGGGCATGCCGAGAGTTGCAGTTCCGATTCTTCCCCATCAGTGCGGTTCTTTAGTCTGCTAACTGTTGTTTAACTGCCAATTTTTGTTTCCTCACGTTTTTCACAGCCCTCCAGTGGGCCTCAGGCATGTTAGTCCGCTCTCCATAGTGTGTTCCTTCGTGCTGCAATGAAGCTGTGGTGCTGTTCACAGCCCCTCAGACCTAAGTCCGGTGTATGTGGCAGCGCAATTTTTCACGACCGGAGCCGCCGTTTATAAATATCAGCAAAGAAAAGGCCCTGAGCTTTAGAGATGCACTCCACGACGGAACATTCAGCAGAATTATTTATTTACTGGAAGCGGTTTATCAACCCGATTAGTCAATGTCCCTTACGCGTTTGAGAGAATCTCCCTCCTTCGTCAGAGGGTATGCAAGTTGGAAAACCTGGAATGAACTGCCTCATTTATTACCCTTCTGGCATATGCTCTCCAGTGAGTGGCATGCAGGGAGTTGCAGTTCCAATACTTCCCCATCAGTGGGGTTCCTTAGTCTGCCAACTGTTGTTTAACTGCCAATTTTCATTTCCTTACATTTTTCACAGGCCTCCAGTGGGCCTCAGGCATGTTAGTCCGCTTCCCTATGTGGATTCCTTCGTGCTGCAATGAGGCTGTGATGCAGTTCACAGCCCCACATCGGGGAACAGACTAACATGCCTGAGGTCCAACATATACATTTACATTTAATATTACGTGATGTGCACGATTGGTATGCGACCAGTCCGCGACTCCTGGTCCCACGCATTTGCAACGCACGCGCATTACGGTATGCGACGCTTACACGGTGGCGGGTCCAGTGAGATGTCATATACGTGCTGGGGCGTGCTGGGTGCGCAACTCCCGCAAATTTTCTAAAATTATATGTATGTGTCTTCACTATACATATTAGGGCAAGAGATTATCTAAGATATTCATAAAAATAATATATTTGTACTTATAATAAACCTATATTATTTTTAAATATATTTTCACGAAGTCAAGTGCGTGCTTCGTGAGCGCAGAGTGCGCGGATCCCATGTAACCTAAAAAAAAAAAGATTTCATCGGTTCATAACATTTTCCACTGTAACTATGGAAGGAACCCACTTATTTTAATCATTCTTGTTGGAGCATCTTTAGAGAGACATCTCTTTTCCTACAAGAACCCTTGTTCTTTTTGGTGTTTTTCAAAAAATATCAAGCAAAATGGCATCTAGACAGCAGCAGCAGCAGGAGGAAGTATCTTCTGAAGGAGATTCTTTCAGGAGGCACCACGTCCAGAGACTGGAATCTGTCATGTGGAAATTTTTCACTTTTCCACCTGGAGAGAAGAAAGTAAATGCGAGAAATATGACGTGCAAAATTTGTGACCGAGTCTTGTCAAGAGGCAGTGAAAAAAAATACTCTTGTGGCACTGCTTCTATGTACAAGCATCTCCGGACCACACATCCTCTCAATCTTGCTCGGGAGGAAATAAGGCGAGCTGCTTTGAACCCCTCACCTGCTGTGGCAAGTATGTCTGGAGCACCCTCAGGAACACCTGCAATGGACATTAGGCCAGAAATCACCTTTCTCGAGCAACACTGCGTGAAGTGTAAGAAACTTACATGGTTCGGTAGGCAGTCGGTGGATGCAGTTTGTCTCCTTTCTGGTGAAGAATTGGCTTGGTAGTTTGGTCTGCCCTGTTCCCATGATGCACTGGGCCAGGGACAGACTAATTTGCATATAGCCAGGTTCTGAGCTGGGATGGGGCAGTGAGATAAATAACGGTGATGGATCAAGCCCTGATCTTTGGACTGGGTAAGAGTGGTCTGCTTAATTCAGACACTCTGTTCATCACCACCCCCTTTTCTGTATCGTTTTTGGCCACTATAGGTGTGGCAGGGTATACTCAGACATGAGTCCCTTTCTCACTGCTCCATCAGGATTCAAGCAAGCCGGGCCGAAGAGGCTGAAATGCCAGAAACCGGTCCCCGGTAGCTTGTCTCCTTTCTGGTGAAGAATTGGCTTGGTAGTTTGGTCTGCCCTGTTCCCATGATGCACTGGGCCAGGGACAGACTAATTTGCATATAGCCAGGTTCTGAGCTGGGATGGGGCAGTGAGATAAATAACGGTGATGGATCAAGCCCTGATCTTTGGACTGGGTAAGAGTGGTCTGCTTAATTCAGACACTCTGTTCATCACCACCCCCTTTTCTGTATCGTTTTTGGCCACTATAGGTGTGGCAGGGTATACTCAGACATGAGTCCCTTTCTCACTGCTCCATCAGGATTCAAGCAAGCCGGGCCGAAGAGGCTGAAATGCCAGAAACCGGTCCCCGGTAGCTTGTCTCCTTTCTGGTGAAGAATTGGCTTGGTAGTTTGGTCTGCCCTGTTCCCATGATGCACTGGGCCAGGGACAGACTAATTTGCATATAGCCAGGTTCTGAGCTGGGATGGGGCAGTGAGATAAATAACGGTGATGGATCAAGCCCTGATCTTTGGACTGGGTAAGAGTGGTCTGCTTAATTCAGACACTCTGTTCATCACCACCCCCTTTTCTGTATCGTTTTTGGCCACTATAGGTGTGGCAGGGTATACTCAGACATGAGTCCCTTTCTCACTGCTCCATCAGGATTCAAGCAAGCCGGGCCGAAGAGGCTGAAATGCCAGAAACCGGTCCCCGGTAGCTTGTCTCCTTTCTGGTGAAGAATTGGCTTGGTAGTTTGGTCTGCCCTGTTCCCATGATGCACTGGGCCAGGGACAGACTAATTTGCATATAGCCAGGTTCTGAGCTGGGATGGGGCAGTGAGATAAATAACGGTGATGGATCAAGCCCTGATCTTTGGACTGGGTAAGAGTGGTCTGCTTAATTCAGACACTCTGTTCATCACCACCCCCTTTTCTGTATCGTTTTTGGCCACTATAGGTGTGGCAGGGTATACTCAGACATGAGTCCCTTTCTCACTGCTCCATCAGGATTCAAGCAAGCCGGGCCGAAGAGGCTGAAATGCCAGAAACCGGTCCCCGGTAGCTTGTCTCCTTTCTGGTGAAGAATTGGCTTGGTAGTTTGGTCTGCCCTGTTCCCATGATGCACTGGGCCAGGGACAGACTAATTTGCATATAGCCAGGTTCTGAGCTGGGATGGGGCAGTGAGATAAATAACGGTGATGGATCAAGCCCTGATCTTTGGACTGGGTAAGAGTGGTCTGCTTAATTCAGACACTCTGTTCATCACCACCCCCTTTTCTGTATCGTTTTTGGCCACTATAGGTGTGGCAGGGTATACTCAGACATGAGTCCCTTTCTCACTGCTCCATCAGGATTCAAGCAAGCCGGGCCGAAGAGGCTGAAATGCCAGAAACCGGTCCCCGGTAGCTTGTCTCCTTTCTGGTGAAGAATTGGCTTGGTAGTTTGGTCTGCCCTGTTCCCATGATGCACTGGGCCAGGGACAGACTAATTTGCATATAGCCAGGTTCTGAGCTGGGATGGGGCAGTGAGATAAATAACGGTGATGGATCAAGCCCTGATCTTTGGACTGGGTAAGAGTGGTCTGCTTAATTCAGACACTCTGTTCATCACCACCCCCTTTTCTGTATCGTTTTTGGCCACTATATGTGTGGCAGGGTATACTCAGACATGAGTCCCTTTCTCACTGCTCCATCAGGATTCAAGCAAGCCGGGCCGAAGAGGCTGAAATGCCAGAAACCGGTCCCCGGTAGCTTGTCTCCTTTCTGGTGAAGAATTGGCTTGGTAGTTTGGTCTGCCCTGTTCCCATGATGCACTGTGCCAGGGACAGACTAATTTGCATATAGCCAGGTTCTGAGCTGGGATGGGGCAGTGAGATAAATAACGGTGATGGATCAAGCCCTGATCTTTGGACTGGGTAAGAGTGGTCTGCTTAATTCAGACACTCTGTTCATCACCACCCCCTTTTCTGTATCGTTTTTGGCCACTATAGGTGTGGCAGGGTATACTCAGACATGAGTCCCTTTCTCACTGCTCCATCAGGATTCAAGCAAGCCGGGCCGAAGAGGCTGAAATGCCAGAAACCGGTCCCCGGTAGCTTGTCTCCTTTCTGGTGAAGAATTGGCTTGGTAGTTTGGTCTGCCCTGTTCCCATGATGCACTGGGCCAGGGACAGACTAATTTGCATATAGCCAGGTTCTGAGCTGGGATGGGGCAGTGAGATAAATAACGGTGATGGATCAAGCCCTAATCTTTGGACTGGGTAAGAGTGGTCTGCTTAATTCAGACACTCTGTTCATCACCACCCCCTTTTCTGTATCGTTTTTGGCCACTATAGGTGTGGCAGGGTATACTCAGACATGAGTCCCTTTCTCACTGCTCCATCAGGATTCAAGCAAGCCGGGCCGAAGAGGCTGAAATGCCAGAAACCGGTCCCCGGTAGCTTGTCTCCTTTCTGGTGAAGAATTGGCTTGGTAGTTTGGTCTGCCCTGTTCCCATGATGCACTGGGCCAGGGACAGACTAATTTGCATATAGCCAGGTTCTGAGCTGGGATGGGGCAGTGAGATAAATAACGGTGATGGATCAAGCCCTGATCTTTGGACTGGGTAAGAGTGGTCTGCTTAATTCAGACACTCTGTTCATCACCACCCCCTTTTCTGTATCGTTTTTGGCCACTATAGGTGTGGCAGGGTATACTCAGACATGAGTCCCTTTCTCACTGCTCCATCAGGATTCAAGCAAGCCGGGCCGAAGAGGCTGAAATGCCAGAAACCGGTCCCCGGTAGCTTGTCTCCTTTCTGGTGAAGAATTGGCTTGGTAGTTTGGTCTGCCCTGTTCCCATGATGCACTGGGCCAGGGACAGACTAATTTGCATATAGCCAGGTTCTGAGCTGGGATGGGGCAGTGAGATAAATAACGGTGATGGATCAAGCCCTGATCTTTGGACTGGGTAAGAGTGGTCTGCTTAATTCAGACACTCTGTTCATCACCACCCCCTTTTCTGTATCGTTTTTGGCCACTATAGGTGTGGCAGGGTATACTCAGACATGAGTCCCTTTCTCACTGCTCCATCAGGATTCAAGCAAGCCGGGCCGAAGAGGCTGAAATGCCAGAAACCGGTCCCCGGTAGCTTGTCTCCTTTCTGGTGAAGAATTGGCTTGGTAGTTTGGTCTGCCCTGTTCCCATGATGCACTGGGCCAGGGACAGACTAATTTGCATATAGCCAGGTTCTGAGCTGGGATGGGGCAGTGAGATAAATAACGGTGATGGATCAAGCCCTGATCTTTGGACTGGGTAAGAGTGGTCTGCTTAATTCAGACACTCTGTTCATCACCACCCCCTTTTCTGTATCAACGCTAAGTATGGGCGCAAAATCCGCTCCACTTACTAAATTTCAGGAATTTCACGATCCGCGAATCTAGCGAAAATGCTGAAAAATTTGCAGCGGGCGGATTTTTTTTTTTGGGCCCACAGGAAGCACAGTTAAGGCAGGTGCTCGAGTTGAAGCTAACTTTGTAACCATTTTAGAATGGCGCGGGCAAGCTGCCAGATTGCTAGCTGGCGCCTTTCTGAAGTGGTTACAAAGTTAGCTTCAACTCGGGCACCTGCCTTAACTCTGCAAGTGCTTCCTGTGGGTCAAAAATTAAACCTCAACAGGAAGCACTTACAGATATAAATAAAGCAGGTACCCAAGTTGAAGCCTAAATTCAGTAACGTTTTAATCAGCCCAAACATTAGTGAGCACGGTCGAGGCTGGGCAAGTGTGCTTTAACCCCCTATCTGCTGTCGACAATTAGCTGTAATACCCGAGGGAGGTCTTTGCATCCCTGTGTAGTTCCTGTGACCAGGAGGCTGCTTTCTCCTCACCTGCTGCCCTGCTCGCTCTCTGACCCTTTATACAGGAGGCATGTTGACATGCATAGAAGCCCCGCACCACACACTAGCGGTATCAAACGTCTTCCCGCCCTTTTCCATCCCAACTATGATGGACAGCTCACTCAAGGGACCTCGGCGCATTTTGGCACGGTGGCAAGTTACAGGCACACATGGTCAGTGGAGACAAATCTTCTCGCCCTTTACGCAGCTGCAGTGTAGGAAAAGAACTATCATTTACCCAACGAGGTAGCACTTACTGATTAGCCAGTAGAAAGTACTCCAGTTGAGTAGAGGTATTGCACAAAGCAGTGGCATCTTCGTGGATAACTATGCAGGGCAGGATTCATTCTGGCACGAGGCTCCTGTCACAAAAATTAAACCTCAACAGGAAGCACTTACAGATATAAATAAAGCAGGTGCCCGAGTTGAAGCTCAAATTCAGTAACGTTTTAATCAGCCCAAAACATTAGTGAGCACGGTCGATCCTGAACAAGTGTGCTTTAACCCCATATCTGCCGTCGAAAATTAGCTGTAATACTCGAGGGAGGTCTTTGAATCCATGAGTTTCTCGAGCGCAATCCCTGTGTAGTTCCTGTGACCAGGAGGCTGCTTTCTCCTCACCTGCTGCCCTGCTTGCTCTCTGATCGTTTATACACAAGAGGCATGTTGACACGCATAGAAGCCCCGCACCACACACCAGCGGTATCAAACATCTTCCTGCCCTTTCCCAACTATGATGGACTGCTCACTCAAGGGACCTCAGCGCCTTTTAGCGCGGTGGCAAAGTTACAGGCACACATGGTGAGTGGAGACAAATCTTCTGTCCCTTTACACAGCTGCAGTGTAGGAAAAACAACATACATTTACCCAACGAGGTAGCACTTACTGATTAGCCAGTAGAAAGTACTCCAGTTGAGTAGATGGAAATCGCAAAAAAATCTGCGATTTCGTGGGAAAATCCACAAATTCGCTGACTTTTTTGCGATTTTGCACGAATTCGCGGACCCCAGATCCACAAAATTTGCCCATACTTACGCAACGCAACCATTGTTTTTAATTTTTGTTGTTGTTGTTTTTGGAATGATAACTAATTCCAAAAGTTTCCTGTTTAATTTGTTCCTTTTTTTGTTCAGTTTTTCAAAAATCACCCAAAAAATACAAATTTGTTATAAAATACAAATAAAAAACAAAAGCAAAAAAGAAGAAAAAAGTTCTTATCAGAACTACCTTATCTGGTTAAAAAAAAGAACTATAATTGCATGGTAATGTATGAAAGTTTGGTTGAATATATGTGTAGAGCATGATTGACTGAAATAATGCATTAGTAGTGTATGGTGAATTTATAGGTGAAGATTTATGAGGAAGTACTGTAGCGTGAGACTGCAAGTTCTTTAGCACTGCACTGTGACACTTCCAAAGCATAGGGATGTGACATATGTACATGAATATGTTGCAACTCTGTGCTTCTCTCTGCACTGCTGCACAAATTGCAGCCATGCGGTGACACAGACACCCTTGCACCATGGTGCAAGGATGTCTGTATCGTGGGGAGATTGTTTTTGTGCAGGAAGGGACCCCTTCCTGCACAAAAGCAATCAGTAAAGGCATTTTCCTCTTTCAATGTATGCTGTGGAATGCAGCATGCATTATAAGAGGAAAAAATGAGGAGAAATTAAAACAATTCTTCTCGCTGCACCTTGCTACACCAACTCTAGGATGGTGCAGCATTCACACACATCTCCAGATTTACGATTTCTCATAAATCTGGAGATGTGTCTTGTTCAATGGGTGTAGCCTTAGAACACCCACAGCAACACCTATGGAATGCCCCTTCAATGCAAAGTTCTGTCTATGAAGGGGTCATATTTACAAGGAGAGGAAAGAACATGCAGGATGGCTTTTCCTCTCCTTTTAAATATGAAGGAGTGCCTGGCGCCATCACTATGTTACCAAAAGTGACGTACTGGTGGCGCAGGGTGCTTGTAAATGTGCCCCTTAAGTGGAGAGGGCGCCAGAGAGCTAACTTGCCGTTTGTCGTTTCCGTTACTGTTCTGTTGCTGTCGCCGTTACGGACGGGAAAGGTGTTGCGGCTTTCGGCTTTTGGGCGGTTTTCAGCGGTTTTCAGCCGAGGAACGTGGACCGTGGACCACTGCTGCAGGGAGAGTCGCTCCCTGTGCTGTCCACGAGCGGCCCCAACCGCAACCCTGGCGCAAGCCTGCCGCGAATCCCACCGCTCTCACAACCGATACATCCTCCACCAAGGAAAGCCCCCAAAAGCACCGAGCACCGAAGCCACCAAAGCACCGAGGGGGTCGTGTTGGGGCTGGACAACCTCAACATTAGGGCAGTATTGGGCAGTAACATCCCCAGCGACATCCCTGTTACAGCACAGACGCACCGACGCACCGATGGAGTACGAGCTACAGCTCAAAAGTAGCAGTTTTGAGCATTCAAGAGCTCCTCCAAGTGCTCATAAGCTGACACCTCACAAGCTGACACTGCTGAAATTGCTGATACAGCCAAATCTAACAAAGAGGAGGAGGAGAAGAGCCCCTCTAAGCACTAGAGTCCGTATCGGGAGCACACCACAGGATTTATGCAAGGAACCGAGACCAGGTACTAGCCACGAACACTAGCCACGAACACTCAAGCAGTTGTGCGGGCAAGTGTGAGCGCTGTGCGAGCGCTGTGACAACAACACCGCCACTGTATTAGTCGTCATCAATTACACAGTTGACAGGGCCCCCAGCATCAAGTACCAAACCCTACAAAAGTCGGTCCGGACTGGTCAGGACCGCGATAGTTAGGAATGCGACAGCCGCACCCCACACTTAAAACCAGAAGACGCGGATAGAAACTAGTGGGCAGCTCCCGGAGTACACGAGCAAAACGCTTCCTAAATAGCGTCCAAGTCAAAAAGGTTGTCACCAGGGCAGCCGGTACACACAAAACAAGCAAGATTCTCCTGACTTTTTAAAGAAAGAGGGAGAAAAGGGAAGAAAAAAAGAGAGAAAAAAGGGGGAAAAAAAGGAAAAACAAAATCAAAATCCAGAATGAGATCCGGTACCAAAAGGCAAACTAACCTCAGTAAAAAGCAAAAAAAACCTAACCTGAAATCACTCCCCAAAGAGCCCTGATCCTCGCCATCAGACAAGGAAAACGAGAGAACAATGGAGAGGCAAGACTCGGGAAAGTTGGTGGCAATACCGGAGAACCCTTGCTTAGCGACACGTAATCACGGGCAGCAAAAAATTAACAAATTTTTCTTTTTGAAAGATCCGGTTTCAACGATTTTCTCAGCGCCAGCAGAGTCGCAAAATCTCCCGAGTCCAATACTTCCAGAGACAACTAGATCGTTCATAGCACTAAGGGTTTCAAACAAGGAAAAAATGCAAAAAAATCGAAGTACACAGGAAAACTTAAAAGCAATTCCGGTAACTCAGGGAAAATCAACATCATGAATAAACAGACAGAAACAGTTCAGGTCCAAGTACATAAGGCACTCAGTCCCCCTGAGAAAATGGATTTCAATCAAGAAGGCGACAACAAACTCAAAACTTGCTCACATGTGCAAGAAACAAAGGCCCGGAATAACTCAAAAACTTATCTGTCAACAACACAAGGCCTAGACTCGCTTGAAAACCTCTTCGCCAAATCAAGTCCACAAAACACAAGTCACAGGGAATACACCAACAACAAGAAACCAGCAGTAGGAGTGGACACGGGAGGTACAACAAGCCAGAAACTCAACGGGGAGACAGAGCCCGAAAAGGCCGCTTTAATAACAAAGACGCCAATGCAGATTAACACAATCAAGAAAAAAACAAAAAGAGCACTGGATTTTGAGCAATCGACAACCGTCTCTCCCTCTACAAAGGGGCGCACAAATGAGCAGAAGGCATCAACACCTCGAAACACAAAGGACCATGACAGAAGCCAAATAATTTTGATTAATGACACTAGTAGTGTCATTAACGAGGCAAAAAACCAAGCACAGGTGGACCCTATCCTAATCTCATCGACAAGTAGGATCGAACAGCCCAGTGCGATTTCAGGAAATAGAGCCGGTCCTCAACACAACCCAAATTGGGGGAAATCCCTAATTAGTACACTGGATCAAGCAATAAAAGCACTAAACTTCCAATCGGACAAAATGGAAGTACAAATAGATCTAATAAACATCATCGCCGAGCACATTTCCAAAATAAGCTCTAAAGTTGATACAATATTAACCTCATTACCCAAGAAGGAAAATGAGGTTAATAATGCAAACAAAAGTAGAAATTGCACAAATACAGGAAATAGACCACAAACAAAAAGTTATGCAAAATTTAGTTGCTGCAACTGTGGCAGTATAATCGAAAAACTGGCCACCCTTCCAGAGATTCTAACTGACATTCTGGGTGTAGTTAAATCCACCTGCGAACAAAACATAAACCGGGAACACACGGACCCCATTCACAAGGAAGGAACTACAAATGGTCATACCGGAAGCCAATTCCAGCACCGACCCCTTAATGGGGACGAGAAGAAAACATCTAAAGGTCACGACAAAAGGGTGCTGGAAAGCCAAGAAGAGCAAATCCACGAAGGCTCGCCAACCCTTCCGACTGAGCACCAGGACAAATTAACAAAACGTCAACGAAAAAGAGCAAGGAAGGCTCGGCCCAAACAGAACAAAAAACGTACTGGTGTCCCGGCTCATATTTTTCCAATGTTCAGAAAGAGAATAAGCCAATATCCAGATGAACAAAAGGATAGGCTTAAAACTCCAGACAGTATTCAGGACCAACAAAACCCGGAAAGGGTAAGCTTTTCTTTTGAGAACTCCGCAAAGCCGGAAGAACCACAAAAACTAGAACAGAAAACCCCTAATGGACCAACGGGACTCAAACAACCTACCGAATACATAATCAGACCCAGACGAAATATAAAGGAATCTCAGCGAATAAGATCTTACGCAGACAACGGCCCAAACGACCAGGACAAAGACAAGGACATCTATATTGACACTTGCAACATACAGCCCAACTTGTCCAAATTGCAAATAAAAGAGGAAGAGGAAACAGGTAAACCGGATAAAAAGTACCAGACTAAAAATGTAAGCATGACCGTAAGAGAACAAAAAACCTCTCAATGCGAATACGACCTGAGAACTCTAAAGATTACGACTAACGCAACAGGCAAGAATATCACAACAAAACAAGATCGTTGCGAACATGTGCAATCAGTGTATAGGAACTAGATTTATGAAGCAAACAGATCCCAGTAGGGAGACACTATCTGCCCACGAAAGAGAAAATGATTCTACATCAGGGCCTCTAAGAACAAAAAACAATACAAAATCACAACTGGACAACTCAAGACTAACAACAGACGAAATTGAACCAATAGTAACATTTATTCCAGAATTTGAAACACAGGGAAAACATGATATCCTCAACCGAGAACATCTTAAAACTGTTTAAGGAAATTCCAGCCCTTAAAGGAATAGTTTCCCAAGATATGGAAGCAGTAGAGTTCCAGCAAAATAGAGCAAGGCCAGGAACAGAAAACTCAATTACTACTTGGAAATCAAAAGAGTTTGCAGCACAAATAAAGCACATAAAGAAATATTTAAGAACTGGGGAATCAAAATACTACAACATAAGCAACCGAAATACCCCTATCCTCTTCACAACAGCCCGGATAATCAAAAGGACAAGGAGCACCAAATGACCCAAACGAAATCATTTTTACACACAGCCCGAGCAACCTCTCCAGAGAAAGGAACAGAAACAAAAACCATACCGAAAAATCAGATAATTACTTACCGGTTCAACAGTAGTAACCAAGATTGGTCATGGATCCCAGCCGTACTCAGCGAAAAGGGCTCCTAGAACCAACAAAACAACCACAACCAGAAAACAAGCAAATGGTAGGCAAAAGGAAAAAATGATAGCAGACCAAATCAATCTATGCTCTTGGAACGTGCACGGTTTCAACTCCATAGAGCAGGATCACGAAACTATAAGTTTTTTTGACAAGTCAGACATAATACTCTTACAAGAAACCTGGAATCCGTCACAATTAGGAATTCCAGGCTTCACGGACTATCACATACTTGCAGAAAAACACGCAAAATACGGGCACCCCCGGGGTGGTTTAACAATTCTCGTCTCCCAGAAATACAACTGGATCCAGGAAACATTGGACGTTGGATTAAACTGGGTCCAAGCTATAAAAATCACTATACAGCCCCGGCAACAACTGCTAATTTTAAACATTTATATACACCCAGATCAGAAAACAAAAAAGGAAAAATTGGAAACATTGTTAACTCTTATCAAAACTTTACAAAAAACTAATAATCAAAGCTCCATGATAATCTCTGGAGACTTTAATCACAATTTACTCATCACTAACAGGAGTAGAACGAACAGAGTAACAAGATTAGCAGTTGTGTCCACCCAAATTAATCGGAGGAAGATAGTAACAATGGGCCTAACAATATTAAAATGCAAAAAAAAGGAAGGCCTGACTCAACTGTGCCCCACCTACGTGAGCGGCAACGTTAAGTCAACTCTGGACTTCACACTTGTATCAACAAACCTTGTACCAATCATGGAATATTCAATAGTCCAGCGCCTGGAAAGTGATCATTGCACCCAGAGCCGAGAAAACGAGGTCATTGAACCAAGAAACAGAAAAAATCAACTTACGGAAAATAAAATGGAGAGGCGGGGATACACAAAAAATCCTGACCACGGCCACCAACTTCATTTTGCAAAATGGGAGCCTCGACAACGGAGACCCAACAAATAATTGGGGAAATTTGTTGGAGGTAATAAAGGAAAACCACTCAACTCATCCGAGAGGAAATAGAGATCAAATAAGAAAACCAGCGCCCTGGTTTAATATTGAACTAAAACAAGAAAAAAGGAAACTAGCCAGGGCCCAACGAATGGCCGCAAAGGATCAAAATACAAATATTGTAGATCTCAGAAACATGAGAAAGGCATACCGAAAAAAGCTATGGGAGGCAAAAGGCAAATACAAAGAACGGGTATGGACAAAGCTACTTATTTCCAGTAAAAAAGCATCCTCTAGAGAGTTCTGGGTAATCATTAATGAACTAAATCCAGGTCACGCATTATAACAGGATCCCGGGATCAGCAATACTGAATGGGAGACATACGTGAAGAATCTTTACCTAACAAAGGATCCCCAAAGAATCAAAAAAAAGAACAAGGAGGACCAAGGGAGAGCAAGGACTACAGTCCAAAAAGTGTTACGGAAGAACCAAACCTCACTCACGAAGAACCAACAATCACACATGCCCACATAAAAAGGCTAATACAGAAATTAAAATCAGAAGGGGCCCCGGGGCCAAACGGCATCCCAACCGCAGTCTACAAAACAGATATGGACTTCTGGGCCAATCTTTTATCTACACTCTTCAATTACATCCTAAAAAAGGAACTCTTCCGGAAACATGGAGAGGAAACATCATCCACCCAATTTACAAGAAAGGGGAACGGAAAGAGCCAGGAAACTATCGCCTAATTTCCTTAATAGACGTTGAAGCTAAGCTGTATGCCTCATGCCTGTTGAAAGAGCTACAGGACTGGGAAACAACAACAAAAATAATCCCCAGGTTTCAAACCGGGTTCAGACTGGGGATGGGGACAACTACCAACCTGGTCACCCTGTGCTGGCTAACTGACGACGCCAAAAAAAGAAAACATCAACTATATGCTTGTTTCGTCGATATAAAATCAGCTTTCGACCACGTAAGCAGGTCCAGGTTGTGGAGCAAGCTAAGAGAGTGGGGGATGCCGGAATACCTAATAAATGCAATTTCAAGACTATACAGTGAGACATGGGCCAAGGTGAAACAAGGGAACGGCAGCAGCCTGACTAACAAAACTGAAACACAGGATGGATTAAAACAAGGCTGCGTCCTTGCTCCCAGTCTCTTTAATCTATATCTTGCTGACATTGGAAGAAAAATAGATGCAACAGAAAGTCATGCACCGAAACTAGGCAACGTTCCCGTACCCATAATGCAGTATGCCGCGATATAGTCTTACTAAGTAAAACTCCAGTCGGACTGCAACGCTTAGTGAATACGCTGGTTTCCTACTTAACAAAGGAACACCTGGAGTTGAATAAAAACACTAGCCTACCTGCACGCCGCTCGGAGTTCGGACCTGCCTGTGCCTTGTTTGGGGTCCCGACCGAAGTTGCCACCAGTCTCCTCCTGCTGCACCAGCTGTCTCCTCCCCCCGCCGCAGCCCTCGAACACCGGGACTGCCGCAGAGCGGGGGAGTAGAGACTACAGCCCCCAAAAGCCTCCGCGACTGGCCCGGAAGTCGCGTTGAGGCTTAGCGCCCGGAGGCGCCGTTAAAGGGGCTGGACTTGCGGCAGAGCGGGTGTCACTGTGTCAGGCCTACCGCAACGCCGCTCGGAGTTCGGACCTGCCTGTGCCTTGTTTGGGGTCCCGACCGAAGTTGCCACCAGTCTCCTCCTGCTGCACCAGCTGTCTCCTCCCCCCGCCGCAGCCCTCGAACACCGGGACTGCCGCAGAGCGGGGGAGTAGAGACTACAGCCCCCAGAAGCCTCCGCGACTGGCCCGGAAGTCGCGTTGAGGCTTAGCGCCCGGAGGCGCCGTTAAAGGGGCTGGACTTGCGGCAGAGCGGGTGTCACTGTGTCAAGCCTACCTGCACGCCGCTCGGAGTTCGGACCTGCCTGTGCCTTGTTTGGGGTCCCGACCGAAGTTGCCACCAGTCTCCTCCTGCTGCACCAGCTGTCTCCTCCCCCCACCGCAGCCCTCGAACACCGGGACTGCCGCAGAGCGGGGGAGTAGAGACTACAGCCCCCAGAAGCCTCCGCGACTGGCCCGGAAGTCGCGTTGAGGCTTAGCGCCCGGAGGCGCCGTTAAAGGGGCTGGACTTCCCGCGTCACGGGACCGCGCGCGGGGCAGTGCCCGGGGCTAAGCCCGGGCAAAGGGCGGGCCCTCTGTGGCCCTCCGAAGCCCGAGGAGCCTGGCCTGGCCCACACACCCTGGCCGGATTCCCTCAGATCCTTTCGTCATCACTGCAAGATAACATTGGCCATGACCTATCGGGAAACTAGAAGCATGGCTGCCGCAGGAGATAAAAAATTTACTGGCACATTGGATGATTTTATCACCCGCACTCATGCTTTAATTGATGAGAGAATTATACTAATGGATAGGAGAGTTTCCCAAGAGCTGGCAACGGCCAAGCGATCTTCTCTGGGCCTCATCGCCCAGGCACAGACCCCAAATACCGAATCTCGTTCGAACATCCAGGCTCTAGTACATAACACCAGGGTGACTGGGGCTCCTGATGCTTCAGACACCCTTCAGGACCTGGAGGCCTCTCCTAACCTTAACCTCCTAACAGAGAGTGGAGTGCAACAAAGTGAGTTAAACTCCCCTAACATGACAACCGCTATTAACGAAAGGGGCCGGATAGAAGGGGCAATCCCTAAAAAACGAAATGTTAATAAACCATCCATTTCTAAAGGGAAGAAGGCCCAAATGGGCCCTAATGTCCAAAAGGTCGCTTCCGACCCCTCTATCATTGATAACTCACCAGTAGACCTATCTATTCCCATAGAGGGATCGCATCCCACTAAGAATGGCCTACCCTTGAGCCTCCCACACGATACTATTATTGACCATAGCCTAGAGGAAATTCTGGAGTTAAGTGGGGAAGTTGGTAATCCAGCAAATTTATCACAGGAGGGGAACGGTGCAATTACAGACAATACTTCAATTTTTAGCATGCTAAAAGTACTACTTGAACCTATAGAGGTGAGACTACGCAGCCTGGAGACTATCCTAATGAACATACACAAGGATATAAGCGCTCCTAGTTTCACTATGAACAATAAGACAGTCCAGGTCACCAATGCACCTAAAAAGGCTAACAAGCCGTCTGTAGCGGTTAATAGGGCTCAGGAGACCCAAAGTGCTGATCCAGAGAAATCTAGTAACACCCCAAAACCGGATGGTATTAAAACTAAGACCTCTGTAATAGTTCAAACCCACAAAAAAGATCAAACCCAGAATATGACAAAAACTAATCCAACCCCTCAGGCCTCATTGAGCAATCTTACATCACAGCCCTCAAATCTTGATGTACTCGCCAGAGCTAAGGGCACGGCAAGTAGAAATATCCATCTTCCTCCTGATGCTTGTCCCTATGTGGTTATTCTTACCGGCGTTACTGAAATTTCTTTTTCAGAAGTAGAGTCGCATCAGGCTCTAAAAAATAAAGTATGCCATTGGCTATCCAAAAACTATTCTCTTCCGCCAAATATACCGAGCAAGATCTTAATGGTAGAGAGAACCCCGTGGGTGGGAGGTAATAGGAAAAAACTGCAAGGGGACTGCGTAGTGGTCACTTTCGAGAATATGGAGGCCGTAGATTTCATATGTAATAGTGGATCTCCTAGATTTCGTGAAAGTACTGTGACTGCTAGACCCCTTTCCTACTTTTATCTACCAGATAATCAAGCTGATAACCGATGGAGCTGGCTAAAGGGACCACATGACTTCACACCTAGACAGAGATTTACTCCCCCATGGGAACTACAACCCCATGGATGGGAGGAGGGGGGGACGCGGGTTGGAATATGATAAGGAGAAGAAGAGGTAGACCGCAGCAAGGCGGCCCCTTTGTTGGCCCACATTACACTCAGCCTCATCACTACCATCATTATGCAAATGGGCTAAACAACCCTTTCCACTTTCCAATGGCAAACCGCTTTGATTGTCTGTCAACCACAGATTGGGTTGACTGACAAATACAGGACTCCCCAATAGGACGAAGTCATCAGGGCACCCCTATTCAACTATGTATGGCCACTACTACGAGGGATTTGGAAAAATCAAATTTATATACAACGTTTGACAAAGCCCCTGTTGCTGGCGAGATCCGGGGGTCGCTTACCATGCCTAACCATGATCCATTATATTGTAAAATTCTTACCTGGAATGTGGCGGGTTTAAATGCAAAGGCGTCAGACCCTATATGGCAAGGGTTTGTTAGACATTACGATATCCTGGCACTCCAAGAAACATGGGATACTACCACAAGTTTCTCAATGGATGGCTTCTGTAGCTTTTTTACTCCAGCAGTGTCGGGCTCAAGAGGGAGAGCCAAGGGTGGCCTACTCATATTGTGCTCTCTGAACTTGGTGGGGGTCTTTAAAAAACTTGATTCCGCACCCACGAATTCGTTAGTTGTAGAGTGGACTTTGTCAGATTCACATATCTTTTTGCTTATTAACTTTTACAACTCCAAAGAGGTCTCCTGTGAGAATGAGCATTTGACTTCCTTGTTAGATTTTTTGTCAGTCTATAGACAAGATTGCATTTCCGTCCCAGAGATGGTAATTCTGGGTGATTTTAATATTCACCCCTGCGAGGGGGATTGTTACAACGATAGATATGGAGGATTACCGACCGAGGGCATCCCTCATTTTGAACACACGAAGGAAGGTGAGGGCCTTGAAACTTTCCTTGCGAACTTAAACCTATTTGAACCAGACCAGGGCAACAACGAGCCTAGAGTGCCTACCTTCATTGGGAGAGACGCCAACACCGTTATAGACTATATCTTTGTATCAACCGGGGCTTTGGCTAAGGCATGCGAGTATAGGGTTGTAACTGCTAGTTTTAGTGATCATCATCCTGTCCTCTTAAAGCTGGACCTAGATTGTTTCCGGACTGGTAGAACGACTGGTGTGGCAGGTTTAAGAGATCTGACGGCTAAGGACCAGGGAAGGCGGCTAAATTGGGAGAAGATTGTTCCTGAGCAATTCTTTCAAATATTAGCCCAAGAGACTGAGGATAATATGGCAGTCTGCTTAGATTCAACTGCCTTGGGCTCTGATGTAGTGGCCGCCTATGTGGAGATATGTGCGAGTATTGCCAAGAATTTGGAGTTTAGGTCGGGCACGCAAGGAAGTAAGAAAATTCATAAATGGTTTAACAAGGAATGCTCGCTAAAGCACTCTGCCCTGTTGAAAGCACTAAAACATAAACCCAGAGACAGGTCATTAGTGGCAAACTTAAGAAAAGAATACAAAACTGCAGTTATTAAACGCAAGAACCTAATTAAGGAGGAAGCTTGGGACAGCTTATTAGACATTGATGTACTGAGAGACAGCAAAAAGTTTTGGGCCATTGTGAACCAGCAATTTTCTCCGAGGATGGGAAAACTGACATGGACTGTGTGATTGAAGATGATAGATGGCTTTGCCACTTCAAACAGATTTATGAATCCACGGCACCAACTTCACCAGTCAGCACCCACGGTCCATCCAATTTGGTTATGGAATTTAATACCACGGAGGTAGAAAGGGCGATCAAAAACACAAGTAAACATAAGGCCCCTGGACCTGATGGGGTCCCTGCAGACCTCTACATCCAGTATCCTCAATTTTGGTCAAAAATACTAACTAATGTGTTTAATGCGATACCTGCAGCTGGTTTCCCGTCTTCCTGGTCTACCTCTATTATTGTTCCCATATTCAAGAAGGGGAACAGGGGGGATCCTGCCTGCTACAGGCCAATCTCCCTGCTGGACTCTGCTGTTAAGATCTTGGGCAGAGTCATTCTGCAAAGACTCGGGGATTGGCTTGAGGAGAGCGGGATCCTCTCTGATTTGCAGTATGGTTTTAGAGCACATAGGGGGACCATGGATCAATGTTTAAACCTCCACCTAATTATTAGCAAACACACTGTGGTGAAGGGGGGGCTTCTTTATCTGGGTTTTATGGATTTATCTTCTGCTTTCGATTTGGTTAATCGTTCTAAATTGTGGATTATTTTAAGAGATTTGGGTTTGACACCACTTTGGTTAATTTCTTGCACGATCTTCATCAAAATTTGTTCGCCTCTGTTAGGGTAACAAGGGAGGGAAGATGCACTGAGAAGTTTAGATCAGGGAGAGGGGTCAGACAAGGCTGCATTCTTGCCCCTCTCCTTTTTACTTTGTACATTAACTCCCTGGGGAAATTCCTGAACTCAGCTACTTTGGACATGCCGCGTATGGGGGGGTTACCCATCCCGGTCTTCCTATACGCGGACGATGCTGTCCTTATAGCTCGTACAGGTGTGGGCCTGCAAAGACTATTAGATCACTTTGGTGGTTTTATGGAACCCCTGGACCTAAAGATTAATACAGCTAAATCTCATGTTATGGTTACAGGCTCACGGAAGAAAAACATGAAGATCAGGTCCTTTAGTTGTAATAATTATCCAATCTCGAGGGTACCCTTTTTTTGTTACCTAGGCGTCACCTTTGACGAAAAAGGAACTTGGGGTGCCCAACTGAAACTAAAGGAGAATGGAGTTAGTAGATCCACTGCAGCACTCATGCATTTCTCCAAAAGGCTTGGTTCAAGACCCATGGAGGCCATGACTCGCATTTATAGATCCAAATGCGTGGCAATTGCATCTTACGGGGCAGATATTTGGGGCTATATTCCAGCCCCAGGCATTCAAGCTGTAGAAAATAAATTTATACGTGCCTTGCTGTCACTCCCGAAATCATCTCCTACATATTCAATCCATAACGAAATAGGCTTGGGATACGTCACTGATCTCTTAAAAATGTCTCCACTGTTATGTTGGATTAAAACTTGGACAAATGAGGAGATCACATTGAATCACCGCATTCTCAAAGACTGTATGGCCCTGGATAAAGCAGCCAGCATACCCTGGCTGGCGTATGTTAGAGCGGCATGCGTGAGGCTAGGGCGCCCGGACATGTATTCTTTACCACAGAGCCTCAAGAAAGAGGATGTAAGGTGGGTCAAGCAGCATTTTCGAAATATGTTGGATACAGAGAGGGAAGCGGTTGAGCTCTGCAAGCCAATGGTAAGGTCATTATACCAACTTTCGTCGTCCATGGCTATGGAACCTTATCTAAAATATGTAACCAAACCATACCACCGTTTTTTATTAATAAGTTTCAGGTTTAACCAGATACATCTCGTGCTTGGCTCATATACAAAGTGGGGTACTCCAGAAAACACCCCACCCTGTTCATGTGACTGTTTTTCCATGCAGGATACTCTTCATCTAGTTATGCTTTGTGAACGTTACCTGGCGCCCCGCAAAAAATTCCTTTTTCCAATCTTGAAAGACCTAAACTTCGCCCAGGTACGGCCGGCCCTCCTTTACCTACAGATGTTGAACTCGGTGCAGGTTACATACAGTGTAGCTTGTTTTTTGGTAGCAGCCGTCAGACAAAATAGAACTAAACTCCCTTCGATAAACAACCCTCTAACCTGACATTTTTTGTAAAATATGTTCGGGGGGAATTTGCAAAAAATACTGGAAAGTGTATTCCCCATATCTACCTCCTTGAATTTGTTTTTATTTATTTAATACTTTCTTTCTCTTTTAAATACCTTTTATTGGACTCATTCAGGATTTGCAATCATCTCTAAAACTTGTTTAATCTGTATTTTAACTGTATTTTATTGCTTATGAATTATGTACTGCTTTTATGGTTTTAATTAACCGAATAAAGTTATTTGACTGACTGACTGAATAAAAACAAAACTAAAGTGCTCCGAATCTCAGAGTGTAAGAAACTGAAATATACATGGTCAATGAACAAATCTCTCCTCGAAGAACAGGACTCGTACAAATACCTGGGGATGACTATTGAGCGGGGTAACACAAAAAAAAGGCACATTCAGGTTCTAAGAGGAAAGGCGCAATCACTAATATACGCATACTGGCAACTGCAGAAGACAGTGGGTGGTCCAAATTACACCCACTTACTTAAAGTTATGGCCGCCCAAATTATTCCTACCTTGTCTTATGGACTAATCGGATGGCTTGGGAGCGAATCAGCAATCCTAAACAACCTACAAAACAAAATATATAAAGTGGTGTTTGAGTTGCCAAAAGCAGCATCGCCAGCCCAAGTCTGATTAGAATTTGGCTTACAAAATCAAGACATTAGGTCAAATTCCACATTTGTAAAATGTTGCCATAAGATCCGAAGTGCACCTAGTGACTCTTTGGACAATAAGTACTGGGAGGAAATAAACTTTCTAGTAGACAGGCCGAACATCACCCTTTGGGGAGAATTTCTTAAACAGAGTTTGACAACCCTTGGACTCCATGAAGTGTGGACAAAAAACATTGACCACAAGCAGTTTTGCAAAATAGCAAACGGTTCGGCAAAAAAGATCTCCTTGCTCAAAGATAAAAAAATCCTAAGTAAACGGAGACATGCTTGGACAGTAATTAAATCTTACCTCACCCAAAAACCGCAAGTCTTTCTAGCCCAACACTACAATCAACACCTACAAAAAACGCTAATAGTGTACCGTCTGGGCATGCATTTTACAAAAGATCTAATGCCTTCTTGGAAACAAAAATCAGAAAGTGCTAACTGCAGACTATGCGGATACAAGAACGAAACAGTGTCACACATACTATGCGTATGCCCTGTGCTGCAAGCCTCAAGAAGAAGATATATTCGGGCAATCTTCAACGCATTGAAAATCCGCACCTGCAGGCAGGCGGTCATATGGTGGCTAAGTGGCATCTCTCCCATCCTCTCATGTCGGGGAATTAAATTCATGTCTATGGCAACAAAGCAGTTACTAGAAAAGGATCAGACACAATGATTACACAATGACTAAACTGAAACTAAATGTTTTAGAACGATTTGTCCAAGGAACATGATAATCGTAATGACTTTAGACACATAATAAATCAGACTCCATGTCAATTTGTATTTTAAACTTGTTATGCATTGTTTTTATCGTTTGTAAACATTGTAAAGATTTTAATTAATCATACAATAAAATCATGATCATGTGCCCCTTAAGTGCTTAGGTATTGGCATACTGATACAATAAGAACATAGTGCTGGATGGGTGATTGAAGAATTGCATGAGACTGACAGGAGGTATCCTACGCTGCATGGGTACTACTTCAGTATTTAATGGAGTGGACCAATAGTATGTATCTGCTTAGAGATTTGTAGGTATTATGTGTACTTGAATACCAGTAGTAACTGGAATGATGACAGTGCTGCAAACAGAGTGAACACTTAATTTATAAGTGCTTACGTATTGGTGGAGTGATAGGATAAGTAGATAATGGTAGATAAGGGATTAAAGATCTGCATGGGACAGACTGGACGATTCCTACATTGCATGATTACTAACTGGGTATTTAGAAGAGTGTATCAATAGTATGTAGCTAGTTAGAGGTCTGCTTGGATAGTGCACAAAATATTATAGCTGTAATTGTGTTAGTAGCTAGGCTACTCCATAAGTTCATGACTAGTAACTAGAATAATTACAGTATTACAAATAGAGTGTATGGTGAATTTACAAGTGCTTAGGTCTTGGTGGAGTAATAGGATAAGTAGATAGTGTTGAATGGGTGATTGGATAAATGCATGGGACAGACAGGAGGATTCCTACACTGCATAGGTACTAACTGGGTATTTAGAAAAGCGTATCAATAGTTTGTAGCTGGTTAGAGGTGTGCATGCATAGTGTACAAAATATGGCACTTGCACTTGTGTTAGTGACTACTCTATTCCTTAAGTATACGACTAATAACTGGAGTGATTTCAGTGTTGCAAAGAAAGTGTGTGCTGAATTTATAAGTGCTTAGGTATTGGTGGAGTGATAGGATACGTAGATAGTGCTGGATGGGTGAATGAAGAAGTGCATGGGACAGACAGAAGGATTCCTAGACTGCATAGGTACTAACTGGGTATTTAGAAGAGTGTATCAATAGTATGTAGCTGGTTAGAGTTCTGCATGCATAGTGCACAGAATATTGTAGCTGTACTAGTATTGGTGTGTCTATGGTTTTGAGAATGGTAGTCTGTATTTTAGGGTGTGAGGAGGTGCATTAGATGATCATGTGGATGATGTCATCAGTGATGTCATTTGAGATGTCATCAGTGATGCCACTGACCATGTCATCAGTGATGTAATATGTGATGTCATCAGCAGTGCATTGCGGGGGCGCGAGTTATAGTTAGCACAACTAACTATAACTACCAAATTTATCTTGTTTTGTATGAGTAAAATGTCCAACTAACTATGACATCTATGAAACCGGTGTTTTTTTCAGTGAATTTCTGAGGTTTTTAAAATGCTAATTTCTAACTATAATGTCTCTGAAACTTGTGGTTTTTTCATTGAATTTTAAATATATGTATTTATTCTCCTGGCACACATACAAGGAAGTAATCAGCACTCAGGTTGTAGTTTGGAAGTATTTAATCTGCGAAGGACATGATCCACACATTTCAGCTTGTCTGAACCTTGATAACGATACAAGATGTCATTGAAGCATCCTTATTTAAATGTACCAATGCCTAAAGCTGCCAACATTAACAAAGGACTACATATTACTTTAATTCAAAAAGCTGGTGGCCATATTGGCCTGGTCACAATGTGAAAAATCAGGAATTGATACAATAAAGAAAAGAAAACAAGTGTTAATATGCACACAATGTCATTTCAGCATATCATGCCCCATGACCACCATACCTGTATGTTCGTCAACGTGACTTATTAATAATAAACATACTTAGGATTGCAAACATCAACATAAACAATGGAGTACATATTACATTAAAGTGAAAGGCTATCGGCCATATTAATCTGGGCACATTGCGTAATATAATGGCTCTTACACAAAAGAAATAAAAAACAATGGGGTGTTAATATACACACACTATCCCGAAATAAAGTTCTAGCGATTATAGTTCCATTCCATTCACAACTCATTTGAGATGTCATGAGTGATGTTGTGAGTGATGTAACAGACCATGTCATGAATGATGTAATGTCTGAGGTCATTAGCAGTACATTGCGGGGGCTTAAGTTATAGTTATCTCAAGTAACTATAACTGCTGAATTTCACTGGTTGTGTATGAGTGAAATCTGAGTCTAACTATACCGTCCCTGTAATCTTTGTTTTTTTCAGCAAATTTCTAGGTTTTTTTTCAACGTTAAGTAAGATGCATATCACAATGGATGGTGGGGGGTTGGAAGCAGGGCCCGGCATTGTGCTGCCCCCACCCAAGCTTGTTGCTCCTGTCTTCCCTCCTCCTAGCCATCCATTGTCCAAGTCCATGTCCCTGCTCCCTTATTACAGCCCTGTGTGGCCGATGATCTCCCACTGGCCTTCCCGCCTTCCCTGAACAGTCAGCTTGTTGCCCCATCCACCTCCTCCCTATCCTCTGTTGTCTATATCCGTGGAATATCCTTCTCCCTCTTGCCATGCATGGGCTTATGTGCTGCCACTGCCTTCCATTTAGCATGATGTACCAGTCCACTCCTCCTGCCCTCCATTGCCCAATTATATGCCCCATCATTGACCTCCTGCTTAGCCTCTGTGCTTAGCTTGCTGCCCCTATTCTCCTTCACCCTGCCCTCCGATGTCTGTGTGTATGCCCCTGCTCCATCCTTTTTGCCCACCATGATCCATGGACCTGCCACTCCTATCTACTCTAAGTGTTCTGTTGAGCTGCCACTTTCCTCCCACCTGCCTTGCATTGTCAGATGACTGTAACCTGTCCCTGCCACCTCCACCCTGCCTGTCCACATTCCATGCTCCTATCCCCTTCCTCCTGTCCCGCATGGTCCATTTTACTGCCACACCCTTCTTCCCTCCCTGGTCTGTTGTGCTGCAACTGCTCTTCCTGGTTGTCCCGCGTGGTCTGTTGTGAGGCCCCTTCCCCTGAACTCTCTTGTCTGTGCCCAGATTCTGACCATCCCCTTTATCCTCCAATGTCCTTTGTACATGTCCCTGCACCTCCTTCCTGCCCATCATAGCCATTGTGCTGCCATTAACCCTCTCACTTGCCATGCATGTTTTTCTGTGCTGCCATGGCCCCTCCCACCTTCCCTGTGTTGTTAGCTAGCTGCCCCTGACCCCCTCCCAAATTCCCTCCATGGTCTTTGTGTATGCCATTATAGTCTCACTGTTGCTCTCCATGATGTGTCTTACTTCTAGTGCCCATCCTGCCTGACCTCTATGGTCATCTTGCTGCTAATGCCTGCCCCCTTGACCCCAGTCCTCTGTTTCCATGTGCAGACCCCTATTCCCTACCTCCTGGCTTGTCTATTGCATTGTAATGCCCCTGATCCGTCCCTCCTGCCCTTTATGATCCATTGTGCTGCAGCTTTCTCTCCTGTCTGTCCATTATGGTCAGCTAGCTACCATTGCCTCTTTCCCCTCTGTTCTCTGTTGTCCATGTGCATGGTCCTGTCCCCTTCCTATTGCTTTCTTTAGATTGTTGTGCTGCACTCCTGTCCCGCATGCCCTGTGTGGTGTATTGTACTGCTGCAAACCCTGATGCCTGCCCTGTAGGGTCAGTTTGGTGCACCTCTCCATGTCCCTCCTGTCCTCTGTTATCCGAGGCCACGTCCCTACCCCAATTCCTCCTGCCTTCCATGATCCAATGTACCATACTTGCTAACATTTTGAACTTGGAAAGAGGGAGATTTTAAAAAACAGCTGGGGCATTGATTTTCCCCTTTTGACTTACATTGAAAAAGAGGAGATTGTAGACAGGAGACAGATCAAATAAAGTCCATTTGGGCTTAAAAACATTGGACGTTTCCTGGCTGAATCGGGGCTGTTGGCATGTATGGCAATACTACCACTGCCTTTTCCTTCTGCCCACAATGGTCTAATATATTGCCTCAGCCTCTGTTGCAGTCCTGTATTGTTGGTGTTATTGCCCCTGCCCCCCTTTCCACGGCCCTCCATAGTCTGTTGTGCTGCCACTTCCCTTCCTGCCTGCCAGTGTGGTCAAATTGCTGCATCTGCACCCTCCTACCTGCCTTCAATTTTCAGAGTCCGTGCCCCCTGGCCTCTGCCTCTCAACAGTATCCTAATGAACAACTAGATTGCTAACATTCTATATTTATTACACAAGTGTTGAACGCCTGATGTCATCTTGATGTCATCAAAACTGTAATACCTAGAGCATTTCCTTTAGAAATCATATATATGAGAGGGTCTTATATGCATCAAAATTATGGTTAGTGCTCTAAAAAACTAAAATGAGGACATATTTTCTGAGTTTTCAAATAGCCACAAAGCACTTTTAAATTATCTGTTATCTTTATGTTTTTTTTATCCAGCTGACCACTTGATTACATTTTGCACTTAGGGGAGATGATGTGGTGTTACTTCCAGAGCTGCAGACTTTGCAACTGGGGGACCAGGTTGGAGTTTCTGTTTCAGCCCAACAATCTGTGATTCTGGTCAAATCGCTTAATCTCCCCATGTCTAAAACCAAAATGAATTTGTTCTTGTGTGATGTAACCAATGCTCATGTAAAGCACTCCAATACCTGACAAGTTTGCACTATAAAAAAGTGCAAAAACACAAAAAATAAAAAGTGTTTTGCACACTTCTGTCGTTGGGCTACATTTGGGCTCTTTTGTCTCTGGTGGCCATCTTGGGAGACTTGTTTGTTATGAAGTTTCCTAATTTCTTCATTTACTACAGTCTCCTCAGTAGGAAATACTTTCAGTTTTTTACCTTGATTCTATCAAGAAGGCATTCAGATGTGTCACATATTTGCCATAAATTCTGAATGTTAGCGCTCTAGTTGCTTATTAGATCAATGTAGTAAAGCTACTGCTCACCAGGGAAGTCTGCTGCTGGTATTGAAAGTGCAGGTTTCAGTCTGCATGTCAGAATTGTTTAATGAAATACAAGAGGATTTGAGAAGTCACTGAAAATGTGCCCTAATTTTTCTTTCTGCAGCACTAATCAACCCGACCGCCATCCTTCATGATCAACTGAAATCAGCCCGTAGGAAGTACAACAACCACATCAAAAACAAGAAATCCAGCTTCTTCCAGGAGGCACTGGACAGTGCCAAAAATAGACGAAGGAGCTCTATAGCATCATCAGACAACAGACCTCCAAGCCAGTGGCCTCATCTGTACAGGCGTCCAAAGAACTCTGCGACAACTTCGCCCACTTCTTCAACGACAAGATCACAAAAATCATACTATCATTAGCCTTCAACAATTCACACCCCACAAAGAATATCACAGCTGATCCTCATGCTCTTTCTCCTGGCTCTTCGCCCACCCCCTGGCTTAGCTTTGGCCCTGTTCAAGAAACAGATATAATCTCGTTGATCTCCACCGCCAAACCATCAGCGCATATCTCTGAGCCCATTCCTCCCCTTCAAACACTCGAACTATGCGTTCTTCATCAACTAACACAGCACCTGGACAACATCAACCTATTGGACCCCCACCAGTCTGGTTTTAGAAAAGGTTGCAGCACAGAAACTGCGATTCTGAACATCATGGATGATATCCATGGATCACTAGACTCTGACAAATGCTGCCTTCTCATTCTCCTTGACCTCTTTGCAGCTTTTGATACGGTGGACCACAATCTCCTCATCGGGGCTCTTGAAGAAAGTGCTGGTCTTGGCAAGGTAGTTCTCAAGTGGTTTTCCTCCTTCATGCATAATCGCACACAAAAAATCAAAATCAAGAACTTCACCTCCGAAACGCAGCAAGTCAACAAGGGCGTCCCCCAAGGATCGGTGCTCTCTCCACAATCTTTAACATCTACATGGAACTACTATCCAAACTACTCAGACAAGCCAACATTTGCTTCCAGCTCTACGCGGACGATACGCAGATCTATTTGGAAACTACGGCTCTCAAAGACATCCAAAGATTAAACGATGTCTTGAAAGATGTTCAAGAATGGCTGACTAACAATCACCTGAAACTAAATCCAGACAAGACCGATACACTCCTCATCTCGAACAAAGAGGATAACCCACAAATCACTGAATGGTTAAAGGCTATCGATGCGCTCAAAGGGAATCTTACTCTAGCAGACTCTGTCAAATCTCTAGGCATCACCTTAGACCCAAAACTGAACATGATGAAACACATTAAGAACTCTGCCAAAAGTCCATTCCTTTACCTTAGAATTCGGAACAAAATCAAACTCTATATTCTAATAAAGGATCTCAAACTGGCCACACAATCTCGTGTACTGTCAAGACTGGACTATGGGAATGCAGTCCTACCAGGAATTCCTAAATCGCATCTAGCACCGATAAAAACAACATTACATGCGGCAGCCAGAATGATCACCGGCATCAAAAAATCTGATCATATCTCACCTGCACTTAAAGAACTCAAATGGCTTCTTGTAGAAATGCGAAGTAACTTCAGAATGGCCTGCCTAACCCACAAAGCCCTCCATACAGGCAAACCCGATTACCTGGCATAAAAAAAAAGGCAGGTCAAGCCAGAAATCTGAGAAGCTCTAACTCCCTCCTACTCATCCCACCTAAAACCAAAAGGAAAAGAACAGCGGACTGCTCTTTCACTGGAAATGGCCCCAAAATTTGGAATTCCATCCCTCCGCACATCAGAACCATACCTTCCTTTGTGGAATTCAAAAGTCAACTCAAATCCCTATTCCTTACCCATTCCCTTGGTGGTGGACAACACGGGACAGACAGCAACCATAGAGCTATGTGACCCCTAAGAACCTTGAAACCAAAGACGCTCTACATGACAATTTTGCCGCTCTATACTATGTCACTCGTTCATTGTCTATCGCTCACTTGTCTTGTTTCTGTTGATTGTATACTTTGCTCTCACTGTAAAGCGCTCTGATACCTTCGGGTCTTGACAGCGCTATAGAAAACTTCTAAAATAAAAAAAATAAAATAAACTTTCTATGGCAAAATGAAACCCTCATTTTGTTCCTTTTTAAATTAAATTTTTTAAGAGTTACCACTTTATTCCAATCAAGATGGCTTCAGGTGTGCAATACCTTTGTCATAAGTAGGACTGTTAGTGTTCTTTAGAACACTCTGGGAACCTGCAGCAGAACACAAAGGAATCAACTGACAGTCTCTGCCCTTGTTGGATGTACATGTTTTACTGAGAATGTCAGACTTCATTCTCACATGACTGAGAAAGATAATGTGAATTTACAGAAAATATGCTCTCAGTTTAACTTATAGATCACCTTTAATACCTCTGTGGGAAACACATGAGAAAATAGTTTTCTCTCCAACATGATTCATGATATCCCAGCAGAAGGCTTTTCCACATGGTAAAATCACATTAGAACACACCACAATTCCTAAAATGAGTATGGTACCATCAACAAATGATTTATAATGTAATTAAAGTCTTAAAACCTTCTATTAACTGCAATGCTTTTTAATGAGGTGCTATCATGTATAGTGGGCCCAAGATGGCTGCCAACACTTCTTGGATGAAGTGCTGACAGCCAGTCAGATCTCACCATGAGATGTGTGGTTAGGCTCTGCCCAGATATATACATTTCTTTTTCCATTAATATTTTAAAAACTACTGAACGGATTTACACCATTTAACAAAAAGGGCTCTTTCTGAACCAAGGGCTACCTTTTTACCAAATTTGGTGTTATTCCGTTCAGCAGTTTGGGCTGTAGCCTTGTCTAAAGTTTCCTTTAGAAAATTGCATGGAAAAAACACATTTTAGGACCTCCCTTTTTTCTCGGCCCCCGCTTACCGAATCACCCTGAAACTTTTAAGATAGGAGCGGACCAGACCAGGCTATTGGTTTTGAAAATTTCGCGAAGATTCGTCAATCGTCGCCAAAGTTGTTGGGGATAGAATGTTGCGATTTTCCTATGGCAACTAGGTCCTAAATATAACTACCTACTGGCGACCGCCAGTAGGTAATATATTTTATATATATTACCTACTGGCAGTTGTCAGTAGGTAGTTATAGTTAGGACCTATTCTCTTCCCAATAACTTGGGCGCCGGATGGTGAATCATGGCGAAATTTTCAAAACTCGTGGGGCGCTCAGGTCCTCTCCTGTCTTGAAAGTTTCGGGGTGATTCAGCAAGCGGGGGCAGAGAAAAAAGAGGGTCCCAAAACATGTTTTCCTCATGCAATTTTCCATAGGAAACTTTAGATATGGCTACAGCCCGACTTGCTGAACAGAAAGAACCCTTTTTGTTAAATGGTGTAAATCCCTTCAGTACTTGCTGAGAAAATGATAATTAAAAAAGTTTCGATATCTATAGCCGCGGATGATCCGCGTACCCTACAGATTAGGATCCGCGCAACCTACAGATTATGATCCGGGTACCCTGGCGATTACGAGCTGCATTCTAATTGGCTATGAGCACTCTAAACCAGGAACTGTTGGCAGTCATCTTGTGCCTCGGTAGAAGTGAGGCACAAGATGGCAGTTAAACAAGAAGAGGGGGCAGGATTAAAACACCCTGACCCCATATGTCTGCTTAGGGGGTCCTAGACGCCGTGATGTGTGCAGGGTGCACGGATCCAGCCGTATAAATGAAAAAATCGCGCTTTGTTTAATTAAATGCCCCAGGTGGGCCAGGTCCCGGGGGCATGTGAAAAAAAAGTGTGGGGGTCCCAATTCCCCCACACTTCCCCAAGGACTGCCATCCCCGGGGGCAAAGCATGAATATTTGTGGAGGGCACACGGCCCCCCCAACAGCCCCAGGGACCTCCACCCCCAGGGCTTGATAGGTTCAATTTGGGGGCCTCTAAGGCCCCCCAAGCACTGAGGCCACCACCCCCGGGGCTCTAATTAATTATTAATGTGTGGGGGCACACTGCCTCCCCGCAGCCCCGGCGACTGCCATCCCAAGGGCTCTAAAAATGTTTTTAATGTAACCTGTGTGGGGGTTCGAGCCCCCCCACACGCCCTGGGGACCATCACCTCCCCGGGGCACTAAATATTCAAAATAGGGCGTCTGTTACAGACCCCCAAGGCCCGGGGGCCACCACCCCCCGGGGCTTTGCATCAAGTGGGAGTGGGGCCACACGGACCACCTCCTGGAGCCAATGATGGCCCTAGGGACCGCCACCCCCTGGACCGGCTCCTGCAGTGTCCCGGGGTGCCCACCCTCGGGACACTGCTGTATGCTATGGCAGGGCGGGAGCCTCGTGGCTCCCGCTCTGCCATTGCAAACTTGGTTTGGATTTTGAAAGAGAGAGCAGGGAAACCTGCTCTCTCTTCCAAAATGCAAACCAAATTGCTTTTCCACACGGCGAGCTGCATGTTGGCAGCTCCCCATGTGGAAAAGCAATGCCGGTACCCGTAGGACGCGGGGAGCTGGCGGGACCATGGGGGCATTGGGGCTCCCCCCATGGTCCCCAACGTAGTATGCGCGAATTTTGAGAATTTGCGGTACGCAAATGTGCGCAAAAACAATCGTGAGATTGCGTTTTTTTTTATTTTTGCGAGTTCTCTGGATTTTCTTTCACCGCGGCTACCGCGGCTACCGCGGCTACCGCGAAGTTACCCATGCGGTCGTATATGGGCGTGGCCATCTTGTTTTCACTGTTCGCGTTGTGTATTTCCATTTCCGGTCGCTAGTTGCATGCTCGCGTTGTGCATTTCCTGTTCTGGGTCGTAGTTGCGTGTTTGCGTCTATTTTTGCGTGCTCGCGAGCAAAATATCGAGCAAACTTACCCACGTGGTTGCAATGGGCGCAGCCATCTTATTTTTCATTCATTGCTATGCTTCAATCTTTGTAATCCTTTGTTTGTTTGAACTTTTTTTTAATCTTTTTTACTCATTATCTATCTCTCTATTTATGTTCATCTATATTTTGTGTTTTTTTCTACTTTTCTTTACTTTAATAACTACTTTTTTTTAACTCTCTCTTTTCTTTTCTTTACTCTTTTCCCCTATTCTTTCCTATTTTTCCTTTCTTTAACCCAGGACCATGGCAAAAGGAGCCGGCAAGTCCTGTGGGTGTTTAAGGGGGGCGTCTGTAAGTCCTAGGGAGATCTTCAGTGCGGTGGAGGTGGCCGCACTGGTCTTCTTTGTGCAGCGCCACCTCCCCAAGACCATCGCAGCAGGCCCGGTACCGGGTACGGCCTCCGGGAGCGTCGCCAGCTATGGGATAAGGTGTGCCGGGCCATGTATCGGGAGTCAGGGGCCTGGCGCACCTACAACCAGGTGACGCACCGGTGGTCCGACATACTGGACCGGGAACAAGACCTGCTCGACCTGCTTGGCATCGAGATCCCTGGGCTTGGTGAGTACTAGTAGCTATTTAATAACTACTTTGTTTTCTTCTGCTCTGTGTTATATTGCAAATATATATTTTTTTGGAAGAGCAAGAATGCTGCCGATTACATTGCAGGTAAATTATGTTTCAAAAGCTTCTGTGATTGCAGGTGCTCGCTTGCTAAGTGGCGGTGCTACTATGCTCACTTGTTTTCAATTTTGTGCTCATTTGGCCTGAGTGATTATGTATGAGTGTACTTTACAGAAATGCGTAATGCTAGAGACTAGCGACTCAAGTCCAGTCCTTCCTTTGTACTCCTGCCACTAAGAAGAGATAGTTGTGGTGGATTGATAGGTTGAGTATATTATGACTTGTTATTTAGTAGGAAATCTTTTAGTGGTCTGCAATCATGACGGACTGTGTCTGTCGCTTTGCGTGCTGCTGAGTGCTGCCAGTCCTAGTAGAACCTTTTTGTAGTTGGTTTAGTGAGTTAAATAACTTTCCAAGTAGACGGTCCACGAATCCAGCAATACTAATATCCTAGTACACCACATCAGATAGGTCAATAAATGTAGTGCATTTGTTGTTTATTTCCCCGAAATAATTTGTTATTGTTTTTTTTAAATGTTTGATTTCATTGACAGCAATCATCCATGTTTGTGTCTTTCTTTCATGTACATCAGCACCTCCCAGGGGCAAGAGGACAGAGGTGGCGGCGCAGGCAGAGCAGGAAGGCAAGGATCGGTCCGCCGAGGGTTCTTCTGCTGGACCCAGTAAGTTTTCCTGTTAATATTAATAATTATACTTCCCTAACTTTTACAGCACCTATTTATTCCAAACGTTCATCATAATTCTATTTTTTCCTAAATCGTCTTTGATCTTCATGTAGAATGTTTCTAAATTCTTATCCTGCCTCTACTATGACTCTCTGTGCTACTCCTATTTATTATTATTAGTCTGTCTGTGTAGCTAGCTAAGCTTGCACAGTTGGCAAAAGGTGTTAAACAAAACTCCTATTCAGCAATAGCTCTAGGCACTGAGTGCAGTCCTCTGGGTTGTCCATAATGTCTATTGAAGTCTTCCTAATGTTTATGCTTTGACAATTCCCAACAATAAAATGTCAATGGCCACCAAGAATAAGATACTAGCTTACTTTTTGATTGGATAGGAGGACATACTCCAACTGTTGCAGGGGTTATTCTGCACATACAGAACTATGGGCAAGAAATGGGGCATTGGTGATAATAGGCGCAGTTAGACTTTCCACATACCTCAGGCATAACAGAAGTTGAACCCCCAATCTCCTTACTGACTAGCTAGTGTGTCAGAGTCATTATTTAGCTCCCGAATGCAGCAATGATCCCCAATGATTATACAACGCAGAACATAAGACTACGGAGTCAGAGTCCCAACCTCTCAGAGTCACAGAATCATGCTTGCAAATTGCAAACCGTTTCACTCACTCACAACCAAAAACCACAGAGTCTATGTAAGTTTTAAAGCTTTATTAAAAGTAAAACAACGAGCTCTGTGTGTACTCTGCATATTCATTTTCAATTGTGCATTATATAAAAACATTTATTAAAATCAACTTCATAGAAGAGAAACGGTGAAATCATGAAAACTGAACAGTGGCGGATTCACACATTAATTGTGGGACACCCCTCACCTGGTTGGAACTTAAAGTACTGGTGGTGATGATGATGAGTAACATATTCCTCTTGTTCGTAGAAGGGAATCTTTTGTCTGTTATGAGAAAAATGGTGCGTGTTAAAAAAGCAAGCATTCATCAGTTGTGCCAAAAAGTGTAGCAAAAAGTGTACCATGTAATGGCTATGCATAAATAAAAACACCCTCCCCTTCCGAAAGGGGAATTTTTAGCTTAGACTAAAGAGTCACAAATAATTCAATTTGTGTATGTAGTAACATTTTTTTTCATTCCTAGACAAAATAGGGAGTGGTGTATATGGCATCTAAAAATATGAAATGTATTTTCTAGGCGTAACACCATCGGCACAGACTACCACCAGTGCTGGGGCCAGCGCGGAGGTGGTCACTCCAGGGGCGGATGCGGTGCCACCAGTGCCAGCAGGAACTGCTGTGGGGGATGCCTCGGTAGTGGAGGGCAGTGGTAAGCTATTATGGGCCAGATGTAGGTAGCCCTTTACCGGTCGGTAACGGCCGAAAATACCGATTTTCGGCCGTTACCGACCGGTATTGAGCGATCGGTATGTAGGTGAGAGAAAATAGGCCGAATCGGTAAATTTACCGAATCGGAAAATTTACCGAATCTGTAAAATACCGAGTCGGAATATTTACCGAATCAGTAAAATTACCGAATTGGTAAAATACCGACTCGGAATATTTACCGAATCGGTAAAATTACCGATTCGGTAAAGTTACCGAATCGGTAAAATACCGATTCGGTAATTAAGAATAGGTAAAATTGAAGATTGAGATGTAGGGAGGCTCTGAAATACCGAATTTGCTTCAAATTCGGTATTTAAGAGTCGGTATTTACCATGGATTCAAATCAGGTGGTAACCAGGTGCAGCCTATAAAAATGGACCCAAAATGCAATTCTGTTTGCACAATGGCGGCATTTTATGTCATTGCAAGACGGCTACGGCTACAGGAGGAAGGAGAGAGGGAATGGCTGAGACAGGAGCAGGTCTACAGGCAGAGGGTGACCCTGTTCATACTCACAGAGGAAGAGATACTGCAAAGGTACAGGTTGGCTCCAGACACCATCTTGGAGCTCATCAGGGACCTACAACCACTGTTGCAGCACACCACCCCAAGGGCACATGAAATTCCACCCCATGTACAGGTGCTTTGCAGCCTCCACCTACTGGCATCAGGGAGCTACCAGAGCGCTGTTGCTGCGGTGGGTGGGGTGACCCAGAGCAGCCTCTCAAGGTTTTTCCAAAAATTCCTTGACGCCATGTTGCATAGGATGGAGCATTACATTTCTTTTCCATCCACCCATGCTGAACTGGTTCAAACCAAATCCGAGTTCTACCAGATGGCTAGATTTCCCCATATCATCGGCTGCATTGATGGCACGCACATCCCCCTTTGTCCCCCTGCTGCCACAGAATACATCTACCGGAATAGGAAGTCCACCCACACCATCAATGTACAGGTGATTTGCAATGCGAAGTTCGTCATCACAGACCTTGTTGCGAAATTCCCTGGGAGTACCCACGACTCCTATATTTTTCAGAACAGCGGCATCTATGCACGGCTGTCTGCAGGGGAATTTGGCAAAGGATACCTCCTAGGTTAGACACAGTGTGCGACCCCTTCAACACCTATTGCAGTAAGAATTACAAGTATGCATTTGAGTAATGTATTCCCATTTCCCTTTTAGGAGACAGTGCATATGCCCTACGTTCATTTATCCTCACTCCCTACCTCAACCCCTCCACACCCAGCCAAAGGAGGTATAACCGGGCCCACAAAAGTACACGGAATGTGGTAGAACGGACCTTTGGCATCTGGAAGAGCAGATTTAGATGCCTTCACAAGAGTGAAGGTGCAAGGCAATATACCCCCATCACCTGCTGCAAGATAATTGCTGCCTGTGCCATGTTGCACAACTTTGCTGTGAGGAAGGGTACTGAGGTGGAGTTGTCTGACTACAAGGATCATGACGACGACAATGCTGTGCCTGACAGACAACCTGCTGGAGTGTCAACACCAAGTGATGGCAGATACAGACGTGAGGAGATAACAGACACCTATTTCTGAGTGAGTAAAGAGACACAGACAGCTTGTGAATGTGAAAAAAAGTATTATTAATGTTGCCACAACGTTAATGCACTGATGTTGAACAAATAATAACTTTTAGAACGTGGGGACTGCTAATGTCCCAGGTTGCCTCACCCACACAGTAAATGTCATTTACGGGCGTGCTTCGCAGACCCACTGGGGTGTGGTTCACTCCCTTCGGCATGGCCAGCAGGCTCAGCTGAGCGCCTGGTGCTCCGGCGTGGCTCAACAACTGCGCTAGCCGGGCTGCTGCGGCTGCTGCTGTCGTATGCCTCAGCCACGTCCAGGGCAGGATTCGGAGCAGTATGGGAGACTATCATGGCCTCCAGGGCACTGGTAATCCTGGCCATGCCCCTGGTTACCTCCGCGGTGTTCTGCGTGAGGCTTTCTTGCATGTTGGCGCTCCTACGGCATAGCTGGGATGTTGCCGTGGCCAGCCGGTGCATTGCCCTGTTGTGCACACGCGCATCCCTGCGCCTTGTTTGCTCCTGGGCATCCATTTTTTCGCACAGTTGTTTGATGGCGGTGGTCATGTCAGTGTTGGTCTTAGCAACCTCCCTGTTTGTTTCAACTACAGCACTGATGCCCTTGCCCATGTCTCCCATTTGCTGATTCAGGATCCTAAACTGGCGGTGGCAGGCCTGAATCGATTTGTCCTGCATGCGCTGGATGCGCACCATGCTCCCCTCAAGGCCACGGAACACAGTGCCCTCTCCAGGTGGACCTGCACTGCTGGGAGCGCGTTGGCGGCTGCGAGTGCTGCTGGACTGATGTGTGGACACCTGTGCAGTAAGAGTGACTTCAATGGTTGCTGGAGCCTCACCCTCTCCTCCCGCCATGACTCTCAGTGGGGCCACATGTCTCCTCCTGGCTGGTGAGGTAGCAGGTGCTGTCAGGGACTGTGATGGGGAGTTCTCAGGTGAGAACACCAATGGGGGGGGTTTGGGAAACGTGTGGGGAGTGGGGAAACACAAGGGAACGAACAGTGTCATCCTCATGGGAGAGGGCAGTGGCGTCTTCTTCCTCCTGCAAGGCTTCTGCGGTGCTTGGACCTGCCACAACACTCTCCTCCCTCGCTGGCGCAGTTCCCTGTGAGGCAGATGGTCCACTGCCTGATGTTGGCCCTAGGTATAAAGAAGCGTATGTACACTGAGTGCTATTGTCTTACAGTCACTACAATAAATGCATTGCACATTTCACTTTCATTGCTGTGATTGGCTTTCAATGCATTGCTGTTTTCTGTGCACTTACATGTGGTCCTACATTTGCTGACTACATTTCCCATAATGCATTGCTCATGTATAGTGCTAGCAGTACTGGACTGGGGTTGGGCTGTACACATAGGCTAAAGGGAAGCAGTTTGCTTTGGGGTGTCATGCTGCGCAGGCCTTCTTACCTTTCGTAGTAGCTCTGGCTGAGCTGTCCACATCTCCTACTCCCACGACACTGTCAGGCTCGATGGTGGAGGCCACCAGTTCCTCAAGGTCAGTCAGGGGGGGCGCAGGGTTCCTGCCTCCACCGGTCACACCAGCCTGCTTGTGGATCTCTGCCATTTTTTTTTTGGTGAGGCTCCTGAGGTCGTAAAACCTTTTCTTCAGGTCCTCTTGGCTCCTGCTGGTCACACCCACAGCATTCACCTTCTCCCCTATGGCAAGCCACAGGTTTCTTTTAGCTGACTCTGCTACAGTGAGGGACAGCCTGCCAAAAAGCTGTTTGTGTACCCTCACAACTTCCTCAACCAGTACCTGCAGCTCCATGCTGCTAAACTTTAATTTTCTTTTTCTGTCAGCCTTCTGGCTCTCTGTGCTGCTTGCCATTATTTCTCTATTTCACGCCAAACAAATCTCTCCCTGCTGCTCTATCTCTCTGCTCAGCTCTGACTGCCTCTCCAGAACCTTTTAAAGAGTTGCAGCAGCCTGGGTAGCCACTTCCTGGTTGGGAGGGGGAGGGTGGTAGCACCTGATTGGCTGTTCTCATTAGTTTCACTTTTGCTTGCTTCCCGAGTCGGTATTTACAGAATCGGTATTTACCGATTCGGTATTTACCGAATCGGTATTTTTAATGCGTTCCTATGGGCCTTTTGGCCCATAGGGTTGTATGGTCATTACCGATTCGGTAATTACCGATTCGGTAATTTCCGATTCGGTAATTACGAATGTCCGATACCGACTTTTACCGATTCGGTAAAAAATACCGATTTTTGACCTACATCTCATTTACCGATTTTTGAATACCGAATCGGTAAAATTCGGTATTTAAGAATCTGTAAATGACATTTACCTACATCTGGCCCTATATTCCTTACTTTTTGAGATTGCAGAGTAGGCTCGCTGCAGGGGTGTATGTTGTATAGTACAAGTACACTTTACTGTTAAGAAGACTTACAAATTTAGAACTAAGTTTTTATCAACCAGGTAGAAGACAGTCACCCATGACTTCGCATTAGCGGCGGGAGTTGACGAGTAACCAATGGCCTCCTCTACATTTGACTTCAACTCAGCTGTGAAAGTTTTATAAAGAAGCCAAGTCAGATCAGAGATGAACTTGATGGATGGGATGAACGAAAAGGGAAAGAAGGGTGTAAGGAAGGAGGAAGGACGAGTGAGTTAAATTAGTGGCTGGCAAAGAGTGATACATGTTTTTGAATGCGGGCAGAGGTGGCTGGTAGGAATCTGATGCATGGCCGGTTGAAGCAAGGATGGGTGGAAGATGAAAGAAAAGAGGACTGCCTGGGTGGGTGAAACAGAAACTGTATGTGTGCGCAATATATCCTGTGGGTCAAATTCAAATGCAAGTCAAGCACAGATGCATGGGTGGTGGTTTACAAAATAAAATAAAAATAGTGTTTGTCGGTGAGAAAAAGTAAGTTTTGTCCAGTTGAGACATTAAGAAGAATGATTGACATTTACTTTGAATGGATGGATGCCTGGATGTTATCTTCCTCATAGATAGCATAGATGTATGTAGAGTAGACAGAGTAGACGGTCACTGGATGAAGAGTGTTAGTTTGAAGAGCATGTAACACCGCACGTCTGTGCCAGTGAAGCAAAGCCGAGGAAAGTAGAAGTTGTAATTTTTCAGAATACTCCCTTGACTAACAGTAGTTTGCAAGCACAGCACATATTGTGTATCTATATTGTATAGTTCACATTATCAAGTCAAGTCACAAGTGCCTTCCTCCGGCGATTATGGGGACTACTCACTACCTATGTTAATCATTTTTTTCCAACTCTGTCATTCATTTGTGGCCTATCGGTGTTCACTCAATCAAGGAAAACAAAGCACCTAAAGTCATCCCTTATATAAGTAAATATCATGTGAAGGGATAGATGATCATATTATCTTCTTCATTTTCCTTTTGTAGTAGTCAGGGGCAGGGCAGGGTGAAAGTTAAATTAATTGAGCAGTAGCCCTTGTTGTAACACAGTATGGCCAGTGCCAACCGTAATAGAAAAGTAACAGCTTCCCCACCTGCATGTACTGGTAACAGTAACGCAAGTCTGCGTCATCATGGCTTGCGTCTGTTTTTCTTGGGTGCAAGCAGACTGCGCTGGCATTATGCCGGCTTCCACAAGTTTACGTACTAATTTCGCTACACAAGAGAGAAGAAGAAGACTGGTGTACTGTCTGAGTCTAATGTAGTGAGTCCATAATGCTAGTAGAATTCCTGAAACTCCCACTAATGTTAGGGCAGAGGCCGACAAAGTGGGAGGTTAGATAGATACATGCCACAAATGTTATGTACTGTGCTTGCAAGTTGCTAGTGCTACTGTGACATAGCTTTCTGTTGAATTATTTTGTGTTAATCTTAAAGAGTATTGGTTACAGTATTTTTTCTTTCTTCATATAGATACTCCTTCTAAACCATCAAGGAAGGAGTTGGCTATCCGGGCCAGGCGCCGGAAGCTGGAGGCAATTTTCGCCGAATATTGGCGGCTGGTGGCTCAGGAGGAGGAGGATGAGACTCAGTCAACAACAACAGCTGCATCCTCCTCCACTGCCCCTGGGTCATCCAGCCAGCGCAATCCTCCAGCGGTACGGCGCCGTGGTCCGGCAGCCACCCGCCGCCGCTGAGCAGCGAAACCAACAGCTGCCCCCCACAGTACCTGCAAGGCCCGTGTGCACCGCCTAACCCTGCGAGCGGCCTACCTTGAGCAGGAGGTGGAGAGGCAGAAAGTCCTGCTCAAGGCCCTCCGGAGAGCGCTGCGGGACCACCTGGCCACAGGACACCGCCGGCCAAAGTAGAGTCTGTCCCTTGCCCCTTTTTTAAAGACTTTTGGGGGGGTGGGAATTGGGCGTTGGGGCTTTTGAACTTTTGGGGACATTTCATGGACAGGGAGGGGGTGGGTCTGGTCTTGTGGGATAGTTTATTTTTGTTGGGGTCGAAATAATTATCTATTTTACACTTACACATAGCATACGCATTTTTACTGTTTTGTGGGAGAGACGGGGGGGTAACTGTACGTTTGTTTTCCTGAAACTTAACTGGCTGGTTGATTAAAATTGTCAAAGTAATCGCCCAAATTTGTACAAAACTGCCACTGACAGAGTTAGTGAATTCAATTGTCCTTCTACTTTACTAGTACTACCATTAGTCTCTCCTCTCCTCCTATTCCATTATTCTTCCTCCCCCAAAATGCTTATCTTACCTGTGATTCATGTTTGAGAATAGGGCTAGGCACAGGGCTGGCTGCATGGCAAATGGAGATTAAGGTTGGCTATGGAATCCTGGACGGATGAAATGGCATCGTTGTGGTGGTAGTAGTAGTGGTACACACTGGCAGTAGAAGCATATGAAAAAAAAGGAAATGAGACATTGAGTGGCCTGAGAGTAGCATTAGTACAGTACGATAGTACAGTACACAAGAATAGTGCCATTGTAGCCTAAGCTATGCTAAAGTATTCAATCAAAAGGTAACTACTAGTTGCGTGGATTGTGGCTGAAGGACACAGCAGCGTAAGCTTTAGTCACATGTAGGAGGATGTTACTGATGATGAATCCACTCGATGGCGGACCTGAAATTCTGAATTGATTTGCAAACACTCATGGTGTGTATCAAGCAGAATAAGAATATATCCTCGGATTCCTTGACCTGCCTTGAAATTGATTTTCTGTTGCTTTTGACCTTATCCTCCCCAGCAAGTGTGTGGAATTATTGGTGTCATTTAGTCACACCTCAATGAAAACCACACAACGTGGAGGAAGAGGGTTAGGGTTTGAAAAATGGATGGGAATGGGGTTTTTGGGAAAGTTTTTTGGAGAGAGAAAAAAAACCACAGCATGGGCAAACAACAAATGAAGAAAAAAAAATCTTTGGATACAAAGATATCCATAAATCTTTTAAGGGACATAAAGGAAGTGCATGCATGAAGTTGTTTGCTAAATGGATGGTTAGGTTACTGACAAATAGTACTTACTACAACTTACTAACTAGTACTAAACAATTAGACAGTACAGGGCTGCAGTAATCACGCAATTTCACTTGCCTATCTGCCCTCAGAGAGAATAAACACGTAGTAGTACATTACATTAGTTTTAAAAATAGCTAAGAAACGTATCAAATAGCTGTAGGGATGAATTTGAAGCAGAGAGTAAACGCACAGTGTCAAACTCATAGAAGTTCACAACAATAACATTATTTAAAATATAAGGACAAGTGAATTGGATACTGTAACTGTGTGTTGTAGTTGTCTTGGTCAAATTGGGAAGTTGCATGCATCAAGCCATTCCTCTTATTCGCGGTCCTCCTCCATTCCATCGGGCGCTCCGACGATCAATATTGGTGACCACACTGTCCACTGCCTGCCTGGCGAATGCGGAATTGCGGATTGCTATGGTAAGCCTGAGTTAATGTTTTTCCCATCGCAGAGGGTAAGTGCCGGCCTGTAATTGTCGATGGAAAAACAGAAAGGGATATTAAAACACCCCAGATGAAAAATATAAGGTACGGTGTGTAGTGCAAAAATAACACTTTCACTTTCAGAGGCTACAGTCTTTTAATACATGCTTAATTTCTAAAGTTCCTACTCTGAGTCTCTATTTCCAAGATAATAATTAGCACACAGCAGGCCAGGGTCATGCAGACGTTCAAGGCAGGCACCATTGAGTGAACCAACCTCCATGTAGGAAACCTCTTTGACACAGACAGACAAAGCAGGTCTAATTTTATACAGCAAGCCACATAGCCGCAATATTACATGAACCGCTGTCTGGACTCTGGCATAACACTACACTGGCTCTATCACTCCATACCATGACTAGACAGACATGTAGTTCTGCTGTGGTTGTTGTTGACTTGTTTACCTGTTTGCCACTCACGAAATGGCCATAGTTCTTCCGTAAATCGACGATGATGATCCATCCAGCCCAGTGAGTGACTGTAAAGATATTATGTAACTTTGGTCATCATGACTCATCTTCATCATGGTGTTGGCAAACTCAATGTTGTTCATGCAGTCTACACACAGTGAGTCCAAGGACATTTTCCATATTAAAAAATGCAACGTAGTGGCCCCTGCAATCGAAGTACAATTTAGAGTAGACTTGAGTTACATTTAGTGTGAAAAGATTAAATATTAACAGAGCACATAGGATTCATTTCATGCAATACAAACAGCAATTGCTTTCATCAGAGCCAGACAGCCAGTGTTGTCCACTGCATGCCATCCCATCATTCATTACCTGTTCCACTTTTTGTCAGCAGCATCATATTCTTAAGTGAAGGGCCACAGGGCAGCCTCTCGTGTCAATTTCAGAAGTAACAGTCAGCATAGTCAGTCATTCCAGTCCAACTTCTTTTGAGGGGACTCGTCTACGAAGCAACAGTTTCCTGATTCTGCGTAACCTGGCCATCTGCCTTGAGGGAAATGGATAGGGGGAGTCTGGAGGAGGAGGATAGAGGAGCATGACTGAGTTGTGAACTTGTGAACTTCAGGAATGCAGACAGCGGCACCTTCAATATGGAAATAAGACAAAGACAGTGCTGCTGATGGATCTGTTGTGATTAGAGTTTTGTTGTGCTAAAAGTTGCAAAACATAGAAAGACACACAGAAATAAAAGTGAATAAGGACAAAAAAAAGTAAGTATTTCAAGCCTAGGTGTCAGGGAAGTAGAGCTTGTCCTCAAACTCTGTGAATTGAAACGGGAGTAGGTCAGCTAACAGAGAAGAACTTCTGTCACCTAAGTGACAGTGTTCTCTTCTTCCTGCGTGGATTCACGTATTTTGTAATCTGGTGGTATGAAGTGCTGATTCATCTTATTCATTGTTAACCTCTCCACATTTTTGGGCGAGAGGCGGGTCCTTTTTGAAGTTGCAATGGCACCAGCAGCACTGAAAAGACGATCAGAAGACACGCTTGCGAGTGGGCAAGCCAAATAACTTATAGCCAGCTTGGTGATCAGTGGCCATTGAGGCCTTTTCCCATACCAATACACCAATGGGTTCTGATTAAAGAAGACCTCTATTGGGTCATCCAGATAGGCCTGCACCATCCACTCAAGGTCCTTCAGGGGTGCTCCACTTTGCGTACCATCTGTTGCCTTTGCATCAACACTGGAACGAGCAAACTCTTGATGAGTTATCCAATCCGCTTCCGACAATATTATGGCTGGGCCTGGTGCAGGTGATGATGATACGGTTGCTGGTGTTGGTAATGGCTCTGAGGGAAAGTGACTGCCTTTGGCCACAGAAGTGGACCTTGACACCGGATAGCCTGCTGCTTCAGTAGTACTTGTGGTGGTTCCTTCAATTTCCTGCCGCTCTTTTTCGAACCAAGTGGCTGACAGAGCTAGCCAATGTTTGTACTTGGAAACATCTGCTTCAGAAAAAGGAACGAATGTACTGCTGGCCAGTGCCTTTTTGTACCGTGGATCCAGAACAGTGGCAAAAATGTAATGTTGTTCTGAATGTATTGCTTTAAGCCTTGCATTGTCAACTAGGCAGCTTAATAAGCTCTCCGCCAACTGATATGCGTCTTGTTTTTCAGCATCAACTCGGAACGTTGAAGACACCGCCTTCAGTTGGTGCTTTAGAATGCGCAACAATGGTATAGCTTTGCCCAAAGTACAGTCCTCCCTGCTGACTTCACGCATGAAGACCTCAAAACAACAAAGCATGTCTGTCAGGCTTTTAACTAGGTCCCATTCCTCTACCTCTAGCCTCATGTATTTCATAGAAGCACCCCGTGCGTGAAAGACATACTCATTAATTACCAAGTACTGCTCAAACAGACGCTCAAGCATGTAGAAGGTGGGGTTCCAACGTGTTGTCACCTCCTGGATGAGTCCTCTGACTGGCACTCTGCGGTCACGTTGAATGATCCTCAGCTGCTACCGGGCCTTAAAAGAATGGCTGAAATGTGTGCAGATTCTTCGGCAGGTGGTCAGTTACTTGCTGACTGTGTTTTCTTTTTTCAAGAAATCTTGAACAATAATGTTAATGCTTTGCGCCAAACACGGCACTCTGAAGTAGCCACCATCAGCCATGGCCTTAACTATATTACTGTCATTATCCGTGGAAACATAACCAATCATGCGCCTTCTTGGCTGCAGCCATTCAAATACCTTACTGTTAAACTCCTACAAAACGTTTACTGCAGTATGAGATTTCTCCATGGCAAACATGGCTACTGTTGCATGTTTCCGAGTAGCTTAAAAAATTGTGACACTGTCAACACCTGCAGCTATCTTCTCTCTATCCCCGCAAAAGAGACCCAGTGTGCAGTGATGCACATGTAATCAACGGCTTGTCAACTGGTCCACATGTCTGTTGTCAGGTGGATAGTGTGAACAGCACTCTTCTGCAAAGCTGCCCCAAACATGTCCAGCACATCATTATGTAGTGCTGGAACCTCAACTCTGGCAAAATAGGACCGGCAAGGAACCTTACTTTTAGGGCAGACTATTGCCACAAATTCTAGAAAGCCCACCCCTTCCACGAAAGAAAAAGGGAGAAGGTCCCGCGCTAACATTTTAGCCAGCATTGCATTATACAGACGTGCCGTTGGGTGGCTGCGTTCAAATGGCGCCTCCGATCAAAACATGCTTTTAATAGTGGTCTGGACCGTTTTCATATGTGATGATGATCCGCATTGGTGTCTCTACCAGACTCTTACTGTGCCACCTAGATGTTGCTGGGGTAGAGGGTGTGGGTGATATCACTGCAGTGCTGCTTCCAGGGGTACTGTGTATATCAGGAAACAATTGTCTCTTGCTTTTTCACCTCCCCCCTGCACGATCAGCTCCTCGTCATCAGATGCAATATCAATGGCTACATTTGGGTTTATACTTTTGGTTTTTCGGATGTTACTTAGGTGCGCCTCCCACTGGATGCTGTGGTGTTTTTGGAGATGACCTCTCTGGCCTCAGGTACCATAGTTGGAACCAAGCTTACCTCAACTAACTACTTGTTTACAAATCGAACAAATAACTTGGTTTTCCGACTTTTTGCTAATACTAAAGAAGTCCCAAACTGGGGAGTTGAGATTTCCGGTTGTGGTGCAGGTGCCATTTTCAATGCCAGATGAAGTTGAGGATGGGCGTGGTGGAATTTGACTCTGTTGTGCACTTACAGCACCACTACTTGAGGTAATGGAGGTCGAGCTGGATGGAAGTCCCTGCCTGCCCTTCTAAAGAGAAAATATGGAAGCTGTAGGTCGTGTTGGTGTAGTAGTTACCTGTGTTGGTGGTGGTACCAGTGCCACGCCACCCACATCCCGCGCAGTATTTCGGGATAGGGTAAAAATGTCTGTCTGCTGCATGCCCGCTGGAGCTGGAGTGACGACTGTGATGACTGGGTCATCATCGTCAGACTCTTCATCTGCAGCAGAATACACCACGTCTACTTCTTCTTCGTCATCACCCATAACTGAAAGCCTTGCGGTAACCTTCCTTTTACCTAGCTTTGTCGGCTCATGGTGTGCCTCCCTCTCAGACTGAATTGGTGGGTGCCAATTAAGATCTAGATCATCAGAAGGAAGGGGGCTTGAAGAAGAAGTTGTACTAGCCCTCCTTTTCCTTGCTGGGGATCTGATCATCAGGAGTGGCTTGCTCGGCTGATACCTCCACATGAATCTCGATTTCCTGATGTGCCGCTACTTCTGGAGGAACAAGTATTGTGGGCAGTTGTGCCTCTCCTTGTGGCTCTCCTTGTGTCTCTCCTTGTGCCTCTCCTTGTGCCTCTCCTTGCGCCTCTCCTTGCACCTCTCCATGCGCCTCTCCATGCACCTCTCCTTGCGCATCTCCTTGCGCCTCTCCTTGTTGCACCTGTGGTTGTCGTTACGGCTGTGGTTGAACACTCGTCAGATGAGTTACACCCTGTGCTGATTGGATGCTAGTTTGCGATGAGTCAACATCACTGGTCGATGGTGAAAGAGCAATTAAAGTGGCTGCCTCTGCGGCACTCATGGGCTTGGGCCTAACTTGGCGTGTGGCACTGAAACCAATGAAGCGGAGGTGCTGCTCCCAGCTTGGTCCCTGGAGGACACCACTGCTGTAGGCGTAGTTTTTTTTTCCCCAAGAAATTGGCGGTCGGCACACCAGTCTCCTTGGTAGGTGGCGCCACTTGCTTCTTCTGCTCCTTCTTACTGGCAGTGGCACTGGCGACTTTCTTGGTAGAGGACCTACTGCTACCTTTCTTTGGCTCATCTTCTTCAGATGTCAGAACAGCAGGATGCAGTTGCACGAGTTCCAGAGTTGTCTGTGGCCACACGTGGCGTCACGTGACGTTGTAGAGGAGTTGACAATACACAAAATAGATAGGGCTTTCGTCACCGAAACATGGGCAGACAGCACCTTTGATCTCGAACTTTCCTTAGCCATCGCTCAAGGTATTATTTTAATCAGGAATGATAGACAGGATAAACAGAGAAGTGGCTTAGCGATCATTATTGCGGATACCATGACTATAAAAAGGAACCCGCAGGAAGCAGCACAGACTGGGAATTGCTCTCTTTTAGAATCACTTTAAGTGACAACTACACATTCAATGGGGTAAACTACCATTACTACAAGGACATTACTACGAATTGCCTTTACGACACATCTTTAATTTCGCATGTACCATTACAACGCATGTTTTTTTACGCATACTTCCACAACGCAATTACTGTTACATCGAAATTATCATTAATTCGCAATTATCGCGTAAGTACGCCACAATTGAACTCTCAGGCTGATTGTTTTGGTTACAAGCACTTTTTGAGTATGCCACCTGGCTCATTTCGGCATGTCTCATTAAAAATCAGGTGAAAGGGGAGGCGTGGCTACCAGCCGAGCAAGATGGCTGTGTAGTTGAAGAGCTCCGGGGATAATCGGCCCTTTCCATCTATCCGCCTACTGATCCGTATAACTACAGCACTCCAGGGACATGTTCCGGGGTCCAGGACCGAGCCATAACAACTGGTGACACTCCGGAACGAATCCGGTGCTGGGAACCGCTGCACAGAAGGAGTGATCGAAGGAGGCCTGCGAGACACGAGGAAGCCGCGGCCTAAAGTTGCAGAGGCCCAGACCTACCCCAAAGGCGAAGCAGTAGCGAGAAAGCAGCGCACTGGAGGAGAAGCTCGCGCACAGCGCTACTGTGGACCGGAGCACCCCGGAGAGGCCCAGTGATAATCTAAGGCACGCAGCCGTTGGAGTGTGGGGAAGACCTACGGCTGGAGAGAAGATCAGGTGCTTCAGTCCCGGAGACACTACATACCTCCTGCTCGGCGGGGAGGCGGAAAGACGGGCAATACAGCGGCCGGTGGAGCGCCTATAACGCCGCACGGGACTGTGCATTTAACTACCCCTCCCAGGGTGTGAAAGGCAGACAACGAGGGGCAAGGGGCCTACCTCCGAAGCAGAAGCCGGGACCTCGATTAATACCATGACCCGAGGGAACGAGTGCGCAATAGGCACTGAGCCAGCAGTAGAAGACATCCCGGCCTACACCACAGGAGAGACCCTACACCAGGACATTAAGGTGAGACGGCTCCAGGCCCACCAGCAAGAGCAGAGGTGTGGTGGCGGGGAGGCCCTTCTAAGGTAAAATTACCAGAGACCAGATCCCGAGGTGGCACGGCGAGACTGGCAACGAATCGGCGCTGAGGCACGAACTCTTCGAGGCCCACCGAAGCAAGCCACGCAGGGCCCCCCCCTCACCCAGAATAGAGGGGTATTACTGATTAAGACACCAACGGTCTAGCCCACTCTGGAACCCAGTGCTCCACCTCTTGAACCCAGAGACTCGCTACGTCCAGGGCCATCAGCGGCGCAGGTCCACAACACAAAGACACGGCCAGAGACACGCCAAGGTATAAACCATATACGGAGAATTACTGACGGACTCAGGGCACCACCACTCCACAGTACAGCGTCACCTCTGATATCGAGAACATTACTCAAGCAACTCGCGGAACTGGCAAACAAGAGAAAGTCAATTACTCATCGGCGGATCTCACAACCCTCCAACATAGAGACCATGTCGGGAAGAGGCGCACGGAATCTGACCACTCAGGCCAAACTGGACAAATTTGGATATCATAAAAGTTCCCGCCGCTGCCAGAAGGGCGCCAATCCGCGGGCAAGGGGACAGACAATGAAGGGGCAAAGAAGGTCACGCTGGAGGACATAATGGCAGCATTATCGACAGAATCAAAGAAGTGGAGGTGGTTACCAAGTCACTGGTGGAGGACACTTCGGAGCTACAGGTAGCCATACCCGTATCGAAACAGAAACCAAGCTACTCAAAGAAAAACTCGACGACCAGGAAGGGCGCTCAAGAAGGAACAACGTGCGCATTCTTGGTATTCCGTAAAGCGAGGGCACCCGAGCTATAGATCTCTATGTAGAGGAGCTGATCAAGACAAGATTGCAACCAAAAGGTCTGTCCAGTTTATTTTCAGTGGAAAGAGCACATAGGGTCCCTGGTGGCAAACCAAAACCAGGCGCGGCCCCAAGACCGGTACAAGCCAGATTATTCAATTTCCGTGACAGAGACGTGATCCTACAAACAGCCAGAGTCTCACCACCGATTACAGTACTAAATTCAACGGTAACTTTCTTCCCAGATTACACGGCCGAGGTATCCCGCCGTAGAAGAAACTTCATGGACGTTAAAAAAGCTCTGCGAGCACAGGAGTTGCCGTATAACATGCTGTTTCCAGCACGCCTCAGAGTCGTGGCTGAGGGGAAGACGTGGTTCTTCGACACACCGGAAGCAACATATGACTGGCTTGAGGGCTGGAGGCGAACAGACAGACCCAGTCGTGGAAGCAGGAACCACCACCGCCGGAAAGAAGAGGACAACTCCGGAAGTCAAGTATCCCAGCGATCAGAAGCGGAACACAGGCCAGAGTCGGGCACGGGCGGGTTCGACCCAGATCCACACTCCTAAAGTATAGATTTCTGAATCACTAAGGGTTCCCAAGATAAATAATGATTGGGCCGGCTATGGACACTGGACTGCGGCATACCTTGGAGAGCAGGAAGGGCTGCTACTCCCGCTGGACCCTCTACGCCAGCAAGCAAGTAACATGGTTGGGGATGGGAAAAAACACTCTGCTAAGTTGGGGAGGCGGGCGGTTGTAAGTCCGTTAAGCATGGAGGCAGGGAGGCAGGGAGGGGGAAGGGAAGGGGAAGGTAATGGTTCATATTTTGTTTTGGTTTATGTTAGCAAGGTTGACAGATCCAGAATTAGAGCAAGTGGATTGCAGTTCCAGATGTTTACACACCGAGCAAATGTCAAGGAGTTCACAACCTGACGACACCCACCCCGTAGCCCTAAAGACCCAAGTAGCATCGCTGAAGCTGGTCACATGGAATGTCCATGGCCTGGGCGATAAGATAAAAAGAGGGCTAGTACTGCAAGCACTGAAGCGCCTAGGTCCCACATTAGCATTGCTACAAGAGACACACCTCATAGGATCGGCATGCAAGGCGTTAGACAGATGGGGATATAAAATGGCGGTGCATTCAGAATTCTCCTCGGGATCGAGGGGGACGAGAATCCTAGTGAAGAAAAACTCACCCTTCATAGTACTCCAAACCAAGAGGGACGATCAGGGGCGCTTTGCTGCGCTACAGGGTCAATGGGAAGGCAGACTCCTTAATGTGGTATCAATTTACATTCCCCCGTCACTACACACGGTAGCACTTCCGGCACTAAGCTACTTCCTCCTTGCCCTGCCAGAGGGCGAGCTTATCATTGGAGGAGACTTCAATGCCACGATAGATGCCACAATAGATCGGTATCCGCCCCGGCCTACACAGCTCAGCATCTCTCGCTTCCAGGATTTTACAGAGGTACTGGGCCTAGTAGATGTTTGGAGACACGCACACCCCGCGGCACACGGATACACATTTCATTCCATGGTACACAATAGTCTGTCCAGGATAGACTATTTCTTAATGTTAAATGCGAACCTACACAACGTGAGGGAGGTGGATATCAAACCTAGGGGCATCTCTGATCACTATCCAATAGTACTAACTTTCTCCTACCAACAGAAATAACGCCGGAGAGTCTCCCCTATCTAACCAGGATATCTCCATATCCCTCATATAAAAAAAGATTTATGTACAGCCATTTATGTGCGCTACAGGGTGAATGGGAAGGCAGACTCCTTAATGTGTTATCAATTTACATTCCCCCGTCACTACACACGGTAGCACTTCTGGCACTAAGCGACTTCCTCCTTGCCCTGCCAGAGGGCAAGCTTATCATTGGAGGAGACTTCAATGCCACGATAGATGCCACAATAGATCGGTATACGCACCGGTCTACACAGCCCGGCATCTCACGCTTCCAGGGTTTTACAGCGGTACTGGGCCTAGTAGATGTTTGGAGACACGCACACCCTGCGGCACACGGATACAGATTTCATTCCACGGTACACAATAGTCTGTCCAGGATAGACTATTTCTTAATGTTAAACTCGAACCTACACAACGTGAGGGAGGTGGATATCAAACCTAGGGGCATCTCTGATCACTCTCCATAAGTACTAACTTTCTCCTACCAACAGATATAACGCCGGAGAGTCTACCCTATCTAACCAGGATATCTCCATTTCCCTCACATAAAAAAAGATTTATGTACAGCCACAAAACATTTCTTTACAGAGAATGTGGGTTCTGTTGACTCGCCCTCCATAGTGTGGGAAGCCTACAGGACTGTCCTTAGAGGACAAGCGATAGCTTCCATCACAGGACATAAGAAAGAGACACAAAAAGAGCTTTCTGAACTAGAAACAGCACTACAGGCGGCCGACATAGCGCACTCGCTAGACCCTTCCCCAGACACAGAACATGCCCTGTGCCTTAGGCAACGACAACACAAAATGTACCTGCAGGAACGGACAGAGACCAACATAGCAGCGACCAGATATAAAATATATGATGTGGGAGACAAAGCGGGTAAATTACTAGCTTGGTTAGATAAGCGTGAATCTGGCACTAAGGGAATAAGACAGATACAGACAGCGGAGGGGCAACTCACGTCGAACCCAGAAGAAATAGTAAACACATTGGCCAAAAATTTCAGGGAGGTTTACACACCGACGTCAACGATCCCGGAGGAGGGTATAATAGAGTTCCTGAAGACTATAGGAATGCCAGTGCTCACACAAGAGGCCTCCCAGGAACTAGAGGCAAACTTTACAACTGAGGAAGTGCACATAGCCATAAGATCAATACAATCAGGGAAAGCACTGGGACCCAACGGGATCCCAATCGAATGGTACAAACAGATGGCGGAAACCATAAGCCCGCCCCTGATGGCAATGTACAATGATAGTCTAGAAAAGGGCGAGCTGCCACTAGATCAGCGACTAGCTACAATAGTAGCGATCCCTAAACCTGGTAAGCCACCGTCCGAAAGCACATCATACCGCCCTATATCGCTGCTAAACGCAGAGGCGAAGATTTTAGCCAAATTGCTAGCTAACAGATTAATGACCCACTTGCCTCATCTAATACATTCAGACCAATCGGGTTTCATGCCTAATAGGAACACGGCACTCAACCTCCGACGTCTACATGGAGCACTGGCAAGGGCTACGTCACTACTGGAACCAGCAGTGATATTGTCATTAGATGCGAAGATGGCCTTCGATATGGTCGATTGGAGATATCTCTTCGTGCTCCTTCCGAGTCTGGGATTTGGTCCTCTGTTCTGTGCATGGACAAGACTCCTCTATACGAACCCCATGGCTCATGTAGTAGCTAAGGGACATATATCAGGTGAGATACAATTGGCAAGAGGAACGCGCCAGGGCTGGCCCCTGTCTCCGCTCCTGTTCGCACTAGTCCTGGAGCCATTGGCGACCCTGATCAGAGGAACCCCACTGCTCAGGGGAATTCAGTGGAAAGAAGGGTGGGAGGATCGTCTCTCACTCTATGCGGACGATATATTAGTATATCTCACAAATCCGGAACGCTCTATACCGGAACTCCTTGCCCTATGCGATAACTTCGGGAAGATGTCAGGGTACACGATAAATTGGGATAAGTCAATCCTGTATATACTGTGGGGACCAGCGCCACATCTTCCTACCGACTGTCCACTAGTGTTAACGACTGACTCATTCAAATATCTGGGTATATACATTACAAAAGACCAACGGAATTCTTTTCCAAAAACCCGACACCCCCTCTGGAGAGACTGCGAAGTGACATGATGCACTGGGCCTCCTTGCCCCTTGCGTTGCTGGGTAAAGCGGCATTATATAAGATGATGGCCCTGCCCCGGTTTCTCTATTCGCTTGAAAATACGCCGTTCCCTGTCCCACCCCGATACTTCAAACAAGTGGCAACACAGGTGTCAGCACTTCTTTGGGGCCCCAGCCCGGCACGCATAGCACAGGCAAAATTAAACAAAAGTTGGTATGACCGTGGGATAGCGCTCCCTGATGTAAAACTGTATTATTGGGCAGCACAGCTCAAGGTCATTAATCAATGGCTCCATGCACCTCAGGATGACCCAGCGTATAAAGCAGACAGAGCCCAGTTCGGCGCGAACAATATGCTTGTGTCTCTATACAATAAAGGGCAGGCACTGAAGCTAGAGGGTCCCACCAAACATGCAGTCACACTATAGCACACTGCGCAGACCCGGCTGGGATGGAAAGGGGTACTAACTAAATTGACTCCACTCCGGGATACCAAAAAACTAGGGCAGCTGCGATATAGCAAGGGCTTCGACTAATGGGACAACATAGGAATCTCCGCGCTAGGCGACCTGTGGGACGATGGGACTGTAATACCATTCACACAACTTCAGGCACAATATAACTTGGGTCCAAACGAGATTTATATATATATATACAAATACGACATGCACTACTAGCAGCTATACCACCAGATACCGCAGTTCCGGACTCCACACCACTGGATGACTGACTGCTCACTGACCACATGCAAAAAAGAGCCACGTCCTTCACATATAGAAAACTAATTAACAATTTGCCAGACCCGACAGTCAAATTGAAGGGACACTGGATCACAGAGGTTGGGGACATGGATGACTCTGAATGGCAAGAATCCCTGGCATCACCTAAGGAGGTAGGGATATCAGCAAGGCTCCGGTTGGTACAACTAAAAATCCTACACCGGGTGTACTACACTCGATCAACACTACATAAAATGCAAAGGCCACAGCATCCATATTGCCTTCGAGGGTGCGGGGAGGAGGGATCGTTTATACACATACTGTGGGATTGTGCAATAATCACAGAATACTCGCGCAAAGTGTTGCGAATGATATCACAAGCGATAGGGGTGTCACTTCTGCCTGAACCACGTAGATGCCTGCTCAACATATGGGAGCCTAATGACCTCACACGACATGGACAAACTTGGGTCACGCTGAGATTCATGGTAGCAAAACGGAACATTGCGCAGAAATGGGGGGCGGTAGAAATACCATCACTTACGGGATGGTGCAGAGATATTGATCTAATTATGGTCACGGAAAGGACAGTATATGCTAATCGAAAGAGCCCCCGGAAATGGACCAAAATATGGGCAGCCTGGAATACCTATCGAGGAGATATCTGTGACCCACTACAGGATACTGAGAGTGATAGCTCAGACGTAGAATAGGGACAGGTTGGTGGGAATACTAGGGACTGCATTACCGAAAGTGACACTGCAGTACAAACACTGAGCAATTGCTTCCGTAATAGAAATATATTGAATATGTATAACCTGCCTATACGTTATGCTTCTCTGTATACTGTCATTATTGCTTATATGTTATATGAAAACAATAAAAATGATTTTGGAAAAAAATCAGGTGAAAGGATAAACGTTTTGACTGCAAACCGTTATTTTGGCAAAAGAACAGTAGGTACATTTTCTGCAAATGCACAGCTTCTAAACAAGAAAAAAGCCAACCACTCAAAGAATGTTATATAAAAGGCTCATTTTGGCATGTCTCATTGAACTCTCATGCGAAAGGATGGTCGTTTTGTCTGCAAGCAGTTTTTTAGTCAAAAGAACAGTAGGTACATTTTCATAAAATGCACAGCTTCTAAAAAAAAAGACAACCACACAATGAATGTTATGTAAAAGGAAAGAATCTGTTTGAGGTCATCTGGTCATATTTTAAAACCATTTATGGTAACAAGTAACAGGCAAGTGGAGAGTCCTATGAAGCGGAATAAAGAATAAAAATGTAAGTGACTCAGAAGGAGATTAAACGTGATCAAAGCACACCCTTACTGTCTGCAGAGCTAAAATATATTTTTTAAAAAGCCTAACATAAAAAATGTGTATGATAAAAAAAATATACTCACAGTTTTTCATTGCTTTATTTGGACTGAATTGTCCTTTTTTTATTTTTGGGGAAATACAATACGTAGAAGCACGTATGTAAAAACATCATAAGGAGGATCATCGGATGTGAGAGAAGAAACACGGAAGAGCATTGTCAAAGTAAGAGCTTTAAAAAGTGTATTTTAAAAGTTAGTAGAGGTACCGCTAAATGTAAAGTGAGAAGAGGGTGGTATTATGTATTTGTGTAGATTATAAAAGGAAAATATTTAATTAAAGATAAATGTAAAGTAAAGCCAGTTTCAAAGCATGATGAAGGCGTTGAAAAAGCATGAAAAAAATGTGTTTGCGTTGTATCGACATATATTAATTGGGGTAAATTGCGCAAAGGAGAAGAAGAACAGAAGAGAGTTGTACATGTAAGGGGTTTAAAAAGTATATTCAAAAACTTAGTAGAGGTATTTTCCCAGGGTCCTGTAACAGGGGTTAGGTTACTTTTAAAAAAATGTAGATAGTTATTAGGATTCAAAAATGCGTAGTAAAAGTACGCGATGAATTTGATACTGTTGTAAAAGCATTTTAAATATATTTCTATGCAGTTGTGAACTAACTGTTTGTGAACTAAAAACCTGCATTGTAATAGTATTTGAGTAGTAAAAACTTTGTTGTAAAAGCATGCGAATTACAAGTATGCATTGTATCGACATATATTTGTTCAATGGTACATTATTGTATGGACCTCCCAGTGTGAAAAGCAAATTTGAAGAAATCATTAGCCCAATCATAGAATCAAGTACCATTTTACGGGATTTCTCTATTGTAGGTGAATTTAATTATGATCTAACAAATTCAGAAGATCATTACACAGTTTCCATATTAGGGATGATGGCCAGTGCCTCGATGGAACAGATGATCAAGCATCCCACACATGATGCCGGTCACACACTAGATGGAATCTTTACATCTAATCCCCATTTGAAATTACAATAGGTTCTGCCAATCCCATGGTCAGACCACAAGGCCATCTTGTTCGTAGTAACTACCACACATCATATTCCTCACCCTCATATTCCCCATAGGATAATTAAACGGCGCAAATGGAGGAATATCAGCCCTCAGCTGATGCAACCTACAATAGCATCTTTAAAACCTGACCTATCGTCCGAGGTAAACATGGCAGCAGGTAGTTTCACCAATTGGATTAAAACCACAGTAAATACATTAGCTCCTGAAAAAAGCATCACTAGCAAGCGTATGAAGAAATCAAACCCTGGTTGTGTGAGGCATTGCGCACACAGAAACAACTCTGTGGAAAATTTGAGAGACGCTGGAGAAGGAATTACGCTGAAGCTGGTAAAACTCTAAATGCACAGTCACTGAGCACCTATAATTTTTTTATCTTGGATAAGAAAAAAAGCTATATCTCAGAGAAAATCCAGCAGGCAAGTAACTCTAGCCAAGTACTCTTTGCACCCTTAAAGAGTCAAACTACATGAACCACTAAAAGAGAATAGCAGTGCGACATTCTGCAACCAGCTTTGAGGGTTTTTTAAGGACAAAGTGTAAACTATTTTTTAATCCCTCACAGATAAGGGCACTGACCACCAAACCGACACTCCCACTACAACTGCCCTGTTCTCCGTCAATGGTATAGATTCCTTTGTTCCACCGAACTCAGAACAGATTTTGCAGGTAGTTAGAGCAACAAAACATGGAGCACCCTCAGGCCCTTGCCTGCCTAAAATATTTCAAATGGCACCCGATAGTATTAGCGAGCAACTTAACATACTCTTTTAAGAGATTATTAGTTCACGCATCTTCCCAGACACGTGGAAAACGGTAACAAATCTTCCTCTACTAAAAAAACCCAATCTAGATCCCAGCAACCACAGCAACTGCAGACCTATTGCGAGGATTCCTTTAGAGGTCTTGGAAACAATTCTAAACTCCGACCTAACTGCCTTCGTTTCCTCAGCAGACCTGTTCGATTCCTCTCAATATGGTTTCCGACAGGGGCACAGCATGGAGACTGCCTTGGTAATGGCAGTTGAGGAGCTCCGGACAATTTGGACACTGGTGCCCAGGCCGCCCTGATCCTTCTGGATATTTTGGCAGCTGTTGACACAGTGAACCACAACATTCTTATTAGAAGGCTCCAAGAGGTAGGAGTCAAGAAGTCTGCTCTAAATCAGAATAAATCTTATCTGAACAATAGGTTCCAATATGTTCAGATTGGTGACTCTTGCTCAGAACTGTTCATGCTTCTATGTGGGCCGCAGCAGGGCTCCTCACTGAGCCCCACTGTGTTTAACTTATATGTGACCCCCTTAGCTGATATCATCAGGCAGATTGGCTTTTCGTTGGTTTCCTACGTGGACGACACTCAAATAGTGGTGTCCATCTCAAGCAACTCAGAGGAAACTGCTGATCGTTTTAGCCGATGTATGTCCCACTTGGACCAATGGATGAGTGCAAACTGCCTAAAGCTCAATGGAAGTGAAACAGAGGTTGTCCTGCTGGGATCTGACACATCGTTTTGGTCACAGTACTGGTGGCCTCCTGGTATGGGAACTCTTCCAGCCGCAGTCCATAAGGTGAGGAATCTGGGCATCATCTTTGATGACAGCCTGACTTTCCAACATCAGATCAACAAGGTTGCTTCTCTGGTCTTTCTAACACTTGAGTCAATCCGGAAGGTGCACAACTTTATTCCCTTGAAGCAGTAAAACACTGGTGATGGTTATAGCCATGGCTAGACTAGATTACGGAAATGCTTTATATCTGGGCCTTCAAAAACAGTACATGTTCAAACTCCAGCGGATGCAGAACACAGCCGCCAGAATGCTGCTGGATATCCCCAGATTCCAGTCCATTTTCCAAGGCTTAAAAAAATCTCCACTGTCTATTGTATGTCTAGCGTACAAAGCTATGCATGGAACAGGACCAGCGTTCCTGAAACAACATATTACATGGTATCACCCACTTAAAAACCTATGTTCATCTCAGAGCAAACTCTGCCAGACACCTAAATTTAAGAAAGTTTGCTGCAGAGGAAGTAGCTTTATCCTGAGCATGGTGAAACAGTGCAACACACTCCCGATAGATATTAAAAATTGCCCAACGCTACTTTCCTTTAGAAAATTACTAAAATTGTGGCTATTTTCAACCTAATTTTTACCGTTTTCCACTGAAATTTTGGCAGACACCTCCGCACATTGCCTACACGCCCTTGGGCATACGAGAATTATATAAATTTCACAATCAAATCAAACCTTTTACTTGGCTCGTTACACAGTCTGCTTTATCTAGTGCGTGAGCACTATTTTGTTTATTGACACTGATGGGCACAATGGCAGCTGCTTTTTTGTATGTGCAGCACGCTCACACAGGAAAATGGTGGCTGGTTTTCTTATAAAGCGATATGCTGCTCTAACTTTCATGCTGAGCGTGGCACCCGCTATAGGGACACCGTGCTCAGTTTCAAATTTTATTATTTAACTTTCATGTTGAGCACGACATCCACTTCAGGGACACCGCACTCTATTTCATTTTTTTTAAAACTTTCCTACTGACGTGGTGGTTGCTTCAGGGACACCGTGCTCCGTTTCTTTTTTTTAACTTTAACACTGAGCGCTGCGCCCGCTTCAAGGACACAGCAGTCTGTTTCTTTGTTTTTTTACTTCAATTGTGAGCAAGGCGCCTGCTTAACAGACACTGTACTCTGCAATAGGTATCACTTTTGCAAAAGTTTAAATATTGGTATTGTAAGTAAAAATGCCTTTTAATATTATAAATGGCATTGCCATTTACAATGCCAATAGCTCAAATTCAAGAAATTGCAAGACCTTTTGCATTGTAAATGCTTGTTTCCCATAGGACACCCTGTTCATAATTCCAACAAAACAACATGAAAAGGAAATTTTACAGCTGGAAAAGTGGAGCAATGTGCTATTATTCACCTACCCTTGGAATAGGAACTGCCTCAACCACAGCCTTCCCCCATAGGACAAGAAACCGTAGGGAAATTCATTAAAACATTTCCTCTGTGATAGACCTGGCACCATTTGTGTGGGTCTCTCTTCCATTTTTACTGTTGCCTCATGTGTTTTTGCTGGTGTTAGATTCTTTGGGTACTGTTCCACTGCTATCCAGTGCCACAGTGCAAATGCTCCCTATTGTAAATTGATGTATTAATCAGTGGTTCCATGTTTGGCTATTTGGTTTACTTGTCAGACCCTAGTCTAGTGCACAGAGTGTGCCCAGGGCATGTAAATCCAAACTGTCGCACTGCACCGCATTGAGAGAAGCGTGCCGCAACAAAGAGGAAGCTTGTCGCCGTCGCTGCTGCTGATGTCGCAACTCCGAAGTTGGGTGTCGCCGATGTAGCTGTCGCTTTGCACCGCATCGAGAGAAGAGTCTCCCAACGAGGTCAGAGCGTGTTGCCGTCGCTGTGCCTGCCGTCGCAACTCCAAAGGAGGGTGTTGCCGCTGGAACTGTCGCACTGCACCGCATCGAAGAAAAGCGCCTCGCATCCCCGAGAAGTGCCCCGCTGTTGGAGCTGTTGCCGTCGCATCGCTGAATAAGGGTGTTGCCGCTGCAGTCCACGCATCGAACCGAGAAGTATGCCGCATCTGGAAGATCTTCACGTCTTTATTTCTTTGAACCTGAACTTTGCCGCATTTCCCACACTGCGACATTGCTTGTCGTGGAAGCGCAACGCATCGTAAGGTACATTGACGCAAAGTGTTGCATCTTAAGAACTGAACTAAACTAAGCTAAATCTACCATCTTAAAGTAACAGTATTGTGTATTTTTGTCGTTTATGGTCTTGTGGTAAATCTATATAAAGTAAACTTATTTTTGATATAAAACCTTGTGTGGTGTCCATCTGCAGTGTTGTCACTGGGTTACTGTATGTGGTCACACATGCTTAATACACTACCTCTGAGATAAGCCTGTCTGCTCGTGCCAAGCTACCAAGTTGGTGAGAAGGGGTTATTTTAGGACTGTAATCCCCTTATCCTGACTAGAGGCAAGGGTCCTTATTTGTCACAAGTACATACCTGTGCCAACTAGAGACCCCCAAATGTAACATTGGTGGCAGCAGTGGGATTCTGCACTTCTATTTGTGACTCCTGTACAGTGATTGGTGAACACTACTTAGTGAGTGCAGACCATAACGCACCACATACTTTTTGGTAGATTCCTTTTTGAATTTTTTCTATTTTTGAAAGATGCCTGATTCAGTTATCATGGGAGATATAGAATCCATAGCCTCTATTGATTGTGAATTGGAAGAAGAGAAGCTAGAGAGCTACAAAGTAAAACAGCTGAAGTACTTCTGCAAAAAGTTCAATGTTTTTACTTCTGGGTTCAGAGTGAAGGAAGAGTTCTACAAGGCGCTGAGAGCCTGGGTAGAAGCAAGGGAAACTCCTGCGATTGAGGAGGATGACCTGGCAGTTGTGAAAGAGGAAGGGCCATTGGGCTCAGGAGGAAGGAAGGTACCTTCCCCCGCAGGTAGCATTGTTTCTGGCAAAAGTCAGTCTCCAGAGGAGTTGGAGTACAGAGAGAGATCAAGAAGGCATGAAATGGAGATGACCTAGTTCAAGGTGAATAGGCAACTGGAAATAGAGTAGAGGCGAGTGGGTGGGTCAGAATACTAAGACCATAGCAGGGGATGTCATTACTGTTAAATTCAGGGACATTGGGGTGGCGAATTATATATGTAATACGCCCTCTAGTGGACCTGCTACTCAAATTAATCCACTCCCCCTGTCTTACTTCTTACCTATGCCTCCAAGACAAAATCCCCCTAGATTCAGCTTTCCAATTAATAGAGGGTATACGCATGCTCCACACCATATTACTCACCAGTGGCAGCAACCATGGCATGGACTACCTCCTCCATTTGACCCTTTCGCTTCCCAGTTTGCCCACTGGAATAGATTCTGTGCACTGGATGAAGTTGACTGACTCAATTCTGACGAAGCTTCCTCCACACATCTTGATATCAATAGGGGTGAGGAGGAGGCTCCTTCGGTCACATCTCACCACTTATGCCCTAATCCCCCAATTGTGGTGGGTACCAGCCTGACCAAGTCAACGCCTTCTGCTCTAGATAGAGCCAGTATAGTTCCCCACAACCCTAGAGATACCAATGGTATTAGAGGAGAAACCATTAAGGACAAAATAAAAATTCTCAGTTGGAATCTCGCGGGGATCCACAGGAAATTGGGCCTGCCTGAGTGGAATGATTTGGTTGAAGCACACAAGATATGTGTGTTTCAGGAGACCTGGAGCACTGAGCCACTCCATCGAGTTGGGTTTGTCACCTATTTTGTTCCAGCAGAAAAACCCAGGCAAGGGAAGGGGCGTCCCTCGGGGGGGGCTCATTATTTGGGTAAGTGTCTCCCTTAATTGTCGGATAACCTCTAAGCAGACACATAACCCAGACATCTTGGGTATTTCTCTGTCTAACCACCGCAGAGGTTTGACTTTAGATCTTTACAACGTCTATGCTAGAGGCACTGAAAATGGGTGCACCTCGTCTGTAATCTCTGATCTCGAGGTGCAACTTAGGGACTATAAAGAAGCTGACCACACCCTAGTAGCAGGCGATTTTAACTGCACATATGAGCCACTCCCTCTGGAAGGAATCCCTGACCTAGGTGAGGAAGATAGCAGATGGGGCATTCCCTCACTCTCCATCCCTCCGATCAAACGGTGGACTCGTAGTGCAGTGCAGTTAAATGCACTGACCTTGGAGTTTGGGCTAAGAGCCACCAATGGCCGTACATCTTCTGACCGGATGGGCGCCCCAACGTTCAACAGGGTTGGTCATACCTCAAGGATTGACTATATTCTGCTGGACTTGGGGCTCTGGAGTTCAGTTGAAGATATGGTAATTACACCGACTGTGGAGAGCGACCATAATTCGCTCTCCTTAACCATCACGAATCCCTGGTCCAATGGAGCATTGTTAGCACCATCCAAATGCAGACATAGGGTCACTGTCTCCTCCTGTGGGAGACGCCTAAAGTGGAACAAAGTTGCCAGCAATGCTGACAAACTTTCTACCATAGAAGAGGTTCTTATAGCCTCACAAGCAGAGATCAATACCATTGATTTAACCACGGTAGCTGATAGGGCAACACCTATTTTTGAGGCAGCTGTTAAGGCTATAGGAGAAGTTTTCTGGGTAAAGGGCACTACGGGGAAGAATATGTCCCAGAACAAATCTAAAGGGGCACATGATTGGTACACTGTAGCATGCAGGAAAGCCAAGACCAGATTAATTGAGGCCGTCAAGGGCAAGTCCCAACCCCTAATACAGATAGCCAGGAAAGTACACAAGAGAACACTGGGGCTAGCAAAAAAGGAGTGGGAAGAGGCCTATTGGTTTACCCTCAAAGAAGCTAGCTCTAAGAAAGATTCTAAATGGTTTTGGGATACTATAAGAGCTCGTAATAGGCCAGATAGTGACCTGATAACTTGCAACATCCCAAGTCAGGCGTGGGTCCAACACTTCTCAAAGCTATATACCCGACAAGATGATCACATTATTCCTACTGTTCTTTGTGATCCTGATGAAGGGCTGGAGGCTCCACTACTGACCACCCCAATTTGGGCCTTTCAGCCTAATGACTTTGATTTTACAATCAAGGAAGTGGTCTATGCAATAAGCACCATCATTCCCCAAAAAGCGGCTGGTCCGGACGGTATCCCCGGTGACCTCTTGAAATCCGATACCATGAAATGGGGGAAACTGATCCACTCCCTACTTGTTGCCATCTGTAGGGGCGCCCCTATACCCTCCTCATGCAAAGGGGCTGAGGTGGTCCCTATTTATAAAAAAGGCCCTAGAGACGATCCATCTAATTATAGGCCCATTAGCCTGTTAGATACTAGTCAAAAAGTAGTCGGCAAGGTTTTGTTGGTCAGAATTTTAAACTGGAGAGAGGAAAACAAAATCCTTTCTGACTATCAGGCGGGCTTTAGAGTGGGCACTGGGACAGTTGAACAAGCGTTTAGACTCATGATGGTGTATTGGAAAGTTGTGGTCATAGGTAAGGGCAGTCTTTATCTCGCGTTCATCGATTTAAAGACTGCCTTTGACCTTGTACCCAGGGAGACCCTTTGGACCGTACTGGCTGATATGGGGTTGCCCCACTACTTGTTATCCCTACTCGCTAGGTTACATCAAGCTAACTTTGCTCAGGTTAGGTGGGGCCCTGGGGGGGAAAAAACAAATAGTATCCCGGTTGAGAGAGGTGTCCGCCAGGGATGTGTGTTAGCTCCCACCCTTTTTTCCCTCTACATCAATGGGGTGGTTGAGCATCTTCGGAAACATCCCTCAGATGAACCATCCCTGGCTGGCGAACGCATACCAACCCTCCTCTTCGCAGATGATACGCTCTTAATTTCTAAAACCCCCATAGGACTTCAAAGGCTCCTAGACAACTTCCAATCCTTTTGCACCAAACGCGGCCTGGTAATCAACACAAGCAAAACTAAATACCTTGTGTTGAACCCTCCCAAAAAACAAGCCCGCCCTCCTACCCTGAATGCTGAACTCTTGGAGAGGGTAGAAGTCTTTGACTACCTTGGGATACGCCTTTCTCACAAAATGGATTGGACCCCTCACCTGGACAAAATGCTGCTATCTCATAAAAGGATCACAGGAGCTCTTTTGAAAGAACAACGCTCCTGTATAATAAGACCAATAGCTACTGTCCTTGAGATCTATTCGGCCAAAGGGGTTAGCTCTGCCCTTTTTTGGGGCCGAACTATGGGGGTCATCCATTACAGACGCTTTGCCAGGATCAGAGAGGAAATTTTGTGGAGCGATTATGTCTCTCCCACAAGGCACTCCCACAGTTCCGCTAATGTTGGATCTAGGCTGCCGCCCAATTGATGACCTCGCAAAATTTCGCCCACTGTTACTTTGGGCACGCCTGTGGCGTGTGGAGGAACTCCGCAGATATGCGCAAGGCCTAGCAGAAATTATGTCTCTACCAGGGTGGCACAAAATTAAATGGTTAAGGGACATGAAGACGCTGCTAGTAAATTTGGGCCTGAATGAAGCATGGACAAATAGAACCTCACCCCCGAAGCTAGTTCTTAAGAAACTCTATTGGGACTGGATTTTTTCCAAGAGGAACACTAGCTCCACTACGGGCAGACTCACGGAGGACTTCCTGAAGTTTAAAGATCAACCTAAACGGGAAGTGTACCTTGACATCATTGAAAACCCTTTTGATAGGGCTTTGTATTTTAGATTCAGAATAGGAACTCTTACCCTCTATTCTTTTACTTCCCGCTGGAAAGCTCGTGCACAAATTACAGAGCTTTGCCCTGCATGCCTAGACAAACCATAGTCATTGGCACATCTTATGTTTGAGTGCAGAGAGTATACAATACCCAGGAGGGTTTGGCTCAAAAACTTATGTCGGCAGCTGGGTACTAGGAGCCACGCGGCTGCAATCAGGATATTAATGTCCGACAGCCGTGCAACCTATGTTTGTGCTATAGCTAAATTTTTATCTTGGGCTTGGTCCATTCGAGCTAAAAGGCTAAAATTGTCTGTTTAATCTTATTTTTAATCCACTGTTTGAACAAACTCTCTTATGAACTGCTTTGCAAATTGGCAAAACCAAAACACCAAATGAACTAAAAGGTTAATATTGACTGTTTATATTTTCCAACACACTGACTACCTGTTGCATTGCTTTGATAACTTTTTTAAATAGGTTACATTTTTATTGAATGTTCATGTTTGTTTTTAAATTGACCCACTGTGATTTTTGTCTTGCTTTTATGATAACTTTTTATCGAAATAAAGCCTTTTTGACCTTTGAAATAGAAAATAGGATATTAGATATAGAGGAAAAGAAAATACAATTTGAGCATGAAATTTTTTTGAGGGAGTGGAGTTTAAAACCAAATGTTTGGAGGTTACTCCCTCTGGTGGCAGCGTACCGTCAGTATATGTAAAAGTAGAGTGTATATTCCCAAAGATGTGGTGAAAGAATTTTACAAAAATTATGATATTGGTCAGTGGTTCAGAGCCTATGAGGTAGCCATATCTTCCCACCAGGTCCCTGAGAGAGATTAGGGAGCGGGGTTGTGGGGAAGGTTCCTTAGTGAGGGGCGGGACACACTGTTAGATTTGCCTTCTGAAGTCCACAATTCATACAGCCACATGAAAGATGCATTGATGTCTAGATATGGTTTGACACCTGAACTCCATAGACACAGGTTCAGGAAATGCAAAAAGTTAGAAAACAGTACCTGGGTTAATTATGTCACTTTCTGTTGCAGAGCATTGGATGGTTGGGTAAAGAGCCGTAAGGTTAATGATTTTCATGGTCTCTTTGATTTGATTGCATGGGAGCACTTGTCTGACACTTGTTTTCCAGAGCTGCACCAGCATCTGATAGATAGCAAGCTGACTAACCCTAGGAAGCTTGCTGAGGAGGCGGACCGCTGGGTGAGCACCCGGGTCCACAAGGGTCATGTGGGAGACTCAGCCAAGGGTGCGCAGGGTCCCCAGCAGAAGAGTGGGGGGACAAGGGTATACAGAAAGAGTTCATGCAGAGGGCCCCAAAGTAATTCCCAAGCGAACCAACGGAAAGGTTACCAGCCTCCCCCTGAGAAGAAGCAAGGCGCCTGACAAGTAGTCCTGTTCCCTAGGGGCCCCTGAAGTGTTACAAGTGTGGCGACCTGGGTCAAAAGGCGAATGATACCAGGTGCCGCCTGTTTGGTAAACTAGCACCCACTGGTGCTCCGCCCTTGCAGATGGCTAGTGCAGCCTTGGAGGAGGAGGTTGATGTCCAAGGTGGGTGGGGTCCCACACAGATGACCCTTGTCTCTTTAGGAGACTGTGAGATGGTCTCAGAAGCTCAGCTGCCCAGGAACACTAAGAAATATGGGCAGTGGATGACCATCAATTGCCAAAAGGTGGAGGCTCTTAGAGATACAGGAGCCAGTGTGACAGCTGTCAGGTGTCACCTGGTGTCTCAAGAGCAGATTATTCCACCTGTATTCTACTGAGTTGTTGCCGCCGACAACACAGAGAGTCATTGTCCAATGGCTCAGGTTCCCTTTGAGGGGGGGGGTCTCAGGTACTCTTCAGGTAGCGGTGAGGCCAGCCATGCCTGTTGACTGTTTGTTGGGGAACGATTTGGATAGCTCCCCTTGGGAAAAGGTGGAGAAAACAACTCACTTGAAGATGGATGGACTGCCTGACTGGGCGTGCGTGACCACCCAGTGAATGTCAGCCAGTAGGGGTTCTCAAGAACACCTGGAGCCTGAGAGGGAGGTCCAGGAACCTGCCTTAGAGAGAAGTGGCGGGGGCATTGGAAACCGGCCCCCGAAGTTCCCACGGCCCAGGAGGAGGTAGACCCTGAGGGGGATGCCCTGGAGCCTACCGGGGAGCAAGTAGCTGAACTGGGGGACCTGCCTGAGCTGACCCATTGGCAGCAAGAAGGAGGGGCTGCAGTGAAGAGTTCTGCAAGGAGCAAAGAGATTGCCCTTCTCTTGTGGGCTTGTGGCAACAGGCTGCAAGCCAGGCAGCAGGTGATCAGTCAGGATCACACTTGATTTACGGGGAGAATGGTCTCTTGTATAGTGAGCCTAAGGCTGCTGAACATGGGTCAGCCTGGGTGCGGGTGGTACCCCAGAAGATCAGAGCCTTCCTACTGGGGCTGGCTCATGATGTGCTGTTAGCAGGACATTTGGGGCAGAACAAGACCTTTGAAAGGCTTGTCACCCACTTTCATTGGCCCCAAATGCGCAAGAGTTCAGACACTCATTGCAGGACTTGTCAGACTTGCCAGGCAAGTGGAAAGAGTGGGAGGAAGCACAAGACTTCTCTCCAGCCATTCCCTGTGGTCAGTACCCCCTTTGAGCGGGTGGGGATTGATATTGTGGGGCCACTGGACCCCAAGACAGCCATGGGCAACAGGTTCATCCTGGTCTTGGTGGACCATGCCACCCGGCACCCGGAAGCCATACCTCTGAGGACAGTGATGGCCCCCGTGGTGGGACGAGCACTGATGGGAATTTTTTCCCGAGTGGGATTCCCCCGCGAGGTAGTGTCTGACCGGGGAACCAACTTAATTTCCAAGTATATGAAGTCCCTGTGGTAGGAGTGTGGTGTAACTTACGAGCTCACCACTCCTTACCACCCCCAAGGAAACAGGTTGGTTGAAAGGTTCAACCGGACACTGAAGGGCATGATAATGGGTCTTGAGGAACCCATGAGGCCTAAGTGGGACTTTCTCTTATCGTGCCTACTGTTTGCATACCGTGAGGTGCCACAGAAATCTCTAGGGTTCAGTCCCTTTGAGCTTCTCTATGGACACCCAGTCAGAGGTCCTCTAAGTTTGGTTAAAGAAGGCTGGGAGCAATCTCCCAGAAAACCTCCCCAGGATGTATATAGCTACATGCTGGCCTTCAGGAACCAGACTAGACATTTCAGGCAACTCGCTGAGGCCAATCTGGAATCCAGCGAGGAGAAGATGAAGCGCTGGTATGACCAGAATTCCACTCTGGTAGAGCTTCAACCTGGCCAGAAAGTGTGGGTCATGGCCCCAGTGAAGCCCTGTGCGCTCCAAGATAAGTGGACCGGATCTTTTGAGGTTGTCTAGCGCAAGAGTCCAGTTACCTACTTGGTGGACTTGCGGTCTCCTAGGAACCCCTTGAGGGTCCTACATGTCAACCGCCTCAAGCCCCACTTGGAGAGGAGACTGAGCCTCTTCCTGACCTCCTGTCAGCCTCAGAGCAAGATGGGTCAGTGGATGGTGTCAACCTCTCTTCCACCCTGACCCATGAGCAACACAATGACTGCCGCCAGTTGCTGGGACAGTTTTCTGATCTATTCTCCCTGGTTCCTAGTATCACCGATTGGTGCGTCCATGATGTGGATACAGGAGACAGCTTACCTGTGAAGCACAAGTCTTACGGGGTAACTGACAGGGCAAGGGCTTGCATCAAAGAGGAGGTCTCAAAGATGCTTGCGCTAGGGGTGATTGAGTCATCTAGCAGTCCTTGGGCCAGCCCAGTGGTCTTGGTCCCGAAGGTTGCAGCGCTGGGTTCCACACCCAAACTCCAGTTCTGTGTGGACTACAGTGGGCTCAATTCAGTCACGAAGACTGACGCGCACACCATCCCCAGAGCTGATGAGCTCATTGATCGGCTAGGGGCTGCACGGTACCTCAGCACATTTGACTTAACATCTGGGTACTGGCAGATCGCCTTGACTGATGGGGCAAAGGAGACGTCAGCATTCTCTACACCAGATGGGTATTTCCAGTTCCGTGTTATGCCCTTTGCGATGAAAAATACCCCTGCCACCTTTCAGAGGTTGGTCAACCAGTTGTTGGTTGGACTGGATGAGTTCAGTGCCACCTACCTGGATGACATCGCAGTGTTCAGTGCCAGTTGGGAGGAACATCTGCACCACCTCTGTGAAGTGTTGATGGCGCTGCAGAAGGCAGGCCTCACGATCAAGGCGAGTAAGTGCCAGATCGGGCAGGGTTCCGTGGTGTACTTGAGACACCAAGTTGGGAGCGGCCAGGTGGCGCCCCTACCACCCAAGATTGAAACCATCCTGGCTTGGGAGCCACCCAAAACCCAGACAGAGGTGAGCGCCATCTTAGGTCTCACAGGGTATTACAGGAGGTTTGTCAAGGGGTATGGCAACATTGTTGCACCCTTGACAGAGTTGACTTCCAGAAAGCAGCCCAAGTAGGTGATCTGGACTGACACCTGTCAGAAAGCTTTTGAGGCCCTGAAAGCTGTCATATGCACGGCGCCCGTGCTCTGGCCACCCAACGTTTCAAGTGAGTTTATCTTTCAGACAGACACTTCAGAGCATGGTGTGGGGGCTGTTGTGTCACAGATAAATGAGGAGGGCCTAGATAAACCTGTAGCCTTCATTAGTAGGAGGATACTTCCATGGCAACAGAGGTGGAGTGCTATTGAGCGTGAGGCATTTGCTGTGGTCTAGGCACTGAAGAAGCTGAGACCATACCTGTTTGGGACTCACTTCCGGGTTCCGACAGACCACAGGCCCCTCAGATGGTTGATGCAAATGAGGGGTAAGAATTCAAAGCTGTTGAGGTGGTCCATTTCCCTACAGGGTATGGACTTTATGGTGGAACACCGCCCTGGTACATAACAAGCCAACACAGATGGTCTGTCCACCCACAGAAGCAGCCTTGTAAAATGTGCCTAAGGTCTGCCATTGCAGAGCCTGCGTGCAGTCTGGTACTGTCATGCTGACTGGGCAAGTGCACCCACTTGCCAGTCCCTAAAACTTCCCTTTTCTTCATATCAGTCACCCCTATGGTAGGCCCAAGGGCAGTGTGCATTGTAAGTAGGAAGTAGGACAAGCCCTGGTGTGTGTGGCATGTCCTAATAGTGAATTACAGCCATTTTCGTTTTTCACTATTGCAAGGCTACCTGTTCTCCATAGGCCAGAATGGGGTGTTAGATTATTACTTATTGATAATCCTAACTGTCTCAGAGAACATGGTAGAATTTCGAGATTAGTATGCCTGAACTCAGAATGATAAAATACATCTTTTAGTGAAGTTGGTTTTAACATTCTGTGTTTGCAAATACCACTTTTAGAAAGCAGGTATTTGCTTGCCTAGCCTTTCAAGCCTGCCTCTGCTGGGTTGTGTATTCCTTTGTCTGGTTTTGTGAGTGACAGGGCTGGGGGATTCCAAGAGACAGGATGAGTCAGCCCAGTGGTGAATAGAGAGATCTGCATCTAAATGGGAGGGAGGAGTTGCACCTGAACCTTGAATAGGGCTGTGCCTGACTTCCACAATGCTGGCTCCACCTCCTGGAGAGTGACTGATGCCTCTGCCCTGCACACTGAAAGAAGAGAAGGAGTACTGTAAACAAAGCGCTCCAGGACTATACTTGCCTTCCACAATGCTGGCTCCACCTCCTGTGGGGCATCTGATGTGCCTGCCCTGCACTGTTAAAGGGAAGGAGAAGTCTGGTGAACAGAGTGCTTCAGTACTGATTTGGACTCGGGCAAAGGCCTCTCTCCCCTCAGAGAACAAAGGAGTTTGGGGTATAAATATTGAGACACTGATCCCATAAAATTAGATCACTTTTGGACTACAAGAAGAAACCTTTACTGAGGAGAGGAACCTAAAGAAACTGAGGAGAGACTATTCCCTAGCTGAAGTGTTGATTGGGGGATTAGCCTGCAGTGGTTGCCTTACTGCCAAAGGAAGGAGAAAGGTACTTTGTGTACTTTGCTTTCAACTTGTAAAGGATCTCCAAGGGCTTGGAAAAGAGCTTGCCTCCTGCTGAAGTCTCAGGGACAAAAGACTTCAACCCCCAGCTCGCCAGAGTTCTTAGGAAGTGCCTGCTGCTGTTTTGGGCCTTCTGAGGAACGGCGTGTCGCAAGGAGCTGGAAGCGCGACTCATCGAAGAAGAAGCGTGTCGTCGGCGCTCTGCCTGCTGTTGCAACTCCGAAGGAGGGTGTCGCCGCTGGAAATGTCGCACTGCACCACATCAAGAGAAGCGTGCCGCAATGAAGAGGAAGCGTGACGCTGTCGCTGCTGCTGCTGTCGCAACTCAGAAGGAGGGTGTCGCCGCTGTTGCTGTCGCATTGCACCGCATCGAGAGTAGAGTCTTGCAACGAGGTCGGAGCGTCTCGCCGTCGCTGTGCCTGCCGTCGCAACTCCGAAGGAGGGTGTCGCAGCTGGAACTGTCGCACTGCACCGCATCGAAGAAAAGTGCCTCGCTTCCCTGAGAAGCGTACCACCATTGGAGCTGCTGCCATCGCATTGTGGATGTTGCCGCTATTGAGTGGAAGCTACCCGCATTGTGGGAGAAGAGTGTTGCAGTTGGAGCTGTTGCCGTCGCATCGCTGAATAAGGGTGTCGCCGCTGCAGTCCATGCATCGAACTGAGAACTTCTTGCATCCCCGGAGAAGCATGCCGCATCTGGAAGATCTTCACGTCTTTATTTCTTTGCACCTGAACTTTGCTGCTTTTCCCTCGCTGCGACATTGCTTGTCGTGGAAGTGCAACTCATCGTAAGGTACATTGACGCAGTGTCACATCTTAAGAACTGAACTAAACCTACCATCTTAAAGTAACAGTATTGTGTATTATTGTCATTTATGGTCTTGTGGTAAATCTATACAAAGTATACTTATTTTTGATATAAAACCTTGTGTGGTGTCCATCTGTAGTGTTGTCACTGGGTCACTGTATGTGGTCACAAATGCTTAACACACTGCCTCTGAGATAAGCCTGTCTGCTCGTGCCAAGCTACCAAGGGGGTGAGCACGGGTTATTTTAGGAGTGAAATCCCTTTATCCTGACTAGAGGCAAGGGTCCCTATTTGTCACAAGTACCTACCTGTGCCAACTAGAGACCCCCAAATCTAACACTCCGCATTTTAAAAAAGCTGAACAAAACCTCGATTTGTTAGAGTTGCACCGTAAAGCAGTAATTTTAATGTGTTAGTTCCTAGCCCCTTAATTGTTTTGGTGTTTCTCATGAGTGGTAACTTCTGTTAGTAGTCATTTATAACAGTCCTCAGTATAGGGCAGTCTCTGCTGCCTGAATTTCCAGTTCCTTCGAAGAACCACAGTGGGGATCCTGGCCCCATTGACCTCATTCCTGGCTCCCCGGGGAGCAGACACAGTGATGCAGCTGCAGGAGTTGTACTGGAGAAAGTTACAGGAGTAATGCAGGTGAGGGGGTTCAGCTGAACCTGGCTCAACCTGAACAGAAATAAGAATTAAAGGACCTAGTAATCCAATATATTTGAAGTTTGATGCGTATGGTGGCTATGAGTAAAGATGTCTGAGTAGTCCATACAGTTCAGTAGCTGGAGTAATCCAAAGGTGTCTGACATGAGCAGAGGCAGCGACTTCATGTGGGAGGGCATGAGCATGGTAATCAAGAAGAGGAGGTTACTGTTAGGAGCCAGTAACAAAACACTTTTCCTACCCACGCATGCACACACAAAATATAACTTGCAAACTCAGAAAGTGCATGACCTCTACTCACTCCCCTCTAGCCCTGCACACACTCACACCAGTCACCCTGCACACACTAATACCACTCACCTTGCACACTCACACACCATTCACCATGCACACTCACAATTCTCAAATTGCTCTCACAAACATCACACCTTCTACACACAGTATGCATTTCCCACAGTCACCTATCTCTTATGTAGGCCTGGGCAAGATTTAAAATTCACCACAGAAATCAGAGTACTTTCAGTAACTACGCACTACTTTTGTGCTGCAAAATTACCAAAAGTATGCGATTACACCAGCTTGAGTAATTAAGAATAATTTAGGGCAGGCATTGCTGCTGCACTGCCCAATGGCAAAAGATAGGGCATGTATTTGATGTATCTATTTGAAACAGCACATTCCTGTCCTTTTTACCTCTGCCGGCGCACAATGGGCTGCCATGCACCAAAACAGGCACCTTTGCACCATGGTGCAAGGGTGACTGCATTGTAGGGATAATTATTTTTGTGCAGGAAGGGAAACCTTTCTGCACAAAAAAAATCACAAGAGGCTTTTTCCTCTTTCTATGTGTGTTGCAGAATGCAGCACACCTAGAAAGAGGAAAAACAAGGAGAAATAAAGATATTTCTCCTCGTTGTTCCTCCCCTGGGAGGCGAAAGTTTATTGCGCTGCATCTAGTAAATCTGGGGCACTGTCAAAAAGCCATGGCTGTTGCAGGGAACGCCTGCAACAACAACACCCATGGATTGCCCCTTTCAGCAGTGTTCTAATTGAAAGGGGCCCATACTTATAAGGCCATGAAAAGCCATGTAACGTGGCTTTACATGGTGGTATAAATATGTTAGTGGCACATTGCGCCACCGACACGTCCAAAAAGTGGCGGCGCAAAGTGCTTGTAGAGCCTAATAAATGAGGCCCTGAGAGAGAGCAAGCAGTTGACGGCTACTTATGTTCATGTTCTGTTACATTTAGGGCTATTTCCTTAGCACAAAATCTATCATGGGGCCTATTTTGGAGTTCATAGTGCATTTTCACTAAGAAAATAGCGCTAAATGCTTGATTAGACTTCCCACATAATCAAGCATTATTAGGAGTAATTTTGTGGTGATTATAAGTAATTACTCTAGAAAAAATTACACCAGTTATGCCTACCCCTACTCCCATGCTACATTCTCCCATCTGTTCACATTCCCCTCACCTTGCACTTATTCATCACTAACAAACCACTCAATCTGACTGTTCATTGTGTACATATATATATTCACTGAAAAAAGCAAAGGTTTCAGGGGCGTTATAGTTAGCTGGACATTTTACTCGTACAAAACCATTGAAATTCCCCGGTTATAGTTAGTTCAGGTAACTATAACTTACGGGCCCGCAATGCACTGCTGATGACGTCACATATTACATCACTCATGACATTATCAGTGACATCACTCATGACATCACTGATGACATCTCAAATTACATCACTGATGACATCATCCGGTGAATGTGTGTTTTTCTGAAAATTAAATATGTTTTATATATATCTCAAGGTTGATGGAAGAATAAATGGCTATATAAGTGTCTAAATGGATGATTTTTTGTTTGTAAAATTGATTGTATAACTGACTGATTAAGTGTATCTTAGTGAATACATGGGTTAGTGAGCAATGTTTAAATATGTAAATATCTGTATCAGTCTCTTACTTTGTGTATACGTGGATGCATGGGTTGGTGAGTAGCTACATGAGTGTCTTTATAGGTTATCAGTTGGTTTTTTGAGTATCAGTATGAGTGTCTGAGTGTCTGTATGGTTCGGTGGGGTGTATTACTTAGTGCATAGATGCATGAATGAGTGACTCACTGTTTGTATGTGTTTAAGACAGCATGTATGCAGGACTGTATAGGTGGATGACAGTGTGTATGGGTGTGTTAGTCAGTGAATGACTGTGTCAATAGTGTCTTTATGAATAACTACATATGTTTTCAACTAGTATATGTGAGTATTGGTGTATATAAGTGAGTATACTTGAGAGGGAGAGATTAGAAGAGTTACTGTGGAAATAAGTAGGTGTTTCTATAAGTGATTGTTTAAGAGAGTAAGTATGTGTAAGTTTCTGTAGAAGTAAGTGTGGTAGTGTGTGTACATAACTGTATATGCAAGTAAATGGATGTTTGATACTTTGTTTGCATGTGTGAGTATGTGTGTGAGTAACTATATAGATGAGTGGTGGTGTGTAACAGGATGTAAAGGTGTATGAGTACATATGATGAGTGAATACATATATGAGTGACTGTATAGGACTGTTGGTGAATGAGTGGATGTGTCTCTAAATCTTCGAATTACTGAATAGGTGTGTTGTAAGTGGTATTGGTATGTGCATTGTTTTGAAAATTGTGATTTTGTATTTTTGAGTGTGTTTATCAAAGGTTATATTAGGTTGAGAGGAGGTCTGCCACTCTATCACTAGGATGATACCATAAGTGATGTAATCAGTGATGTCATTTGAGATGTCATCATTGATGTCATGAGTGATGTCACTGACCATGTCATGAGTGATTTAATATGTGACATCATCAGCAGTGCATTGCGGGAGCGCGAGTTATAGTTAGCTGACCTAACTATAATGGGGGAATTTTAATGGTTTTGTACGAGTGAAATGTCCAGCTAACTATAACGCCCCGAAACCTATGGCTTTTTCAGTGAATTTCTAAGGTTTTTTAAATGCTAATTGCTAACTATAACATGCCGAAACCTATGTTTTTTTCAGTGAATTTCAAAGGTTTTTTAAATGCAAATTTATAAATTTCACGTGACTGAAACCTATGGTAGTTTAGTGAATTTCAAAGGTTTTTTAAATGCTAGTTTCTAACTATGCCTACCGAGGTAGGACATGTGAAGAAAGAAGAAAAAATGCACAGAAAGAAAAAAAAGAAAAAAAGAAATGCCGAAAGAAGCAACAGAAGTCCTCAAAGACAAAGAAAAGTGCAGGAAGAAGGCAGACATGCAGAAAGAACAAACAGAGGAGCAGAAAGTGGCCTTGTTGCAAAATCATCCTGTACCCTAAACTTTTTCAGTTAGGTACTGATGGTAACGGACTCTGACTAACCAGTCCTAGAGCCAGTGCTATGCTAAAACACACTTAGAATACAGTGAAAACACCTACATAAACTAGGGAACACTATGCGTTGGGGTACCCCTGTGATTACCATGGCATCCTCTGTAAGCCCCTAGTACATTATAGGGCAGAGGGATTAAAACTACCTCTGGAAACGTGCCACAGGGCGCGTTTGCACACTGGTGAAGAGAGGGGGGCCTGAGGTGACATGTGTGCAAACACACCCTGTGGCCGTTTTAATTTGGAGGATAATGTCCTCTTGAATCCTGAGTGTCCCTTGTGTCTAACTAGCACACAATGTATCTCCAGTTAACGCCACAGAGCTGCGTTGCAGAGAGGTGTTAAAAGGGGCACGGCCTGGACCACCTCTCTGCAACGCAGTGCAGTGGGGCTTACTGGAAGCACCTGGTGGGCTACTTGGCCCCCAGGGGCCTCAGGATTGAAGAGGAATTATTTTCCCCACTTAAAACACACCACAGGGCATGTTTGAACACGTCACCTCAGGCCCGGTCCCCTCCCTTCACCACTGTGTAAACACACTCTGTGGCCATTTTAAGTAGGTAGATTAAGTCCCCTTGAATCCTGAGGGTCCCTAGGATCCAAAAAGCCTACTAGGTACCTCCATTAAGTGCCACAGAGCTGCTTTACAGAGAGATGTAAAAAGGGGCACAGCCTGGACCACCTCTCTGCAACGCAGTACAGTGGCACTATCTGGAAGCACCTGGTGGGCTAGTTGGCCCCCAGGGGCCCTCAGGATTGAATGGGAACTATTTCCCCAACTTAAAATGCACCACAGGACGTGTTTGCACACATCACCTCAGCCTCCGTCCCCTCCCTTCACCACTGTGTAAACACGCCCTGAGGCCATTTTAAGTTGGGAGATTAAGTCCCCTTGAATCCTGAGTGTCCCTAGGGTCCAACTAGCCCACAAGGTACCTCCAGTAAGCTCCACAGAACTGCTTTGCAGAGAGGTGTGAAAAGGGGCACGGCCTTGACCACCGCTCTGCAATGCAGCGCAGTGGCGCTTACTGGAAGCACCTGGTGGGATAGTTGGCCCCTAGGGGCCCTCATGATTGAAGGGAAATTATTTCCCCACCTGAAAACACGCCACAGGACGTGTTTGCACAAGTCACCTCAGGCCCCGTCCCCTCCCTTCAGCACTGTGTAAACACCTCCTGAGGCCGTTTTAAGTTGGAAGATTAAGACCCCTTGAATCCTGAGGGTCCCTTGGGTCCAACTAGCCCACCAGGTACCTCCAATAAGCACCACAGAGCTGCGTTGCAGAATGTTGTAAAAAGGAGCGAGGCCTATGAACACCTCTCTGCAACGCAGCTCCCTGGCGCATACTGGAGGTACCTAGTGGTCTAGTTGGTCCCCAGGGACCCTCAGGATTGCCATATTACCCCTAAACTTTTAAGATAGGAGCAGACCGGAGCGCCCCACAAGTTTTAAAAAATTTGCGAGATTCGTCAACCGGCATCAAAGTTATTGGAAATAGAATGTTGCGAATTTCCTATGGAAAATAATTCCTAACTATAACTACCTACTGGCGACCGCCAGTAGCTAATATATATATATATATATATATATATATATATATATATATATATATATATATATATATATATATATATATCGAACAAAAAGTTGCCTGCTGTAAGGAAGCCCGTCTCAGGTAAGTTCAAATTCAAGCCATCTTTATTGGTAGGTGAAAAACAATGTTCAGAACTTCACGAAGTGCTCCACAGAACATCAATGCCCCGGGAGCTAGAACTTAAAACTGCTGTGCTGCATTGCTCGCCTGTTGGCCCACAGCCCCTGAGGGAGTGATCGTTATCACAAAACGCGTTGGGCATTGATGTTCTGTGGAGCACTTCGTGAAGTTCTGAACATTGTTTTTCACCTACCAATAAAGATGGCTTGAATTTGAACTTACCTGAGACGGGCTTCCTTACAGCAGGCAACTTTTCGTTGGATGTTTAGCGGCCTCGCCTGAGCCGCAAGGAACGCCCCGTTGCACTCGTGCAGTTCCGCTGTGGCATCAAACGGTGCTGTGGCCATGGAACAGGTTCGTCGCCGGTGGGTGAATGTATATGCATGACAGACTGCAGCAGTGAACCACAACCCACTTGGGATTTATTTGGGTGCAGATTGCAGGAATGACACAGCGACACACTGGGATTATTACTATGAGGACTCCAAGTACCAGCATGCTACGTGTTGGCCACGCCCACTTGGGCGGGAGCTAGAACTTAAAACTGCTGTGCTGCATTGCTCGCCTGTTGGCCCACAGCCCCTGAGGAAGTGATCGTTATCACGAAACGCGTTGGGCATTGATGTTCTGTGGAGCACTTCGTGAAGTTCTGAACATTGTTTTTCACCTACCAATAAAGATGGCTTGAATTTGAACTTACCTGAGACGGGCTTCCTTACAGCAGGCAACTTTTCGTTGGCTGTTTAGAGGCCTCGCCTGAGCCGCAAGGAACGCCCCGCTGCACTCGTGCAGTTCCGCTGTGGCATCAAACGGTGCTGTGGCCATGGAACAGGTTCGTCGCCGGTGGGTGAATGTATATGCATAACAGACTGCAGCAGTGAACCACAACCCACTTGGGATTTATTTGGGTGCTGATTGCAGGAATGACACAGCGACACACTAGGATTATTACTATGAGGACTCCAAGTACCAGCATGCTACTTGTTGGCCACGCCCACTTGGGCGGGAGCTAGAACTTAAAACTGCTGTGCTGCATTGCTCGCCTGTTGGCCCACAGCCCCTGAGGAAGTGATAGTTATCACGAAACGCGTTGGGCATTGATGTTCTGTGGAGCACTTCGTGAAGTTCTGAACATTGTTTTTCACCCACCAATAAAGATGGCTTGAATTTGAACTTACCTGAGACGGGCTTCCTTACAGCAGGCAACTTTTCGTTGGATGTTTAGCGGCCTCGCCTGAGCCGCAAGGAACGCCCCGCTGCACTCGTGCAGTTCCGCTGTGGCATCAAACGGTGCTGTGGCCATGGAACAGGTTCGTCGCCGGTGGGTGAATGTATATGCATGACAGACTGCAGCAGTGAACCACAACCCACTTGGGATTTATTTGAGTGCAGATTGCAGGAATGACACAGCGACACACTGGGATTATTACTATGAGGACTCCAAGTACCAGCATGCTACGTGTTGGCCACGCCCACATGGGCGGGAGCCAGAACTTAAAACTGCTGTGCTGCATTGCTCGCTTGTTGGCCCACAGCCCCTGAGGAAGTGATCGTTATCACGAAACGCGTTGGGCATTGATGTTCTGTGGAGCACTTCGTGAAGTTCTGAACATTGTTTTTCACCTACCAATAAAGATGGCTTGAATTTGAACTTACCTGAGACGGGCTTCCTTACAGCAGGCAATTTTTCGTTGGATAATTAGCGGCCTCGCCTGAGCCGCAAGGAACGCCCCGCTGCACTCGTGCAGTTCCGCTGTGGCATCAAACGGTGCTGTGGCCATGGAACAGGTTCGTCGCCGGTGGGTGAATGTATATGCATGACACACTGCAGCAGTGAACCACAACCCACTTGGGATTTATTTGGGTGCAGATTGCAGGAATGACACAGCGGCACACTGGGATTATTACTATGAGGACTCCAAGTACCAGCATGCTACGTGTTGGCCACGCCCACTTGGGCGGGAGCTAGAACTTAAAACTGCTGTGCTGCATTGCTCGCCTGTTGGCCCACAGCCCCTGAGCAATTGATCGTTATCACGAAATGCGTTGGGCATTGATGTTCTGTGGAGCACTTCGTGAAGTTCTGAACATTGTTTTTCACCTACCAATAAATATGGCTTGAATTTGAACTTACCTGAGACGGGCTTCCTTACAGCAGGCAACTTTTCGTTGGATATATATATATATATATATATATATATTCACTGAAAAAACCATAGGTTATAGACCATATATAGTTAGGAATTAGCATTTACAAAACCTTGAAAATTCACTGAAAAAACCATAGGTTATAGACCATATATAGTTAGGAATTAGCATTTAAAAAACCTTTATTTTACTCACACAAAACCATTGAAATTCCATATATAGTTAGTTGTACTAACTATATATCGCGCACCCGCAATCCACTGCTGATCATGTCACATATTACATCATTCATGACATGGTCAGTGACATCACTGATGACATCACTGATGACATCTCAAATGACATCACTGATGACATCACTGATGACATCTCAAATGACATCACTGATGACATCACTGATGACAACATCCAGTGACTGTGTGTTTCTGTAAAGTTTAAATATGTTTTACATATTGAAGAATGAGTAGATGTAGAAGTGTCTGGATGAAGGATTTAGTAGGTGCGTGACTGACTGTATGAGTGAGTGATTAAATGTGTCTCACTGAATGCATGGGTTAGTGACTAAACTGTCTTAATTTGTGCATCATTATGTCTGTTGTTCTGTAAACTGCTGCATGTGTTGATCAGTAGCTATATGAGTAACTATATGGGTTATTGATTGGTTGCCCAAGCATTTGTATGGGAGACTGAGTGTGTGTGTGGGTGGCTGGGAGGTGTATGACTCTGTGCATATATGTGTGAGCAGTTGATTCACTAGATGTATGGGTTCAAAAGTGCATGTGGAAACAGCTGTATGGGCAGTTGACTGTGTGCATGAGTGTATTGGTGAGTGAATGGATATCTCAGTGCTACATGTCAAAGTAAGTACATATGTAAAATACAGTACATGTGAGAGTTGACATATATAAATAACTGTGCATAGGAGCCAGTGAATGTGTGAGTGGCTGTATGCATCATTGTGAACTTGTATCCAGGATTGTATAAGAGAGTAAATATGTTTTAGTATATGTTTGAATAAGTAAGGTGTGTATAACTGTATAGTTGAGAAAATGGAGGTGTGATTGATTCTTTGCATGACTGACTAGGTGTCTGAGTAACTCCATGGATGAGTGACAGTCTGTGAGTGTATGTTTACACTGAGTGTATCTAAGGTTATATTAGAGTCTGAAGAGGTTCATCGTATTATCACATGAATGATGTCATCAGTGATGTGATCAGTAATGTCAAATGAGATGTCATCAGTGATGTCATCATTGATGTCATTTGAGATGTCATCAGTGATGTCATCAGTGATGTCATTTGAGATGTCATCAGTGATGTCATCAGTGATGTCACTGACCATGTCATGAATGATGTAATATGTGACATGATCAGCAGTGGATTGCGGGTGCGCGATATATAGTTAGTACAACTAACTATATATGGAATTTCAATGGTTTTGTGTGAGTAAAATAAAGGTTTTTTAAATGCTAATTCCTAACTATATATGGTCTATAACCTATGGTTTTTTCAGTGAATTTTCAAGGTTTTGTAAATGCTAATTCCTAACTATATATGGTCTATAACCTATGGTTTTTTCAGTGAATTTCATTGGTTTTTTAAAAGCTAATATCTATAGCTGTAAATTGTATTCTTCTTTAAATCCAAAAATATATTTTATATGTTTATTAATAATTTTTTTTAAATATTTTTTTTGTTTCGCTCCCGGTCCGCGAACCGGGAAGCTTCCCGTTAGCTCAATTTAATTCCGCGACCCGGTCCGCGAACCGGTAAGAAATCAACATAGTGACGGTATCGCGTTGCCGCGTAATGCGTCTTATGACGTACTGCGTTAGCGCACCCGGAAGTGCCCCGGGGCGCGGACCGAGGCGCGAAACGCAGCTCCCCGGAAGCGATCCGCGGCGCGAAAGCGCGACGTATCGCGTTGCCGCGAAATGCGTCTTGTGACGTATCGCGTTAGCGCACCCGGAAGTGTCCCGGGGCGCGGACCGGGGCGCGAAGCTTAGCGACCCGGAAGCTAACCGGGGAGCGTTCCGCAGCGCGTAACATGAGCGTGAGAGGTCATGTGACTTGTTAATAAAACTTTTCATTGGTTCATTTCACTTTTGGTTTCATAATGATGGAAGGCTAGGTCAGGTGACTTAAAAATAACACTTTTCATTGGTTGAGAAGTATTGATTTTCCCAAATGATGAAAACCCCTCCTTCTTTCCTCACTCTGACTTTCATCATTGTGAGAGGAAGACCTATTTTGCTTGTTGGAAGACCTATTTTGCTTGTGTGAAAATGGCTTCATTGGTTGCTTCAGCTGGTGCACCCCCACCACCACCACCACCTCCTCATGGGAAGAGAGGACCACCTCCCCAGGTCCTTACCAACACTGAGGAGGAAGAGGAAGAAATGGATGAGGAGGGAGAAGAACCACAATTTTTAGAAGAGTTGCCCCGGGTTTCCAGAAAGAAAGCCAGTTTCATCTGGCAGTTTTTTTCAATGCCTCGTGGCCAAAAAAAGGTCAACGCAAGGTATGTCACCTGCCTGATATGCAAGGAACAATTGTCCAGAGGGACGGACAAAAAATATAGCTTTGGAAATCACACAATGCACAGGCACATGACGAGGAAACATCCCCTAAATTACAGCCGGGCAGAATTAAGGGATATGCACGACAATCCAAGACCAACTCCTGTGGCCAGACCAACAATACCGGTTTCTCTAACACCAGAAGAGGCACGGGAAACTGTGCCAAATATTCAAGAAAATTTTGGGCACATGATTCACTTATGTATGCACTGTCGTGCATTATTAGCTTGTGGCAACATGAGCATCAATGCACTCAACCTAGCATATGAACACCATGATTGCCCTAACCGCCCCCAGTAATTTTTTTTTGCTCCTGTTGAGCCATTTTCAACGCCTGTTTTTTGTTGTTTCCCCCCCCCAAAAAAAACCAAAAAAAATATAAAATCGTTCAAAAAATACAAAAAAACCCAAAAAATGTTCAAAAAAAAAAAATATATATAAAACAACAAAAATATTAAAAAAAAAGTTCTTTTCAGAACTACCTTCCCTTTCCAAAAAAATTGCTAGAATGTTTAGCACTCTTGCAAGCTCTATTTCTTTTGGTTCGCTTCCGGGTTAGCTTCCCGGTACGTGGACCGGGAGCTAACCAAAAAAATAAAAAAAATAAAAAAGTGTAAGTATAAGGAAAGGAAACAGAGAGTGATGTTAAAAGAAAGACAGCTATAGGGAGTAAAGAAGAGATACTGTTTAATAGATCTATTTACCGAAGAAAAGACAGAAGAGGGTATAATTGTGAAAAACAAAATAGATAAGGAAGTGAAAGAAAAAAAAAGAAAGTATAACATTAACAAAGAAGAGTTTCTTGGAGAATGTGAGTGAATGTTCAAAATAAGATTAAAACATGAGGAATAACTGAGAGAAAAAATAGAAAACAGAAAACAAAAAATAACAGAAAAAGATTAATTGAAACAGCAAAGAAATGTAATTAACATAGAGCCATATCATCAACATAGGCAATACAAGTTTTGCAGCTTTTATTGGCAGAAATGTGTCGCTAAAGCTGCTTTTGTGGCAGAAAACTGCCACTAAAACCACTTTTGCACCAGTTTTCTGCCAATAAAAAGAGCAATAATTTTATTGGCTGTGTTCATAATATTCCCCTTAGTGTGCTTCAACTACACAGAGAAAGCATTATGAACAAGTAGTGATAGACTGATCAGTCAAAGACAGTAAGAGTAATAGAGACGCAGTGAGTGAACAAGAGTGAGGAACTATGAGAAGAGAGGGACTGAGAAAAAGAGTGGAAGGAGTTGAGTAAGTAGTTAATAGAGAAAGGAATGAGGGAAGTAGCAAAGGCAGGAAACTGAGGGTTAAAGAAATGAAGCAGTGGAACTAATAGTAGTTAAATGTGATATAAATGTAACGAAAACAGTACAAAATATTTACCTTATAATTGTCGTTAAATTACTCACTTTTTCTTTTTATACTTTCAATCTGTGAAAGAGAGAACAAACATTTGAAAAATATTAAAACATGTATTTAAAAATTTGAAAAGACAAGGGAAAAGATTGAAGGACAAACAGTTTTTCAAAAACTTTGACACTTACAGAAGCTTCTGCTTCTCCAGGCCCCCTACACAGTCCTAAAGATATACATTTTAAACTAACAGTATCTTGATGCAGTGAGGCCTATCTTAAAACATGGTGCATCTTTTGCATTGCTGTTGTTTCAGAAAAGTGTCGCAACACACTAAAATTTTAAATAATTGCTTCAGGATGCCAATAAGATGTCTACTATCCAGAGGTTTGTTTCAGGTGAGGCCTACTCAGGGTTGCAGATGAAATTTCGAGTTGTTGAAGAGAATAGAGGACATAATACATGTGAAGGTCTACCAATGAAGTGAGTCATGTCCACTGCACTCTTCAACAAAGTCCAAAACTCCTATGTTTCCCTGGACAGACCTAAACTTGATCTGCACAATGTGATTCGTAATGATAGGAAACACAGGTGATGTAATTGAAATACATGCAATTTATTTTGCTCATTTCACAATCACATCACTTGTCCTTCCTTTGCTTAGGTATCTCATTGTGCAGATGTAGTCTAGCATATGAAAGAATACGCAGAAGTGCAGCACTGCATGCAACAACTTTGACACTTACAGAAGCCTCACCTTCTCCATGCCTCCTACACAGTTCTACATATACATCATAAATGCAAACAGTACAGAATTAATTATACATGTTAAATGGTTTATTTTTGCTGTTCTCAGAATGTATCAAAATTCACTAAAAACAGTGACTTGAAGGTATTCATCATGTAACAGCGGGGAAAAAAAAACACAATCAAAATGATTGTGTTTAAAAAACCCATACAACATCAGAAATCAAAATTCAGAACTCCTTAAAGTTAACTTACTTTCCATGACGTCCAAGGATGTCCTATGAACAGCTTACACTCTTTTGTGCTGTTATTACTTTCAGCCCGCCACTTTCTGAAAGAAAATCTCCATCGTTTTTAAAATCACGTTACATGCAATAAATGACTTCTTGCTCTCTACCACAATTTTCCACAAGGCCAAATCTGGTCAGAGCCATTTATAACTCTTGGATTTCTTGTAAGCCAATCCCGTCATTTGGCATTTCCGCAACTTTCAGAATTAAAATGTTGAAGATCATTTTCACAATCCTGGAATAGTAATATCTTCCCCTTCTTGCTCAGTCATGTTCTACTTTTCCTATGACACTGATACAAGCAGACTTACACTACCTCTATGACTACTACAATTATTTAATTCTCTACATCACTTTTAATCACAAAGCAATGTAAAACAGTAGACAGCATTGCAGACTTACATTCCCTCTACTCCATGTTTTGATTGGCTGCTTCAATTAGCTTATAAAAAGAAACAGTTTTTCTGAACTCATTCAAAGTGCACGTATTTCTCCATAATGTCCAGTCCTATGGTTAGAAGTTATGTCTCTGAACTACACTTATCCTCAAGGCCAAATTGTGTAGGAGCCATTAGAACTTCTTGAAATTCCACAGAGCACATCCCGAGATTATTTCCCTAAAATTTTGGTTTTAAAAACACCAGGTAAGAGTTTTTAAGGTCATACGGCAATTTTTTTTCAAAATTAAAACAGAATCATTGCAGAATGACCAGCCATTTCTAGACTTTAAATAAGCTGTGTAATGTCCTGATGTTATTGAAGGGCCGTCATGATATATAATTGCTGCAGTTACAAAAGTCCTTCCTGATATTGACAACTGCGAAGCTACAAATTTTTTAATTAAAGTTGTCAATTTTGTTCCATCAGGCCTACATCGTTGGAACATTAAAATGACATACTGGCCATATGTTCGTATAAATAATGTGGACATCATTTCAGATTTACATTGGCTACACTCCATGTTGTGATCAGCTGCTTTTACTAGCTTATTAAAGGAGACTGATTTACTGTCTGGCAAAGTTAAATATATAAATCTTTCTGAGTCTACACTAGTAGTACTTGATACCATACAGTTCTCGCAGTCATGCTGCCATTGATAAGAAAGCCCAAACAGCTGATCTACATCTACACCTTCAGCATGCAATACATCAAGCATATACATTAAAAACTCCTGACAATCTTGCTGAATATTTTGAGAGAATTGTGTTTGGCCTGAACATCTGTCTAACAGATTTCGAATTTCAGACACACTTTCTATGTTTCTTCTATCAGTGGTACATTTCTCTAACACAGAATTTAACAAACTGCAAAATCTTTGATCAGAATTGACCACAATCTCTTCTTTTACATTTTTTAGAGAAAACAAAACATTAACCACTACATTAGCATAGCAGTTGACACCAGAACTGTTTTCAAACTGAAAACCAACAACATCTTCAACAGAATCCTTTTTGTTTCTGCTTGTAATTTTAGGTTCATTGACTTTTTGTCTTTTTGCTACAACCTCCCCAGTATTGTTCTCATTTCTTCGTTTCCGGCCTACCACACGTTTCTCAAACAAAGGATACTGAGGCAAATGTGGCGCATACTCTCTTCTTAACCTATTGTATTCCTTAACACAATCTAGATCCGCACAAATGTTTGTGACATCACACTCAATCAAGTACAATCCCGATAAAGTTCTAACTCGTGACAATGCCACATATGCCATACCCTCCTTGAACACAGAACTGCCAATATTCACCAATGCACTGTCTACACTTAAACCTTGCGATTTATGAATTGTCACCGCATATGCCAAGCAAACAGGAAACTGCTTACGGCGAACATATAAGTCTTTTACAAGCAAAAATCTAGCAGAACAACGAGCAATTAGCTGTACTTCCTCAATGCCATCAAATTTAATTTTTAAAAATTCAATTCCATCTCTATTTCTGTATTTCACAAAATCAACAACATTACCCATTGATCCATTTACCAGACCTCTTTCAACATGTAAATTCCTTTTTAAAATTATACGGCAGTTCAAGCACACATTCAGAGTCTTTTCAAAACCTGCAGTTTTAGATATACTCTTCTCTAATGAATCCAATTTTGTTTTCAGATTCTCAGACAAAATAATTGTTGATCCCATATGCTCTACTCTATCAATAGCTTCCAGTTTCACAATCTCTTGCTTTTCTAAATGCAACATTTTGTTGTTAAATTTGGCACATTCTGCAAGAGTTGGCATCAAACATATTCCAGATTTCTTCTCAGTAATTTTCTGAAAAATATTCTCAGGCACAACATCTTGTTCTGGATATAAATTTGACAGTAATCGTGCATGTAAAGCTTCTTTCCCATGCTCGGTCACTTTTCCAATTCTAACATCTTGTAGAATAGTCTTGTAAACTTCATCCTTCGCCTGACGCATATTTTCATGCAGTTCAGCATAATTGAAGTTTAACCATATATTGACGTTGCCAATGCTGCCTAGGCACTTCCTGGTATCTTCATGCGTGAGCATTTTGAACACAGGTTGCCCTTTCACTGGTGTCAGCTGCAGAAGATCTCCGAAAACAATGATGTGTTTGCCACCAAATAACACATCATACTCTGTTTTGAGAACTTCTTGCATCCTCAAATGCACAAAGGCAAGCATGACATTGGAAACCATGCTTACTTCGTCAATGATAAGAAGTTTCATTTTCCTCAAGATTCTTGAAACTTCAAAACAAGCATCTCCAGATAGCTTGTGATATTGTAATTTGTTGTCATGCTCCACTGGCAGCATCAGTAAACGATGTAAAGTAATCCCTTTAATATTATGTGCTGCCAGTCCAGTTGGAGCAGTGACAACACAAGACAGCGATGACTCTGTCCTTTCCTGCAAATAGCATGAAATTGCTTTAATGAGGAAACTTTTTCCAGTTCCCGCTTCTCCACTCACGTACAGTCGGACAGGCTTCAACGACGTACATGAGCACTCTTTCTTATCATGACTTAATCCATGATCAATTTGCATGGTAACTTCGTCATATATTTTCCTCTGCTCAACGTTGAGTTGTCTTTCCAACTCTTCTAAGTTAACCGCATCCTCTTGAGCATGTGCCATGGCTCTTTCCACTTCATTCATAGCAGTGGCAGCTTCATTTTCGATAACAGGTCCTCCTAGTGGATCCTGACTCAATGAAGCAGAACTCTGACTGTCCTGAGAACTGTCTCTGGCAATCTCGGCTGCAATCGTTGCTTCCTGCTCAATTTCCGCATTCAACATTTCTACATATTTGGGAAAAGCAGGACATTCTATGGTCTCCTTGGCGGCATTGAAAGAGTCTTCGTAGCAGAGGAAATCTCCAAGCAGTTCCTCTTCTGCACGCCAAGGCTTGAAAAGTTGCAAAAGTGCTAAATAGAAAAACTCCTTTTTTTCAGGAGATTCACCACTCAATTTTCGATGGTTTACCAAGTGGCATTTTCTTTGCTTGACCAGACATCCCTCACTTCCTATTACAGCATACACTCCTTTCTCAGTATCTTCTTTGATGTTCCTCTTGAATATGTAATTTTGCAGAACCTCATACAGACAAACATTCTCGAGGTGACTGCTTCGATTTGGATAATATGTATCCAACATGTTTGTCTTCAAAATGTCGGTACTGTTTGGCTCCTTTTCCGCCAAATACTCAATTTCCCGCACAGGTTTGAGAACTCGATTACGCGTTGCTGCAAGACCAAGACTCGCCCAAACGATACTCCTGGACTTGGCATAGAGACTTGCTGAAGACAACCGGTCAGAACATTCGTACGCTCCGATTTCTCGATGCGACAACATCTTCAGACTGAAACTGTACAACTTCTTGCTGAGGCTCTTTTCATGGGAAATGTCCTCCCACATATCCTTCAATTCTGTCTTCTCTTTTTTGGTGATGTAAGACGTCACATACCGAGCTACAGCCATACAGTTATCAGCCACAAACTGTATATCCATGTTAGCATTCCACATGGACAAAATCACCAGGTTGTAGTCGTTGATGTACTTGGACTCTTGGTTCCTCTTCAAATTGTAAGTGTTTTTAGGTGATTTCTTCATGACATTGTGTCGCAGCGAAGACATCAAACTGTTTACTCTTCCTTTAGAAATCACCGGTCGTGGAAAGCCGAAACGACATTTAGTGTAGAACTTGTCCTTGTTTCGGAATTTACGACGGCAGTACTTTCCACATCGATGGCTTTGGAAACGCAGAACTTTTTCTCTTAGGCTTTTCTTCTCCTTTGCGTTTGGAACAGCACACGTAGAATACTGTTGGATGAAACTCATCACTGAGTCTTCTGGATCCGTTCCAAATTTAGGTGCATCCTTGATCCACAGCAACATATGTATATGAGGAGCACCTCTTGCTTGGTACTCCTTTCTCCAGAAGAAATCCAACACCTCTCCAAGAGGTGGATTCTTCTTATTCATGATGAAAGACATCATAGCTTCAAATCTATGATTGAAGTACCTACATACATTGACTGGATCCAAAGAGCACAGTTCTCCAGGTGTCTTGAATTCGATGTTATCTACGTTAGCATTTGCCTCTCGTAGAAATTCAAGTAAGTCTTCCCAGCCATACTCGGCACAGCTCAGAGTGAGGAACCATGTGGGAGTACCTAAGTTCCTCAGCATACATTTTAAATCACCATGACGACGGTACCAGTACTCATTAGTACCACGCTGACACGCCATGAGATTAATCAGGTGAGAATCCAAAATACTGTCTTGGACATTGACTTTATCCATTAAGTCACTTGCCGAGATGTTTTGCATGTGTATACCACTTTTCAAGATGTGGTTCACTGCATATGACAGTCCAGACAGATCGCTTTCAAACAGGAGATGAAACAAATAGGGAATGCATTGTCGAAACCTAGCATCTCCTGCATACAATCGCAAAGTCCGGTATTCAGAAGCAGGAATTTGATGAGGTCGCTCATCATATCTTCCTCCCTGACCTGTTGGAAAAAGCTGTGGGAAACACCGAGCTTCCAAACTTTCCTCCCAAACACTAATGGGACTCCCTTTGGCTTGTTTCATTTGAAACAACTCAATAGCATTCCCCATGACTTCCTTGGAATGCAAAGGATGAACACTATAATGTTCATATATTTCTTCACTAGTAGAGGGTTCTACTTTCTCAATTTGACCAGCACACAAATCGCTATCCTCTTCCTCACTTACTTCCTCTTCTGCAACATATACATTCTTATAGTATTTATTATTTTTTTTCAAATACAATGTTGCCTTTTTAACTTTCCTAACATCTACTAAATCTTGCCATATTTTCTTATTCTTTGTCGGAACCCCATTAACTAAGATAACCAGAGGTTCCTCTTCCACTTTTTCTACTCCAATTGTGTTAATATTTTTCTTCAAATCTAGAGGCAAATAAACAACTCTTCCCTTTAATCCTCTCTGTAAATCTGATGGAGGCAATTTCCCTGTCTTTGGCTCCATTCTTACAATAGCCTGAAAGGGATGGATACTTTGAATCAAAATAGATTCATAAGTATTTAAATCCTTCAATTCAGAAGGAATCTCAACCAATTCCAGATTATTATGAACTGCTCTAGCAGGCATCTGGTTTTGATTTAATTTGCAACGACAATAAGTACACACACGTTGATCCAATCCCAAATCAAAACAATTTTCTACCATCAAGTATGTTGCGAAATCCTTCCATTCACTATTATTTTCCCTTTCACTTTTTGCATATAAATCCACTAACTTAGTCTGATTCTTATAATAAGTGCGTCGACAACACACACAAGTGAAATTAGGCCTCTCACTTGATTTCACCTCAAATGTCGCAATTTCCCTCTGGAAATTATCTGTACTGGAAACCTGTACACTATCTTCCACATGACCCTCTTCTTCTTGCTCAATTTCAACATTCTCCTCTTTACTTCCAAAGTAACAAAACTCAATTTCTTCACATATATTCTTCACATCTATTTCAGAACCATGCAAAAGAGCAGCGCATAATTTTTTAAGCATAATTGCTGGACTCTTAGCATAATACAACATTCTAACTAATTTCCTCACTTTATTATGATGCACTGCTAGCATCCTGAAATGATGAAAAACACTCTGGCATACTCTCCTGGAAAGACAAGCCAGTGAATGACCATGCAAACCTGTCACTTCTCTCACTCTGCAAGGATCTAATTCTTGCAACAACCTTATTTTCTGCTTCAAACTTTTCTTATTAAATGACCGTACAAAATCACAAAGCAAATTGATGGAATCCTGTCGCACACTGCAAATACTACTACACTTCCAGGTGTACACAGGACCCTTAGCACGTCTTCCTAAAACCTCATTACCTAACACCTCTTCTGCCTCTGTTGTCACAAGTTTTTCTTTTTCAACTGGACAACCATCTTTCACTTCATAAGCACGACCACTGGTGTCAACTGCATGCACCAAATCATTATCCTGAAAATAACTCTCCTCATTAAAAAATGCCTCACAGCTTGAACTATGCATCCATTCTCCAGAAAAAACTTCACAAAAATTACTACGATTAACTATTCTCTTCCATCTACTATTTCTTTTGAAATCATAAATTGCCTTGTTTAGCTTCCTAATTCTATTGATTATCAAAATAAATAACTTACGTTTAATTTCAAATGCCTGATCAATAACTTTCTCAACTTTTTTTTTCTCTTATAAAAAACCAGTTTCTGTTGACGTTTCTTAATATTTTTTAACAAATTGCCAATTATCCTGTTGCGGAACATTCGTTTACGAATCTCCCTAAACTGTTGTTTCCTTCTACTATCATGCACAGAGTTATCTCTTGCTCTAGCAGTAACATTTTTCATTGGCCTTTCCTTTCCATTTGATTTCCTTCTCGTTTTATGTACTGAAACATTTTCTGTAGTAATATTTTTTTTACTACACATATTTCTTATGAATTGTTTTGTGCTCTTACCCGGTGCTTTCTTCGTGACTTGACAAATCTTTTTGTTAGAGGACTGCTGCATATTTTTTTTCACCTGCTGTCTTTGACGTTTTGCAGCCTTTCTCTGTCTTTCTATTGTAGGCATGGTGAAATCTTGAAATGATCTGCAGTTGAATCTGTGGTAAAATATAATAAAAAATGTTATTAACCATTATTACCAAACAGTAAAACAATAACAGTGATCAAAAACTTAACACACTACTTGACATTTTAAATAGAAGATTTTTTAGTCCTTGCAAATTTACAATACAGAAATACCAGAAAAGAAATGGCATTTATATTTATGTTACCTATGCTATTTTATATGTGAATCTGATCTAATTTTATGAGCATATTTTAATATTTTATTGAAGACACTACACATAACCTGCTTTTGAAGGTGTCTTTATTTTTAAATTAAACGGTTTACCTTTTTACTTTTTATTAATTATAAATTTTAAAAATAAATGTTTATATTTCCATAGGCTCAAGCAGGTCAGCTTCCCATCCTATTTCATATAATTCCGACAAATCTGCATCCTCATCACGCTCTTCTTCATCCTCAGGATTTAAATCATCCAAGGGATCAACATCCACTGATGTTTCAATTACAAGTTCAATGATGAGGTCAAAATCAACTGATTGCAGATTGTCGCTCATGTTGAGGTTGTCTTTATCTTTAAAGAAAGATAACAACAATGAGATGTTGCAGAGTAAGAGACAAATCTCAGAGATTATAATAGTAAAATTGTTTAACAAGAGTAAAATTTTGCAGCTATTATTTAGCCATGTCCAGCGATGCTGAGCAGATGAAGCCTATGTCTAATTTTTCACTGAACAGGACTCATCTCTTCTTAACCTTGGATAAGCCTCACCGACTCTGTGTCCCCTGCACATACTTAAATGTAAAGGGGCAGATTTATGTTAAATGGCACATCCCCAGGCATGCACCAGTTAACGTGCACCACTGCTCTGCCACCCATGGTGTGCCGCATTTACAATCAGATAGGAGAAACCTGCGTCAAAACCCTGCGCCTGCTTTAAGCAGGCATAGGTCTTGACGCAACATTGTGGAGATGGTGCACCCTTGAGCGTTGCTGGAGCTGCATCGCACTTGCGATACAACTCCAGCAATGCGCCACCTTAACGGCACAGATGCATCACGCATCTGTGCCGTTTTTGCCCCATGCTGCGCCGCATTGTAAATGCAGCACACCATGGGTGGCGGAACAGCAGCGCAGGATGACTGGCACATCCCTGGTGATGCGCCAGTCATCATAAATCTATCCCTAAGCTTCTTATCTTGTTAGAGATGAACTGCCATATGTATCATCAAAATATTTTGCATTTCCTAAATAGCGAATTTTAAGGAATAAATAGCGATTCTTTACCATTCCTAATTTGCGATGAGCAAATTGCTAATTGCAAGTTACCCATTCATTTCCATGGGCTAGGAGGCTCATAGGAATGAAGGTTTAATTTGCGATTAGCAATTTGCTCATCACAAATTAGGAATTTTTCCAAGGGTGCAGGGGTGTCTCAAGAACACCCTGCTGCACCCCTGAAAAAGAAATTTGGGGGCATATGGCACACATACATGCCCTAAGGGCATGTGTTGGCGTCATATGTGACCTTTTGTTTTTTTAAAAAAAAGCTTTTTGAAAAGAATTCACAAATTACCACCAATTTACCACAATAGTTTACAAATCCTTAATGTCATTTTTTACATATTTTTTGTTTGATACATTGCATTTAAGTAGTCTCAAAAAAATGTGCAAATCCTTCAGTGCAATTGCAAAATAAGGAATAGCAAATTTTGCTACTCCTTATTTTGCATCAAACTTGTTTGATACATACCATTTGTCTAATTAACATTCGCAAAGGCCGAAATTCGTAGAATTTTGATCTTTGCGAATGCTAATTAGCTTGATACATATGGCCCCAAGTGAGGCCTGTCTTGCGACATGGTGCATCTTTTGCATCACTGCTGCATCGGTTTCATGTGGTACGTTTTTTTTACACCATGACATATCTGCCTAAATGCATCAATTTGTAATGTTGTCGCCTCATAGCAAATCTTTTCCACCGCCGCTGCATCATAAAAGTGACGCACAGTGGCAGAAAAGAGGCATACACCTATCATAAATCTGTCCCTAGCATTTTAAATGATTAATCCAGGATGACAATAAGGTGTGGCCTATCCAAAGGTTTGTTTAAGTTGAGGCCTACTCAGGATTGCAGATTAAAGTTACGCTTGATGAAGAATACAGAGGAGATAATACATGTAAAGGCCTACCAATGAAGTAAGTAATGTCCACTTTATTGCGCCAGTCATCATAAATGTATCCCTAAGCTTCTTATCTTGTTACATATGAACCACCATATGTACCATCAAACTATTTTGCATTTCCTAAATAGCAAATTTTAAGGAATAAATAGCAATTCTTTACCATTCCTAATTTGCAATGAGCAAATTGCTAATTGCAAATTACCCATTCATTTCCATGGGCTAGGAGGCTCATAGGAATGAAGGTTGCAATTTGCGATTAGCAATTAGCTCATCACAAAATAGGAATTTTTTCAAGCGTGCAGGGGTATCTCAAGAACACCCTGCTGCACCCCTGAAAAAGAAATTTGGGGGCATATGGCACACATACATGCCCTAAGGACATGTATGGGCGTCATATGGGACCTTTTGTTTTTTAGAAAAAAATGCTTTTTGAAAAGAATTCGCAAATTACCACAAACTAGAAGTTGGTGGTAGTTTCCAAATCCTTAATATCATTTTTTACATATTTTTTGTTTGATACATTGCATTTAAGGAGTCGTAAAATTTGCAAATCCTTCAGTGCAATCGCAAAATAAGGAATAGCAAATTTTGAATTAAGGACATTTTAAGTCATTTCCATATGTGCAGTGTTTTGAAATTATGATTTGAAAATCGTTTTTGGGGAAAAGTAATGGTTTGCAAATTTATGACAAGGACATAATGGTGTATGCTTCTCTATAAGGCATTTCAGTGTCTCTGATGTCATTTTTCCCATATTACATTATAAGACCTTTCCCCATGGAGCACATTCCTTGTAAATATGCTCCCACCTGAGCATGGCGAATTTAGATTTTGACTGTTTGAGTCACATAACCATGTTAAAAGTGACCCAAAAAAATTGCAAACGTTTTAAAAAAACACATTCATGTGTCTTAAGGACATTTTAAGTCATTTCCCCATGGACAGTGTTTTCTAAGTGGCGCAAAAGAGGCATACACCTATCATAAATCTGTCCCTAGCATTTTAAATGATTAATTCAGGATGACAATAAGATGTGGCCTATCCAGAGGTTTGTTTAAGGTGAGGCCTACTCAGGATTGCAGATTAAAGTTACGCTTGATGAAGAATACAGAGGACATAATACATGTAAAGCTCTACCAATGAAGTAAGTGATGTCAACTTCATTGCGCCAGTCATCATAAATGTATCCCTAAGCTTCTTACCTTCTTAGACATCAACCGCCATATGTATCATATAACTATTTTGCATTTCCAAAATAGCGAATTTTAAGGAATAAATAGCGATTCTTTACCATTCCAAATTTGCGATGAGCAAATTGCTAATTGCAAATTACCCATTCATTTCCATGGGCTAGGAGGCTCATATAAATGAAGGTGCAATTTGCGATTAACAATTTGCTCATCGCAAATTAGGAATTTTTCCAAAGCTGCAGGGGTGTCTCAATAACACCCTGCTGCACCCCTGAAAAAGAAATTTGGGGGCATATGGCGCACATAAATTTTAACAACATTCCTTTACCTCAAAAACGATTTTCAAATCATAATTTCAAAACACTGCACATGGGAAAATTACTTAAAATGTCCTTAAGACACATAAAAGCGTTTTTTGATTGCCTTTGCAGCATGTTTGTATCACTTTTAACATGGCTATGTAACACAAACATTCAAAATCTAAATTTGCCATGCACAGGTGGGAGCATATTTACAAGCAATTTGCGCCACAGACAAAGGTCTTACACTAAAATGGGAAAAATAACATCAGGGACAGTCAATTGCCTTATAAAGAAGCATACACCATTATGTCCTTGTCATAAATTTAAAAACAATTCCTTTTCCCCAAAAACGATTTTCAAATCATAATTTCAAAACACTGCACATGGGAAAATGACTTAAAATGTCCTTAAGACACATGAAAGCGTTTTTTGATTGCCTTTCCAGCATGGTTGGGTCACTTTTAACATGGCTATGTAACACAAACATTTAAAATCTAAATTTACCATGCACAGGTGGGAGCATATTTACAAGCAATTTGCGCCACAGAGAAAAGTCTTACATTAAAATGGGAAAAATAACATCAGGGACAGTCAATTGCCTTATAAAGAAGCATACACCATTATGTCCTTGTCATAAATTTAAAAACAATTCCTTTACCTCAAAAACGATTTTCAAATCATAATTTCAAAACACTGCACATGGGAAAATTACTTAAAATGTCCTTAAGACACATAAAAGCGTTTTTTGATTGCCTTTCCTGCATGGTTGGGTCACTTTTAACATGGCTATGTAACACAAACATTCAAAATCTAAATTTTCCATGCACAGGTGGGAGCATATTTACAAGCAATTTGCGCCACATAATTCATAATTTTCTCCTTAAAGCACACTATTCTCTATCTAAATTAAAGAAATATTTTCTCACCTTAGCAAATACTTTGAGTTTGAAAACAGTCTCAGAAACACACCAATTTGTCTTCAGCAGAGCAAAAGGTATGCACTCCAGAGTCTGCAGCTATCAAAAGCACAGAAATGCTGTAATTCTTCACACATATTTCTCATGTCACCCAATCAAAACTCTTCCCTCACTTTTTTTCAAATGAAAACCCTTCCCCCCTCTGCCCTTTCTGTCTTTTCTGCATGGCAACCACCTCTTGGAAGACTTCTGGTGTTTGCAAGTTCACACAACTTTGTTGCAATTGAACTCTGAACTCTCAGTGCACCTGCATATCCAGTGCATTCTTTCATTTAATGATTTTTTATTGACCATTCAAAATACATCTTTCAAAGAACACATCCGTGCACCCTAACTTTCTGTTTTCAGCAATCAAAATCCACCAATCACTGTTACTGCTTCATGAACACAGAAACTCCACAGTTTTTTTCATTTTAAACTCTCATTTTTTCAACTGCCATTTCATTGCCACACTTCATCTGACTGCAGGAGAACCTTCTCTCACCATGTTTTCTGTCTGGATTGTTGGACATAGTTATATTCACTGGGCTCAAAGGTACGTTGAAAACAGGAAATTACCTAACCTCAATTTACAAGATGTGGAAATTAAGTGGTTTGGCCACAGAGGATTAAAATGTCACCAATTGATACCATTGGTGAAAACCTTTATGCATTTGCCCAAACCTGACCTGTTAATTGTGCACTGTGGAGGTAATGACTTGGGCACTTTGACTGGTGTAGGTCTGGAAATGCTTTTAAAGGACACCTTTGAGCAATTAATGGCACTTTTTCCTCAGACTGCCTTGGTATATTCAAATATATGCCAAAGACAGAAATGGAGGTGGTCAAACCAATTTTGTCCACAAATTGAGAAGTCGAGGAAGCATGTAAACAAATCTGTTTCAGCTTACATGAGAGACCATGGAATGGGCTCCCTGTACAACAATAACTTGCGTTACTACATGCAAGATATCTACAGAGGAGATGGAGTTCACTTCTCAGATGAGGGCAACAGAGTTTTCACTCTGAATTTAAGAATGTGCATTGGTACCTACTTATAAGTACCTAAATGTACCATAAACCCAAAAGCTCTTCTCAGAGCTACCCTACATCTGATCACTCACAATTATTATTTTACTCTAACATTTTTCACTAATTTCCAACAAAGTACGCTCCCTGGGGCGCTACCCGGTACGCGAACCGGGAGCTAACCTCGCGAATTTTTTTTTTTAAATGTTTTTTTTTCGCACATATAAGCCTCCTCAGCCACCCTCAGAAAACCTAGGGGGTCAAGATAACTCTACCGTGCCCCCTTCTACCCATTCTGAACATTATTTGCCCTCCATCTTGTATCTTAATTCGACCGAAACACAAAATGGTGGACTCCCGGAACGCTTAAGGTTTGCGAACCGGGGCGCTTAACGGTTCGCGTACCGGGTCGCTCTCTGGGAAGCGCACCATCAAAAAAGGTGGGAAAGTAGTTCACAGAAAAGCCACTGGAGACAATTTCACCAAATATAGATTAGCTCATACTACATACCAATCCTTACCATTTTCACAAATTTGATTGGAATTCCATTTAGTCATTTAGCCTGTAGACCTCTCTAAATACCCTGAGGTAAATTACTTCACAAAACACATCTGAAGTGTTGGAATTGACAACCAATGAAAATGTTACTTTCATTTTCTATTTTTTTTACCTGACATTTCATTGGTTATATACCTGAATATATATAAAGGAAGAGAAGAAAACACAGCCATTTTGACTACTACTTCTTGCTGTACATTTCAATAGTATTTTCACTAATTCCTTCAACTTCTTTCTAAAGGTAAGTTTTTATTTTTAAAACTGAAGTATATTGTGCACTATAAGTTAATATGGTAAACTTTTTCTGATAGATATATACTATCCCTCTGTAGTAGTTATAGATTTAGAGAGACTTCTCTGTTATAGTTATGAATGGAGTTAGGCTTCTCTTGTATAATTATGAATTTACTTACGTTAAATCACATACACTTTTTTATATTCCTACTTCCACTCTGATACTATACACTGCCCAAAGATAAATTCACTGATAAAAAATGCCTATCTAAAATTATTCCCAACATTGCCCTATCTCTACTAATATATATTTTTTTAATCCAAATTTCAGGCAAAATGGAAGGCGAAAACCAAGTTTCTTTTGAAATGGACCTGCAAGAGAGCAGCCAAGAATTGATTGATACAATTGATCAAATTGACATTGAATTTTTCGATGAAACTTGGGACAATGAACTACTGCAATGTGTACAAGCAGTAGATAACCTCCTTGCAAATGAGGACATTTTACACCCTCAGAGACTACAATGTATATTCCATGATAATTATGAAATTTCTGACAATGAAATGTTAGAAAGTTTAATAAATTATGAAACACAATCACATTAAAAAAAATGCTTAAAAAATAAAGAAAATAAAAAATAATCAACAAAAACAACAATCAATTAACATACAGCATTTGAAAAGTCTATCATTCATTTTTCATTGCAGTACGCTGCCCAGAACGCTTCCCGGTTCGCGGACCGGGCGCTCCCCACGCAAAAAAAACAAATTTTTTTTTTTTTTTTTTTTGCCCCGCGGGGCCCTTTTAAAACCTCCACATTAAACCTAGGGGGTCAGGGAGGATCTAGTATGCCCCCTTATGGTCATTTCCGCCTTTGTTTTGGCCTCCTCTTGTCTCTCAATCCTACCGAGAGACAAGATGGCGGCCGCTCCGGACTGTTTAGAATGTTGACAGACACCGGAGAGCCAATCAGCTTAGCTACGCGAAGTTCCGGTACGCTTAAGGTCCGCGGACCGGAGCGCTGCCGGGAGCGCGCTTACAGATATATATCTTTTTTTAAACGTTAATTTCTCAAAATCCACTGGAGCACATATATTGAGACCTAGAAAAGGCACATCGGGCTACCAGTCCCTACAATTTTGCCAAGTTTCATGGAAATCCATTCAGCCGTTCGGGCTAAAAGTGAGGCCAACCGCCCTATGGAAAACTCAATGTTAAAAACACGTTTTGGGACCCCCCTTTTTTCTCGCCCCCCCCTCGACGAAACCCCCCCAAATTTCCAAGGGCTGCTCAGAAACAAAATGTTCCATTTTCCAGAAAATTTCAGCCAATTCCGTCCACAAACGCCAAAGTTATTAGACATAGAATTTTCAAAAATCCCATAGGGAAAAAATCCTAACTATATATACCTACTGGCGACCGCCAGTAGGTAATATATATATATATATATATATATACATATATATATATATATATATATATATATATATATATATATATATATATATATATATATATTATACCAAATTCAGGTACCAACAAAATATTCTCCTTCAGAAGAATTGGGTATTTTATTGGAGGACAGACGCCAAACACTCCGGCCGCAGACACAACAACAACAAAAGAAAAACGCGGCAGAGACAACAAGCGTCGCAAAGAAAGAAGAAAATGCAGGCGGGCGAGGCTTTACAAAGAGAGGCAGGGGAAAGAAATGGTAAACGAGCCTACATCAACTGTGGTGCCAGACAACACAGTGCTTAACCTCTCGGACATGGTGCTCACAAGAGCTGAGTCTCAGCTGTTGTCATTGGGTCTATCATTTTGTCCAAGGAATTATTTCAATTATGTACGAATCCGCATAGACGTTTTCAAATTCATACGAAAACTTAAGTTGAAAAGCATTTTAAACTCACTAAAGTACAGGATCAAGCATCTGAAATAATCAATTTAACGCTCCCCACAAGCAAATTTCAAGTTGCAGATACCAATACTTTGGGAACAGTACATGCGCTGTCCACAGATGATGAAGACAGTGGTGGGTCCATACTAGAGGATCTATTGGTTATAGGCGTAAGTAGTCATCTTCTGTGTAACAGTCACTTTAAACCACCCTCTATATTTATACCACTCATGCCAAAAGACGCTATTGATACTTTTAATGATGTTATAGTTGATGAGTTGAAAATGTTGCAATGTACTACATCTAGAAAACAAAAAAAGATATAGATACAAGGAAAAACAACATGCAATTTTAATGAAGAAACTAAGAAACAACTCTAACTTGATTATCAATAGGGCGGACAAGGGGGGAAATATTGTAATTTGGCCTTGCACGTTATACTTGGAGGAAGCAGAACGGCACCTTAATGACAACTCTTGTTACAGAAAAGGTATGTTTAATGATATCAAATGTCTTAAGGAAACTGTTTATAAAGAATTGAGTCAAGGGAAAAGGGATTGATTGCTCAGCAAGCAAGAACATACTTTCCTAAAGAATGATTTCCCAGTTACACCCACCCTTTATTTCATTCCGAAAATTCACAAACAGATAACACCAATACCAGGACGTCCTATCATTTCAGCTCAACGTAGCCTCTTGGAACCACTCTCAAAATACGTGGACCATTTCCATCATGATTTAGTGGAAACGCTCCCTTCATATATCAAGTATACTGGTCAATTCCTGTCCAAACTAAAAGACATCAAATGGGAAGAGGACTATGTATTAATGGTTATGGATATATGTACCCTATATACTAGTATTCGTCATGCTGATGGTTTAAAAGCAGTGAAGTATTTTTTAGATCAACGAAGCATCAACTATCGACAGCACAATGCTATGAATCTGAAAATGATACAACTTTGTTTGGAAAATAACTACTTCCTGTTTAATAAAGAGATCTTTCAGCAGCAGAGGGGTGTCGCTATGGGGGTATGTTTCTCCCCAACCTATGCCTGTTTACATGTTGGGTGGTGGGAGAAACATGTTCTCAGGGGCACCCACAAACTGCTGTTTGACTCCAATGTAGTAGAATTCTGGAGATGTTTGGATTACATATGCATGATTTGGAAGGGTACTGTGGATTCAGCCAGGGATTTTGTAAACATCATTAACAACAATGATCTGAATTTACAATTCACGGCAGACATAAATAAATTTAGTGTCTAATTCCTGGATGTTGAAATCTATATAAGTAACAATGAAATCTAAACCCAATTACACAGAAAGAAAACGGCAGGAAATGCAATTCTGCATGTCAGTAGCACTCACCCGGGTCATCTTATTAGAAGTATACCATACGGAGAGTTCTTGAGAATGCGTAGAATTTGCAGCTCTGAAACTGATTTAGAGGTATGCCAAACTGAGGCCCACAAAAGATTTCTTGCACGCGGATACTGTCCAAAGGAGCTAGAGAAGGTCAGAATTAGAGCTAATAGCCACACAAGAGAAGAATGTTTGAACACCACCACTAAATCTAAAAAGAAGGGTGTGGCAAGTGGTAGCCAAGATCCATGTACTAATCAAGAGAAGATCAGACTTATAACTACTTTATAACTACTTTCAGTAGGGAAGAAAAGAAAGTCAGGGGGATCATAAACAAACATTGGCCAGTATTAAAAACTAACTCTAGCTCAACTATTACGAGAAAAGCCTTCAATCACCTTCCGAAGGGCTCCCTCAATGAGGGATGCCCCAGTTAAATCGAGTCCGGAGGTGGTGATATCTAAAAATTGTCTATCAAGTAAGACAGGGTTCCACAAATGTATATTGTGCAGGGCATGCAAGTTTGGCATTAACTCCACAGAATATTGGAGTGTGTTTGATCCTAGCCCTATCAAAATTCGAGGCGTATATACCTGCCGCACAGATTATGCAGTATATGTTTTAGAATGCAATTGTAAAATGAAATATGTTGGTAGCACCAAATTACAAGCATTTAACCGTATTCTTCAACATCTGCAGACAATAGTCAAATCTAATGATCGTTATCCTGTAGCCCGTCATTTTAAATTGGTTCACAACAAGAATTTGAATCACTTGAATTATTTCATTATTGACTCTGTGCCGAAAAATCTGAGAGGAGGCAATAGGGAAAAACAATTAAGGCAATTGGAATCCAAATATATTTTACTATTAGACACCAGGACTCCAAAAATGCTCAACACAGGGGAAGATCTACACAACTTTCTGTAACTAATAGAAACACCTCCATTCTAATCTGCCCAATTTGTTGTAATCTCTGTGGTGTTAACCAGTTTAGAATAATTCAAGGACTCCCATACTACGATCATGTTCTAATGTTGTTCTCATCCAAGCCTTATAAAGAAATTGTGCACTAATAATATTGGGAGGTCATCTCTGTACTGTTTTGATTTATGACAATTGCAGTGACCTCAAATATGATAAGGAATATCCAATAAGAATGTTTATGAACTAATGCACTTGCACTAAAATCTGGGTATCTTGATTCGTGCATCAACAGCTATACCTCACATATTTGTGGTTTTATGTTTTAAACATTCATTTATCCTGGATTTTTTATATGATTTCAAAATCATGTACTCAGAGATATTTTGCACATTTGCACTATTTTGCACATTTGGAGGTTTTTGCACTAGCACTTTATTATTCTGTTTTGGTTACAATGCTTTATGTGAATTAATTTGAGCCAAGGTACTATGACATGATTTTATTGCAACAATTTAGCCATTAGGCGAACACGAGAACATGACTGCATATTAATTTTTAAAATAACAGTTTTTATACATTTCTGTGTATATTGTTATATTTCATGTCATTTTACGCACTTTATGTATATTTATAAGATTTTAGATATTTATATAGAGTAAGCGTATTTATTTGTGAACCTTACAAGTATACTCATCAATGAAGTATTTTGTTTAGCTCTAGCACTGACTATACGCAATATAACCGCTACATCTAGGAAGTCACTATAAATTTACCATTGTTTTTACCGGGGGTCATGTGATCAAGGCTGCAGTGACGTAGCCGAAATGCCTCATGTTGACTAAGGAGAAATAAAGCACTGAAATAAGTACCTCGCACGTCTGTGGTCTGTACCTGATTCACCACCAAAAAAGTTTGTAGCTCAGGACTGTTGGTGATATATATATATATATAAAGGAAAAACTTCAAGTGTAAAAATGTTTTTAAATAAGCACTAGCACTTTAATTGTAGAATGTATGCACATGGGAATTTATGAAATGAATATTCCCAATTAATATAAATAGCCAAAATGTGAAAAAGATAGTAAAAAGAAAAATATCTTTTTTTAAAGAATGTGCAACAATAATCATTGCAATGAGGTTGAATGCCTAGTGATTGCTGTGAAGTAATATGTTAAAATATGGCCGCCGTATTCCAGATAATTGCGGTCTATCGTTAAACACTGAGTCCATTCTCTGTTTTTACTACCTCTGTGAAGTGTATTTTAATCAGGTAAAAATGGTTGTGAAACATCGTGAGCAAGGGAGCGTGACTCCCGAAACGCGTCGATATAATTTGTCATTTTAAACAAAATAAAAGGACTTTCTTAACCTACCTCGGAGTGCCGGATGATTTTCTACTTGATTTGGATAAATCTTATAACCAATATATATATACATATATATATATATATATATTTCCTACTGGCGATAGCCAGTAGGTATATATAGTTAGGACCTAGCTACCATAGGAAATCCGCAACATTCTATTGGGAATAACTTTGGCGCCGGTTGAGAAATTTGCGTGTAATTTTCCAACATTTTGGCCAGCTCCGCTGCGCTCCTTCCCTGAAAGTTTCGGGAGATTCGTGAAGTGGGGGCTGAGAAAAAAGGGGGGTCCCAAACATGTTTTCCCCATGGTAATTTCTATAGGACGTTCTAACAAGGCTACAGCCTGAACCGCAGAACGGAATTACACCAAACTTGGCAAAATTGTAGGGACTGGTACGCAGAAGTGCCTTTGCTATATTTGATGAAAATTGATCCAGTGGTTTTTATGAAAATTAACTTCAAAAACACATATATATCGGGGCGGAGCCTAACCACACATCTCATCGTGAGATCTGATTGGCTGTCAGCACTTCATCCAAGAAGTGTTGGCAGCCATCTTGGGACCAATATACATGATAGCACCTCATTAAAAAGCATTGTAGTTAATAGAGGGTTTTAGGACTTTAGTTACATTATAAATCATTTGTTGATGGTACCATACTCATTTTAGGAATTGTGGTGTGTTCTAAGGTGATTTTACCATGTGAAAAAGCCTTCTGCTGGGATATCATGAATCATGTTTGAAAGAAAACTATTATCTCATGCTTTTCTCACAGTGGTTTGGAAGGGGATCTATAAGCTAAACTGAAAGCATATTTTCTGTAAATTCACATTATCTTTCTCAGTCATGTGAGAGTGAAGTCAGACATTTTCAGTAAAACATGTACATCCAACAAGGACAGAGACTGTCAGTTGATTCCTTTGTGTTCTACTGCAGCCTCCTAGAGTGTTCTAAAGAACAACTAGAGCGCTAACAGTCCTACTTATTACAAAGGTATGGCACACCTGAAAACATCTTGATTGGAATAAAGTGGTAACTCTTAAAACATTTAATTTAAAAAGGAACAACATGAGGGGGTATATTTTGCCATAGAAAGTATGATTAGTGCTGCAGAAAGAAAAATTAGGGCACATTTTGAGTGACTTCCCAAATCCTCTTCTATTTCATTAAAAAAATCTGACATGCAGTCTCCCAAGATGGCCACCAGAGACAAAAGAGACCAAATGTAGCCCAAATATCACCCAGATGTAGCCCAAGTATAGCCCAATGACAGAATGTCCCAGAGTGTTCTAAAGAACAACTAGAGTGCTAATAGTCTTACTTATGACAAAAGTATGGCACACCAGAAGCCATCTTGATTGGAATGAAGTGGTAAGTCTGAAAACATTGAATTTAAAAAGGAACAAAATGAGGGGGTTCATTTGGCCATAGAAAGTATGATTAGCAGCAGACTTCCCTGGTGAGCAGTAGCTTTACTACAGTGATCTAATGAGCAACTAGAGTGCTAACATTCAGAATTTATGGCAAATGGGTGACACATCTGAATGCCTTCTTGATGGAACCAAAGTAAACAAGCATTGAAAATGCAATAGATCTCGCCCTCGTTTAAGTTAAAGTCATTCTGTTTGTAATGAGGTGGCTTTTTAGCTTTGCTTTTATTAGTGTTTTTAAAAGTTTCATGTAAATAACTTGCATATGTATGCATATATGTATATGTATGCATGCATTTATATTTGTATTTATATAGATATGCAGATTATATATGTTTATATATGTATGTATATGTATATATATATATATACACATACATAAATGCATATGCATATATATGCATATATATGTGTATATGTGTGCGTGTAGAGTGAGGTAGAGAGGTAGAGGTGTAGAGGTAGAGAGGTAGAGGTAGAGAGGGAGAGGTAGAGAGGTAGAGACTAGTAGAGAAAGAAGTAGAGAGAGGTAGAGAGGTAGAGAGAACAGAGTGAGTAATAGAGTAGAGAGTGAGTAGTAGAGAGTAGTAGAGAGCAGTAGAGAGAGTAGCAGAGAGTGAGTAGTAGAGAGTAGTAGAGTGAATAGTAGAGTGAGTAGTAGAGAGTAGTAGAGAGTGAGTAGTAGAGAGTGAGTAGTAGAAAGTAGTAGAGAGTAAGTAGTAGAGTGAGTAGTAGAGATCAGTAGAGAGTGAGTAGTAGAGGGTAGTAAAGAGTGAGTAGTAGAGAGTAGTAGAGAGTGAGTAGCAGAGAAAGAGAATAGTAGAGAGTAGTAGAGAGTGAGTAGTAGAGAGTAGTAGAGAGAGAGTAGTAGAGAGTGAGTAGTAGAGAGTAGTAGCGAGTGCGTAGCAGAGAGTGAGTAGTAGAGAGTAGTAGAGAGAGAGAGTAGTAGAGAGTGAGTAGTAGAGAGTAGTAGAGAGTGAGAAGTAGAGAGTGAGTAGTAGAGATTAGTAGATAGTGAGTAGTGAGTAGTAGAGAGAGAGTAGTAGAGAGTGAGTAGTAGAGAGTAGAGAGTAGTAGAGAGTGAGAAGTAGAGAGTAGTAGATAGTGAGTAGTAGGGAGTGAGTAGTAGAGAGAGAGTAGTAGAGAGTAGTAGAGTAGTAGAGAATGAGTAGTAGAAAGTGAGTATTAGAGAGTAGTGTAGTAGTAGAGAGTAAGTAGTAGAGATTAGTGGAGAATATTCCAAAGTTTGGCACAGCACCACTTGCACAATAAGTCCAATCAAATCATATCACTTAGAGTCCTTATTGAAGCGCTGAATCTTCTTGTATATTCAAATGCTTTTATTTTCCTTAAGTGTATGTACCACAGCCAGCTGACGCGTTTCGTTCTGTACAACAGAACTTCTTCAGGGCGTTCTTATTTCCTTCAAGTTATGTCGGTATCCTGCTGTCATATAACTAGATAATTCTTCCAAATGTTAGACGAGACGTAAGTACATTCTTATTCAAAGTGACTAGGTATCAATTTTACCCACACAATTCGGGCAGACTTGAGTAATTTATAGCATCCTCAAAGTTAGTCTTTCAAAAATTCCAAAGTATAGGACATGATAATCCAAATCCAAATGTTTCTCAAGAAAAGTCATTTTCAATCGTTCGGAATTTCGGCGTTTGGGCAGATATGACCCAGGGACCCCCAGTATGCAAGGGGAATTAGTCCCCCCTCTGCAAACACGCCAGTGGCCTGCGTTGCAGAGAGGTGTAAAAAGAGGCATAGCCTCATTACACCTCTGTGCAATGCAGCCCCCTGGCGCATACTGGAGGTTCCAGGTGGGCTAGTTGACCCCCAGGGACCTACAGTATGCAAGGGGAATTAGTTCCCCCTCTTCAAACATGCACGGGGGCTGCGTTACAGAAAGGTGTAAAAAAGGGTGTGGCCTCATTACACCTCTCTGCAATGCAGCCCCCTGGCGCATACTGGAGGCTCCTGGTGGGCTATTTGGCTCCCAGGGAAACCCAGTATGCAAGGGGAATTAGTTCCCCCTCTGCAAACGCGCCAGGGGGCTGCGTTGCAGAGAGGTGTAACAAGGGGCATAGCCTCATTACACCTCTGCAATGCAGCCCCCTGGCGCATACTGGAGGTTCAAGGTGGGCTAGTTGGCCCCCAGGGGCCCCCAGTATGCAAGGGGAATTAGTTCCCCCTCTTCAAACATGCACGGGGGCTGCGTTGCAGAGAGGTGTAAAAAGGGGCGTGGCTTCATTACACCTCTCTGCAATGCAGTCCCCTGGCGCATACTGGAGATTCCTGGTGGGCTTTCAGGTCTTATATAGTTAGGAATTAGCATTAAAAAACCTTTGAAATTCACTGAAAAAACCATAGGTTTCAGGCCTTGTAAATTCACTGAAAAAACCATAGGTTTCAGGCCTTATATAGTTAGGAATTACGATTTAAAAAACCTTTGAAATTCACTGAAAAAACCCTAGGTTTCAGGCCTTATTTAGTTAGGAATTAGCATTTAAAAAACCTTTAAAATTCACTCAAAAAAACTATAAGTTTTAGGGGTGTTATAGTTAGCTGGACATTTCATTCATACAAAACCATTGAAATTGATCCTATATAGTTAGTTGTACTAACTATATTTCGCGCACCCGCAATCCACTGCTGATGATGTCACATATTACATCATTCATGACATGGTCAGTGACATCACTGATGACATCACAAATGACATCACTGATGACATCATCTACGTGACAATCACATACACCTTTTCATACACTAGTAAAATCTTTCATCACTCTTTGTAAAATACAGAGTATCAAATTTGAATCCATTGTTACAGCAATACAAGTATCTAAAAACCCACTCAGTGATTCACAGATGTATACATACATCTAATCACTTACCTGTAGATTCACTCATAGATGCTGACAATGAACAATAGAACACTATCAAAAATACTTCTACACCTAAATCGACATTACACACCAGCACACATCCTATTCACATATGAAGTCATCCTACTCACTTATGCAAACAATGGATCATACTTACATATAAGTATGGGTGGATTTTGCGGATTGGCAATCCACGAATTTGCATATTTACGGATTCGCAATCCACAAAGTCCGCGAACTCCCGCGAATTTGCGGATTTTGTTTTTTGTTTGCAAGGGTTTCTGCCAGTTCGCGAGGTTTATGTACCAGTTCGCAATTGCGAACTTACTTGTCGGCTCGCAACGGCCGCGACTATGTTGTTTCTACGTCTGGTTCATCATCACAGGTTTGCGAAGTTACCCTAGCGGTCGTACATGGGCGCGGCCATCTCGTTTGCGTGACGTAATTCCGTTTCCGGGCGCTATGTGTAATCTCGCAAATTGTGCGGATTGCTAGTACAATTTCGCGTGTGATCGCGAGGAAAAACTCGTGCGAACTTACCCACGTGGTCGTGAACGGGCGCGGCCATCTTGTTTCTCATTCATTGCTATGGTTCTGGGCATGCTTTCTGTATCCTCTCTGAATCTCTGCCATCCTTTGCTTGTTTGAAGTTTTTTTTGATCTATTTTACTTATTATCTATCCCTCTATTTTTCTAGCTCTATATTTTTGTGTTTTCTGCTACTTTTTGTTAATTTTAAACTACTTTTTTAAACTCTTTTCTTTTCTTCTTCCCTATTCTATTTCTTCTTTATTATTTAGCTTCCTTTCTTCCCAGACCATGGTAAAGGGAGCCGGGAAGCATCCTGAGAAGGGGAAGGGTCCCGCACCCCGTGCCCGGCTCCCGTGCGGGCGTTTGAGGGGGGAGAATGTCACGCCCCGGGAGATCTTCAGCGCGGAGGAGGTGGCCGCACTAGTTTTTTATGTTCAGCGCCGCCTCCCCAGGACCATCATGGCAGGCGGCAAGATCGCTAGCGGCTACGGGCTCCGGAACCGCCGGAAGCGGTGGGAGAAGGTGAGACGGGCCATGTACCAACAATCTCGGGTCCGGCGCACCTACAACCAAGTCACCCACCGTTGGACGGATATCCTGGACCGGGAACGCCATCTGCTGGACCTGCTCGGCCTTGAGATCCCCGGGCTTGGTGAGTAGTAGTAGCTATTTCTTTACTACTCTGTTTTCTCCTGCTCTGTGTGTTATTATCTTGCAAATTTTTGTTTTTTACCGAGAGCAATAATGCTGTTGATTACATTGTAGGTAAATTATATTTCAAAATCTTCTGTGCATTTCAGGTGCACTGCTCTCCTTCTCAGTAGCGCTGCTACTATGCTTATTTGTTTTCGATTTTGTGTTCATTTCATTGGCCTGTGAAATTATGCATGAGTGTAGTTTAAAGAACTGTGTAATGCTAGACACTAAGTGTCAGATATTTAATTACCGGCGCATCCCTGCAAAGTAGCAGGGATGCGCCAGCAATTGTGCGCCACGCCACCACCACCCATGGTGCGCCGTATTTACAATGCGGCGCACCATATGCCCAAAACGTCACCGAAGCGTTACGCTTCTGTGCCGTAAAGGCGGCACATTGCTGGAGTTGCGTCGCAACAATGGTGCAGCTCCAGCAATGCTCTGGGGTGCTCTATCGCCCCAATGCTGCGTCAAGCAGTACGTCTGCTTCAAGCAAGCGCAGGGTTTGAGTCACGCATCATTGTCCTCAAAGTGACCGATTAAAATCTTGTAGATGTCCCTCAGCCACTTTTAGGATGCGTTCCTGCGCTGGAACGGCCTTCCTTGCGCCGGAACGCCCCCTGATGGCGCAGGGCTTTACAACCTGATGCATCTCCCATATGCGTCACGTTGTTAATATACGCCGCACCATGGCGCCTCTTTTGTTCTGCCGCTGCGTCACAAAAGTCCCGCAACAATGGAGCAAAAGAGCCGCAAGGGGCTTCTAAATCAGCCCCTACAGACTCAAGTCCATTCCTTCCTTTGTACACATGGCGATAAGAAGAAATAGTGGTGGTGGATTGATAGTTTGAATATTTTAATGACTGGTTAATGTAGTAGGAAACTTTTTAGTGTTGTCGCTGATCTGCATTCACGATGGACTTTGTCTGTCACTTTGCGTGCTGCGGACTGCTGCCTGCCAGTCCTAGGCGAACCTTTTCAGTAGTTTGTTTAGTGAGTTACATAAGAACTTTCCAAGTCGACGGTCCGCAAATCAAGCAATACTAATAACGTAGTAGACCACATGAGATCGGTCAATATATCCCGTGGAATAGTTGTCTATTTGCTATTTCGCCAAAATATTTTGTTATTGTTCTTTTGAAATGTTTAATTTGGTTGACAACAATCATCCATGTTTTCGGGTCTTTCTTTCTTTCATGTTGTACATCAGCTCCCCCCAGGAGCAAGAGGACAGAGGAGGAGGTGGTTGCTGCTGCTGCTGTAGAAGGCCAGGATCGGCCAGGCGAGGGCTCCTTTACTGGCCCCAGTAAGTTTTCATTTTAATATAGAGTACCTATTTTTTCCTAGCGTTCCTCATTCGATTTTTTCTAAATCGTCTTTGATCTTCTTGTAGACTGTATCTAAATTCTTATCCTGCCTCGACTATGACTCCCTGTGGTATTACTAGATTATTCTTATTAGTCTGTCTATGTAGCTAACTAAGATTGCACATTTGGCAATTCCATTGGACTCCCATTCTAGTCAGCAATAGCTCTATGCACTGAGCCTTCCCTGGAAAAAGGGACATTTTTACTTTAGATTAGACAGTCACAAATTATTATATTGTTTTCTGTTTTTTTTCACATTTCTTTATTCCTAGACCAAATATTATATAGTAGTGAGTGGTGTATTCTAACATTCTTAAATGTACTTTGTAGGTGGAACATCTGGTGGCGGGGCCAGCGCGGAGGTGGTGGTGTTGGATGAGGAGAACACTTCTGGGGAGGAGGCGCTGCAAGTGCCGGACGACACCAATGTGCCTGCGAGGGTTCACACGGTGGTGGCGGGCAGAGGTAAGCTATATATTCCTTACTTATTGAGATTGAGGACTGCAGAGTGTGCGTTCTGCACAAGTGTATTATAAATCAACCAGGTAGTAGCCTCCTCTAAATGTACTTCGACTTAGCTGTGAAGTTTTTGCCGAGAAGAATCCCAATCAGATCTGAGATGAACTTGATGGATGGGATGAACGAAAATCGAAAGAAGGGTGTAAGTAAGTGTGGAAGGACGAGAAATTTAATGATGACTGGCAAAGATGAATGATATGTGTTTGCTTGGTCCCCGAGGTGGCTGGGAAGGAAAGAATATGGTATGGTGCATGGCTGGGTGAATGATGAAGCAAGGATGGGTGGAAGGAGAACAGCCTGGGTGGGTGAATCAGAAACTGAATGTGTGCATATACTTTGAATGGATGGATGCCTGGATCATGGTACTATCTGACTCTTAGATAGCATATGTGTATCTAGAGAGAGTAGACGGTCACTGGATGAACTAAATGTTACTTTGAAGAGCATGTAACACCGCACCCGCACGTCCGTTCCAGTGTAGGAAAGGCAAGGAAAAGAAGTTGTAATTTTGTCCAAATACTACCATGAATAGTAGCAGTAGTTTGTATTGCAACTGCAAGCACAGCATATATCCGGTTATTATGGTGGACACTCCCTACCTCTCTTAATAAGTTTAGTTTAGTAGTAGTACGTCATTCATGTGTGGGTGTATCACTGTTCACTCAATAAAAAGCAAAGCACCTAAAGTCATCCCATATGTAATCAAATACATCCCATGTGAAGTGATAGATAATCAGATTATTTAGCTTCTTCATTTTCCTTTTCTAGTACTCATTTGCACTGCAGGGTGAAAGTTAAATTAATTAAGCAGTAGCCCTTTTAACAGAGTATTCTCAGTGCCACCCGTAATAGAAAAGTAAGAGCTTCACCACCTGCATGTACTGAACCGGTACAGTAACGCAAGTCTGTCTCACTCATCATGGTGTGCGTCTGTTTTTCTCGGGTGCAAGTTCACTGCGCTGGCATTATGCCGGCTTGCAGAAGATAACGTACCAATTTTCCTAAACAAGAGAGAAGAAGACGAATAAGACTGGTGTACTGTCATAGTCGACTGTAATGGAAGTCCTTAGTGCTCGTAGAATTTGTTCCTTAAACTCCCACTAATGTTAGAGCAAGGATGAAGAAGTGGGAGGTTAGATAGATTCTGGCCTCAATAGTTATGTACTGTGCTTTCAAGTTGCTAGTTGTACTGTGACACAACTTTCTGCTCAATCATTTTGTGTTAATCTTAAGGAGCATTGGTTACAGACTATGTCTTTCTTTCTTCATATAGTTGCTCCTTCCAAATCAAAAAAACCATCAAGGAAGGAGCAGGCTCGAATGGCCCGGCAACGGAGGCTGGACGCCACTGTCGCAGAATATCGGCGGCTGCTGGCCCTGGAGGAGGAGGACACGCAGTCTACAGGTACATCCACTGCGACAGCTGCATCCTCCTCCGGGCCCACACGGGCTGCCAGCCAGCGCAGTGCTCCAGCGGTACGGAGCCAGGCTACCAAAGCCAACCGCCACCGCCGAGCAGCAAAGACAGCAGCTGCCCCCCACAGGAGTTGCAAGGCACGCCAGCGCCGCTTATGCCTCAGAGTGTCCTACCAGGAGCAGGAGGTCTTAACTTATAAGAACTTGGTGGAGGGCCTCCGTTCCGACCATGCCACCCTCCGCAAGGAGTATGATGCCCTGGCCGCTAAAGTGAACAGCATCCTGCCGTAGTGTCCCTTGCCCCTTTTTTAGAGACTTTTGGGGGGTGGGAATTGGGAGTTGGGTTGTTTTTGGGACTTTTGAAGGACAATCGTTGGGGTTAGGGAGGGTCTTGTGGGAGATTATTTTGTTAGGGCTACACAAATATACTTTTTGAAACTTTATCTGAGCATACCTGTTTTTTTACTGCTTTTGAGTCTGGTGAGTGGGGATTTAACAGTAAATTTGTTTTCCTGAAACTTAAGTCTGTGTCATTTTCTTCCTTTAAGTGTAAATGGCCAAATTGTTTTCAACACTAAGTGCCTCTCATAGAGTAAGTGATCCCCCTTTCCCACCATGGATTTTCTTCAAATCACTTGCAACCAAAATTACTCATTCCCACGAGTGCTCTAAGACCCCAGAACTCAGTTGCAAAAATCAAGAACACCCCGAAACACATGCAATGCTGCTGCTAGGGCTAACCCTAACGAACCCTAAGTTACAAAAAGTGCCAAAAGGCTTTTCTGCATGGATTTTGTACAAACCAGTTTTATCCAGTATTAGACCTTCCCAGCAATGGCCCCGGAGCCGTCAACCCAGGCGAAAACAAGTAGAAGACCCCCAAACAGCAAAAAAGCAAAAGTAAAAAAATGGGGACTTTGTCACTTTTCTGAAAATTTCCAAAATCACTCAGTGCGCGCTCTGCAGCTAGGCCCTAACTCCACTCTGCCTCCATGAATTTTCTTCAAACCTCTTGCTATCAAAACTATCCATACCCAGCAGTGCTCCCAGACCCCGAAACCCACTCACAAACACCAGGAAGCCCCCCAAACAGGCCCCTGAAAACGCTACATTGAGCGAAATGTCAGAAAATGCAAAAACTTTTCCCTCATGGATGTTGTCCAAACCAGTTTTATCCGGTATTAGACCTTCCCAGCAATGGCCCCAGAGCCGTCAACCCAGGCGAAAACAAGTAGAAGACCCCCAAACAGCCTAAAAGCAAAAGTACAGGTGATTAAAGTTTTAATTATATTAACTGTGCAAAACAAAGAAAGACAGAAACACAGGAATAAAAGTGAAAAAGAAATTTTTTGATTCATTGGCTCATTTTCAGGGCTCGGTGTCAGGGAAGAAGAGTTTGTCCTCAAACTCTGCGAATTCAGGCAGGAGTAGGTCAGTGTCACCTAACACAGAAGAAATTCTCTCATCTAAGTTGCTGTCCTCCTCGTCTTCTTCCGTCGTGCAATCTGGTACTTTGTAATCTGGTGGTATGAGGTGCTCATTCATCTTGATCATTGTTAACCTCTCCACATTTTTGGGCGAGAGGCGGGTCCGTTTTCAAGTTACAATGCCACCAGCAGCACTGAAAACACGTTCAGAAGACACACTTGCGAGTGGGCAAGACAAGTAATGTATAGCCAGGTTGGTGATCTCTGGCCACAATTCTTTTTTCCCATGCCAATACGCCAATGGGTCAGCATTAACATAGACCTCTGTTGAGTCATTCAGATAGTCCTGCACCATCGACTCAAGGTTCTCCACGGTTCCTCCACTTTGCTTACTTTTTGCTCTGACCTTTTGAGAACCAAAGCCAAGCTCAGCTAGCCAATCCTCTTCACTATCATCACCCGATATTTCTGTTGTGTCTGGTGCAGATGATCTGGTTGCCGGTGTCTTTAACGGCTGAGAGGTCACTTCTGCCACAGCCACAGGTGCAGAAGTGGAGTCTTTTGACTGGGGATGGCCTGCTGATGCTGATGTACTGCCTTTTCCTTGAATTTGCTGCCGTTCTCTTTCAAACCTCATGGCTGACAAGGCTAGCCAATGTTTGTACTTTGTAACATCTTCATCACCAAAAGGAAATAATGCACTGCCTGCCAGCGCCTTTTTGTAGCGTGGATGCAGAATAGTAGCACAAATGTAATGCTGTTCTGAGTGGATCTTTTGAAGACGTTCATCGCCAAGTAGGCGCTCTAATAATTTCTCCGCCAAAACAAAAGCTTCTTGCTTTTCTTCATCTTTTTGAAACTTAGAAGACACCGCCTTCAGTTTGTGCTCCAGCATGCGCAACAATGGGATAGCTTTTCCCAAATTACAGTCCTCCCTGCTGACTGCACTCGTGAAGACCTCAAAAGGACGAAGCATGTCTGTCAGGCTTTTAACTAGCTCCCATTCCGCCGCATCTAGCCTCAGGTCCTTCTGAGCTGTACCCAGTGTTAAGAAATACTGATCGAGTACCGTAAACTGCTCATACAGACGCTCAAGCATGTAGAAGGTTGATTTCCAACGTGTTGGCACCTCCTGGATGAGTGCTTTCACTGGCATTTGACGTTCATGTAGCAGGCGCCTCAGATGCTTCCAGGCCTTAAAAGAATGGCTGAAATGGTTGCACATTTTTCGGCAGGTGACCACTAACTCGCATGCTGGACTGTCTTTATCCAAGAATTTTTTAACAACCAGGTTTATACAGTGCGCCAAACACGGCACTCTGAAATAGTGACCCAGATCCATGGCCTTAACTACATTGGCGCCATTATCCGTGGAAACATAACCAATCTCGCATTTTTTTGGGGACAGCCAGTGAAAGACCTTTGTGTTAAACTCATTCAAAATGTTTTCTGCTGTATGACGTTTCTCCAAGCCAAACATGGCTAGTGTTGCATGTTTCCGAGCAGCTTTAAAAACTTGGTCCAGGTGAACACCTGCGTTTACCTTTGCTTTAACCCCTGAAAAAGAGACCCAGTGTGCAGTGATGCACATGTAATCAGTGCCTGCGCCACTGGTCCACATGTCTGTTGTCAAATGTATAGTGTGAACAGCACTCTTCTGTAAAGCTGCCCCAATCACCTCCAGCACATCTTCATGTAGTGCTGGAACCGCAACTCGGGCAAAATAGAACCGGCTAGGAACCTTTCATTTAGGGCAGAGCGCTGCCACTAATTCTAGAAAACCAACCCCTTCTACAAAAGAAAAAGGGAGAAGATCCAGCGCTAGCATTTTAGCCAGCTTAGTGTTATACAGACGCGCCGTTGGGTGGTTGCGTTCATATGGCGTGTCTGAAAACAACATGGTTCTAATGTTGCCCTGGACCATTTTATGGGATGATGATGATGACTTCTTCGACCCAGTTACGCTCGCTGATGAACTTTTTCGCATTGGTGTCTCACTCTGTCCCACACTCTTAGTGTGGCTCACAGGGGGTGTGCTGACAGGGGTACTGGGTGTAAGTGAAGCGTGTGACGCTTCTTCCTCCTCGTCATCATCAGATGGAACATCAACGTTTTCTCGACTTGCAATTCGGGCTTCCTTGATCTCCTTTAGGTGCGCAAACCATTGGACAGTGTGCTGTCTCTCAAGATGACCTCTCTGGCCTCCAGTACCATAGTTGGTACCAAGCTTACAACGACTAACTGCAAGCTTACAAATGCTACAAATGGCTCGGTTTTCCTTTTTTGTGCAAACACTAAAGAAGTCCCAAACTGGGGACTTGAAATGTCTGTGGGGGCCGGAGGAGGCGATACTGGTGGTGGTCATGCTGCTAATGCCAGATGAAGTGGAGGATGTGTATTGCTGAACTTTACTACGTTGTGCACTTTGCCCACCACTAATTGAGGTCGAGGTGGATGGAGGTCCCTTCTGGCGAGGAAGAAATATGGAAGCGGTAGGTGGTGGTGTACTAGTTAACTTCAATGATTGTGGTGTTCCCATTGCCTCCTCGTCGACTTCATCATCACGCTCAGCAGCTTGTCGGGCTAGGGTCAAAATGTCTGTTTGCTGCATGCCCGCTGGGGCTTCAGTGACGTTAGTGATGACTGCGTCGTCGTCGTGAGAGTCTTCAGCAGCAGGAGTATACGCCAATTCTTGTTGAGCGTCATTACACTCCATAACTATGAGAGTTTCGACGACCTTCCTTTTACGCTTAGCTACCTTTGTCAGATCATGGTGTGCCTCAGCCTCACTCTCAGACGGCAGTGGCGCTGGTTCCCAAGTAAGATCCATATCATCAGAAGGAGGTGGGCTTGAAGAAGATGTAGACACCACCACCCTTGATCTTTTCCTTGCTCGGGATGTGGAAGACAATGAATGATCATCAGGACGAGTGGCTTCCTCGAATGATACCTCGGCTTGATTGTCGATTTCCAGATGTGCCCCTACTTCTGGAGGAACAACTAATGTGGGCACTTGTTGTGCCCCTCCATGCACCTCTGCTTGCTCCTCTCCTTGCGCCGCCTCTTCTTCCACATGTACTTGGGCTTGTACTTGCACATGTGGTTGTTGTTGCGGCTGTGGTTGTTCAACACTCGTCAGATGAGTTACAACAACCTGTGTTGATTGAGGGACATTGCTGCTACTTTCTTGCGATGAGCCAACATCACTGGTCGATGGTGATTGAACAAGTAGACTGGCTGCCTCTGCAGCACTCAAGGGCTTGGACTTAAGTTGGCGTGGGGTGGTGGCACTGAGCCCAATGGAGCGGGGGTGCTGCTCCCAGCTTGGTCCCCAGCAGATCCCGCTGCTGCTGCAGGCATACTTTTTTTTTTATTCCCAAAAAATGTGACGGGCGGCACACCAGTCTGCTTGGTAACTTGCTTCTTCTGCTCCTTTCTGGCATCTTTCTTGCTAGAGGAGCTACGGGGAACTTTTTTTGGGGCCATCTTCTTCAGATGTCACTAAGAACAGCAGGCCGCAGTTGCACAAGTTGCAGAGTTGTCTGTGGCCACACGTGACGTTGTGCTGCACACACCGCAGCAGGACTTCTTCCTGGCACTGGTGGTTCTCTTGTGCACCTAAAAGCAATGGAAGACAGAGGAACATCAGTTATACACCCCAAAAAATCTACCAAAACCACAAAATTCAGCACAATCCCAGCCCACAAATGCCCTCAATGATGTTTAAATTCAAGAAGACACCCCACAGAAAGACTAGGCCCATGCACCACTCACTACCCCTAGGCATAATGGATGAAAGCTATGCAAAATGGGTGCACCCCAAGCACATGTTGCCTGTACCAGCACTCAAGATGGCCACCACCACTCACATAGCCAGTCCACATCAACAGTACACCCCAAAAAAAACAAAAAACACACAAAAATCACCACAATCCAATGCCATCCAGGATGTTTACATTAAAGAGACCCCACAGGCAGACTCAGTCCATGCACCACTCACTACCCCTGGGCAAAAGGCCACAACAGCAGCCCCAAACAAATCGACAAAACCACAAAATTTAGCACAATCCCAGCCCATCCATGCCCTCAATGATGTTTAAATTCAAGAAGACACCCCACAGAAAGACTAGGCCCATGCACCACTCACTACCCCTGGGCATAATGGATGAAAGCTATGCAAAATGGGTGCACCCCAAGCATATGTTGCCTGTACCAGCACTCAAGATGGCCACCACCACCCACATGGCCAGTCCACATCAACAGTAAACCCCCAAAAAAACGAAAAACACACACAAATCACCACAATCCAATGCCATCCAGGATGTTTACATTAAAGAGAGTGAGAGCCCACAGGCAGACTCAGTCAATGCACCACTCACTACCCCTGGGCAAAAGGCCCCACCAGCAGCCCCAAAAAATCGACAAAAACCACAAAATTCAGGACAATCCCAGCCCACCCATGGCCTCAATGATGTTTAAATTCAAGAAGACACCCCACAGAAAGACTAGGCCCATGCACCACTCACTACCCCTGGGCATAATGGATGAAAGCTAGGCAAAATGGGTGCAGGCCACAGACACTGCCTGTCTTCAAAATGGCCCCTTGCACCCCAAGCACACGTGGAGGGCCTGCCTGTACAAGCACTCAAAATGGCCACCACCACCCACATGGCCAGTCCACATCAACAGTACACCCCAAAAAAAACAAAAAACACACAAAAATCACCACAATCCAATGCCATCCAGGATGTTTACATTAAAGAGACCCCACAGGCAGACTCAGTCCATGCACCACTCACTACCCCTGGGCAAAAGGTCACAACAGCAACCCCAAAAAAATCGACAAAAAATACCAAATTCAGCACATTCCCAGCCCATCCATGGCCTCAATGATGTTTAAATTCAACAAAACAGTTGTATCATGCACCCATAACTAACACTGGTCCTACTGGATACTGTGGCTACCCACAATATATTTTATTTAAAGTTCTGAAAAAGTTCCAAAATTGTAGTTGCAGCAACTGTAATGCCCCAAACAAACTTACTTGTGAAAGTTGATTTCTAATCCAAAAGTGATCCAAAGAAAGTCAGTCAGTCAAATTATCTTTATTCGACTTAATTAAAAGTCATACAAAGAGATTAAAAACAATTCATACAAAAAGTTTAGGAACATTTCATACATATTAAGATATGACCATAAAATCAATCAATTACATTAAAACAAAACTAGGCCTGCAAAAGTTAAAAAGGAGTGACAATGGATCTAATGGGTATGTTTTTTCATCCTAGCTGCAGCTACCAAGAAGTTCGCTATACAAAAAGTAATACGTGGGTTAATCAATGATTGTAAAAAGAGCAAGGCCGGTCTCACTTGTGTGAAGCCCGCCTCCTTCAGAACTGGTACCAAATATTTTTTCCTTGGCTCTGAATAAAACCCACAAAACATAACAAAATGCATAGTGTCTTGGAATGAAAAATAATCACAGCTGCAGGGTGGAGCTAGTTCCGGTTTTTCCCATGTTTTAAAAGTGCCTAAATAAAAATGTAACAAATTGAACCTAAACTTAGTTCAAAGAAACCTATGGAATGGGATTGTAACAAAACCAAGATAAGGTGCTAAAGAAAATGAGTTGACAAGTAAATAATGACCCCTTACAAAGAAAGTCAAAAAGGCCTCAAATCCAAATATCCAGCAGCATCCACAAAGAGTAATCCTTCCAGGTCAAGGTCCAAATGAAAGTGACCAGCACATGAAGAAAGCACTGGGAGGAGCCTGCTGGACAGGAACAGGAAGTTGGAGACTGTGGGGCACTTCCTTCCCCCCCCCCCAAAATGGACTCCTTGCTAAAAAAAGTGCAGGCAAATGTCAACCTGAGGAGTGATTCTGAAAAAAATCATCATTTTCTGAAGGTTTATGCTGTTTGCTGGTGGATTTCTTGTGCAGAATTGCAAAATCTGGAAGATGGCCGCCTAATCTGTGAGCTCCCTCACGAGAGGGGCTTCAAAAGGAGTTGGCACCCATTAAATGCGAGCCTTTTGACATCATTTCAGCATTAAGAAGGTCATGAAGTCAACGAGCAACAGGTGTGCTGGTTTTTTTCAGCGTGGGTGACTCTGTTCCTGAGGAATGGAAACTACGAGACCGGAGAGGAAGTCCTGATGTCACTGGCAGCCTTCCTTGTCATTTAATGAAACTTATTTCTATCCACAGCGCAGCTTAAATAACTGTGCTCGTGGAGGTGAGAATTACAGGACACTGCATAAATCCCTTCAGAGGATATGTGGCTGTTTTACTTTCAGCGCCAATATTTCAGCCTCTGACAGGAACCAGCTGTCCCTGCTCGAGATTCTGAAGGAAGATAAGCTGACTGGATTCATGAATCTTGAAATACAGAGGCTGAGAGAGAAAAGCACGGAGCCTTTCATTATGAGTCATGACTTCAGCTGACTTCAGTCAAGGTCTGTAAAGTTCATTTGGAGTTCAAATGCTTGCTCTTTTAAATAATTACTTCAAGAAGCGAGGGAGGGCCTTCAGCTTTGAGGGGCTTCAGCTGTAATCACTGGTGTGAAGTCTGCCTTCCTCTGAGGAATTAAACGTGGCTGTTTTGTGGTGCTGAATTATCTAATTATAATAAACAAAGGCTTTACTCTTTTGTGAGGAAAATCTGAGTATTCGGTGCACAGTCTGCAACATGGTATACCAAGGCTTACATTTTTCACTGTGAAGTGCCTGGTATGTCGACAGAGGTTTCTTTGGTGAAAGAGACAGTGGTGAAAAATCCTAGCTGAAATATAATTGGCATTGGAGCAGTTCATGTGCTATTTTTGGAAAATATCCTCTTAAGCCTTAACTAAATTACAATACGGTTTTATGAAGTTTATGTGTTACTGGGATGGCTGCCCTATGAAATTAAGCTGTTGTGTTGTTCGGCACACAGTTTAACTGAACAAATGCCCAGACTGCCTTTGAGATTCTTTGGTGGACCTGGAGTTCCGGTGCCGACCTCCGCTATTTCATGATTTAAGGCTGCTTCACGGGAAGCTTTGATGATTCAGGACTACACACTTTCACCAGGGAGCTGCCTTTGCCTCTCTCATGCCTTCCCTTGAATCCCCTCTACACAGCGGTGTTATTATTATGCCATGCGTTGAGTCTAGCACTTGAAGTGCTTTTGCTGGATGCTTTGTCTGCTTTTATTTCTGGCGCAATTTTGATTTACTCTTCTCGGCCGCCATTTTGAATGCCTGAGTGCCTCACACACTTCTCACACCGCAATGTGCTCTTATGATGCAAACTGTGTTTTCTACGTTCCTGAAGAATGTTAAAGAGGAGGGATGTCGTCTATACTGGCTCTTGTTCTCCACCGCTGCTCCTTCACTTCTCACATCTCATTAGCAGCCAGGTTGTATTTGGAATATAACGCCTGTCTCCATGCTCCTGCATACTGCTTTCTTCAATATGCCTCCTCAGCTTTCTGACTTTATGGCCTCTAATGCTTAAACTGGCTCTGTTTTTCTAGCACTGGATGTGGTTACTCAGGGTTGCATGCTCTTTTATATATCCTGTATCTACTGTTTAACCCACAATGTCTTTTCCTCAGAAGTGGGATTTTATGAGCTTGTTCCTGCGTATATAGGAGAATTAACTACGTATTCGCACTCCTCATCAAGAGCGTTTTTCAGGTTTCTCCTCCTGCCTACAGCTGTACTTTTCAATTGTGTTCTATCACTTCATTTTTTCACGCTTTCCTTGCCCCTTTATGGGGAAGCTCCGCAACTTAAAACTGTCTAAGGTCAATAAACTACCTGCTGGCTCGGATTCTGACTCCACATTTCAGGACATGGAGGAGGACAAAATGTCCAAGTCTGACACTTCGCATGGTGCTATTCCCAAATCCCAAAATGGCGGCAAAATATCTTGCACCTTAGCTTCCACCAAACCTCTCAAAAAAGACCCGCCTTCTCCAGGTAATGCCTCCACCTCTTCATCCATGGACCTTATTTTGGAAGAATTGCGAGCCCTTAAACCCTTCATGGAAGCCACCACTAAAAATATGCAAGCCATGCAAGAAAAATGGTCATCCATGGACTCTCGTGTCCTCATCCTAGAGCAATCTACGGAGTCTCTTCAATCCTCCTGTTCACGTCTCCCTGCTTTGGAAGCGGAAGTACTTCTTCTTAAAAGACAGACAGAGGACTTGGAAAACAGAAATCGTAGGAACAACCTTCGTTTGTATGGTCTTCCTGAACTTACATAAGGGTCCAACCCTACAGTGTTCTTTCAGTCTTTTCTCTCAAAGATTCTAGACGCTCCTGCTTTAGCATCCATCAACATTCAGAGAGCCCACCGTCTTGGTCCTAAAGTTTCGGCTAAACCCAGAGGAGTCATCATGTTGTTCCTTCAATACACTGACCTTTTGCAAGTTCTTTCAGCCGCTAAGCTAAAGAAACAAATCTTCTGGGAAGGTCATTGGCTGTTTTTATCTCAGGATGTCTCCAAGGCCACTGCTGATAGGCGGAGAAGGTTCTTGGACTTGCGTCCGCAACTTAGAGCCCTCAATGCTCGTTATGGCCTTCTTCACCCGTGCCTTTTCAAGGTTACCTACAAAGACAAAACTACCACTTATGAGGATCCTGCTGTCCTGCAAGCGTTCATCCGTCAACATAGTCCTGAAGTTATGGATGTCTCCAGACCGGTTTGACTCTCTTTGCAGATGCGGAATATTCTGAAGATCCTTCAATGTTGTTGAATTTGTTCTCTAGTTGTACTCTTCTCTTAGTGTTGTCTTTTTTCCCTTGCTTCTTTGCCATTTTTTAACTTATTCCTATTCTTCTCTTTTGTACGTCACATGCTTTTACCCCTTTTCTCTTATTTACAGATGGCTTCCTCTTTTTCCCATCCCTGACATTTCCCAATGTCTCTGTGTACTGCCTACTGGACTTGTGTAATAGAGCTATGGTGCCCGCTCCTGATGTTTCTCGCCGTCGTCTTCCTCTTGGCGCCACCACCCCGTCCTCGTTTGCGTTTTTTCCATTTTGTAAGTATGTCTCTCAGTCGTCCGTTTTGGACTTGTACTGTCTTCTTGATCTTTTTGTTTCTCTCTTTTTCTTCACTCTTCTCTGTCATCTTTCTTTCCTTTCCTTCTATTTCTGCATCAATGTTCCTTCTCATTTCACTCTCTATTTCTCCTGCCTTCTTTATACTTTTCCTATTCTACTCCTTCTACACTTCTCCTTTTATCCATTCTATCAACCACTCCATTATTCTTGCATGTAACGAGCATGTTATCGCTAGTTGCTTTTATATATTGCTTCATTCAGAGTTACAACATGGAATGTTAAGGGATTAAATAATCCCATTAAAAGACAGAGGGTTTTATCTCACCTGGCAAGACTTAAATCTGATGTTGCCCTCCTCCAGGAATCTCATCTTTCGGAGGCTGAAGCTTTAAAACTTAAAAGATGTTGGGTGGGTCATGTTTTCTGTTCCCCCACTGTTGATAAGAAAAATGGTGTTGTGATTTTGTTACACAAGAAATTACATATTGCTTCAGTTTCTCATGAATGCGATGTTAATGGCCGTTGGGTCATTGTTAACTTGCTTATTGATAATGTCCCCCTTGTTCTTTTTAATGTGTATGCCCCTACTGGAACTGATAAATCCTTTTGGCCCTCCATTTCTGACAAATTAGCTTCTATATCTGCGGATTACATTTTGTTTGGGGGGGACTGTAATCAAATTATGGACCCCTTCCTCGACCGTCATTCCAAGTTCAGATTTATCCCCTCCAAGATGCATTCCCAATTTGTCAAAACTTCTCAGCATAATGCTTTGGTAGATATCTGGAGAATATGCAACCCTGACCTCCGAGAGTATAGTTTCTTCTCACCCCCACACCAATCCCAATCTCGTATCGATCATATTTTCCTTATTAAACCCCTAGCCCAGCATGCCATCCATTCTGAAATAGGCTCCATTCTTCTCTCTGACCATGCCCCGGTCCTTGTGGACTTTGACCTCCTCCCATTCTCGCCTCACTCAGGCAGATGGAGATTCAACATTGCTTTACTCCAGGATCCCACTTTTTGCTCTGAGTTCTCTACTTTTGCCAATGAATTTTTCCTTCTTAATCACACTCCTGAATCTTCTTTTGTCATGGTTTGGGACTCATTCAAAGCAGCTTCTAGGGGTTTCATTATCAATTTTGAGGCTAGACGGAAAAAACTCAGAGAAGCTAAGTCAGCTCAAATCCTAAACGAAATTAAACAACTAGAACTCGTTTACCACTCCACTAACTCGGACTCCTCTCTTAAAAAACTTCTCGAGGCAAAAATCTCCTTCAATAGATTTACAACGGAAGCTGCCTCTAATCTTCTATTAAAATGCAATTCCCGGTACTATGGTGGCAAAAATAAGATGGGGAAGCTTCTAGCTAATTATTTAAAAATAAGGAAGGAACGTACAAAAATTGAATCTATAAAAACTTCCTCGGGTGAATCTTGTTTCAAAGACAAGGATATTCTCTCTGAATTTGTCAAGTTTTAAGATTATCTTTATACTCCTGAACTGGTTCCCACACCTGTAGATCTTCTTTCCTATTTCCATCACCTTCCTTCTCCTTCTATATCTCATGTTAATTTCGACTCTTTGGACCTTGACTTATCTCTTTCTGAGATATCTCTTGCTGTATCTAAACTACGACATGGGAAAGCCCCTGGCCCTGACGGCTTCACCATCGAATTCTATAGTCATTTTGCCTCCCTCCTTCTCCCTAAACTCCTACTCCTATTTCAATCCTTCCTTGATTCAGGGACTTCGACCGGATCCTTTCAACAAGCTTTAATTTGTTTAATTCCCAAAGAAGATAAAGATCACTCTCTTTGCAAGAACTATCGCCCGATTTCTCTGGTCAACACGGACTATAAAATACTAGCAAAAATTCTAGCTCTACGTTTGGATCCCCTCTTGCCAGATTTAATAGGCCCCGAACAATCCGGTTTTGTAAAGGGACGTCTTTCTTCAGACAATTCGCAAGTCTTTCTTAATATTATTAGCAGGGCCTCCAAGTTAGATCTTCCTCTCGCAGCTATCTCCTTGGACGCGGAGAAAGCTTTTGATAGGATTGGGTGGGATTTCATGTCTCAGGCTCTTCAATGGTTTGGCATTCCTTCTAAATTTATTTCTATTATCTCCTTACTCTATTCTAATCCTCAAGCTTCCATTTTCGTCAATGGGATGACCTCTGACTATTTTTCTTTACATAGAGGTGTGCGTCAAGGATGCCCACTTTCCCCTTTACTATTTGTTTTAGCTCTAGAACCCTTTCTTACCAAGATTCGTCAAGACGACAGGATTTCTGGGTTTCCCTTCGGCTCCACTCAAGTTAAACTTTCGGTTTATGCGGATGATATCCTCTTTTATTGCTCTGACCCCCTATCCTCTTTACCTCCTTTCTTACAGCAAGTATCCTCTTTTTCTGAGGTTTCTGGCTATCGACTAAACGTCGATAAATGTGAAGTACTTCCTTTGAATCCTCTATGTCAACGACATCATTTCGCTCACTCAGGTTTTTCCTGGCAACCATCTAAAATCAAATATCTGGGTGTTTTATTCGCGCCACATCTATCCGACACTCTTAAATTGAATTTTACTTATATTTCTCAGAAACTGGACTCGGCCATTACTCGTTGGCACCCGCTCTTTCTATCATGGTGGGGTCGCCTTAACTCCATAAAGATGATGCTTTCTCCTCTTCTTCTTTATACCCTATCTATGCTTCCAATTCATATTCCGGTTTCTTATTTAAAAAAAATTGACTCTCTACTTTTAAAATTTTGTGGCAGGGCAAGCGCTCTAGGATAGCCATTGCTTCTTTGCGGAAAGATAAAGCTCAGTCCGGTATTCGTTTTCCCGACTTTAGAGAATATCACCGAGCTTTTGTTCTGAAATAGACCATCCGTTGGCTTTCGAATGATATTCCCTTTTATCCTCCCATATGGTTACCCTTGGAATCTTCCTTCAGTTTTCCTTTCAACTTCCGAGAACTTTTATCCTTCAAGTCCTATCCTGCTCGCCTTCAATCTCCTATTATATCTCATTGTCGTGCTCTTCTTCTTCCCTTTCTATCTTCTTCATATCCCTCCCACGCCTCCCTTCATGAACAACCTATCTGGTTTAATCCTCATCTTAAAATTCGTAATCGTACTATTTATTGGAAGGTCTGGCATTCTCGAGGATTGTGTTGGATCTCTCAATTACTGTCTCATAATATCCCCTTATCCTTCTCTAATCTTAAGTCTTCTTTCTCATTACCCTCCAGTACCCGTTCACAATACGATTCACTTCTCCCTGTTCTTACCTCTTATCTTCAGTCATTGTCACTTTCCAACAATATTCCTTTAGAGCTCCTTTAGAGCTCAAAACCACTTCCTCCTTAATTGATTCTACCCCCTCTGCTTCTTCCCTTTATAATTCTTTTCGCTACACGACTACTCGAGAGAAATCTAAAATTGAGCTTGCTTGGGAATCCCATCTATCTCAACAATGGTCGGTTCTTCTCTGGGAGAAAATCTGGTCCAAACTTCATGGTACCTCTAGAGCTGCTAATAATACCCAAACTTTATACTTTATTTATAATAGAATTTTATTCACTCCTCTCTCCCTTTCCCATTTTTCACCAGAGACACCCTCTACCTGTTGGTCTTGCCCTTATCCCTCAGCAGATTTAAAACACATGCTCTTTGATTGTCCGCATATTTCCAGGTTCTGGCACTCTGTGTGGGCCCAAATCCAAAAGATTTTTCATTTTCAGGTTCCCTTCTCCCCTGCCCTTATTTTTCTTGGCTCTGTCTCACCTGACCTTCCTCAGTCCTCCAATCACTACCAACTCCTTGACCTCTTAATAGCGGTCGCCCTGCATTCTATCACATCTACCTGGAAACAAGCTGCAAACGTGTCCTATCGTTCTTGGTGGAACGCTGTGTGTTTTCATCACAGATTAGATACTAATTTTGTTTCCCCCATTTCACTCGCAATTAAGAGAGATCTTATATGGCTTCCTTTGGTAAATTACCTATCCTCCAATGCCCCGACAAGCTCATTCATGGACCCTGAGGCTGTTGAGGTCCGTAAACCACCTTGACTTTCCCTTTCCTTTTGTTATCTGTAATCCCAATATTATCATATTATCATAAAGATGTTCGTACCCATTTTTTGCTACTGATATTTTCATGCTCATTTACCTGCCTTATGTGAGATTTTATTGTAATTAGCTAATGTATTTTCCCTCCATTGTAATTATTGACATACCCTTCTTATTGTTTCTTCTTTTCTACCCTCCTCCTTTTCTTATTTAATCTTCAATAAAAATCAAACTTAAAAAAAAAAAAGAATTGTAAAATCTGTATTTCGCGAGTGCGAGTTTGTTGCTGCCTGCCGCACCTACGTGTTCGCAATTGCGAACTCTCGCGATGCGTGCTGTGCAAGGTGGCAAGGCGCGATGACGTAATCGCGGTCGACAAACTCCCACGGGATCCCGCAGCAAGATCCAAAATGGCGCAGCACTCGCAAAATATAGAGAAAACAACTCTGCAAACGCTGAATGACGGTAAGTGAATGCCGCTCGCCGCAAAATTGTATCACCAAGAAAAAAAATCCGCTGCGTGCGAATTTACGGATTTTCGGCAAATTCACTAGAGTTCACGGATTGCAAATTTGGCGAAAATCCGCAAATTCCACGAGCGGAACGGATTTTACGCCCATGCTTACTTACATATTTACTTAGCTAGACACGTATACAAACACAACTTCATCTATTCATTTAGATAGTAAGTCATACTTAGTGAATTATAAAATCATTATTACAAGTATAAAGTTATCCATACAGTCACTCACACAATCATTGAGTCCTATGTATACTTATTTATATACAACAAATGACACATACATTGCCTTTTATTTTTCTAGTTTGTTGGACATGTACCATTGAGAAATATATTTGCTCATCGCCACACCCATAAAGATATTCACTCACCCAAACAACTGTTAGAACATGTAGTTTTAACTTCATATATCTAGTGAATCAACTATTCACACATCTTTGGGCAGTCACACCCCCCCACCGAACCGCACACACATTCACTCTCCCATACAAATACTCAGTTAACTAATCAATAACTAATACAAACTTTCACATAGCTAGTAACCAACTGGAGAACCACTTTACCCAACAACTGACAAAGTGATACAGATATTCAAACAGTTTAGTCACTATCCACTATATTTAGTGAGACACTATAAATGGGAAACATCCTTTACAACGCAACTTTTACAACGCACTACCATTACGACGCAACTTTTACAACGCAAGTCATTACAACGAATTGCGCTGGAGGGCGCTCTAGGATAGGGAATAGTTTAATTACTATCCAACACCTTCCCTACTATCCACGGGGACTGGAGTTGGAATAGTGAATTAAACTATTCACTATCCAGCACCCCCTTCGCAAGTCGTTGTAACGACTTGCGTTTTAAAACCTGCATTGTAATGGCATGCGTTGTAAAAGCATGCGTTGTAACGTCATACATCCCTATAAATTGGTCAAGTAAACAGTCAATTATACTGCTTCTAAATCCTCCATCCAAATATTTATTTATATATATCCACTCATTCTTCAATGCAAATTGCTATATATATAATGCATATTTAAATAACAAAGCAAACCACATTCACTGGATGATGTCATCAGTGATGTCATTTGAGATGTCATCAGTGATGTCACTGACCATGTCATGAATTATCTAATATGTGACATCATCAGCAGTGGATTGCAGGTGCGCGAAATATAGTTAGTACAACTAACTATATAGGAACAATTTCAATGGTTTTGTATGAGTGAAATGTCCAGCTAACTATAACACCCCTAAAACTTATAGTTTTTTGAGTGAATTTTAAAGGTTTTTTAAATGCTAATTCCTAACTATAATCCTAGCCAAGAAAGGGAGCAAGTAGGTGTGTGTATGTGTGGATGATGTGTTGATTTAGCAGAAGATGAATGGGGTGAAAAATAAGAAAGGCTGCAGACCTGCAAACTTTGTACTTCTTTGTAAGGGAAGTGCCTGTTTAGTTTTCCTGCGCATATATATATATATATATATATATATATATGAAGCACACTGATTTGGCGTGCTCAAGTCACTTTCGGCAGCGGGCTCCCGGCGGGGTCGCCGCCCCCTCAAAAATGCCACACACTCCTGGTACAGCAAGTGCGTATTTCACGAAAAAGACCAGAACCGGGGCCCAAATGTTGTTCAAGGTGCAGTATTTATTGGCACACGGAGTAACAAACCCTACGCGTTTCGAAGCCTGTAGCTTCTTGCTCATATATATATGAAAATCAGCTCCTTACAGTTCCAGCAACGAAGGAGACGGACCAGCCAGGTACAGAAAGATATTAAATTTATTTCACAGAGAACAGCTACGCATTTCGGGCCAACTCACCCTTGTTCACACTGTAATTGTACTGGAAACAATTGCGTTTTTGTATGTGCTTAGAAAGTGAACACACCTCTAGTGATTACATCATAAGTCACATGATCATAGACATAGACAAAAAGAAAAGACATTTTCTTTTTTTTCTTTCTCTCTTTCTTTCTAGTTGTGCAATAACGGGATAAATCCCAATTAGTTTAAAAAAGTAACAGACATCTACGAAACAAATTGTTTTTCTGTATAAATACATATATAATATATTGCAAATACTATTGTTTAAGAAATTCAGCATTAATATGTCTATAAAGTGATTAGTGCAACAATAGCAAAGCAGCAATTGAGATAAAGTGCATATAAGATTGTGTAAAAGTTTGTGCAAAAGTAGCAAAAAGTGCATACTGCAAGGTCCAGAAGTAATTCATTATCTGCAACTGTATATACTTAGGTCCCTGAGATAGTTACATTAAAATCTACTAAAACAACCTTAAAAAGCAGTAAAAACATGTGCATGTGTATGTCAACCACGGTCCTCAACAAAATATGTGATGAACCATGCATGAACATGAAAAAGAGAGATAAGGGATCATCATACATTTGTAAATAAATATACAAATATCTAAAAATGCATAAATAGTATGTGTAGAAAAATAGTAGAAATTTCCAATTAAAATGAAGATATCAATTTATCTGAAAATAAAGAACAAAAATACAATATATTATGATAAAATTAAAAACTGTATCATTGTATATACATGTATCTACACCATAGTCTTAAAATTTGTTACATATATCAAAACTAGAGAAACACGAACTTAGAGTACAAAGGAATTTTTAATATGGCAACTGATGGTAATGTCGCACTCAATAATAGGGATCCTAACTATTGAGTGTATAATGGATATAAATTGTAGTTTAGATAAGAGAAAACAGATGTATAAAATATATAGTTGATCATATGAAGTGATGCATCTCTTCTGTGTTGTTTAATCCATTAGGCAGTCTACTGTCAAACTCTAAAATCATTTTAGTTTCCAACTGTCTGAGCATGAGTTCTCGATCACCACCTCTTCTCAGTTGAGGAATGGCACCCACCACAAAATATTTGAGACATGATACATCTTTGTTGTGAACAGTCTTGAAGTGGCGGGCAACCGGATAAGCCGGATCGCTATGAATGATAGCTCTCAAGTGCTGCAATATCCTGACATGCACCTGCAGCCTGGTACTACCAACGTAGTTTAAGCCGCAGGTGCAGGTCAGGACATATACAGCATGATCAGTTTTGCAATTGTAACTGCCGGTAATTGGCTTACCTTCAGGGCAGAAAGGGGTCGAGTAACGAGAGGCATTTACCCCAAATTTGCAGGCTCGACAGCTTGAACATTTTCGAAAACCTTTAGCAGGCTGAAGCCATATTGTATTCTGCTTGAGTTCGGGTGCTGCCTTGTCCAAGGCAGATCCCATATTTTTAGCCCTTCTGAAAGTGATTACAGGAGACTGGGGAAGTGTAGGCCCAAGAATGTTGTCGCTTAATATTTTGGGCCAATTTTTCTTCATAATGGCTTTAAGTTGTCTATCTTCTTTGCTAAAAGTGGTTATCAAACGTGGACAGTTGGTATTGGGAGTGGGTTTGACAGCGATAGCTAGAGTGTCACTATCCTGATCATTTTGCTTAAATAGACTTTCTCTAGTTCTAAGTTTAGACTTATCAATAGCCAATTTAAGTATGTCATCAGTATAACCTCGTGCTTTAAAGCGGACAATCATATCTTTAAGGCAAGATTCAAAATCAGTATTGTTACTGCATATTTTTTTAAGTCTTAAGATTTCACTGTATGGGATACTGGAGATAGTGTGCCTAGGATGCATGCTACTCGCGTGTAAAGTAGTATTTCCCGCAGTAGGTTTTCTATGTAATGTAGTTTGGATAGATGAGTTTGATACATACATCTCTACATCCAAAAATTGCATTTTTGTGGCATGGAAATGGGCTGTAAAGTTTAAGTTCAAAGAGTTAGTATTTATCTCCTTAATGACATTGTGTGCTTGCTCAGTACTTCCATCCCATAGGATAAAAATGTCGTCAATATATCTTAAGTAGCACTTGATATGCTCGTGCACCCATTTATTGTGTTTTGTTGCAAGGACCTGTTCCTCCCACCAGCTGACGTGTAAACACGCGTAGCTGGGGGAGAAACAGGCCCCCATTGCAACTCCTCGCAATTGCTTAAAAACAACCTTGTCGAAAAGAAAAAAGTTGTTATGTAAACAACATTCAATCAGTTTTAGAATTACTTTGTTGTGTTCATAGTAAGTAATGGGGTTCTTGGCTAAGAAATGATGAATAGCTGCTAATCCTTGAGTGTGATCAATACTGGTGTAAAGTGACTCTACATCAAGAGTGATTAGCAGCATATTGGGACTACACTTTAAGTTTGTAATTTTAGTTAAAAAGTCACTAGTGTCTCTGACAAAGCTAGGTAGCTGTTTGACTATGTCCTGCAAGAAAAAATCTACATATTCACCAACTTTTTCGCCCATGCATTTGATAGCTGATATAATAGGGCGGCCTGGGATTGGGCTTACTCCTTTGTGCACTTTTGGGATTAGGTATAGAGACGGAAGAACAGGATATTCTACGTTCATGAATTAGTATTCCTCAAAAGAGATTAACCCCTCTCTACGCCATTGTCCAAGTAGTCTGTTCAAAGTTGTTTTGGCATTAGCATATTCCTTGTAAGTCGATTTGACATAGCACATGTTATCATTTAACTGTCAGTTAGCTTCTACTATGTAGTCTTTCTTAGGCCAAATTACTAGGTTCCCCCCTTTGTCAGAGTTCTTTATAACAATTTCATGATTGTCACTCAATTTCTTCATCAAATTAGCGTATTCTCGTTTGATATTAGAAAATGTCTTACTTTTCTTTCTTCTGGTACTATGGTATAACTTTTTAATATCGTTGGTTACACAATCGTGAAAAACATCGATACTGTCTCTGGGCATCAATGGTAGGTAAGAAGATTTGATTTTAAATGGACTTAGTCCTGCTCCTTTTTGATGAATGTCAATTTTTCTTAACCTGATTTGGGTGGCTAAATCAGGATCTGTTAGTGCAGTATCAGTTGTTGTACTTGATAGATCTTGTGCATCTAAAAAAGTGTGCACATCTGATGCACTTAGGGCATTAACATGATCTGTTGGCAATTCATCCGGATTGGTATTCCTTTCTGGGACAGTGAGATCATTGACAGATTTAGCAGTAATTGTTTTTTCAATTTTAATTTGCAGATGAAGCAATAAACATCTATCCTAGTCATGCTGTAATTGAAACTCTGAATAGGACAAAAATTAAGTCCCAAAGAAAGCAATTGTTCTTCCGCTTTACTTAGCGTGACTGTGGATAAGTTGATTATGGTGTTGTCTACTGGTGTTTGTTTTTTCATGTTTTCTTCTTTCTTTCTTGTTTTTTGTTTATGCTTGCGTCTCCTTGCTTTCCTGTGTCTGTTTCGTCTCTGTTTGTTGCTTGTCTTCGCTGTCTCGGTCGTAAGGTCTGTAGTCGTTGTTCCACGATAAAATCCATCTACTGTTCTAAATTTAAAAACACTGGTCTTTGTGCATTGGTAGCAGTGGAGTCTGTGCTGGAACCGCTAGTTAGTGAGGCTGTATCTGAACTGACTTCGTCATCCTCTTCATTTAGATTCATGGTTTCGCTGGTATTTGAACTGGCCCCTAAGTTTGACGTAGTAGGAGCTTTAGTGCCATTCTTGCTGCTATATGCTTGTCTTTTGGCACTGTTTTTGGTACTGTATATATATATATATATATTGACTGAAAAAACCATAGGTTTCACATACCTTATAGTTAGGAATTATCATTTAAAAAACCTTAGAAATTCACTAAAAAAACCATAGGTTTCACACACGTTATAGTTAGGAATTAGCATTTAAAAAACCTTGCAAATTCACTAAAAAAACAGAGGTTTCACACATGTTATAGTTAGCTGGACATTTCACTCATACAAAACCATTGAAATTCCCCCGTTATAGTTAGTTCAGCTAACTATAACTCGCGTGCCCGCAATGCACTGCTGATGACGTCACATATTACATCACTCATGACATGGTCAGTGACATTACTCATGACATCACTGATGGCATCTCAAATGATATCACTGATGACTTCACAAAACAAAAAATTGTGTTTCCACAAGCACTCGAATAAATAAATAGAATTAAAACACCATTCATCCGATCGCCTTGAAACTTCTGAAGTTGTTGAGTACACTCCCGCGAAGGTTCTGGCATAAAATTTGTTTAAATATCGGCCCCCCCAGGACCCTCATAATCTATCGAATACTGATGTACGCACCAAACGGAAAAACAAAAAATCGTGTATCCACAAACACTCGAATAAATAAAAAGAATTAAAACAACACTTTGAAATGTTTTCCATATTAAAATGAATACGTTTCAATAAAAATGACACAATGTAAATTGAATGTTATCATAACGAGTTTCCTTGAATTTCCTTTATTCGGAGATCGCAGCAACGCGCGACGGGTAAGCTAGTATATATATATATATATACATCTCCTCTCCAATTCGCTTGCAAACAACCGCTGCAACACCTGATCAGCAGGTGCGTCATCAGGCGAACCTCCAAGCTTGGTCTGCTCACATGAACCACAACACCCCTCTCGAAAAGAAGGAAACAACGCAGTGTCTTGACAATTTCGGCCAGTGTTTAATCAGCGGCTATGTCGGGCGCGTTTCGCCTGAGCCAGCAGGCTTGTTCACCAACAATTGTTTTGCCAAAGGTACCACCATTTTATGCTGTGCACGTGATTAGATCATGTGAGAACTACACACCAAACGCAATCAACAACAGACTTGTAGTTTTTTCTGCAAAAATGCATACATTCGCAAAATGGTGTTGGGGCGTCATATTTATTAACAGTGTAGCAAAATTTTAAAAACGCTCTAGGAACAAAATGTGAATCGACACAATTCTGAACGAATATTAATAAGCACCTGAATCAATTTTGCCCTTGTTATTAAGCCCCAGTGGGCGTTTCCTGCTCCTAACACTCTATTTGCCACAATTTAGCCCTAGTAGGCATACCTCGTATGTTCGATTACTAACATAATGTAATTCATCACAAAAATTAAATAAATAAAAGTCCTCCACCTCCCCAAAAATATGTATACAAAACAAAAAATACATTAAACATTTAAAAGCGGAAATTTCAGGAAAATATGATACTCATTTATATTAATTAATTCCTTTTAACTACAGGTGTGTATACAGATCTTCCATATAAAGGCCCGTTGGAGCTTTAGTATTGAGTTCCACAATATAATGTGATTCTAACTTTCTTAAGCTTTTCTGCATATCGCCCCCTCTCACATTCGGGGCAATAGCATCTATGACAAAATACGTAAGGCCAGTCACATCACTACCATGGAATGTTGCAAAATGAAGAGCCACAGTATAGGCTTTATCGAAATTTTTTATTGCCCTCAGATGTTTAAGCACTCTTTTTTTGTACGGGAAGAATTGTGCTACCCACGTACTGAAGTTTGCATGGACAACACAATACGTACACAGAAAACTCTATTTTGCAGTCATATTGCCCTCTGATGTTCTTTTCAATTTGCGAGCATCCTGTCATGAACTTAGTTGTATTCTTACCATGCTGGCATGCCTTGCACTTCATACACTTAATAAACCCATTTCTTCGTTGTAACCATGATGTTTTGATTTAGGGATTTAGGCACCATGGGCCGGATGTAGGTAAACCGATTTTACCGATTCTAAAATACTGAATTTTACCGAATCGGTATTTTAGAATCGGTAAATGGTATGTAGAAAAAAAATCTGTAAAAAATACAGATTCGGTAAAATTTGGTATCGGAAAATCGGAAAATACCGATTCGGTATTTACCGATTCTGTTTTTACAGAATCGGTATTCCCGATGCATTCCTATGGGCCTTTTGCCACATAGGAATGCATGGGGAATACTGATTCGGTAAATACAGAATCGGTAAATACCGAATCGGAAAGCAAACAAAAGTGAAACTTAAGTAGTCAGCCAATTAGGTGCTACCACCCTCTCCCTCCCTCCCAGGAAGTGACTACACAGGCAGCTGCAACTAATTGGAAGCTCCTGGAAAGGCAGTTGGAGCTGAGCTGAGTCACTGAGCAGCAGAAAGGGTTTGGTGCACTTTTAAAAGTGTAAAATGGCAAGCAGCAAGGAAAAAGAGCAGCCTGAGAGGAGGAGGTAACTCAAATTCAGCAGCATGGAGTTGCAGGTCCTTGTTGAGGAGGTGGTGAAGGTGCACCACAAACTGTTTGGCAGGCAGTCCCTCACTGTGGCAGAATCTGCCAAAAGAAAAATCTGGCTGGAAATTTTGGACAAAGTAAATGCAGTTGGGGTGACCACCAGAGACACAGAGGACCTGAAAAAACGATTTTATGACCTCAGGAGCCAAACCAAAAAGAAATTGGCTGAACATCACAAGCAGGCATCAAAAACTGGCGGAGGCAAGAACCCAGCAGACCCCCTTACTGACCTGGAGGAGATGGTGGCCTCAACCATTGAACCAGACAGCGTCTGCGGACTGGAAGAAGTAGACAGCTCAGCCAGAGCTGCAAGCAAAAAAGGTAAGAGACATGCACAGCATTCCCCCCTATACCATCATCCTTACCTGTACCCTTTGTGGCCAAGTGAACCGCAGTCCAGTACTGCTAGCACTATACAGGGCCAATGCATGATGCGATATGTAGTCAGGAGATGTAATAACATGTCATACAGCACAACAACCAACTAGTGAAGGAAATGACTGCATAGAGAATATAGCCAATGTGATACATATTTAATTGTAGTGACTGTGAGACAGTAGCGCTTAGCTAATGTACGCTCATATGTCCACAGGTGAAACGTCTCGCAGGCGTTCGCAGGAGACTGAAGGCACATCACCTGAGAGGGAGGAGAGTCAGGAAGCAGGTCCAACTACCCACACCGTACCACAGGACACAGGTGCATCAAGTAGCAATCCTCCTGCACAAGACTCAGAAATTCCTCAAGATTTCCTGGAATCCCCTGGCAGATCTCAATCCCCTCTGTTGCTGTTATCCCCAGAAATGCCAGCATCACAGCATGATCCCACACCTGCATCACAACCCAGCAGGAGGCATGTTGTGGCCCCACTCCTAGAAATGGAGTCAGCAGCAGCTGACATTGAGGGCGACGAAACACACAACTTGCCTGCAGATGTTAGCTCTGGTACAAGGCACTCCAGTGCAGGGGTGGCCCATAGTGGTGCAAGACGCCGCAGAGTCCAAGAGAGGCCAGCAGATGCACCATTTGAGGGTCCAAGTGTGTTCCGTGGTCTGGAGGGGAGCATGGTGAGAATACAGAGGATGCAGGGAAGAGCCATCCAGGCATGCCAACAACAAATGAGGTCCCTGAACAGCAACATAGGAGAAATAGGAAAGGGCATCAGTGAGCTGGTACAAGTCAACAAAGAGATGGCAGCAGGGATGCGCGGAATTGGCAACTCAGTGCATCTGCTATGCACCAAACTAGACACTGATTTCGAGGCAAGGCGCAAGGAAAGGCAGCGTGCTCATGGCCAAAATAAAGCCATCAACCGCCTGGCCACTGCCACATCCCTGTTATGCAGGAGAAGCAGTAACATGCAGGAGGCTATGACCCAAAACACCAATGAGGTCACTAGGGGCATAGGCAGGATGACCAGTGCTCTTGAGGCACTGTTAAATGCCCAAACTGCACATACAGCTGCTCTGGATGTGCCTGTAAGTGAGGAGAGCACTAGCAGGAGCAGCATAGGAAGCACCCTTGTCCCTGAAACAAGGAGGAGCAGGTGCCACGCTGAGGCCACAGGCCAGCAAGACAGTGAGCAGGGTGAGCAACCTACAGGTGTTACAGGGAAGCGAGGAAGGAAATGACTTTTAAAGTTCATAGTGAGGTGAACCAGGACTGACATCATTGCAGTTAAATACTTTTTGTTGCACAGTTGTGCTTTAATAACCTACCTCATTATCAAATTAAACTACATTTGGTGCATACTTCACCTGTCTGTGTCTCTTTACTTACTTAAAAGTAGTTGCGTGTGATCTCATCCCGCCTGTGTCTGCCATCAGTTGGTGTTGCAACTCCAGATGCGTGTGGTTCAGGCACTGCTTCCTCATCATGGTCCTCATAATCTGAGAGATCCACTGCTGTGCCCTTCTTGACCGCAAGGTTGTGCAGCATAGCACAGGCTGCAATCATCTTGCAGCAGGTGATTGGTGTGTACTGGCGGGCACCTCCACTCTTATGGAGGCAGCGAAACCTGCTCTTCCACATGCCAAAGGTGCGCTCCACAATGTTTCGGGTTGTTTTGTGTGCCCTGTTGTATCTCCTCTGACTTGGTGTTGTAGGGTTGAGGTATGGAGTGAGGATGAAGGACCGGAGGGCATATGCACTGTCCCCTAATGGCAAGAGAAAACACATTACTCACATGCACACACACACATCCACCTGTAATACGTATCAAGGGAGTTTCACACAGTGTGTTACCTAGCAAGTATCCTACGCCAAATTCCCCCGCTGTCAGGCGTGCGTAGATCCCACTGTTTTGGAAGATGTAGGAGTCGTGGGTACTCCCGAGGAATTTGGCTACTAGGTCAGTGATCATGTACTTGGAATCAGAGATCACCTCTACATTTATGGTGTTGGTGGACTTCCGGTTCCGATAAATGTACTCTGTGGCAGCAGGTGGGTATATTGGTATGTGGGTACCATCAATACAGCCAATTATGTATGGGAAATGCGCCATCTGATAAAAGTCTGTCTTTGTCCTTAGCAGTTCTGCATGCGTTGCAGGGAAGCTGATGTAGAAATGCATTGTCTGCAACATGGCATCAAGGAATTTTTTAAAGAAATGTGACAGCCAGCTCTGGGACCCCCACCTACCGCAGAAACCACACTCTGGTAACTCCCAGATGCAAGCAGGTGTAGGCTGCACAGCACCTGCACATGAAGTGGGATGGCATGTGCCCTTGTGGTTGGATGTACCAATAGTGGGTGAAGGTCCCTGATTAGGTCCAGGATAGTTTGGGGAGCCAGCCTGTACCTTTGTAGGATCTCTGGCTCAGTAATCTGGAATAGAGTGATCCTCTGCCTGTACACCTGCTCCTCCCTCCTCCAGACCCTCTCTCCTTCTGGCTGTAGCCGTATCCGCCTCGCAATGACATAGAATGCCATTCTGGTGAAAATTTTGCATTTTGGGGCCTTTTTTATACCAAGCACCTGTTTACCACCTGATTTGAATCCATGGTAAATACCGACTCTTTAATACCGAATTTCATGCAAATTCGGTATTTAAGAGGTTTCCTACATCTCAAAAACTCATTTTTACCATTTCTTATTTTCCAAATCGGTAAATTTACCGATTCGGAAACTTTACCGATGCGGTATATTTTCCGATTCAGTATTTTTGCCGATTCGGTAAGGTTTCCGATTCGGTAACTTTACCGATTCGGTAAATTTACCGATTCGGATGTTTTAGGGTCCCCTACATCCCAAATGTCCAATACCGGTCGGTAACGACCGAAAATCGGTAAATTCGTCTGTTACCGACCGGTATTAGCTTACCTACATCTAGCCCCATATTACTAACCAGCATTTGCTTGAATGATTTAGCTCTGTGGAAGGTAACCATAGGTTTTTTAGATACAATTGTACCTAACACCGGGTCATTATGTATCAAGTGCCAGTGTTTCGTTAAAATACTGCGTACTTGACCATGCTGTTTGTTATATGTGGTTACCATTCTACACTCATTCAAAACCCTGTGATTGATTCCTTACTGGTTTGCTTGTTTCTGATGGTTGAAATAGAATCTCTTCTCTTGTTTTTTGTTTGACCTTATAAATTGAACTCTGGATACATTCCTCCCCATATCCTCATGTTTTAAATCTGGAGCGTAAGGTCTGTAACTCTATCTCACTCGTAGCAGTTTCACTGCAATTCCGTACTGTTCTTAAGCATTCCCCATAGGGGATGCTTCTGATTAAGTTAGTAGGGTGAAAGCTTGTTGCATGAAGCAACGTATTCCCTGCTGTTGGTTTACGATACATTTTAGTGTGCAATTTCGCAATATTGACATATACAGTAAGATCCCAAAAATTCACTTCGCTGTCACTGATAGTACTTGTGAATTTTAAATTTAGATCATTAGTTTGGAGTTTTTTTTACAAAGTTATTAGCTGCTGCCTCGGTTCCTCTCTAAACGACGAACAAGTCGTCGATGAACTGATTCCAATGGAGGATTTTGTTATGCCATTCCTCCTGGTACTGCTTCCGGATCACCTGCTCCTCCCACCAGCCCATAATCAAATTCGCATAGCTGGGGGCGAAGCAGGTGCCCATCGCAGTACCACACAGCTGATAGAACAGTTTGCCATTGAAGAGAAAAAAATTATTCTTCAGACAAGTTTCCACCATTGTGAATAACATTTGTGTATGAGCCCATAGGGAAATTTGTCTCATTCCCAAATAGTGTTTAATGGTGTTAAGACCATCCTCCTGTTTAATGCTCGTATAGAGCGTAGTTACATTGATGGCCATAAGAAGCATGTCATCCTCCCATGGTAAATCATAAATGCACTTCAAGAAGTCACCCGTATCTTGAATAAATGAGGGTAATAACTTCACCACTGTACATAAAAATTAATCAATTAATCTGGAACTATTTTATAAAGCACTCCCAATGGCTGAAATAATAGGCCTGCCTGGCGGGTTGTTCAAATCTTTATGAACCTTCGGTATTAGATAGAAAGCTGGAGTAACAGGATTGCTAATCTCTAAATACCGAAATTCCCCATGTGTTAATAAGCCTTGGTCATACCATTGCTGTAATTTGGTATTGAACAATCGATTGCTGGCTGTCATCACCTCAGATGGGACCCTTGCATAATTATTCTTGTTGTTGAACTGCTTGTATGCTTCATCCAGATATTTCTGTCTGCCCCATAGAACTACATTCCCACCCTTATCGGCATTCTGTACAATACAATCGCTGTTGGATGACAATTTCTTAATAAGATCCATACAATCTTTGTTGCTGTGACCATTTTTTATGTTTAAACCCAGTGCATTTCTCCAGATTTTTTAGATCATTAATTACCAATTCATTAAAGATGTCTACTGAGTCTCTTACACTCATGGGGATACATCTAGAGCGAGGTCTAAAACTAGTAGAGACACTCTCCCCAATTGTAACACCTTGTTCCAATGCCATTTCCTCTATACTGTGTGACGCATCTTGTGAAACAGTAGATTGATCATTCTCTTGTTCAGTGCTCATTTGTCCCAATTCCAACATTAAGTCCATATCGTGAACCTGTAGGTTCCCCAGGTCTTCTTGTGTCACAATACCTTTCTGTATAATTGGCACGCTGTACTATCCTGGATTTAATGAATTTTTTTTCTTTAATTTCAACATTCTGGTGTACTTGAATGTATCAATTCTTGTGGACACATAGTCGAATTCTGCAGGTGGACAATATGCCAGTCCTAGTTGTAGGATTTTTTCTTCTCTTTCAAATAACGGAATTGATGTTATATTGATTACTGCTGTTGGACTCTCAGAGCATGTTTCCTCATTTACTTTTTCTTGCTATTCCCATTTCTGGTGCCACTGCTTGGCCCCTTTGCGCCTCTGTTTCCTCTGCCTCTTCCCCTTCCGGTTCCTGCATAGTTGGTTATGGTTCTTGGATGGAGGTTGAACCTCCTTTCCTCCTGTAAAAAAAATAATTCATCCAGGACTGAGGGTATTGGATTTCCACTGAGGCCACTGGCTCCTTCACCCACAGAGGTTTCGATCTCAGAGCTTTGCACGCTGCTGCGGCCTGATTGCGCTTCCCCTGTTGTCCTCATCCAGGGGCTCATTTTTTGTCTGCACACTTTTTAAAACTTTTTGGTGAATGTATATATTTGTCCTCTTTCGTAATCTCCCTGATCCCTCATACATTTTTCCGCTTTCCTCTCTTTGATTGAAACGTCTAGTTTGCGTAGGCGCTCTGTCATGGCTTTTGTAAATTTGATTATCAATTTTTGGTCTGTTTCGTTATCTAACATCTCCGTTATCTGGCCAATTTCTTCCATTATCTTGGTCCTGTCAATGTCTGCATACTTGATCAGAATTGCGAGCATCCAACGTGAGGATTCTTGATTATTATTGGCCCACTCACGAAACATATTGGGATTAGGATCCTCATAGGTTGGGGCTACTAAAATTCTCATGCCCCTTGCAATTCTCTTAACTTCTAGGTATTGTTGCTGAGACTTGGCTTCCCACCACTTTGAGAGCTCGCTCCGTTTCAATTTCTCCAACCTCTTCAATCTTGCAAGCACATCCGATACTTTGTCATTAGTAATGACGCTTCCTGCACTTCCCGTGCCTTTCTTGGTAACTTGTTTGTTATCATAAAAGATTGACAGGGCTGCCTCCTAGCTTTCCATCTATTTCCGCAGCCAACATTGTAAACTCTTTCAATTGATCACGTCAAGAACCGCCAACTGCTGCTTTCCTGAATGGAAGCTGCTGACACTTTAATCGTTGGCTTCCCTGCTTCCCCTCAAGCACAGTCAACACTTTCACCTGGGAGACGGTGCTTCCGTGGGTCTTCTGACTCGACCGGAGTGCCGTGGCTCACATTGGTGTTGTTTGACGATGCTTCTCGCGTGGGAAGGGGGCGGCGGCAAAAAAATCCTCTCCAAATCGCTTGCAAACACTGGATAAATGTAATGTTTTCATAACAGCCACATTTTTCTGATTTTCTACAAGTTAAATGTCCAACTAACTATAACGTCCCTGAAACCTGTGTTTCTTTCAGTGAATTTCTAAGTTTTTTTAAATGCAAATTTCTAACTATAACTAAGTATGGGCGAAATTTGCGAATTCGCTGTCCGCGAATTCGCGGTCTGCGAAATCCGCGAATTTGTGCTAACTTGCTAATTTTTTTATTTTGGCGTGTTCGCTGGTTTTTTTTCAGCGCGGCTACCGCAAACTTACCAATGCGGTCATTTTTGGGCGCGCCCATCTTGTTTGCGGGAGGAAAAACAACTCGGCAAACTCAGAATCAAGGTAAGTCAACGCAGCGCGCGCAAGATTGAATTTTTGAAGCGCGAACAAGCAAAAAAAATCGCGAACTTGCGAATTGCGGATTGTTTGGCAATTTTGCGCGATTCGCGGATCGCAAAATTGCCAAAAAATCCGCAAATTTCGTGAGCGGAACGAATTTTCAGCCCATGCTTAACTAGAACATTCCTGAAACCTATGGTTTTTTCAGTGAATTTCAAAGGTTTTTTAAATGCTAATTTCTAACTATGCCTGCAGAGGTAGGATATGTGCAGAAAGAGGAAGAAAGGAGCAGAAAGAAGCAAGAGAAATGCAGAAAGGGGCAACAGAAGTCCAGAAAGATGAAGAAAGGTACAGAAAGAAGCAAAATATGTGCACAAAGAACCAACAGAGGAGTAGAAAGAGGCCTTGTTGCAAAGTCATCCTGTGCCTCCGACTTTTTGCTGATGGATACTGGTGGTAACTGACTCTGACTAGCCAGGCCGAGAGCCAGTGCTATGCTAAAAGACACTTAGTATACAGTGAAAACACCTACTTACACTAGGGAACACTAGGGGGCAGATTTATGATAACTGGCGCATCCCCAGGGATGCGCCAGTTATCTTGCGCCGCTGCTCCGCCACCCATGGTGCGCCGCATTTATAATGCGGCGCACCATGGGGCAAAAACGGCACAGATGCGTGACGCATCTGTGCCGTTAAGGTGGCGCATTGCTGGAGTTGCGTCGCAAGCGCGACGCAGCTCCAGCAAGGCTCGGGGGTGCCCCATCTTTGCAATGCTGCGTCAAGACCTACGCCTGCTTCAAGCAGGCGCAGGGTTTTGACGCATCATTGGCCTGAAAGTGACTGAGTGAAATCTTATAGATTTCACTCAGCCACTTTTGCGAAGCGCACCTGCCCCGGAACGCCCACCCTGCGCCGGAACGCCCACAAGCGGCGCAGGGCTTTACAACGTGACGCATCTGCCTAGATGCGTCACGTTGTAAATCGGTCATAGGGATGCGCCACGTTTACGCCGCCTTGCGTGACGCAACAGCGGCGTAAATGTGGCGCAAGGGCCTCATAAATCTGCCCCTAGGTGTTGGGGTACCCATTTGATTGTCATGACCTCCTATGTAAGGCCCTAGTGCATAATAGGGAAGGGGGATTATAACTACCTCTAAGTCAGAGATGCAGAAAAATGCTTCTTTAAGTAGTAGTCAAGTTTGCTGAGTGTTTGAGAAAGGGCGCTGGGCCTCCAACCAGCGCTCAGGAATTCCGCTGCATAGGACTTAGAGGAGGTACCAAGACTGCTTCTTGGCCCCAAAGTCCCTCTCTAGTAAATTGGACTTCATCCCCCATCCAGTAGTCTGCCAGGAGGTGCATTTGCAGAGTGGTGGAGAAAGGGGGCATGTCCTCCTTAGACGTCTTAGCAATCCCACTGTGTGGGACTTACTGCATGTAACCAGAGGGGTAGTTGGCCCCCAACGACAACCTTGGGGGGCAACTACCCCTCCTATTACCTCCACTAAGTCCCACACAGCTGGATTGCTAGGTTCTTATATTAGGCCACGCACCCTTTGCCCACCACTCTGCAAACGCGCTCCCTGGCGCACTTTTGAATGGGGATTGAAGTCCCCTTCGCTTCTGGGGGTCCTTCAGGGGCCAACTAGCCTAGTTTTACCTCCAGTAAGCCCTACACAGTGGGATTGCTGAGAGGTGGGCAAAGGCCACGCCCCTTTCTCCACCACTCTGCAACGTGCCTCCTGGTGTGTTTTAAGTTGGGGGTATTAAGTCCCCTTCATTCCTGAGGGTCCCTGGGGGCCAACTAGCCCACCAGGTACCTCCAGTAAGTCCCACAGAGCTGGATAGCTGGGAGTGGTCTGAGGCCAGGCACCCTTTTTACACCACTCTGTAAACGCGGCTCTTGACGCACTGCTGCTCTAGGGATGAAGTCCGCCAACAGGCGTGCTTGCAGAGTGGTGTAAAAAGGGGCGTTACCTCGGACCACTCCCAGCAATCCAGCTGTGTGGCACTTACTGGAGATACCTGGTGGGCTAGCTGGCCCCAGGGACCCTCAGTACTCAAGGGGACCTAATTCCCCAACTTGGAGCGCCAGAGGGCGCATTTGCAGAGTCATGTAGGGAGGGGTCGGAGCCTCCGGCGAGTTGCCGGTTTCTTTTTTCTTTTTCATTTGTTCCATTTTTATGGGAGGAGGGCTGTGTGGCGCCCCTTCCGTGGGCCACTTTTGGCCACAGGGAACCCATCCCCAGGGGCCTGGCAGACTTGTTTTTATTTAAAAGAATGTTGTGGAGGTGGCCAAATGGCCGCCCTCCAGTGGCAAATTATGGCCCCGGGGACCCCATTCACAGGTGCCGGCCTGATTTTTTTATTTTAACTTTTTAATAAAAATTTAACATGGGGGAGGGGGCTGAGTGGCCCCCTCCTGGGCCCCTTCTGGCCCCTAGTACCCCTCCCCCTGGGACCTAGCCTCTCCATTGGGGACCGTGCCCCCATGGTCCTACCGGCTCCCCGCCTCCTGCAGGAGCTGCCATTGCTTTTGCACAAGGGGGGCTGCTGACATGCAGCTCCCCTTGTGCAAAATAAATTTTGCTTTGGTTTTTGGAAGTGAGAGCAGGTTTCCTGCCCTCGCTTCCAAAAACCAAAGCAGAGTTTGCCATGACAAGGCGCGAGGGCCATAGCAAACAGCAATGCCCAGCGGTGGGCACACCAGGACATTGCACCAGGCGGCCCTGGGGGTGGGTGTCCCCAGGGCCATCAAGGGCTCCAGCATTTTTAAAGGCCTGGGAGGTGGTGGCCCCTGGGGCCCGGGGGTGCATAGTGGATCTCCTTTGTAAATAATTAGTGCCTCTGGAGGTGGTGGTCCCTGGGGCAGCGTGGGGGGTAGGAGCCCCCTATGCATCTTTTTTTATGAAAAAGCCCTGGGGAGGTGGCGGTCCCGGGGCCAAGTGCCCCCTGCATATGATACACATGCTACACAAAGCCCCAGGGAGGTGGCAGTCCCTGGGGCTGTGGGGGCCCCATAGTCCTCCACATCATAATTAACAATTGTCCCCGGGACCTGGCTCACCCGGGGGCTTGAAACAAATGAAGCGGGGAGACCGTGCTTCATTTTTAAAAAGTAATTTTGGCTGGATTCATGCACCCAGTGCGAATTCAGCTGAAATAATTTTTAGAAAAATGCTTTTTTTGGCACTGAGGTCCTTGTGGGACCCCATGAGCAGACCTAGGGGTTCAGGGTGTTTCTACCCTGCTCCTGTAGTGTTGAGTTTCAGTGAGCCTAAGTACACTGCAAATAACTCTCTTACAATAGAAGTTGGCACGGAAACTGGAATACAAAAGACAAGTTTATTAAGACCCCATGGGGTGGTGGTACATTCAAACAGCACCCTTCGGTAATGCAAGAAGTATCACACCGAACAGAAGGCACATGGTCCTTTTATACCCGCACAGGGGTTTGAACACACCCAACATGTGGGAGGAGTTAACAACTTGACCAGTTTTGGAAAAACATCTCTTTATAATGAACAATTAATAACAGATGTGGTTTGATTGCACCTGTGCGGACCTAGACCACGAGCTAAATATAACCTGTTGCTAGGCAGATCATGCGGTCAACTGGCAGGGAGGTAGGACAAAGAGCATGGGGACCACGAGGTAATGTAGACACTCAAAATGGAGGCCGTGAATAGAAAATGGCCTCCGAGAACTGTCAACATAACAATGAAAAGCTCGCATAGCTTCAGCGAATGCTAACCTAATCGCTGCCAATTTACAACAGTCGATCCTTTTAGCATTTAGCTGAAGCTACCTCCATACCCTGAATATTCCTGGTATACATCATTTATATCAATGAGCATTATTTTGGCTATTTCTTGGTTCATCATTTGTTGGGCTTTTACCTCAGTAATATTCTTCTTGGAAGGGATACAGGCAGTGATACAAACGGAACATAGTGTGGGACCAAATTGTAAACATGAATAAAGAATATAGCAAATATTGCACATACAATTGTCAATAGTTTCCAACCCCAAGTGGTAAGCAATGTCCAATTCCAACCCGAAAATGTCCATGTACCATTCCCAGGATGAACTTCAGAAGCAATTTTATGTAATTTAGAAATTGCACTATATACTGAGGGTGAATTGTCGGGTACAAACACACAACAACTACTTCCGATAACGCGACATGCACCACCTCGATCAGCTAACATAACATCTAGAACCATTCGGTTCTGGAGCGCTACAATCCTAGTAATTTGAAGCTCCTCTGTGATGTTTCCTAGTGCCATAGCAGTTTGATTAGCAAAAGTTTCTACAATACGTGTTAATCGTCTTACTTTCCTACTATTCAAGGCAGCACCCGCAAGTGGAAATATGCCTAAATTAATATCAATATATTGTTGTAGTGATGTGTCTCTCTGGTCCACATTATCTATGTTTACAGTTCTCCTAACTCTATTAACAACTAATTCATGGAATATTACAACATTTTTATGATACATTTCAGGTGCTATAAACACAGGGGGCAGTAAAAATGATACATAACATATCCCTGACCATCCCATTGGAAGTCGGTGATAGCCTTTATTCCCACAGACAAAAAATGTATTATGCGAAGTCACAAAAGTGTTATTATTCTTTCCATCAAATGCTAGAACAGTAATGCATTCACTTTCCCCAACTGGATTTGTTCCTTCATTTTTAATACATAGATCTGCTTTAGCTGTAATAACAGAAATTACAAATAAATCAGTCATACTTGTTGTTCTTGTCTTGGTAAAGATATATGGTGAGGATGCATTGTCCGGTCGGAATTCTTCCCACTCCAATTTAGTCCCTTCTGCTTGTGGGTAACCATCTTCATCCTGATGGCAAACTTTGTTGAGGCGAAAGAGAAGCCCAACTTTTGATGGCCATCTTAGAGTGAACAAAAGCGCATACTAAGCATAGCAAGAACCATTATGAGAGAAAGGAAGAGGAATAAGAGGCGTTCCTCCTTCCTTTTGATGAGCTGGTAACATCCCGCACACCCAACAGTTTGTATTGTTCATAGTATTGTGCGTATAATGTAGCATCTGGATGAAAGTGTTATTCAAATAAGTCTGTCTATGCTTTTGCTCATGGTATGGAAGAGTAAAATGAAAATGAACAGGAACAGGAGTAGTGGCAAGCAAATATTTTCGTACTGGGGCCACTCTTTCTGCAAACCAAGCTGTTGTCGCTATAACCATCATAGCAACAGCAAAACCTACAACACAAATTATCTTCTTGCTCTTCATTCTGACAGAAACGTGAACAAGCTTTTCCTGCAGAAACTTAGCAAATGAGCGCTGAGCCCAAGGGGCAGCCGTTGATTTCTTCACCGAGGGTCAAGACGGGTGTCACTACACTAAGCAGAGCTGATCCCCCCCTTCCCATTTCGGCATTACATTTCACTAACCCCGGGCGGTAGCTCAACCAGTCTTCTTTGCAACAGATTCTTTTCTTGGCCTTAGATGATATCTCGATGTTCCAGGAGTAGTGTGGTCCGGGAAGACTTCCTCAGATTCGTCGGGCGTGATGGCTGGACTCCTCTCCGCGTCCAAGATGTCTCAGTAGTCGGTCAACACAGCAGGTTCCACCAAGTCTGGGGAAACACGGTGACAGTGGGTGCTATGAATCCACCTTTCTGGTTCGTCACTCGCACTGCTGTTCTTGTTGCCAGAGGGACTTGCTCCGGTCCGCGCCAGCTCAGCTCTAGACTGCTCAACCTCTCAAACGATTTCACCATTACATATGATCCAGGTCGGAGATCATGAGCCTCACCCATAGATCTGTCTGGAAGAGCTTGTCAAACCTGTTGATGAATAGAAAGCAAATTATCTGTTAAGAGTGCCAGATAGTCATTCATCAATATACAAGGTACATCATGTATAGAACATGGTTTAGGAACTCCCCAAATATTCATTGGCCTTCCAAATACCACCTCATAAGGCGCAAGACCAGATCATGAATGAGGTACCGATCTTATAGACAATAACGCCAGAGGTAGAGCATCCGGCCATTTCAAGGACGTGGAGGCCACAATTTTCGCTAGCTTAAGCTTCAGAGTAGCATTGTATCGTTCCACTAATCCTGCTGACTGCGGGTGAAACACAGCATGAAACTTCTGTTTTGTTCCTAGTCCTTTCAGCACATACTCCACAATCTTCCCCACAAAATGAGGTCCATTCTCGCTCCACAAAAATTTACAAACACCATACCTCGGGAAGTACTCTTTCAGTAACACCTTGGCTGTAGTCAATGCTGTATTATCTTTCGTAGGGTAGGCTTCTATCCATTTACTGAAAGCAAATACCACTACTAGGACATACTTTAGATTGTTACAGCGCTCAAGCTGGATATAATTCATCTGCAATACTTCGAATGGTGCAGTCGATGGAGCAAACCCTCCTGCAGTGGTGGGTGTCCCTTTGCCAGGATTATACTGCAAGCAAATCAAGCAGGACTGTACTACTCTCTTAGCTGTGCTGGCAATCTCAGGATGCTCCCAAACTCGTGCAAGCAATTTCGTGATTGCGAGAGCTCCAACATGTGCCAGTCCATGTGCCATTTGAACCATTGGTTGTAAATAGGCCACAGGCAATTTCCATTTCTCCATATCCTTGCTGCGCCAACAACCTTCATCATCCAATATTCCTTCTTTAGACCACTGCTCAAGTTCTGCTTCAGAGGCAGATTTCTGTATGTCTAACACTTCCTCTCTAGCATCATGCCATTGCTCAGCTTGAGATTTTACCACGTATATGTGGGCAACATTTTGTCGCATCGCTGTTTCACGAGCTGTTTGGTCAGCAAAAGCATTACCTTGCCCTATTTTATCAGTCACCTTCTTGTGTGTACTACATTTCACAATCGCTATCTTCTTTGGATATGTCAATGCAGTTAAAAGGTTGTGCACCAAGTCTCTGTGCATTATTTGTATCCCATGTGATGTTAGGAACCCTCTCTCCTTCCAGAGCAGGCCGAAATCATGCACCACTCCGAAGGAATAGCGACTATCTGTATAAATGTTTACACACAAATCAGCGCTAAGCTTGCATGCTCTTGTCAGTGCTATTAGCTAAGCTGCCTGGGCTGACCACTGTGGTATGCCGGCTGTTTCTACCACTGTCTCAAGTGTCATAATCGCATAAGCTGCGGAAGTCGTACCATCCGGCAGCTTCAAACATGATCCATCAACCCACAGTTCCCCATCAACATCTGGAAGGGGCGTATCTTACAAATCAATGCGACCCTTTGTTTGTTCCTCAGTAGGAAAAATACAATTGTGTGATTCTTTCGACTGAGACTCAGATGCAGGATATGGCAACAAAGTAGCTGGATTTAAAGTCGCGCACCTCTTCAAAGTAATATGAGGTGCCAGCAATGTTAATTCATAACCTGTCAGACGGGCACTAGTTAAATGCTGTGTTTTCGTTTGGTTCAACAAAGCATCTACTGCATTGGGTACCAGCACCAACAATATGTGCGATAAAACTATTCCTTCACTCTGCCGTATAGATACAGTTGTTGCTGCAACTGATCGAAAACACCCAAGTAACCCTCGTGCAACAGGATCAAGTACTGTTGAAAAGTATGCACAAGGACGCTGTTTATCACTGTGTGTCTGCACTAAAACTGACAATGCGCACCCATCTTTCTCATGTACCTAACACTGGTGCAGAACAAAGAGCTTGTCTTAACTGATGGAAACCATTCTGACATTCATCTGTCCATGAAAGGGGAATCGGAGTGTCTTTTGCCAAAAGTGCTAGCAAGGGTTTTACAATATGTGAAAATCCTAATATCCATTGTCTACAGAATGAAGTCAAACCAATGAAAGTACGAACATCTTTCTGAGTGGTAGGCACTGGTGTGTCTAAAATTGCTTGAATACGGTCTGGTGTCAATGCACGCCCCTCCTTAGACAGAAGATGACCTAAGTAGGTCACCTTCGGTCTACAATATTGTAATTTCTTCTGTGACACTTTATGGTGATGCATAGCAAGAAAAGAGAGCAAGGACAAAGTACTCTCCTCACATTGTTCAGGTGTATCATCTGCCAACAATATGTCATCGACATATTGAACGAGAGCCACTCCTGACAGTAACTCAAAAGAGTCAAGCTGCCTTTTCAGTGCCTGACTATAAATACTTGGGCTCTCCGTATAACCTTGAGGAACTCTACAAAATCCAAACGATTGATTATTCAAAGTGAAACTGAATAAATATCGGCTATCAGGATGAATAGGGATCGAAAAGGAAGCATTCTTCAAGTCTATAACGGAAAACTTAGTTGCTGTGGGAGGGACCAAAGTAAGCAGTGTAGTTATATCAGAAACCACAGGATATTGGGGCACTACAATTTTATTCACCTCTCTCAAATCAATGATAAAACGATAATTCCTAGTATCAGTGTCTTTTTTCAAAATAGGAAGAATAAGACTATTGCAAACATTATAGGGGACTTTTTCCACAACTCCAACCTCAATCAAATCCCTAATAATGTGTGTCAGTGCTTCTTCTCCTTCTCGTGAAATCTTATATTGCGGCACCCGGGGCAACAAAGCACCCTCCTTGACACTAATATGCACTTGAGGAATAACCATCTGCCCTACATCAGTATCAGAAGTGGCCCACAAAACACTCAGGAGTGAGGCTAATGCAACATCTTCCTTAATAAGACACGACTCTTCAGCCATAGGATAATTCTCGTTCAAGGTAACGCGCACCCCTTCAGGAGAGCAGCGTATCGTAGCTCTAAAGTGTTTTAACATATCAAGACCCACAATATAGTCTGGTGTGTTTGGAGACCACTAGAACGGCCAGGGAGCGATAAACCTATCAATGTGGAATAGAAGTGGTTGCGACAATGGGCTAAGGGAAGGTGTTCCATCGAACCCTATCGATATAATTGTTGTGCCAGACAGGGGAGCCCTCGGAACCAATTGTTTAGACAAGGCGCTACGAGTAGCCCCTGCATCAACCAGAAACAGATCAGTAGAACCCAAAACATGCGCTGTAATATATGGACCTCTCTGATCTACTGGAACTTCAACCGATTCCATACCCCATCCTAGGCAATCCTATGCGTAAGCAGCATCTTGAAATTCAGGGGGCACACAATCTGATATTTGATACTGATTCTGCCTATCAAAGGTATTGTCCCCATCTTGTCTACGCCCACTGGATTCAAATCTAGCACGATCATTCGTACTCCCTCTGGGGCCTGAGTATCCGACTCTATTTCTAGGTTGGGCTCGGCCATGTTGGTTTTGCTGCGCACGCAACATGGGACAATCAGAAAGTCAATGCCCAAACTGTTTGCAGTACGCACACTGATCTACTGATAAACCAGGACGGGAATAAGACGGGCTATAAGACCCACGACTACCTCTATCATTTCCTCTAACAGGCGGGGCATAAACCGGAGCCTTCATAACTTTTGTTTTTAAATCTTTGGTCTTTTTATCTTAATTTTCTTTGGCCTACAACTCCTGCCGCTCATAGTACTGAGCCATTGTTAAAAGGGAAGCTGGAGACGAGGTGGTCCACGAACTTTCACTAGCTTTCAAGCGTTTAGCAATTTCTGGTAAAAGGTTTGCTACATATTTATCAACAAACAAATGCCTGCCCGTGTCATCTGTTAACGATTGCCCACTGAAATCATGAAAAGCTTCCTCAAAACGTGTAAAGAAATCTGAAACTGACTCATCTATTTTCAGTTTACATGAAGCTAACATAGTCCAATCAATTTTTTTAGGCGGGATGAGCAATTTTAATTTAGTCAAAATAGCTGTTGGAAGATTTTAAATCAATGTAGCCGGTTTACAGGCAGGTTTCCTATCTCTGTCCGCCTGTTCTAAATCATTCCGATCTCCCCCCAAGTTTAACCGATCATCAGTCTTGCGAATAGCCCTCCACATATCAGGAGGTAATATCAATCCAAAAAACAAATCGATGCCAGATAGGGTCATAACACAAGAGCTGATAGCGCCCTCTACTTCTTCATAAAAAGCTGCTGGGTTTTTCCCCGGATCAGGCAATGCATTCTTAAGAGCCATAACATCTGCCCTATTCCAAGGAGTATAAACCCAATTGTAAACAAAATAACCCTTTGCATCAACAGAATCTTTATCATCATTCGTCCCATTGCCTTTAGGAGGAATATACAAGGCGCGGCTTCCCGCATGGGTTTTGCGTGTATTACGTGACTCTTACCTGATCCAAAGATAGAGGCTTCCACTGCTTCGGTTGGAGACGGAAGAGTAGCTAACTCCGCTGCCTTTTTGTCCTTCTGGAGCTATGTTGCCTCATCTCGCAGTTTAACTAAACGTCGAATAAGATCAGATGCCTGTGAGAAAACAAAAACAGAATTACGTAAATTCTTAGTATCTTCCGCTATATCTTTAGGTTCCAAAACCTCTGAATCATTCCTATATCGTTCAATAATTTTGGCAGCCAAGTACTCTATAAAATATAACTGTTCACTTTCCGTCCAACTATGTATGCTTGCTATAATGTCAACGGCAGGAACAACTTTAAGAGTAACAGCACGAACTGCAGATCGTATGTCAGCAGCACGAATGGCAGAGAGCATGGAGCGAGTATCCCGTGCTTTGTCCTGATCTCCAGGAGATGTTTCGGCGTCCGGGGCCAAAGGCATCGCATACGGTGGTGGAGAACGATCTAATAATGAAAAATCATTGGTTAGATTATTAAGGACAGGATAAAGAGGATGCCGGACAGCGAATTGACCAATAATCTGCAAATTACGCTCCCTTTCCTCCCTCTCTTTTTTCTCACTTATTTCTTTTTCCTGTAGCTGTAAACCTTTGACATGGGCAGCCTTCCGTTGCTCTTTGTCAGCCAAGGCTTGCTCACGCTTCATTCGCTCAGGTACGGCTTTCTCCCACATACGCACACAATCAAACATATCTTGTCTAGAGCTACGCTGAAACAAACACTACTCCACATACTGAACCTTTCGTAAATCAAATGACCCATGCATTGGCCAACGTAACTCAGGATCCTGTCTCGTATATTTATTCCATAATGGGCTATACATTATGGGAGGAAGTCCAAATTTTACATACATTTCCCTATTAGGTGTCCCCTTTTAGGGGAGCCGGCTGTGATTCATCTAATCGTAAACTGGTACCATTACAAAGCAACACATCCTTCGAAGTGTGCTGAAAACAGGCATGCCGAAAATATTGCAGAATATGCAATATTATATTTAAAGTAGCACTTAAGGTATTTCACATACGTTGTGCCGTTCAAACAAGTATAAGATCAGATGACCTGTCTATGTGAGGTGCACTCCACATATGAGACAAAACATAGATCCAAATGTTAGCTAACTTATACAAATTCAAAAAGCCACAGTAAGTGTCAGTAAACTACCTTACCAATCAAAAGCTTACCAATCATTTCAACCATCCAGATTCCAACTGCCAAGTTCCCGAATCGACCAAACGGTCACTGCACGGCAACCCAACGATCGAGATCTCAGACGAGGGCCGGCGCCGCCTGGAAGGTCAGATCGGAAAGAAAGGAAAAAACGCCGTAGATGCCAAGACTCGGGTCTCTTCTGGCAGCGATCATGTCCAAAGCGAGTTTCCAATCCTTCGTCTCGACCAGTCCTTCGGGCATCCGAGTCGCCGATGAGTCCGTATTCGGGCGCCAATTTGTAGTGTTGAGTTTCAGTGAGCCTCAGTACACCGCAAATAACTCTCAATACCTTAGAATAGAAGTTGGCACGGAAACTGGAATACAAAAGACAAGTTTATTAAGACCCCATGGGGTGGTGGTACATTCAAACAGCACCCTTCGGTAATGCAAGAAGTATCACACCGAACGGAAGGCACATGGTCCTTTTATACCCGCACAGGGGTTTGAAAAGTAGGCGGCACACACATAAGACGATTTTATGTACATATAAGGGCATTTTTGGAACACATCCAACATGTGGGAGGAGTTAACAACTTGACCAGTTTTGGAAAAACATCTCTCTACAATGATCGATTAATAACAGATGTGGTTTGATTGCGCATGCGCGGACCTAGACCACGAGTAAATATATCCTTTATTTACAACACCTCCTTTTCTTGTTTTTCATCTTTATTTTACTGTTTTCTTGTGACTTAGTTCTACTGAGTCACAAGATGCCTGCCAACACTTCCTGGTTTGGAGTGTTGGCAGCCAATCATAACTCAGCTTGTGCTCGGGAAGAGTCACAACTCCTCCTCAGTGCTCAGATATCAAAAGTTTTCATTTTTTTATTTCTCAGGAACTACTGCACGGATTTCCACCATTAAAAAAAGGGCGCTTTCTGAACCAAGAGCTACCTTTTTGCCAAATTTGGTGTAATTCCGTTCAGCAGTTTGGGTTGTAGCCGTGCCTTAAGCTTCCAATGGAATTAACATGGAGAAAACGTATTTTGGGACCCCCCTTTTTCTCGATCCCGCTTGACGAATCACTCGAAAGTTTCAAGACAGGAGCTGACCGGAGCCCTCCATTAATTTTGAAAAGTTGGCAAAGATTCGTCAAACTGTGCCAAAGATATTGGCACATCAAAAAACGTTTTTCCTATGGAAAATAGGTTCTAAATATAACTACCTACTGGTGACCGCCACTTTGGCCATTCATGCACTGCTCAATAGGCACACTCAACCTGAATTCACTTTGCTCACCCAGCATTCATGCATTTCCCACCCTACTAACAGACACCACTCACCCTCCATTTAGACACCACCCATACACCTCTCACCCTGACCCACACACCTCTCAACATGCACTCAAACTGCTCACCCTGCACACATTCTTCACGTATCCCTTACCCTGCACTCACAGCAACACATTACTCATTCTAATGCATACCCTGCACTCGACCACCCTTCACAAACCTCTCAGTCTACACACTCACACCTCTCTCAACCTGCATACTCAATGCTCACCCAGCACAGACACCATTGCTGCAACACACTCAAACGCTGCTTACCCTACATACAATGCTCTCCCTCCACTCACATATTCAGGGCTGGACTGGGAACCGATCCGGCCCTGCCAAACTGCTCAGACGGCCCCCAGTTGTGGGGAGGGGAGGGTGCTGCCGAGGTGTTTGCTAGGGCCGGTTTCAGATGATTTTGTTACAGTGGGCCGATATTTCCAGCCCAGTAACAAAAACTCCACCCAGGGGCTCAAAACCAGCTGGCGGCCCACCAAGAAAACACCCAGTGCCCACTACGGCCAGCATGGCCCTGCATATCTTGCATATCCCGCTGTTGTGTAACCTGGAGTCTAGTGCTCAAGTAGGCCCAGGCGGAGCTCACAGAGTGTCACTTCACAGAATTCCGCAGACACAGAAAAACTCAGTGGAATTCCATGGAGTTCCGCATGGCATGTGGACTATTGCTTGACCAGCCAAACTTGCCTGTTAAAAACAAACTGTAACAAAAACAAACACTTTGAAAATGCTCCATGCAACATGTCACAGGATAGTTATAGCCCTATTAGCCATAAAATCACAACCCAAATTTGCAGTCTTCCATTATTACCGCTGCCAGTCTGCATTATTGTTATGGTGCACATCTGCCTATGAGCGTGCTTGTATTTATGTACACAAACATTAATAAATACAAACGCTTTGAAAATGCTCGTGGCAACATGTTACTGGATAGGTATGACCCCACTAGCCATGAAAACACATCACAAATATGTAGTCTTCCCCAATTACCGCTGCCAGCCTGCATTACTGTTATGGTGAGCATCTGCATTTCACTGAAGAAGCAGCATGAACATCAGAAGTTTTGTCTAATGGTACTGTGTGCTAGGTTCTGCTGTTTAGTATTCTGTACTCTTTGCAAAACAAACTCACCATACTGCACTGAGAAAGACTTCATCAAAGTGCTTCACATCCATAAAGACATATACCTTTCCAAGCAGAGAGACCCACGGGGGGAGCAACGATCTTCAGTATAGGAACTGGGAAGGGGCTGGTTCTGCACCCCGATCCACCTCCCCACTTCCTGAGAAAACCCGTAGCCCCAGCAGCGTGGTGGGACTTCACTACCAGGGCTTCTACACCCTACAAAGAGTGACCACAGTAGCCAGAAGACCTATGGAGGGTGCATTTTGTGTGGGTTTAGTAATGAAGAGAAGGCTGCAGCTTCCACCACTCCGAAGATGGTACAGAGGAGGACGGAGTTGGGAGTTTCTGCTGAGTCTGGCTATAGTTCCCGGGAAGAGGCACATCCAAACCTAACCATGCAACATTTGTTAAGGGGCTTCCCAACCCCCACAACAGGGCCAAAAGAACTTGGTACGAAGCTTCCCCACCACTGGTAGCAGAAATAAGTGCTCACCCAGGATTGGGGAATGCCAAGGGAGGGGGCAGGCATCAATACACATCATACTACATGTACATCCCCTAAACCTACAAACGTTACCATTCATTACTATGGTGATATGAACAGATTTTGGAGATAGTTCAACTCTTATGTAGAGTTTTTGCCAAACTTTGAGCTCCAAGCAGAGCGCGGAGTTGGCAAAACTCCATGATGTCTGCTGGCCGAGCGGAGTTTGACACACACTGCTAGTGCTAAGGTCTACAAGGTTTGGATTCCTAACCCAGGGGTACAAATACTGAATTCAGTGCACCATTAAAGATTGAAGAAGTCCAAGTTCCTGTAGCCCCACATGACCCACTGAACATTCCTGCCAGTGTGGAATCCTTGTTTTGTGGGTTAATAACAGTCCCTTAAAGGCTTTAGGGATGAAGTGATAATTCAAACCCAATTTCATTCTAAGAATAGCACGCTCTGAAGCTCTGAGCGTCTAACTTCAACCCCCAACTCTGTTAAGTTATCCGATCAGCCCATTCTAATATTTGCCCTGGGTGGCCGCTGCTCTGAGGACTTACCCGATACATCGCTGGTGGAGATCTGACTATCTGGCCCAAGTTCTCCCATCATACCTCCGGACTGAGGTCGGGAGGATTAGCTGGCCGTGGCGTCGTCTGGGGCTACTTCACGTGCTGTGATCGGCCTGTGGTATGGGGTGGCCCTTGGTCTTTGGTGTGGCTGTCTCCGAGCGGCAAGAGATCTGCCGAGTTGCTGGGTGTGTCCCAAGTGCGGCTCTGGAGTGGTGCTGACTGCTGGGTGTGGCACTGTGCTGGGTAGGCTCCGGTACGTGCCTGAAGATTGGATCGGTTAGGGCGCCACTGCTTGGACATTTCATCGGCCCGGGGAGCCTGATTTGCTACCGGGGGCTCTCCCACTATCCGCAGTGTACGGTTGCAAAGAGAATTGGTGCATGTGGCAGACAGTTGAACTTTAATTGGGACCGGTATTGAGAGTCAGAGTGGTGCCCCCCATTGGGTTCCCGGCCATATTGGATGTTTCTTTTGGCACATAAAAGCCTGCAGCTAAAGGTTTTCTAAGTACAGTGTGCTTCTGATTTGACTGCTTGCTCCTGGCACTACGTGGCCCCAGTGGGGTGTGGATTTAGTGATCTTTCCCTGGGTCCCAGATACAGACGCACAATCATTGCTTTGAGCCGGTCAGTGGCGCAAACCAAATCACCCCTCTATATCGAACAGCCGGGCCCAGTGAGGATTCGTGCTGAAAGTCGTGCTTCTTTGGTCTGATTTGTGTGGGGCTATGACCCCCCTTGTTTCAGCTCAACTTGGTACTCATTATTGACCGTCATCATTAACCGTGATTTTGGAGCCATGGCTACCAATAAGGGATCCAGGCAATCTAGATTGGCTAAATTGTCAAAGTTTGCTTACTCTAACGCTGACACAGCAGAAGATAAACCATCAAAGTTTGAGGCAAAGCAAATGACGCCAGCTGATGGCCTGTCCCTAGCTGATGCAATGGATGCTATCCAGGGAGTCCGCATGGCGCAGGAGACAAAAATCGACACAGCAACAACGGAGATTACCCACATCCGTGCCGACTTGCGTAAAATGGGGATAGAGTCAAAGAAATTGAGGAATGTGTTAAAATTCTTCAGACTTCGACAAAGTCCTTTGAAAAATCAGTCCAATGCCTGCAAGCTCAAGCATCCGACTTTTGAGGCAAAGCAGGAGGATTATGAGAGGTGCGCACGGAGAAAAAACTTTCGCATTTTGGGGGTTTCTGAAAAGTCTGAGGGGAAGACCGCAGACTTGTTTGTGGAGGAGTTGATACATAAACACCTACAACCTTGGTCCCTCTCAAAGTATTTCTCTGTGGAACGGGCACACCATGTGCCAGGAGGCCCCCGAAAACCTGGTGCCCCTCCAAGACCCCTGTTCAGGGCCCGACTGGTCATAGCCGGTGCGCCGCACGGGTGGGGGCCCTTTTTGGGCCCCTGGGGGCCGTTTTTGTTACAGGCAAAATCGGCCCTGTACCAAAATCGGCTGAAAACCAGCCCAGCAAAGAGCTCGGCGGCACCCCCAACCCCCCCCCGCCCCGAGTGGGGAGAGGGAGGGGGCAGCCGAGCACTTTGCCAGGGCCGGTTGTGGATCCCAGTCCGGCCCTGCCCCTGTTGGTGTGGATATTTAATTTCAGAGATCGAGATATAATCCTTCAGATGGCTAGCACTGCCCCGACGCTGAAATTTGAAAATGCAACCTTCACCTTTTTCTGGACTTTACCAATAGAGTACAGCAAAAGTGAAATCCTTCCTGGAAGTCAAACGAGCCCTCCGTGATCACGGCCTCAAATATGCCATGCTTTTTCTGGCTAAGTTGAGGGTCCTTGCAGATGGTAAAGCGTTGTTTTCCAGACTCCTGATGAGAGTTGGGACTAGCTTGAGGGCGGGTGTGCCTCTAATGCCCGTCAGTTATCATCCCCAAGTAATGGTTATGGACCGGACAGTTAGCAAGAATGGTCTGAAAGAAGTGGGAGAGAGTGATTGTGTACTCAACTCAATTGCAGCAGAGACTTGATTTGACAGGCGGAATTGTGATAGTCCCAGGCCACGATTTAGTCATGATGAATTTTGATTGGCATGCTTGGGGGAGAGATTGCTAATTCCTTTTGCTTCCAATGGCTCCACTGACTTAAAACTAGTCGGGACTTATGTCCGCTCATTATCTTGGTTTGTTGATTTGAATTGGGCCGGGGTGGACATCTATTCATTTGCACAGTATGGCAGGGCCTCGGGGTTTTGATAATATTGTTCTTAGGGGCTTGTTCATTGTATTGCTTTGGGGGGCCAGCTGAGTTATGTGGCTACTTGGGTGGTTTGGTTGAGTGATCCTCCCTCCAAAGATTTGTTTAATGGGGTTTACAGGTGCTCTGCAAATTGGGGGTTGGGCAGTTCGAAGTCCACATTGCAGGGAGGCATATGCCCTACAGAATGCACCATACTCAGTCCGACCGCGATATTTCCAATTGATTGACTCGGAAGTGAGGGTATTGCTCTGGGACCAAGGGGCCCCTGCATCACCCGTACAAAATCTATGAAGAGCTGGTACGATGGTGGTATCACCCTACCTGATATTAGATCCTATTATTGGGCATTGCAGCTAGTGGTATTAAACAGATGGGTCCATCATGCCATCATGGCATATATTTTAGGGCACTTTACGGGGTGCGAGGCATGTACCTAAGTTCACTCCTACATCAATCAAGGTGGATTTATGGCATAAGGCAATGCGGACTCTGGGGTGGAAAGCCAAAATAACTAAAGTTACTCCTCTGCTGGAGTCAGGCCACTTGGGTATGATAACCAGACAGCCAGGATTTGTTCAATGGGACTTGATTGGTCTCTCGACAGGCGGTGATATGTGGGCAAGGGGTAAGGTAATTCCCTTTGCTGATTTGCAAACGGACTATGAATTACATGAGAGAGAAACTTTTCATTACCTTCAGGTCAGAAATGCGTTGTATACAGCCATTCCCAGGGACTCGGAGGTGCCGGTTTCCTCACCTCTGGAGGATAGACTGTTGGACAATTGTCTCCCAGAGTAAGCTATCTCATTGACTTTCCGGAAGATCCTCAATCATACTCCAGATGCCCAGGGGAGATTGCGTGCAAAGTGGGCTGCAGATATTGGTCATTTGGATAATGATGATTGGAGAGAGGCACTGGCATCTCCTCGAGAGGTGGCGATTCAACCTAGATTCAGACTTATACAGTTAAAACTATTGCATCAGACATATTATACTAGCTCTGTCTTGGTCAAGATGAGTATGAGGGGATTCACTGCCTGTCCCGTGGATGTGGGAGGGATGGTACCTATATACATCAATGGTGGTACTGCCCGGTCCTTCAAGAATATTGGGAAAAAGTCGTAATGGATATGTCTCGCATCTGTAATTGGACTGTAGATGGCTCCCACCGGTAGTGTCTCCTTAAAATTTGGGATGCCACTGATCTTTCACATGCCGAGCATTTGTGGGTTACATTGGGCTGCATGGTGGCAAAGCGTAACATAGCTAGAACATGGAGGGGTGGGGTACCCCATGGGGTACATGGGGTGGGGTACACCATGGATTGGTGCATGGATGCACCAATCCATGCACCAATGCATGGATTGGTGCATGCAGGCTGAGAGGGTGGTTTATGAAAGTAGAGGTTGACCACAAAAATAGACCAAAATATGGGGCCCATGGAATGAAGCCAGAGGTTTGTTATGTACTCCGGTGGTCCTTCCTCCCTTTCTAGTGGTCGTAGATAAAGATCTTTAAATGTTCTAAATATGGAATAATGAAGTGTGTTTTTTGTTTTAGCAATATTTACCAAAACCTTCTTATATATTTGTACTGTGTATTGAGCTTTTTGGAATGCTTGATTATTGTATTAGACTGCTTATTTGCTTTTGTTGTTTTTTATGTTTATCTTGAATAAAAAAGACTTTACAAAAAAAGAATAGCACACAGCATTGCACTAAGAAAAACATTATATATTTAAAAGCTTTTATTTCAACATTTTTTTCCTGTTGTTTAGCACAATAGTAAAAGCACACAAAATATAATTAAACAACATTTATCCATGTTGCTAGCTGCAAAAATTAAATGAACTGTTGTACCAATTTAAAAAAGTTCCTAGTAGACTAACACCCTAAAGCTACTTCTATACACTACACTAGGAGAGTATGGAGTAGCCAGCGTACCACTGGAGTTTCTTGGGGCCCATTGCTCTGCATACCTGTTCACAGCAGAGCATCTGTGGCTACCATACTTCAGCTGGGAAAGAGTGTTTCCTCAAAAGGAAAACACACGTTCAGCTGGGCCCAGCTGGCAGTTTGGCAGAACCACTCTTGATAACATGGTATGAAGGGCATCTTCAATTCATGATCAATGCAATGGGTTTATATAAGGTTGCCCACTGACTTTTAGCCTACATTGCCACATTTAATGGGGACATTCCAATAATCTGAGATTTAACTGATTTAACTGCCACGTGACGGAGCGGTTCCGTCACTAGCGCCGCGCCGCCACCCCGCCCCCATAGCGCTGCAGCGGAATAGCCGCCGCAGCGAAGAGGTTAATAATACTTACGTCTGCTTTCTTCCTCGCTGGCAAACACAGCTGTTTGTCATACTTGTAAGCCGATTACTGCCTGCTTCGCTGACAGGCACAGCTTAAAACATTTAATTGACATCACATTTTCACTGCCTGCTTCGCTGACAGGCACAGCTTGTTATTACTTATTTAATACATTTACAATCACTTTCCTGCCTACTTCACTGATAGGCACAGCTTAAAATACATTTTAACACACCTTTTCCTGCCTGCTTCACTGACAGGCACTTTCTTGCCTGTTTCGCTGACAGGCACAGCTTGTTACTATTTATTTAGCCCAATTGGGAGCATACTACTTCACTTGGTCAAACGCTCCGTCCATCATCCCCTTTTGTATCGCTTTGTTCGCCCTAAGTTGGCAGGGTATGCTCAGACGTGAGTCCCTTGCTCACTTTGCCACTGGATTCAAGATAGCCTGGCTGATGAGGATTATGAATCCGAAACCAGTACCAGGATGCTTGTTTCCGGTCCAGGGAAGACATGGCTTGGCAGTTCGTGCTGGACTATTCCCATGAGGCACAGGGTCAGACTGATTTGCATATGGCCATGTCTGAACTGGGGTGGCAGAGTGAGCTAAAGAATGGGGATGGATTAAACCCAGATCAGTTGACTGGGGGTGAGTGTTTGATTTGCTCAAATGCTCCGTCCATCATCCCCTTTTGTATCGCATACTACTTCCTTACCTGACACAGCTGATTAACATCTTCTAAACCAAAATCGTGTTCCCCACTGACACATACAGTGTGTTGTTCCGTGTGTCACTCTGTATACATCTTCGCTGACAAGCACTCCTGTTTACTTCAATTACTGTAACAACTTCATTCCTCTCACAAAATGCAAAACGTTACTCCACCTTCTTTGTTCTTATCTAACCCAGGCGAGCCCAGCATCAGCGTATCACTCAGTGCAGAGAGAAAATGAATGAGGAAGCACTAGTAAAGCACCTGGTTACCCGAGGGTATCCCAGTGCTAAGGAGTCCGCTAAACCGGATTCATACCATATCAGGGAAAGAGGAAGGTTTTTAACTGTTTACGGAAGTGCTGGTAGTTAGGTTTGGAGCGGATGTGAAGATAAATGAGATTCCAAATCGTGGCAACACTATATGAAAACAGGTGACCTCCACTTCTTGTACGTTTGACTTTTGGAACTGTTAATAGGTATTTACCCTCTGGTTTTAGGGCTCTTTTGGGCTGATAGGGAAGGATCATGGCCTGAATCAATGAGGATCCTTTTCCAGCCAGTGCTTTATGTGCAATGCACATAGCTTTGAATTGAATCCTCTCCTGGATTGGAAGCCAGTATAATGAGGCCAGAGCAGGTTTAGCTGAGAACCATTTTGGAACATTTAAGAGCAGCCGAGCTGCACAATTTTGGACCATCTGTAGTATTTTAGTGGTGGAAAGTGGGGCTCTGAGGTACATAGCATTCGCATAGTCCAGTAGAGACAGGATTAAAGCTAGTACTAGCAGCCTTCTAGCCAAAAAAGGTAGTAGTGGGAGAATTTTCCTGATCATCCGCAAAAGGCTGTAGCCCGTGCCTGCCACTTTCCGCGCTTGTTCCTTAAGATCTAGGTTGGAATCGAGAAAGACTAGTAGACTTTTTATATACTTTTTCTGGGTAGGGGTAGGACCCAGACTGTTAGGCCACCAGGAGTTTATAATGAGGGGGGCCGCGTTGCCAAGAAGCATAATTTCCGTTTTTGCTCCATTGAGCTTCAAATATGAGATTTGCATCCAACTGGCCACTTTTTCTAAACAGGATGTAAGGGCCAATCCTGAGTTGTCATTTTTATTCAGTGAGACGACTAACTGAGTATCGTCTGCATAGGTGACGATCTGCACCCCGAATGGGATGACTATATCTGCTAGGGGACTCAGGTAGATGTGAAACAGAGTGGGGCTTAATGCAGATCCCTGAGGGACTCCACATGTAAGGGGTATTTGTTTGGAGATGCTGTCTTCCTCATAGACCGAAAAAATTCTGTTTTCTAAAATCCGCTTTGCTCTTACATTGTCTGGGCTCAGAGGGTCAAGAGGTTTTTGAACATTTACCTGACCTCAGTGACACTGAATACGATAGTCTAAATGAATTTGAAATCTGTCTAAAAAAATTAGACAAACATTACCTTCCTAAGGTCAGCACTGTATTAGAACCATACCCCTTTGGGAAGCGAATGCAACAACCCAAAGAATCCATTGACGTGTATGTGAGTCATCTACACAAACTGGATTCCACTTGCAAGTTCTAAAGAGCACTGGAGGAACCAGTTTATGTTGGGATGTGCCATAGAGAAAGTCAAGGACGAGCTCTTGCAGAAGGACAATCCTAAATTAGATGAGGATATTTCCATAGCCAAGCGCATTGAGCACTCACTTGAGTGTGTTGAGGTAATAAAGAAAGATAATGTCTCTGCTAGAAATGCTATTGAGAAAGTACAGACTGTTGTCAAGGCAAAAACTTTTAAGCAGATCAAACCATATCCTTTAAAACAGAAAAATAAGTTTCCTGGAAGATGTTACCACTGTGACATGGTAGGTCACTTGGCTAATGACAAGTCTTGCCCAGCTTTGAACTCCAAGTGTCTTAACTGTGGAAAAGTTGGTCATGTAGCAAAAGCTTGTAGAGCTTCAAAATTCAAGAACAACAAGCATGTGAAAGAAGTTTGGGTTCAAAACGAGTCAGACTATGATCCTGATGAGCTGCATTGTGGTGAAGTATTAGTTTGAGTACGTCAGTGCAAGTGTAAGAGTCTCATCGACTGTATTCAAATAAATGGTCGTCCCATCAAAGTGCTTTTTGATTCTGGCGCAAAAATCACTTTGATGCCTAAAAGTTTCCACAACACTTCTCTACTAGGCAAGGTGAAGTTTTTTAAGCCGGATATCAGACCACTTGCTTACGGTGGTCAACATATAAAGTTATTTGGCTAATTTGAGGGTGAGATGGAATACAAGGGAATCTTACAGCTGGAAAAGTTGACATCTCCTCCAGAGGTGACAGCATTGTGAGCTGGATTCACCAAGCTGATCTTGGTGTGATATTGATTCCTGAAGGAGATCCTTGCATTATTCTTAAAGATGATCTACTGCCTTCACTTCCCATTCTTGCTGATATACCTGAGTCTACAAATGATGTTCCATGCATGTGATTTGCGCACTGAGTTTGAACAAGTTTTTAATGAGAAGTTAGGTTGTTTGACTAACTATATACATAAAATCACACTGAGACCTGGCGCTACACCCGTAACATGTATGGTGCGCAGCGTACCTTTAACATTAAGAGAGTCCACGCAAAAAGAATTACAGAAGCTACAAGTTGAAGGGATTATAGTTGAGACTGAGGCAAGTGATTGGCTGGCTCCAGTAGTACTTGCCCGCAAAGCCTCTGGTGAGGTGAGGCTATGTGTGGACTTGCGCGCTCTCAATCGAGCTGTCATAGCTGATAAACACCCTCTCCCAAACATCACAGAGATGCTCACACAACTTCATGGGGCTGAAGTATTTTCCATACTCGAGTTCAGGGCTGCGTATCATCATATCAAGATTGACCCTGATTCTATGGACCTGACTGCATTTATAACGCCTTTTGGCACAAATTCAAAAGACTTCCCTTTAGATTGAATTCAGCGGCCTCTGTCTTCCAAAGAGCAATGAAAGATGTTCTGAATGAGCTACCTGGTGTAAAGATTTACCAGGACGATGTGCTTGTATATGGACCTTCTCAAATGATACATGATGAAAAGGTCAGAGCTGTCCTTGAACGTTTAAGTCACGTGGCTTGACCCTACATGAGAACAAATGTAAATTTAATCTCAGTGAAATCGATTATTTGGGACATAAGTTATCTAAGTGGGGGTGTAAGGCCCAAAGACAATTTAGTAAAGACATTGAGACTGCCCCTATCTAGAGATGAGTTGGTTACATTTCTCGGCAAGGCCAAATATTATAATAAGTTTGTCCCTCAATTTGCTTCTCGCACCTTTGCCCTTAGAGCTCTCCTCAAAAAAGGTGTGAGATTTGCCTGGTCACTGCAATGCTAAACTGAGTTTGATGATATAAAAGCAGCTTTGGGTCAGGTGCCTTAACTCCAGAGTTTTGATGCTTCGGCTCATTCAGTTCTTGTCACTGATGCCAGCTCAAAGGGTCTCGGCGCTGTCCTTAAACAGGTGAAGGATGGAAAAGAGATAACTATCATCTTCTTGTCACAAGCACTGGTGGGGTCAGAAGCACAATACTCTGTCATAGAGAAATAAACTCTTTGCATCTTTTGGGCTATTAGGAAAATTAAGACATTTCTTTAGGGAAGTCCTTTCACAGGACAGCCTGATCATGAGCCTTTGAAAGATTTGTTTACAAAAAAATTCTTGATGCGGTTTCTTCAAGAATCGCCAGGTGGATAGTCGCATTACAAGACTTTGATTTTATTGTACACCACATTCCTGGTGCTCAGAACAAGCTGTTGGATTGCCTTTCCCGCCTTGTACTGAACAACTCTGATAATGCTCTTGAAGACTCAGGGGATTTGTGGGAGGATGACAATTATAAGGTGTGTGAAGTCATGGCTAGTGTCTTAAGTGAGGGAGAATGGAAGTCTTCCTTGGAAAAGGACCCTAAGTCTGCAAGCTGGTAACTGAAGGTTGGGGGGTATTAAAAGTTTGAATGAAGAGGTGCGTAAGTTTTGGAATCTGCGTCACAAGATGTCAGTCTCTTGTGGTTTGTTTTGGAGGGGTACCAAACTTGTTTCACCTCTCTCTGTTAGGCAACAAATTCTTCAACAAGCTCATCAGGGGCACTACGGCATCTCCTAGACACAAGCAGTGTGCTCTCTATCATCCCGAAATCAACGGAATGGTGGAGAGGTTCAACCGTGTTTTAAAAGAAGCCATTCAACTAGCCAAATCCCTAAACGGGTACTGGAGGTCTGAGATCATGGAGCAAGTAACGATTTATCATCTCACACCTCACTCAACAACTAGTAAAGTTCCCTTTGAGCTTTTTCGGGGAAGAATTCCCAATACCCGGATGTATCAAGCCTGGATGAGAGGCAAAAGTGCAAGTGTGGGTGTGGATGCTGGTCCTGCTACAGGGCTAGGGTGGGGTCTCCGGATGATTTATCCTGGCAAGGTGGTCAGGATTTGAAGATTGCCAAAAGAAAAAAATATTTAGACACCAGTCACGCTGCAGCTCATACTCGTGTCCGAGTGGGAGACATAGTGCGAGTACGTCTCAAAATTCTCCTGTCCTTTTGTTGCGAAGAAAATCTTTCAGAATGCTGTAAAGTTGAATGATGGTCGCATCTGGAACTTGAACAGGAATGCTCCCATGCGTACCAATGTCTGTTCTTAGTTGGGTGGTCCTAATGATTCTCCAGGGTTGTCTGTACTAAGGACAAGTTCTCGTACTAGAAAGATTCCTGCAAAACTGCATGATTTCTTCTTTTATCTCTGGCTTTACTCTCCCCTTCCCTGCTCTTACTTTTCTCCTGCTCTTCTTGTGTAAAGAGGGAAGGTGTGTAATGACAGACATGTCATCTTGTACCTTTACTCAGTGTAATGACCTGTGTGACTTGTTATCATATTTCTTCCACTTCATGGAGTTTCTAGAGTCTTTATCTTGTATTAAGCCACATTAGAACTCCGTAATTTCAGTTGTTTCTGGGGCCGTGTGGATGGGACGTCTTGTCTGTAGACACCTGCCACTTCTTCAATAAAGAACCAGTTGCTACTTCAACCAGTCTGTCACTAATGTGCTTCATTACACACTGCACATTCCATACCAGTCTCTAACACACAGCTGCATTCTGAAGTTGATAATAGAAAGGAAAGGGGGATGGGGATGGGAATAGAACACAGCAACACTTCCTCTTGGCTTTGTTCTTCCTATTTGAGCTGTTGGCAGAGAAGAGCATGCACTCTAATTATTTAAATATCTAATAGACTTTCAGGCACATGCATCAATGTAGGGGTTTGTGTTTCCTTAATTGCAATTAATAAGGAATTGCAATTAAGGAATTGCAAAAGCCTGTGCATGTATGGATGGCTATAAAATTAGAGATTCCCAAAAATTCCTTAATTGTGACTCGCACATTGTGAGTTGCAATTAAGGAATGCCTTCTCGTTCATTCATATGGGTCTACAGGCCCATAGGACTGAATGTGAGATTGCATGCGTAATTTGCGAGTACCAAAAGGAACTCGAAAATTGTGCATGCAATTTCAAGAGTGCAAGGGTGTCAAAAGGACACCCTGTTGCACCCCTGAAATTGATCTGTGCATGCATGTTGCACACACACCCAAGGGCATGTGTGTGTGTGTGACCTACGACTTTGAAAAATGCACTTTAGTGCATTTTTCAAAGTTTTTGCAAATTACCATCAAGTACAAATTGATGGTAATTTGTGCCCCCTATTAGCAAAATCGCAATTAGCGATTCCATCATGCAATGCATAAAGGAATCGCAATTTACAATTTCTTAAATGCAATCACAATTTGAGAAATCTCAGTATTTTGCGATTTCTTAAATGGCAAGAGGCTGACAGGTTGATGCATTGCAGAAGCCCACTTTGCTGGTGCAAATGGCCAATTTTTGCAAATCTCACATTTGCGCTCGCAAAAATGGTTGATGCATGTATCAGATTGTTTAATAGCATTGCAATTGCATATATGTGACCAAAAGGGCATGACTAATCCCTGCACACTAGTGAGAATCTGTAGCCGCAACAGGCTCATTCAGCTTGATAAAAAAACAAGCTCAGAGCTTCTTTGAGTGTAAGCACACAACGTTCTGTGGACACACACAACGTTTGCTATATCAAAAGCTGTACTCAGGTGTACCAACATCTGGGTAGAGCCACCAACTACGCCTGACCATTTAGAACGTCTAAATTTAGTTGGAGACCCCATTCTAGATATCTCTTGTAAGAAATTGGGTTATGGGCTGAGTGGGGTAGACGCACCACTCAGACAGTAACCATAATCCTTGTCAGGGTGAACCAAAAAAGTCACCAAATTAACTTGTGATTAACTCTCCTGTAACTTGCCACAAAGCAGTCTGGTGCAACTGAGATTCAATGTGTAAGGTATTTCTGCAGCACACAAACAGTAAAGTGTGAAACACAACACAAGAAGAATCCTAAACCAATTTTGATAAATAGACTAAACTTTATTTAATAAAATTACATGAGAGAATGAAAAATCCAAACCATAATTAAGTGCAATTTAAAAGTTTTAGGTGAAAATGGCACTCATGGTGATCTGTTTGCTGCAGACGGGGGGAAAAGTCACAAGTTCAGGCTGACCGTTTTTGTGACAGTTTTATTAGTAAGCATTATGGCTGCTCGCAGACTGCTCGCCGAGCAGGTTGTTGGTTTGCTTTTTGAATCTGCCTCGAAACATGGCTCTGAGACTGATTCCTCATCTGAGGTACAGCCCCACTTCAAGATTATGTTAGTACATTTTCTATCTAAGAAGAATCATCTGATGATAAGTTCACTATTAGCACTGCTGAAGTGTCTCATTTAGAGGAGGACATTGATGTCCCAGTAATACAACAAGAGAAAGCTGGATTGCTGCCAGGAATTGGTAGGCTTCCCATCAGATGTGCTGAACCCTGGTTTACCACTAACATGGTGAAGCTGGTTTTGCCTGCCTTTAATGGTGGAGGGTGTAGAGGTAATACAGAGAAATTTTTGCCTCTCAGTTTCTTCCAACCTTTTATTGATAATGTGCTCTTGGATTATATCGTTGAGCTAACTAATTTGTATACAGAATAGTTTTTGAGGAACAACAGTGCTACACTTATGAGTCATCCTTGTAGAAGAGCCCGGCTGAAAGCTGGGTGTCCAGGGCATTGCTGCTGAAATTAAGAATAGTTTCGAAGTAGGCTCAGTAGGAGTACATTTTATCACTTTGCGTGATGAGAAAATCAATGAGGGTAATGTCTATTGGGTTAAACACGGTTACTATGGGTTAAGTGATCATCGCCACTTTAGCATTATTGCCTATTTTGGTCTTGTTAGCTTTTGTGCTTTTACAGACCAGTGGTAGTGGATTATTGTTCAGATCCAGATACGCCAGTTGATTCTGACACAAAAAACTCTATTGGAGTGGGCAGTGTTAAAGCGGCTAGAGGCAAGACTGCCATGAAAAAGCTATTCTTAATGCTGGTCTGTGCTGGCTTGAGAGAAAATAGGCCTAGCTCAGATTTGGCGCATTCTATGGAGGTACAATGCATGAATGACATGGCTGCTGTTGAGTTAAAAAAAATAATGACTCAGGCTGTTGTTTCTTGGTCTTTGAGGCTCTCTTCCGGCTTGCTGACCTTTTTTTGTTACAGACTTTTGAAGCTTGTCTTCTTTTTTTAAAGGAATCAGGCAGACCCCTCTCCCTTGATGCTTCTTGCTTCATTTTAGCACTGATGTTATGCCTCTACACAAACCCAGCTACTTCTTGGAGTTATTTGTTCATTTCCTTGGCGACCGCCAACATCACAGACCCCACCACATTCTGGGGAGTGTTTGCGTGGCTGCTTCAATGTGCGGTTTCACAATTCCATGCAGTATAGCTCTTCTAACCAAACTACAAAAAAGCCTCCCAGCCCCGTGCTGTAAATAACCAGGGCATCTTCAAAGAATGGGGGTCAGCCATATCAAGCCTAGTGTCGTTAATAGTCCCTGTACAGAGGGGGGGTCGTCGTATGTTTTCATGAACACCATGACAAAGTATTTAATATATGCTTATTGAATGGTGGTCTTAAATGCAGCGTGACAATCATTTTTCCATATTTAAAGAGGCCGCTGGTTCAGACTGGTCATCAAATATCATGATGGAGATAGTGTCATACAGTGTTTTTTTGGAAATCAGCACATGGTCGTTTTTGAAATATTTAATATTTACCAGGGTGTTGTTTTCACTGTTCACTTGTACCCACCTTAACAAGAGAGAATAGCTAGCTCCTGCCCTCTGTGGCTCTATAATATCGGTATGTATGAAGAGCACATAGAACCCACAGTAAATATCAGAAAATGTAGAGTCTGGCTCCACTGTGCTTTTTATTTGTTGGTCAGTCCCTAAAACCCTGCTTAATTTACTGGTGCAGAGAAACTCTGTGTCGAGCCTGGGTGTTCTAATAAACACCTTTTTCTGACGTTATCTAAATATAACTGAATATCCACATATGCTTCAATAGATTTGTTTATGGCCTCTATCACTGTGGTGATAGTGGGGTAGTATCCCGGAGGATAAACAAATGGTTTGTACTATGCTATTAGGGATACTGGCGCTACAAGGGTAATGTAACTGGCTATCAAAAAAGCAAGTGTTACTCGATGGTGCTGAAAGGTGGATAGAACCACCGGCCTCCCCAAAATTTTGTAGCCTAAGCTACAACTACATAAAATAGCAATCCCCTGCACACGTAACTCAAATTAAGAAAATTACAGCAGTGGCAAATGTAACTCAATTACATTTCACAGCAAACATAGTAACAAGGTTTCTTTGTTTCTTTAATTCTTTTCCTCTGTTCCTTTTTTTCTTTTTTTCATACAAGTTCTTAGCCAGGAAACACGTGTTTCGTCGTCACAGCGGTTAAAATAAACCTGCAACTTTTTCAAGGCTCCAAAATTACTAATCCTAATCTGTTTAGATTGTGGTGATATTTACAACCCACAGGGTACACCAGCGAAAATATTCGTCCTGAGCCTAGTTGTCCTCCAATATTAATTCACCGACACCGGTATCTCAGTCCGTCGCCGTGTGTCTCATGACAAATTGTGTACATACGTGCAGGATTCGGTTCCTCGAGTACTAGTGTTTATTTTCCCACTGTGGCGACAAAACATGTGTTGACTGACTAAAAACTTGTATGGAAAAAATAAAAAAGGAACAGAGGAAAAGAATTAAAGAAACTAAGAAACCTTGTTACTAAGTTTGTTGTGAAATTAAATTGACTTACCTACCTTTCACGTGGGCAGGTCCAAACCGCGTGAAGTGCTTAAATCAATGCATTCCTCTATAGTATTTGTTGGTGCCCCTAGAAGTAAAATGTATAATTAGTGCTTATATCCAATGTAACACCTTGGAACACATAGGACTACTCTATTGTGAGAAAGCATGGTTAATCGTTAAAAACATTGGTAAAAAGAAAGAAACACTTCTGAGCAAACATTACAAAACAAAACAAACATAGAAACATACTGTTCACAATTTGTAAGAACATACTTTTGTTATGGCAACGCTGTGCCTCATGGTCTGCCAGGGTGGAGAGGCTTGTAGTAACCCTAGAAGAATGTATATAACGTATTTAAGTCAAGGGGAGGGTCATGGGTAAAAAACGAAATACTGGATATTTGTTCCCCATAGCGTGGCCCTGAGGAAAAACCAAGCGTTTATCAGGGGTCCTGGGTTCCTGTTAGGAAAAAAAGATCTTACTCGGCTCAGCACTCCTCCGTCAATTCTTTCTTTAAGTAACACATATCAACTATGCAATGCAAATGTATATAGGAATTATAAAAGGGTCAGCCTGCGGATGGTCATTCTGTAATTTATCAGAGAAGTAAGTATGTACGTTAAGTATCACAATAATACATTGATAATGAGGTAACAAACATTTTCAAATAGCTTTCAAGGGACTAAAGATTCCCCCCGCTTTTGATTTTTTTAATATACGTCACACACATGTTTTTCTACAGTTCTTTCAACCATTTTTCTGACAAATGATGGACACTGCCATTTAATGCACTCACGATTTGAATCTCTCCCAAGGTACTAGACATGACCCATATCATATCTGGATGGACACTTTTTTCACCTGTCAAATGATACAGCAACTTTAGCAGATTATATACTTTCTGTGGGTCTAACAAAAAATCATACGTGATGAACAGTTCTTGACATTTACAAGGGATGTAGACATTTCTGAGCCTCCTGCTGTGGGTCATTGATTTTATGGCTGTGACAGAGAGTAGAAAAGTCACATTTGAGACAGGGGTTCACAACACAGGATGCAAAATCCTTCACAAGCCATATGTCCTTGAAGGGTAGGGCCAGGGCTTCCTTTTCAAAATCAGTAATATTATGGATACATGCACATTTATTATGTGGTTCTCGGTTTTGGCTTGTGGAAATTTCAGTCTGTTTTGAACAGCATGAGCAGTCAAAATTAACAGCATTAACTGATGGCTGTGGCGCCATACCTTCTACCCCTACTCTTTATCGTGATGCTTATTGCTTAAAGACCTTCTATTAATTGACATTAAATATGTATGCGCATACAGTTTAAAGATGCAAATTAAAATCTTTTCCTCACTTCAGAGCATGCTGCTTGTTCAAAAACATCTTTGAGTGCTTCAGATTTATTCAGATATATCAGCTTATAACCACTGACAGAGCTTGCCCACCAGCTCTTGCATGATGACAACACCAGAAGACCACCTGGACGGAGATCCAATATCTTCATACACAAGCGAGTTAGGAACTGTTATAGATCCTTCCACTTTGTCCATCTCAGCTTTCTTGCTACAAGCTGATGCTTCGATACTGGAGGCCAGGCTACTGCTGCTGGATCACTTAACATGGGATTTCAACCATGGCAAATAATTGAGGCTACAACTCCTCTTTAAAACCTGTGATGCCATGACAGGCATCTTTAGAACCAGTTTGCTGCAAAGCTTGGGCCATCGGCATTGGTGTCACGCTGCGGTAATATTTATCAATGGTATTCACAACATTTGTATCAGGCATCTATTTGGTGATGTAGTTGTGGATGTATGACGGTACGACGCGGGATATTACCACGCATACCGTTACAACGCGTGTTTTACAACGCAGGTCGTTACCACGACTTGTGCTGTAGGGTGCGGACTTAGGAATAGTTTAATTTACTATTCCAACACCAGTCCCCATGGATAGTAGGGAAGGTGTTGGAATAGTAAAATAACTATTACTTGTCCTTGAGCGCCCTCGAGCGCAAGTCGTGGTTACGACTTGCGTTGTAAGAGACGCGTCGTAATGGTAGCACGGGGTAACATCCGCTTCGTAAAGGATGTTCCCCGTAGTTGTACCTCTACATAATGGTGACAGTGTCTCTTTCCAGGAGGACAGCAGGGTCTGGCAGCTGCTGAGCTAGGAGCTCCTTATATGGATTTCCCACACCAGAAGGGGGCGTACTCCTCAACATCACATCCCAGTCACATGGCCTTCAGAGGTCAATGGTCGCAACATGCACAGGCTTGGTTTAGATAGCAAAAGGGGAAGTCCACCCTTACATCACATCTTAGTCACCCCCTCTTTGGGGTTCAGCTGACTAAACTGATGTCATAACCAAGGTTACGTGCTCTTCCGGGTAAAGATTCTCTCATGACACCCTCATGACCACCCCACAGGGCACATGACTATGTTGAAGTCACACTCCATGTGACCTCCCCCATCTCACCTGACTAAGGTGATGTTTCACCAATGTGACCAGTCACATGACTAAGGTGAAGTCACACTCCACACAACCATTCCCAAGTCACATGGCTAAGGTGATGTCACACCCCACGTGACAGACCACCTGACTAAGTAGATGTCACACCCCATGTGATTAACCCACAGGTTACATGACTAAGGTGATGTCACACCCCACATGTCATGTGTCAAAGGTGGCATCACACCCCACGTGAACCCCCCCACAGGTCACATGACCTACACAGTCACATGACCCGGATGTGATGTCACATCTGGGGAGAGCCCTCAAGGGCCCGGAAGTCCCTGCCACGGAAGTGACTTCACTTCCTTGGTGGACAACTTTCACTTTTAGTTTGATGGAAGGTACCATTCGTCCTACTCACAGCAAAAGTCATGATATATGAAAATTCCAACAAAAAAACCCTACTGACATTACTTAATATATAAAAATATTTGCTGATCACAGCTCTAAATTCACGTCATCAAATATTTCTTTTTATTTTTTCACAACCGTGCAATTCAATATTACAACCAATATCTGTCACACACATTGAGACAATGCAGTAGACAGGAACATATAAAATACTTTCCAAACAGATATACAAAACAATAATCTACATACCTAGGGTATATTTCAATAAAGGATACAAAAACCAACATATGTATTATGACTGACAGTAAAGCTTAACATAAAATAATCCCAGTCCATACAGTTATTTTTAGAAATACCAGAGGGAAAGAAAAACTTTCTTTGGAATTAGGCTGTATTTTATGGAACCAACAAAAGCAAAGCAATTAGATTGTACATCAATTAAGGTACCCTTGATGCCAACATTACTTTACAAGAACAGCGAAACACCTCTCTGGTAGTTATAAAATTGTTAATAACTAAGACATACTTAAAAATGCACACAAAACCCAACATATGTATTTATTTATTGTTTATAATTTTTTTATTCATAATCCATGAGCACACATAACAAGGCACAAACAAAACAGAGAGAAAAGACACAAAAAGAAAAAACATCATAGAAAACAATATTGTTATAATACATTGAGCTATATTAACCATGAAATCATGACAGTAAAAAATTGCATGTATATATAAAGGAGACCCAGCGACTAAGAAAAAAAAAGAAAGCTATTCTGGTAAAAAGAAAGAATAAACTAACGAGATTTATGCATCCATGTAGGCCACGACTGGGCCCTAAATCTCTCGTCCTAATTTAATTTTCCGTCTGCCTTTCACAGCATACAGGCTATGCTCCATATTAAACGCTGACAAAAATCTGGCTCTCCATAGTTCGAAAGAAGGAGCATCCTTTTGTAACCACATTGAGGCGATACAGAGTCTAGCCACAGCTGTAGCAAGAAAGATCAAATATGGAGATTTACAAGATAATTGATCTGTTGCCGATCCCCCCTCAACCCCCAACAATACCTGAGCTGCAGATAATCGTACAGGCCCCCCCAGAAGCTCAGCTAAGAATTTTTCTATATGACCAAACAAAGTGCTTAAGTGCCCGCACCTGTAAAAGACATGTACCACATCGGCAGCGTCAGACCCACAACGAAAGCAATTTCCCCCATTAGGTCCCCCCACGTAGATATTTTAGCTGGGGTGTAATATGGATCAAAAACGGTCTTATAATGCTGGGCAGAGAGATTTTCTGACATAAACAATCTCCCAGCCAATTCGATTGAGGTTTCTAGCCGAGTAGCAGAACACCCCAGCCTATTGTCCCATTTACTATTTTGGACCTCAAGATCGTTCTCAAAGGTATCCAGCAGTAGGGCATAAAGTGTAAAAATCTGTGCACCTTTCCTCACCGCCTCAATAAGAGGATTGACTTCCATCGGGCTTTAAGCAAGTAGTCACAAATTTGCAAATATTTGAAAAAGTCGGACCGGGACAAATGAAATTGCTCCCTTAGCATATGAAAAGACATCAGTCCCCCGTCAGAAAATAAGTCACCAACAGAGCAAATCCATTTAGCTCGCCAATTATCCACCACACGGTCCATAAATACAGATGGGAGAAGGGTGGTTGTAGTTAACGGGGTATACGAAGATACCCTTTCCACCTTATACTTCTTTCTAACAGCTGTCTACACCTTGTAGGCTGCATTAAGAACTTTAAATCTAGTTCGCTTGTAGTAACTCCTATCTAAGTTAATGAACAGTCGGTTTTTGGCATCGATGCCCAACAACATTTGATAAACAGAAGGGGATTCAGCCATGCAGGTCGATTCTGCCCCAGTTATTAATATATTTATATGCTGTAGCCTACAAACATAATAACATAACATAAAACCTGGGACAGCCCAGCCCCCTTGCAGCCGCGGCAGGATCATGTACCGCATAGCTCTTCGTGCTTTACCCTGAGCCTATAAGAATATGGCACATAAAGATTGTAATAGAGCGAGATTAACACGGGAAATCTCCAATGGCACAGATCTAAAAAAATATAGTATTTTCTGTAGAATTAACATTTTGAGGACATTACATCTACCAACCATGGACAGGTGTAAGCACTCACATCAATCCAATTATTTATGTACTGCCACCAGCAGTTTTGCCCAGTTAACCTCGACCAATACACTTAAGCACACCTGAATCATAATCCCCAGATACGCCACCTCATGCAAGACCCTTTGATCCTCAAATGCCTCTGAGTCAGCACAAACCATTTGTGTCTTAGGTGTATTTAGTTTATAACCTGACACAGCTCCGTATTGTGCGGCAAGTGATTCTATTTCGGCATAGTGTTGATGGATTAGGTGTTACTACAGCAACATCATCTGCATATGCAAAGAAGCGATATTGATATTGCCCTGATATTACAGATTCGATCCTGGAGCTGTGCTCTAGAATCTTTAAAAACGGGTGTATGTATAGGGAAAATGATAGGGGCAAGCAGGGTCATCCCTGCCTTGTCCCACGTGTGATTTGCACAGGCTTGGATTCTAGACCCATTACACAGATTCTAGCAACGATATAGCATTTGCAAGGCAGAGACAAACTGGTGCCTGAACCCCCGACGTTGCATCACCACCCACAAAAATCCCCATGTGACCCGGTCGAAAGCCTTCTCGGCATCTAATAATATGAGGCTGAACGCGTACCCCCTACAGTTAGCACTATCCAACAATGTTATGACTCAATTAACATGATTCGTCGTCTCCCGCTTGGGGATAAATCCATGTTGACGGATCGAAACCAATGGTGTTATAACTTCTGCCAACCGGGTGTCGAAGATTTTTGAATAGATCTTTCCATCGGCGTTCAAAAGAGAAATTAGGTGGTAAGAAGCTGGGTCTTCAGGGAGCTTGTCTTTTTTTTTAAATACTACGATACTGGCTTCATCCCAAGTTAAAGGGGACGCACTTGTCTGAGCTAGTCTAAATGTAGCCAACATATCGTGCTTCAAAACTCAAAAGAAAGTTTTATAGATCTCAAGAGGAAGTTTGTCTTGCTCAGCCGCTTTACCAGATGCTAATTCATTTATGCCTCTTTCTAATTCTTCCAGATTTATGGGGGCCTCTAACATCTCCACCTCCAAATCACCCAAGTTGTTGTCACAAAACCGCTGTTTCAGAGACTCCCCCATTTGCAGATCATACTTTTCCCCAGTATACAGGGCCTCATAAAAATCATGGAACACTTCAAGGATCCCAGCCTCAGATTCCACTAGATTCCCTCTAAGGTCAACAATTGAACTAATTCTCTGGGCAGCCCGTTAGATCTAAGCTTCTGTGCGAGGCACCGTCCACTAGCCTCCCCATATTCATAGTTCAATTGTTGCTTGATTAAATATTTCTTCGCTTACTCTTTACTCCAATGGAGATTTATTTTAGCCTTGCACTTAGCCAGTTCAGTTGAGAGATCAGTAATATCACAGCCACCTTGTATACCCAACTGTAATGACCGGATTTCCTGACCCAGTTTTCAGCTCACCCAAACACCACAAACCCAGTCATCACGTAACTTCATCCCTTCCCAGACCCTATTTACAACAGTACCTGGGTACTTACCTGGGAATGGGGAACTCACAATATACAAGCTTACACAGCCAAAATACCACTAAAATCTAGAGGATTGCTAAGAACTAACTGTAGAAATCAGTAATAACTACGGAATTCCCTGGTATATCCTATGATCTCACCTTATAGCCCCACGACAATCTGGCCCTGGCTAACCTACTCTCTCTCGTGTCAGAGAGCAGCGATTTATAGTGTTCCCACTTGTAGCCCCACTGCAATCTGACCCGGACTACTCTACTTGCTCTCGTGTCGGAGAGCAGCTATTTATAGTGTTCCCACGTGTAGTCCCACGACAATCCGGCCTGGACTACTCTACCCCCTCACTTCTTGGGGAGCAGCTCCACTGTCCGATTAATACCTCCTGCTCTCTATTGGGAATTTCCTAAGTACCTAATAACTACTGGAAATATCTTCTATCTCATATGAATTATTATTATCCCTCATGTAATGGATAGGAGATCCGATCCTCTCACACAAGAACTGCCAAAATATTACATTCAAGAATTATTCCCCGATATGAAACTCACATTAATCTCCGTCATCAGTTACCTGTAGGAAGGGAATAGCCCATCCTTCCATACGACAGTACCTGGCTTAAAATAAAGGTTAGCTCCATCATGGAAACAATACTCAAATATATTCGTTAAGAACTGGGGTCCCTTTATTGAACAATAAAAATTAACATTGCATTATAAAGCCATACTAACACATAGCAACCTAAGCATAGCCTGAAAAGTAAAGGAAAGAGTTAATATATTTGCGCACTATAATAGCAGCACAGACTTCACCTTATAATTACTTAGTCCGGTTCTGGCTGTCATCTGGGTCCCTCTCTCATCTGTGCCTCGGCTCATCTCAGACTCTGCTCTGTACCCACGGATACACGTCTGCACCGCTATGCTCCTTCACCTCCGTCACCCCTCCAAAGCACTGGAAGCCTTCTCTGGTCTTTGTCTCTGTCTCTCAGCTCTGCACCGGTCAATCTGCACTGACTTCTCCTCTCCCACAAACTGTCTTCACTTCCAAGCTTCAATCTAATAATATAGTTTCCACTATTCTGAGAACCATCCGTTCAACTAACTTCTTCACTCTGATTATTCCAATTCTGGTCACAAACTAACTAAAACTGCTCGAACAGACCAATTCATGATGTAGCTTCCGTCTCTCCAAAGGATCGTCTGCCTCCTCTATCTTTCTGCATTCTGATAATATAGAGAGCTCTTCGTACGTGGAAATTTCCAGACAGTAACCTGCCGCCCACCAGACTCCTGTACCAGGCCCCGGGCTCTCGACGCTCCCACACCACAGTGGCCACCTGTTGTTTCGTCTAAAAGCCCGAGCTCCGTTTACATTCCTCCGATAAGGGCCGGCTCCGACCAGTTCCTCTCCAGCGAAGAACAGCTCATAACTAAAATATAACTCTTGACCTACAAACGCCTCGGGCAGCCGAGGCAGAAAGGAAAATTGAGTCTCTCTCGTTTGGGCCTTGTAGGCCCGAAAAAGTTGAAAGAGACGCACAGCTCTGTCAAAGTACACAGGCAAGCCCTACCAATAGGTAATGTAAGGTCAGAAAGAAAGAATCTACCTCCTAATATAAGCCTTCAGGCCCGAAAACGATGAAAAGGGCACAGAATTATGTCAAAGTCAATAGGCAAACTCTAAAAATAGGCTAAGAATAGGGATCTATCCATTATACTAAGATGGTAGTAGAACAGTCACCACCACTCAGAAAATAGAACAAATTATCCGGTCACTATATTCCACCCTTGACTGTAGTCTACTAACAACTTAGACTAAAGCTAAAATACAATTCAAGCAGAACGAACATCTGATGAAGAATAATAAGAAACAAAACTAACAGATCTAGACATAGCTTGTGGTCTAAAAATCTGGACAAAGGAAGGGATACATTGAATACAACAACACAATGCAACTAAAATGCAAATAGCAATCAAGACACCTCCCAACACTTGTCGTAGGGAGTGTAAATCAGGCAACCAATTGAAAAGCCAATCAAACCACCCTTGATCTATATGTTGCCTAACTTCTTCAGTCAAATCATGAAGTTTATCAATATGGGATTGAATGGATCTGGAATGATCTGATAAATTAAAAGAACAAAGACCCTCAAAATCTGAACACCCATGACCATGTTTGAGTAAAAGATAATCTATTGCAGCTCTATTTTGTAAAATGGCTCTGCGCTCACCTTGAGCATCTAACAGAAGGTCAGATAAGACAGCAGAAGTATGGTTAACAGACTTAACCATCCAGCAAGCGATTTATCTATTTGATTTAGCATTATATACAGACAATGCAGGAACACCCACAATAGAGAAAGCTAAGCTAAGATATTCAGATGCAAAGCATACATTTAATGAGGAATCACAATTTGCTGGTAAAGATGAGGCATCACGTGTAATTTGAGAAATAACATTAGGATGTGAAGAAAACATTAATAAACTGAATCTAGTAATAGCACAAGGACCTCCAGTAATATTTGCAGGAATATAGGGCCAAGATGTATTGCCACATGAAAATAACCATCCAGGGGGTAATAATACAATGCGATAATGACTAGCTGTCACTACAAGATGCCTACAAGTCATTATTTTTAAGAGAAATACATGATTTAGGTGTTCTAATAAAGCACACAGTCCATTCATGGGCAGAATATGAAGTAGCATTATTCAGTTTTAATTGAACGCACTTGCCTATGATTCTGGGATCACAGGTCATAAAAAAACAAAGATCACCTTTAGTGATATTGTAAGTTGTGATTTGAGAATTTAAAGGCGGTAGTGAATCAATCAGAACCGTACATAAAGCACAGTAATCATAGGCCGCAAAGTCACTGAAAATTACATTAGGATGAGCATCAGTTAAGTTAAAAATATGGGTAAGTGTCTCCATAGAAGCTGGGACAGCAACCAAACAGGTCGATAGAATATCAGTCACTGAATGCATAGGGGTTAAACAAAAATGGTTTGAATCAGTGAGTTTGTTCGCTAATATAGTCCAAAAGTTCGATGAAGAATCCCACGATGCAGAAAAACGACATCTTCGGTCCAAGGAATTACTCCAGTCCTGGGGGCCATCCCGTCTCCCGACCCAGCAAACCAAAAGGAGTCCAGCGACAACACCTCTGGCAACAGCAATCCATGTGATGGTCTAGGAGAGCGGAATCAAATACAGGTATTATTCATTCTCGCAAATAACATTTGTCAGCCGGAACTATAGCCCAGCTATCTTGCCCTGGCCTCATCACTAGGATAGTATTGTCCTGACCTGTTGCAGTAATTTCGGCCTGTTCAGGGGGATTTGTAGGCAACTGAACCCACACTCTCGCTCCGGGATTATCAGTGGAGCCAAAACCCTTTTTTCCACGAACAGTTAATAGAGTTGGGGCAGTACCTTTTTGGATCTCACCACTGAAGACAGCCATAATTATCAATTGAGCAACTCGGTCTGTTTTGTGCATCAATAAATCAGAGTCAGAATCACTTTAATCTCTCCTTGATAATCACTGTCAATGACACCTCCGAGTACCTGGACACCTTTTAAAGCCAAGCCAGATCTCGGGGCAATTAATCTAAAACTTCCAACGGGTATTTGAACACCAATTCCAGTTTCCACAATAGTAATGTCTCCTTTCTTTAAAGTAATGGTGTTTATAGAATGCAGGTCTAAGCCTGCAGTACCTGGGGTTGCTCTACATGGAGCTAGAGCTCCAGGCGAAATCTCCCAATACATCACAGTACTCTCAATAGTATTTGGTTTAGCATCAATAGCTGGAAGAAATAAACGCATTAATGGGGAATTAGAATTCAGGTAAGGGCGATTATTCAGAATTAACAATGCATCAAACAAATGATCTCTCCAATTCTTAAAAGTTCCATCTGATAGCTTACGTAATTGATCTTTCAACAAGCCATTCATTCTCTCCACTAGGCCTGCGGCCTGTGGATAATAAGGTATATGGAACACCCATTCAATGTTGTTTTCCACACAGAATTCTTGCACTAATTTACCTTTGAAATGAGAGGTGTTGTCAGATTGTATTTGAAGTGGAACACCATAGTACACCATGATTAACTCTAATGTTTTAATAGTGTTTATCTGGGTAGCTCTTTTACAGGGAAATGCTACTAAAAGACCACTGAAAGTATCTACAACTGTACAGACACATTGACAGTTTTTACTCATGGGAAGAGGACCTATATAATCCATTTGCCAAATCTGTGCAGGGGATTTTCCTCAATGCAATTGACCTCTTACAATTTGGGGCACTTCTCGTTGTCTAGAGTGCTGAAATATGGGAGTATGAAGTATGGTATCTTTAATCAAAGTGAGAGGAATATAAATTCATATGTCAACAGCCCACCTGCTAGTGATTCTTTCTCCAAAATGTCCTGACTTCTGGTGGGCCCATTTCGCCAATCCCGCCAAATCAAAATCTTGTTTGTCCACCATTGCCTTAGAAATGTAAGATTTCTCATCTGCAATTTGGTGAAAAAGTTTGTCAAGGGAGTCTACGTGTGTATGAGCATCAACATGAAAAACTGTCACATTACTCTGAGGAAGTAGCTCCCAAATCTCTTGCCACAAGTGCTTACCCCAAAGCTATTTCAAATGAAGTTTCCAGTCATGGGAATGCCACGTTGGTAACCAAACCGCTAAACCATTAGCAGTGGACCAAGAATCATTAAAAATGTGACATGTATCAGGCAATTCTTGTTCCAAATCTTGATAGACAGCATATAGCTCAGCGAACTGACTACTTTTCCCTTTGCCTGTGGTACTAAGCAGTTTTTGTGTGATCGGATTGGAGGATACTGCCTTCCAATGCCTCTTCTCTCCTATGTACCTCGCTGAACCATCCGTAAACCATACATGTTTTCTGTCCTCCACGGACAAATCATCAAACGGCTTACCCCACGTAACAGGGGATTCCTGTACTATAGGTACTGAGTAATCACTTTCTGCCTCTCCTGACCGCGCCAGCGCCACTTGCTCATGTAACAACGCAACACCCTTTGGTCCTACACTTGCTCTGTCTTGTATATACCATTTCCATTTAATCACACTCGCTTCTTGAGCATGTCCAATTCTGTGAGTTTTTGGTGAACTCAAAACCCATTGCATTATAGGAATTTCAGGTCTCAAAATCACATCATATCCTAAAGTCAATTGCTCGGTATCCACCAGAGCCCAATAGCATGCAAGTAACTGTTTTTCAAAGGGGTATAACGCTCACCAGCATCGGGTAACTTTTTAGTCCAGAAACCTAACGGTACTTTTGTCTTACCTTGTTGTTGCCACAAGCTCCAATTCGCATACGGGCCTTGCACAGACACATTCAAATCCACATCACCATCACGTACAGGCCACATTTCCAAAGTATGCTGAATTGTTTCTTTCGCCAAATCAAACGCATCTTGCTGCGGTTTATTCCTTTCAAACACATTCTTTTTACGGGTAACTTTGTACAAAAGGGCCAATATCTGACTCAAATGTGGGATATGCTGACGCCAAAAGCCAAATAAACCAATAAATCTCTGTGCTTCCTTTCGATTTTTCGGGACAGCAAATTCTGCAATTTTCTGTTTTACCTGCGGAATTACTTCTCGATTTCCTACATGCCAATTAATACCTAGAAAGTGTACATGTTGTGCTGGGCCTTGCAATTTGTCTGGATTACTCTCCCAACCTCTATTTTGTAAATGAGTTACGATTTGGTCTAATTGGGTCTGAACCATATCCTGTGATTCACCTTGAATTAAAATGTCATCAATATAATGACACACCTGTATTTGTGGATTCACTGGAACCTCAGTTAAATGTTCTGCCACTAGCCGATGACAGATCGTAGGACTATGCGCATAGCCCTGGGGAAGACATCTGAACGTCATTTGATGCCCCTTCTATGTAAAACTGAATTGTTCCTGGCACTCAGGGGCAATCGGAATGGAAAAGAAAGCATTAGCAATGTCAATAGAAGCATACCAGGTCCCTGAATGCTTTTGAATTCTCTCAATCAAAGTAATAATGTCAGGTACTGCGACAGTCAAAGGGGGTGTATGTTTGTTCAATTCGCGGTAATCAACTGTCATGTGCCAAGAATTATCACTCTTGCGCACCGGCCATACAGGATTATTCCAGGCAGAAGTAACTGGGGTTATAACTCCTGCATCCACTAAATCCTGAATTGTGGCACTAATCTCTTCATGCCCACCTGGAATGGGATACTGTTTCTGAGAAATTACTTTTGTAGCTTGAGGAATTTTCACAGGGGGAATTCTCAAACGTCCAACTCTCACGGACTTTGATGATATGTAGTTCCTGTCTCCAAAACGATAACATCCGTCATCTACATATAATGTCATACCTTTTAAAATGTCAATTCCAATTATGTATTCACAAAGGGGTACTACCAGTACAGAATATTCTTTTCGGGGAATTCTACCTATTTTTATCTGAACATCAGTTTGTACTGCGGGAGTTTCTTTACCACCTATGCCAGTAATTGTGAAAAGTTGTCCTTTAAATCTCTTCGGATTTCCATAGATTAAGGTGGCCTCCGCTCCTGTATATACTAATGCTCGGGCCCTCTGTATATTACGATGTCTCCAAAAAATTTCAATATCTACATAGGGTCTATTATCTCTGTGAGCCCAATTGCGTACCGGAGCTTGGCCTAATTCCTAGTCATTTTTATTGCATTCTGACGCCCAAGATAAATCAGGGTAAAGACTCTCAAATTTATTAGGTAATTCCATCTCTTGCTCATGCTTGGTTCCCTCACGAAATGGATTCTTGTCATCCATAAAATATTGTGAATTTCGCTCAGAAAGCCTGTGTCGTCTATCTTTCATTCTGAATTTAGGAGATTCATCCCTCTCCTCTCTGTGTCTGCTTTCAAAACACTCATCTCTCCCCCTCTCTCTTTCCCCCTCTCTCACTCTCTCTCGTGCACGATGGAGAGACACATCCCTCTCATACCGACCTCTGTCATTCCTGTCATATCTTCTTCCATATCCGTCATCATCACTATCACTAGAATGACAATGAGCACGATCTTGTTTACTCACTCGCCTTCCTTTCTGTCCGAACCACGTTTGCGAAACAAAGACCACAATTTATTATTTGGCTCACCATCAATATCCTCATTCTTCACACCATCAGCCAATAAGGCGAGATACATGTCACGTCTAGTAAATTGATAATAACCAGTACGACCCTCAGGTCTAGATTGTCTATCCCGTTTAAGCCATTTGCCCAACTCACCAAGCTGACGCACAGCCTCAAGCACATCAGACAAAGTAGCACCAGTCTGATTAACGACTAATGTCATCATAACTTGCTTATAAGCAACAGGTGCGGAACGAATAATCCTATTCCGTACCGAAGAAGTCAACAAACCATCCATCAATTTATCAGATGTATTCAGAAAAATTGCAGTTTTCATCACTTCCTCTTTCAGTCTTTGTGAGGCATCTCGCAAAGTATACCACGGCTTGTCATTCAAGGGCCAATAAGATTCAGTAGGTTTATGATTACAACCCTCCGTCGCCAATTGAAGTAAACTAACCTGACCAGCATTAGCATAATTCCAAAAATGATCTTGTACAGTAGAATCGGAACTCAAAGAACAAAATTTCAGCGAATCTCCCATATCCAACATGATGCCAGCAGCACCCAATTGAAAAAGACGTACCATCCATGTAAGCAAGGCCTCGCCAGGCCGTTGTCGAAATCGGTCCAAAATGTCACTAACTTCCTGTTGCGTAAAATCTTCCAAACTATCCAAAGGAATCCCACTGGGATTGCCAGGAGCCTGCTGTAATTTCATTCGAAAAGACCGGATGAGCAGAAACCTCTGCACTATCAGTACAGTCACAGCGATCGTCAGATTTACAGGGATCGACAGATTTACAAGAAGCACTCGATCTACAGTCACGTCTAGTACGAGAAGAGTCTCGATTTCCATTCTCCTCACCCGAGGAGCCAGATTCATTTGAGTCCCAGATATTACCATTCCACTCATCAGGGTTCCAATCGAGCACTGCTTTCGCCACAACCAAACGCACTTTCCATTTACTGACTCGACCACGTCGATTTTTGTATTTATATTTAGCAATTCAAACTGCAGCTCTCTCCACAATAGTCTGATATGTATCCAATTTGTCGGCAAGCAACATATTTTGACATCACAAAAGTGTATAAGCATTCTGCACTTCAACAAACTGGTCTTCAGATTCCTTGTATTGACGCTGCAATTTCACAAATCGTTCATGTACAAGCCTGTACGAATATAACAAAATCCAACCTCTACGTCCTAATATAGGAAGTTCTTCGCCCTTCACAATCGGCACTTTCTGTAAACAAGCAATCACTTGAGCAGGGTCCGCCGATTCCAAACAAGAAATCCAATTCTCACTCAAACCTGTAGTATTAGCCCATTCATGAGCTAGCGCCTCATAAGGCGTCGATTCCCACCCTGGAATCTCAACAGGCAAGTGAAAAGTAGACTTCGACTTTCTTAAAAACATCGTACCAAAAGTAGAAAATATATACATATATAAACAAAAAATATACAAAAAGAGCTTCCGCACACGCCGAGCGCAAACAAACAAGATAACAAGAAAACGCGCTTCAAGGCTTTCGAAAGCTGTGCAAGACAGGAAATGAAACGAAAACAATCACACTTCCCTGCACCGCATTCGAACTGTTCGTGATGCCAAATGTAATTACCAGATTTCCTGACCAAGTTATTAGCTCACCCAAACACCACAAACCCAGTCATCACGTAACTTCATCCCTTCCCAGACCCTATTTACAACAGTACCTGGGTACTTACCTGGGAATGGGGAACTCGCAATGTACAAGCTTACACAGCCAAAATACCACTAAAATCTAGGGGATTGCTAAGAACTAACTATAGAAATCAGTAATAACTACGGAATTCCCTGGTATATCCTATGATCTCACCTTATAGCCCCACAACAATCTGGCCCGGGCTAACCTACTCTCTCTCGTGTCAGAGAGCAGCGATTTATAGTGTTCCCACTTGTAGCCCCACGGCAATCTGACCCGGATTACTCTACTCGCTCTCGTATCGGAGAGCAGCTATTTATAGTGTTCCCACGTGTAGTCCCACGACAATCCGGCCTGGACTACTCTACCCCCTCACTTCTTGGGGAGCAGCTCCACTGTCCGATTAATACCTCCCGCTCTCTATTGGGAATTTCCTAAGTACCTAATAACTACTGGAAATATCTTCTATCTCATATGAATTATTATTATCCCTCATGTAATGGATAGGAGATCCGATCCTCTCACACAAGAACTGCCAAATTATTACATTCAAGAATTATTCCCCGATATGAAACTCACATTAATCTCCGTCATCAGTTACCTGTAGGAAGGGAATAGCCCATCCTTCCATACGACAGTACCTGGCTTAAAATAAAGGTTAGCTCCATCATGGAAACAATACTCAAATATATTCGTTAAGAACTTGTGTCCCTTTATTGAAAAATAAAAATAAACATTGCATTATAAAGCCATACTAACACATAGCAACCTAAGCATAGCCTGAAAAGTAAAGGAAAGAGTTAATATATTTGCGCACTATAATAGCAGGACAGACTTCACCTTATAATTACTTAGTCCGGTTCTGGCTGTCATCTGGGTCCCTCTCTCATCTGTGCCTCGGCTCATCTCAGACTCTGCTCTGTATCCACGGATACACGTCTGCACCGCTATGCTCCTTCACCTCCGTCACCCCTCCAAAGCACTGGAAGCCTTCTCTGGTCTTTGTCTCTGTCTCTCAGCTCTGCACCGGTCAATCTGCACTGACTTCTCCTCTCCCACAAACTGTCTTCACTTCCAAGCTTCAATCTAATAATATAGTTTCCACTATTCTGAGAACCATCCGTTCAACTAACTTCTTCACTCTGATTATTCCAATTCTGGTCACAAACTAACTAAAACTGCTCGAACAGACCAATTCATGATGTAGCTTCCGTCTCTCCAAAGGATCGTCTGCCTCCTCTATCTTTCTGCATTCTGATAATATAGAGAGCTCTTCGTACGTGGAAATTTCCAGACAGTAACCTGCCGCCCACCAGACTCCTGTACCAGGCCACGGGCTCTCGACGCTCCCACACCACAGTGGCCACCTGTTGTTTCGTCTAAAAGCCCGAGCTCCGTTTACATTCCTCCGATAAGGGCCGGCTCCGACCAGTTCCTCTCCAGCGAACAATAGCTCATAACTAAAATATAACTCTTGACCTACAAACGCCTCGGGCAGCCGAGGCAGAAAGGAAAATGGAGTCTCTCTCGTTTGGGCCTTGTAGGCCTGAAAAAGTTGAAAGAGACGCACAGCTCTGTCAAAGTACATAGGCAAGCCCTACCAATAGGTAATGTAAGGTCAGAAAGAAAGAATCTACCTCCTAATATAAGCCTTCAGGCCCGAAAACAATGAAAAGGGCACAGAATTATGTCAAAGTCAATAGGCAAACTCTAAAAATAGGCTAAGAATAGGGATCTATCCATTATACTAAGATGGTAGTAGACCACAGTCACCACCACTCAGAAAATAGAACAAATTATCCGGTCACTATATTCCACCCTTGACTGTAGTCTACTAACAACTTAGACTAAAGCTAAAATACAATTCAAGCAGAACGAACATCTGATGAAGAATAATAAGAAACAAAACTAACAGATCTAGACATAGCTTGTGGTCTACAAATCTGGACAAAGGAAGGGACACATTGAATACAACAACACAATGCAACTAAAATGCAAATAGCAATCAAGACACCTCCCAACACTTGTTGTAGGGAGTGTAAATCAGGCAACCAATTGAAAAGCCAATCAAACCACCCTTGATCTATATGTTGCCTAACTTCTTCAGTCAAATCATGAAGTTTATCAATATGGGATTGAATGGATCTGGAATGATCTGATAAATTAAAAGAACAAAGACCCTCAAAATCTGAACACCCATGACCATGTTTGAGTAAAAGATAATCTATTGCAGCTCTATTTTGTAAAATGGCTCTGCGCTCACCTTGAGCATCTAACAGAAGGTCAGATAAGACAGCAGAAGTATGGTTAACAGACTTAACCATCCAGCAAGCGATTTATCCATTTGATTTAGCATTATATACAGACAATGCAGGAACACCCACAATAGAGAAAGCTAAGCTAAGATATTCAGATGCAAAGCATAAATTTAATGAGGAATCACAATTTGCTGGTAAAGATGAGGCATCACGTGTAATTTGAGAAATAACATTAGGATGTGAAGAAAACATTAATAAACTGAATCTAGTAATAGCACAAGGACCTCCAGTAATATTTGCAGGAATATAGGGCCAAGATGTATTGCCACATGAAAATAACCATCCAGGGGGTAATAATACAATGCGATAATGACTAGCTGTCACTACAAGATGCCTACAAGTCATTATTTTTAAGAGAAATACATGATTTAGGTGTTCTAATAAAGCACACAGTCCATTCATGGGCAGAATATGAAGTAGCATTATTCAGTTTTAATTGAACGCACTTGCCTATGATTCTGGGATCACAGGTCATAAAAAAACAAAGATCACCTTTAGTGATATTGTAAGTTGTGATTTGAGAATTTAAAGGCGGTAGTGAATCAATCAGAACCGTACATAAAGCACAGTAATCATAGGCCGCAAAGTCACTGAAAATTACATTAAGATGAGCATCAGTTAAGTTAAAAATATGGGTAAGTGTCTCCATAGAAGCTGGGACAGCAACCAAACAGGTCGATAGAATATCAGTCACTGAATGCATAGGGGTTAAACAAAAATGGTTTGAATCAGTGAGTTTGTTCGCTAATATAGTCCAAAAGTTCGATGAAGAATCCCACGATGCAGAAAAACGACATCTTCGGTCCAAGGAATTACTCCAGTCCTGGGGGCCATCCCGTCTCCCGACCCAGCAAACCAAAAGGAGTCCAGCGACAACACCTCTGGCAACAGCAATCCATGTGATGGTCTAGGAGAGCGGAATCAAATACAGGTATTATTCATTCTCGCAAATAACATTTGTCAGCCGGAACTATAGCCCAGCTATCTTGCCCTGGCCTCATCACTAGGATAGTATTGTCCTGACCTGTTGCAGTAATTTCGGCCTGTTCAGGGGGATTTGTAGGCAACTGAACCCACACTCTCGCTCCGGGATTATCAGTGGAGCCAAAACCCTTTTTTCCACGAACAGTTAATAGAGTTGGGGCAGTACCTTTTTGGATCTCACCACTGAAGACAGCCATAATTATCAATTGAGCAACTCGGTCTGTTTTGTGCATCAATAAATCAGAGTCAGAATCACTTTAATCTCTCCTTGATAATCACTGTCAATGACACCTCCGAGTACCTGGACACCTTTTAAAGCCAAGCCAGATCTCGGGGCAATTAATCTAAAACTTCCAACGGGTATTTGAACACCAATTCCAGTTTCCACAATAGTAATGTCTCCTTTCTTTAAAGTAATGGTGTTTATAGAATGCAGGTCTAAGCCTGCAGTACCTGGGGTTGCTCTACATGGAGCTAGAGCTCCAGGCGAAATCTCCCAATACATCACAGTACTCTCAATAGTATTTGGTTTAGCATCAATAGCTGGAAGAAATAAACGCATTAATGGGGAATTAGAATTCAGGTAAGGGCGATTATTCAGAAATAACAATGCATCAAACAAATGATCTCTCCAATTCTTAAAAGTTCCATCTGATAGCTTACGTAATTGATCTTTCAACAAGCCATTCATTCTCTCCACTAGGCCTGCGGCCTGTGGATAATAAGGTATATGGAACAGCCATTCAATGTTGTTTTCCACACAGAATTCTTGCACTAATTTACCTTTGAAATGAGAGGTGTTGTCAGATTGTATTTGAAGTGGAACACCATAGTACACCATGATTAACTCTAATGTTTTAATAGTGTTTATCTGGGTAGCTCTTTTACAGGGAAATGCTACTAAAAGACCACTGAAAGTATCTACAACTGTACAGACACATTGACAGTTTTTACTCATGGGAAGAGGACCTATATAATCCATTTGCCAAATCTGTGCAGGGGATTTTCCTCGATGCAATTGACCTCTTACAATTTGGGGCACTTCTCGTTGTCTAGAGTGCTGAAATATGGGAGTATGAAGTATGGTATCTTTAATCAAAGTGAGAGGAATATAAATTCATCTGTCAACAGCCCACCTGCTAGTGATTCTTTCTCCAAAATGTCCTGACTTCTGGTGGGCCCATTTCGCCAATCCCGCCAAATCAAAATCTTGTTTGTCCACCATTGCCTTAGAAATGTAAGATTTCTCATCTGCAATTTGGTGAAAAAGTTTGTCAAGGGAGTCTACGTGTGTATGAGCATCAACATGAAAAACTGTCACATTACTCTGAGGAAGTAGCTCCCAAATCTCTTGCCACAAGTGCTTACCCCAAAGCTATTTCAAATGAAGTTTCCAGTCATGGGAATGCCACGTTGGTAACCAAACCGCTAAACCATTAGCAGTGGACCAAGAATCATTAAAAATGTGACATGTACCAGGCAATTCTTGTTCCAAATCTTGATAGACAGCATATAGCTCAGCGAACTGACTACTTTTCCCTTTGCCTGTGGTACTTAGCAGTTTTTGTGTGATCGGATTGGAGGATACTGCCTTCCAATGCCTCTTCTCTCCTATGTACCTCGCTGAACCATCCGTAAACCATACATGTTTTCTGTCCTCCACGGACAAATCATCAAACGGCTTACCCCACGTAACAGGGGATTCCTGTACTATAGGTACTGAGTAATCACTTTCTGCCTCTCCTGACCGCGGCAGCGCCACTTGCTCATGTAACAACGCAACACCCTTTGGTCCTACACTTGCTCTGTCTTGTATATACCATTTCCATTTAATCACACTCGCTTCTTGAGCATGTCCAATTCTGTGAGTTTTTGGTGAACTCAAAACCCATTGCATTATAGGAATTTCAGGTCTCAAAATCACATCATATCCTAAAGTCAATTGCTCGGTATCCACCAGAGCCCAATAGCATGCAAGTAACTGTTTTTCAAAGGGGTATAACGCTCACCAGCATCGGGTAACTTTTTAGTCCAGAAACCTAACGGTACTTTTGTCTTACCTTGTTGTTGCCACAAGCTCCAATTCGCATACGGGCCTTGCACAGACACATTCAAATCCACATCACCATCACGTACAGGCCACATTTCCAAAGTATGCTGAATTGTTTCTTTTGCCAAATCAAACGCATCTTGCTGCGGTTTATTCCTTTCAAACACATTCTTTTTACGGGTAACTTTGTACAAAAGGGCCAATATCTGACTCAAATGTGGGATATGCTGACGCCAAAAGCCAAATAAACCAATAAATCTCTGTGCTTCCTTTCGATTTTTCGGGACAGCAAATTCTGCAATTTTCTGTTTTACCTGCGGAATTACTTCTCGATTTCCTACATGCCAATTAATACCTAGAAAGTGTACATTTTGTGCTGGGCCTTGCAATTTGTCTGGATTACTCTCCCAACCTCTATTTTGTAAATGAGCTACGATTCGGTCTAATTGGGTCTGAACCATATCCTGTGATTCACCTTGAATTAAAATGTCATCAATGTAATGACACACCTGTATTTGTGGATTCACTGGAACCTCAGTTAAATGTTCTGCCACTAGCCGATGACAGATCGTAGGACTATGCGCATAGCCCTGGGGAAGACATCTGAACGTCATTTGATGCCCCTTCTATGTAAAACTGAATTGTTCCTGGCACTCAGGGGCAATCGGAATGGAAAAGAAAGCATTAGCAATGTCAATAGAAGCATACCAGGTCCCTGAATGCTTTTGAATTCTCTCAATCAAAGTAATAATGTCAGGTACTGCGACAGTCAAATGGGGTGTATGTTTGTTCAATTCGCGGTAATCAACTGTCATGTGCCAAGAATTATCACTCTTGCGCACCGGCCATACAGGATTATTCCAGGCAGAAGTAACTGGGGTTATAACTCCTGCATCCACTAAATCCTGAATTGTGGCACTAATCTCTTCATGCCCACCTGGAATGCGATACTGTTTCTGAGAAATTACTTTTGTAGCTTGAGGAATTTTCACAGGGGGAATTCTCAAACGTCCAACTCTCACGGACTTTGATGATATGTAGTTCCTGTCTCCAAAACGATAACATCCGTCATCTACATATAATGTCATACCTTTTAAAATGTCAATTCCAATTATGTATTCACAAAGGGGTACTACCAGTACAGAATATTCTTTTCGGGGAATTCTACCTATTTTTATCTGAACATCAGTTTGTACTGCGGGAGTTTCTTTACCACCTATGCCAGTAATTGTGAAAAATTGTCCTTTAAATCTCTTCGGATTTCCATAGATTAAGGTGGCCTCCGCTCCTGTATATACTAATGCTCGGGCCCTCTGTATATTACGATGTCTCCAAAAAATTTCAATATCTACATAGGGTCTATTATCTCTGTGAGCCCAATTGCGTACCGGAGCTTGGCCTAATTCCTAGTCATTTTTATTGCATTCTGACGCCCAAGATAAATCAGGGTAAAGACTCTCAAATTTATTAGGTAATTCCATCTCTTGCTCATGCTTGGTTCCCTCACGAAATGGATTCTTGTCATCCATAAAATATTGTGAATTTCGCTCAGAAAGCCTGTGTCGTCTATCTTTCATTCTGAATTTAGGAGATTCATCCCTCTCCTCTCTGTGTCTGCTTTCAAAACACTCATCTCTCCCCCTCTCTCTTTCCCCCTCTCTCACTCTCTCTCGTGCACGATGGAGAGACACATCCCTCTCATACCGACCTCTGTCATTCCTGTCATATCTTCTTCCATATCCGTCATCATCACTATCACTAGAATGACAATGAGCACGATCTTGTTTACTCACTCGCCTTCCTTTCTGTCCGAACCACGTTTGCGAAACAAAGACCACAATTTATTATTTGGCTCACCATCAATATCCTCATTCTTCACACCATCAGCCAATAAGGCGAGATACATGTCACGTCTAGTAAATTGATAATAACCAGTACGACCCTCAGGTCTAGATTGTCTATCCCGTTTAAGCCATTTGCCCAACTCACCAAGCTGACGCACAGCCTCAAGCACATCAGACAAAGGAGCACCAGTCTGATTAACGACTAATGTCATCATAACTTGCTTATAAGCAACAGGTGCGGAACGAATAATCCTATTCCGTACCGAAGAAGTCAACAAACCATCCATCAATTTATCAGATGTATTCAGAAAAATTGCAGTTTTCATCACTTCCTCTTTCAGTCTTTGTGAGGCATCTCGCAAAGTATACCACGGCTTGTCATTCAAGGGCCAATAAGATTCAGTAGGTTTATGATTACAACCCTCCGTCGCCAATTGAAGTAAACTAACCTGACCAGCATTAGCATAATTCCAAAAATGATCTTGTACAGTAGAATCGGAACTCAAAGAACAAAATTTCAGCGAATCTCCCATATCCAACATGATGCCAGCAGCACCCAATTGAAAAAGACGTACCATCCATGTAAGCAAGGCCTCGCCAGGCCGTTGTCGAAATCGGTCCAAAATGTCACTAACTTCCTGTTGCGTAAAATCTTCCAAACTATCCAAAGGAATCCCACTGGGATTGCCAGGAGCCAGCTGTAATTTCATTCGAAAAGACCGGATGAGCAGAAACCTCTGCACTATCAGTACAGTCACAGCGATCGTCAGATTTACAGGGATCGACAGATTTACAAGAAGCACTCGATCTACAGTCACGTCTAGTACGAGAAGAGTCTCGATTTCCATTCTCCTCACCCGAGGAGCCAGATTCATTTGAGTCCCAGATATTACCATTCCACTCATCAGGGTTCCAATCGAGCACTGCTTTCGCCACAACCAAACGCACTTTCCATTTACTGACTCGACCACGTCGATTTTTGTATTTATATTTAGCAATTCAAACTGCAGCTCTCTCCACAATAGTCTGATATGTATCCAATTTGTCGGCAAGCAACATATTTTGACATCACAAAAGTGTATAAGCATTCTGCACTTCAACAAACTGGTCTTCAGATTCCTTGTATTGACGCTGCAATTTCACAAATCGTTCATGTACAAGCCTGTACGAATATAACAAAATCCAACCTCTACGTCCTAATATAGGAAGTTCTTCGCCCTTCACAATCGGCACTTTCTGTAAACAAGCAATCACTTGAGCAGGGTCCGCCGATTCCAAACAAGAAATCCAATTCTCACTCAAACCTGTAGTATTAGCCCATTCATGAGCTAGCGCCTCATAAGGCGTCGATTCCCACCCTGGAATCTCAACAGGCAAGTGAAAAGTAGACTTCGACTTTCTTAAAAACATCGTACCAAAAGTAGAAAATATATACACATATAAACAAAAAATATACAAAAAGAGCTTCCGCACACGCCGAGCGCAAACAAACAAGATAACAAGAAAACGCGCTTCAAGGCTTTCGAAAGCTGTGCAAGACAGGAAATGAAACGAAAACAATCACACTTCCCTGCACCGCATTCGAACTGTTCGTGATGCCAAATGTAATTACCAGATTTCCTGACCAAGTTATTAGCTCACCCAAACACCACAAACCCAGTCATCACGTAACTTCATCCCTTCCCAGACCCTATTTACAACAGTACCTGGGTACTTACCTGGGAATGGGGAACTCGCAATGTACAAGCTTACACAGCCAAAATACCACTAAAATCTAGGGGATTGCTAAGAACTAACTATAGAAATCAGTAATAACTACGGAATTCCCTGGTATATCCTATGATCTCACCTTATAGCCCCACAACAATCTGGCCCGGGCTAACCTACTCTCTCTCGTGTCAGAGAGCAGCGATTTATAGTGTTCCCACAAGTAGCCCCACGGCAATCTGACCCGGATTACTCTACTCGCTCTCGTATCGGAGAGCAGCTATTTATAGTGTTCCCACGTGTAGTCCCACGACAATCCGGCCTGGACTACTCTACCCCCTCACTTCTTGGGGAGCAGCTCCACTGTCCGATTAATACCTCCTGCTCTCTATTGGGAATTTCCTAAGTACCTAATAACTACTGGAAATATCTTCTATCTCATATGAATTATTATTATCCCTCATGTAATGGATAGGAGATCCGATCCTCTCACACAAGAACTGCCAAATTATTACATTCAAGAATTATTCCCCGATATGAAACTCACATTAATCTCCGTCATCAGTTACCTGTAGGAAGGGAATAGCCCATCCTTCCATACGACAGTACCTGGCTTAAAATAAAGGTTAGCTCCATCATGGAAACAATACTCAAATATATTCGTTAAGAACTGGTGTCCCTTTATTGAACAATAAAAATAAACATTGCATTATAAAGCCATACTAACACATAGCAACCTAAGCATAGCCTGAAAAGTAAAGGAAAGAGTTAATATATTTGCGCACTATAATAGCAGGACAGACTTCACCTTATAATTACTTAGTCCGGTTCTGGCTGTCATCTGGGTCCCTCTCTCATCTGTGCCTCGGCTCATCTCAGACTCTGCTCTGTACCCACGGATACACGTCTGCACCGCTATGCTCCTTCACCTCCGTCACCCCTCCAAAGCACTGGAAGCCTTCTCTGGTCTTTGTCTCTGTCTCTCAGCTCTGCACCGGTCAATCTGCACTGACTTCTCCTCTCCCACAAACTGTCTTCACTTCCAAGCTTCAATCTAATAATATAGTTTCCACTATTCTGAGAACCATCCGTTCAACTAACTTCTTCACTCTGATTATTCCAATTCTGGTCACAAACTAACTAAAACTGCTCGAACAGACCAATTCATGATGTAGCTTCCGTCTCTCCAAAGGATCGTCTGCCTCCTCTATCTTTCTGCATTCTGATAATATAGAGAGCTCTTCGTACGTGGAAATTTCCAGACAGTAACCTGCCGCCCACCAGACTCCTGTACCAGGCCCCGGGCTCTCGACGCTCCCACACCACAGTGGCCACCTGTTGTTTCGTCTAAAAGCCCGAGCTCCGTTTACATTCCTCCGATAAGGGCCGGCTCCGACCAGTTCCTCTCCAGCGAACAATAGCTCATAACTAAAATATAACTCTTGACCTACAAACGCCTCGGGCAGCCGAGGCAGAAAGGAAAATGGAGTCTCTCTCGTTTGGGCCTTGTAGGCCTGAAAAAGTTGAAAGAGACGCACAGCTCTGTCAAAGTACATAGGCAAGCCCTACCAATAGGTAATGTAAGGTCAGAAAGAAAGAATCTACCTCCTAATATAAGCCTTCAGGCCCGAAAACAATGAAAAGGGCACAGAATTATGTCAAAGTCAATAGGCAAACTCTAAAAATAGGCTAAGAATAGGGATCTATCCATTATACTAAGATGGTAGTAGACCACAGTCACCACCACTCAGAAAATAGAACAAATTATCCGGTCACTATATTCCACCCTTGACTGTAGTCTACTAACAACTTAGACTAAAGCTAAAATACAATTCAAGCAGAACGAACATCTGATGAAGAATAATAAGAAACAAAACTAACAGATCTAGACATAGCTTGTGGTCTACAAATCTGGACAAAGGAAGGGACACATTGAATACAACAACACAATGCAACTAAAATGCAAATAGCAATCAAGACACCTCCCAACACTTGTTGTAGGGAGTGTAAATCAGGCAACCAATTGAAAAGCCAATCAAACCACCCTTGATCTATATGTTGCCTAACTTCTTCAGTCAAATCATGAAGTTTATCAATATGGGATTGAATGGATCTGGAATGATCTGATAAATTAAAAGAACAAAGACCCTCAAAATCTGAACACCCATGACCATGTTTGAGTAAAAGATAATCTATTGCAGCTCTATTTTGTAAAATGGCTCTGCGCTCACCTTGAGCATCTAACAGAAGGTCAGATAAGACAGCAGAAGTATGGTTAACAGACTTAACCATCCAGCAAGCGATTTATCCGTTTGATTTAGCATTATATACAGACAATGCAGGAACACCCACAATAGAGAAAGCTAAGCTAAGATATTCAGATGCAAAGAATAAATTTAATGAGGAATCACAATTTGCTGGTAAAGATGAGGCATCACGTGTAATTTGAGAAATAACATTAGGATGTGAAGAAAACATTAATAAACTCAATCTAGTAATAGCACAAGGACCTCCAGTAATATTTGCAGGAATATAGGGCCAAGATGTATTGCCACATGAAAATAACCATCCAGGGGGTAATAATACAATGCGATAATGACTAGCTGTCACTACAAGATGCCTACAAGTCATTATTTTTAAGAGAAATACATGATTTAGGTGTTCTAATAAAGCACACAGTCCATTCATGGGCAGAAAATGAAGTAGCATTATTCAGTTTTAATTGAACGCACTTGCCTATGATTCTGGGATCACAGGTCATAAAAAAACAAAGATCACCTTTAGTGATATTGTAAGTTGTGATTTGAGAATTTAAAGGCGGTTGTGAATCAATCAGAACCGTACATAAAGCACAGTAATCATAGGCCGCAAAGTGACTGAAAATTACATTAGGATGAGCATCAGTTAAGTTAAAAATATGGGTAAGTGTCTCCATAGAAGCTGGGACAGCAACCAAACAGGTCGATAGAATATCAGTCACTGAATGCATAGGGGTTAAACAAAAATGGTTTGAATCAGTGAGTTTGTTCGCTAATATAGTCCAAAAGTTCGATGAAGAATCCCACGATGCAGAAAAACGACATCTTCGGTCCAAGGAATTACTCCAGTCCTGGGGGCCATCCCGTCTCCCGACCCAGCAAACCAAAAGGAGTCCAGTGACGACACCTCTGGCAAGAGCAATCCATGTGATGGTCTAGGAGAGCGGAATCAAATACAGGTATTATTCATTCTCGCAAATAACATTTGTCAGCCGGAACTATAGCCCAGCTATCTTGCCCTGGCCTCATCACTAGGATAGTATTGTCCTGACCTGTTGCAGTAATTTCGGCCTGTTCAGGGGGATTTGTAGGCAACTGAACCCACATTCTCGCTCCGGGATTATCAGTGGAGCCATAACCCTTTTTTCCACGAACAGTTAATAGAGTTGGGGCAGTACCTTTTTGGATCTCACCACTGAAGACAGGCATAATTATCAATTGAGCAACTCGGTCTGTTTTGTGCATCAATAAATCAGAGTCAGAATCACTCTAATCTCTCCTTGATAATCACTGTCAATGACACCTCCGAGTACCTGGACACCTTTTAAAGCTAAGCCAGATCTCGGGGCAATTAATCTAAAACTTCCAACGGGTATTTGAACACCAATTCCAGTTTCCACAATAGTAATGTCTCCTTTCTTTAAAGTAATGGTGTTTATAGAATGCAGGTCTAAGCCTGCAGTACCTGGGGTTGCTCTACATGGAGCTAGAGCTCCAGGGGAAATCTCCCAATACATCACAGTACTCTCAATAGTATTTGGTTTAGCATCAATAGCTGGAAGAAATAAACGCATTAATGGGGAATTAGAATTCAGGTAAGGACGATTATTCAGAATTAACAATGCATCAAACAAATGATCTCTCCAATTCTTAAAAGTTCCATCTGATAGCTTACGTAATTGATCTTTCAACAAGCCATTCATTCTCTCCACTAGGCCTGCGGCCTGTGGATAATAAGGTATATGGAACACCCATTCAATGTTGTTTTCCACACAGAATTCTTGCACTAATTTACCTTTGAAATGAGAGGCGTTGTCAGATTGTATTTGAAGTGGAACACCATAGTACACCATGATTAACTCTAATGTTTTAATAGTGTTTATCTGGATAGCTCTTTTACAGGGAAATGCTACTAAAAGACCACTGAAAGTATCTACAACTGTACAGACACATTGACACTTTTTACTCATGGGAAGAGGACCTATATAATCCATTTGCCAAATCTGTGCAGGGGATTTTCCTCGATGCAATTGACCTCTTACAATTTGGGGCACTTCTCGTTGTCTAGAGTGCTGAAATATGGGAGAATGAAGTATGGTATCTTTAATCAAAGTGAGAGGAATATAAATTCCTCTGTCAACAGCCCACCTGCTAGTGATTCTTTCTCCAAAATGTCCTGACTTCTGGTGGGCCCATTTCGCCAATCCCGCCAAATCAAAATCTTGTTTGTCCACCATTGCCTTAGAAATTTAAGATTTCTCATCTGCAATTTGGTGAAAAAGTTTGTCAAGGGAGTCTACGTGTGTATGAGCATCAACATGAAAAACTGTCACATTACTCTGAGGAAGTAGCTCCCAAATCTCTTGCCACAAGTGCTTACCCCAAAGCTATTTCAAATGAAGTTTCCAGTCATGGGAATGCCACGTTGGTAACCAAACCGCTAAACCATTAGCAGTGGACCAAGAATCATTAAAAATGTGACATGTACCAGGCAATTCTTGTTCCAAATCTTGATAGACAGCATATAGCTCAGCGAACTGACTACTTTTCCCTTTGCCTGTGGTACTTAGCAGTTTTTGTGTGATCGGATTGGAGGATACTGCCTTCCAATGCCTCTTCTCTCCTATGTACCTCGCTGAACCATCCGTAAACCATACATGTTTTCTGTCCTCCACGGACAAATCATCAAACGGCTTACCCCACGTAACAGGGGATTCCTGTACTATAGGTACTGAGTAATCACTTTCTGCCTCTCCTGACCGCGCCAGCGCCACTTGCTCATGTAACAACGCAACACCCTTTGGTCCTACACTTGCTCTGTCTTGTATATACCATTTCCATTTAATCACACTCGCTTCTTGAGCATGTCCAATTCTGTGAGTTTTTGGTGAACTCAAAACCCATTGCATTATAGGAATTTCAGGTCTCAAAATCACATCATATCCTAAAGTCAATTGCTCGGTATCCACCAGAGCCCAATAGCATGCAAGTAACTGTTTTTCAAAGGGGTATAATGCTCACCAGCATCGGGTAACTTTTTAGTCCAGAAACCTAACTGTACTTTTGTCTTACCTTGTTGTTGCCACAAGCTCCAATTCGCATACGGGCCTTGCACAGACACATTCAAATCCACATCACCATCACGTACAGGCCACAATTCCAAAGCATGCAGAATTGTTTCTTTCGCCAAATCAAACGCATCTTGCTGCGGTTTATTCCATTCAAACACATTCTTTTTACGGGTAACTTTGTACAAAGGGGCCAATATCTGACTCAAATGTGGGATATGCTGACGCCAAAAGCCAAATAAACCAATAAATCTCTGTGCTTCCTTTCGATTTTTCGGGACTGCAAATTCTGCAATTTTCTGTTTTACCTGCGGAATTACTTCTCGATTTCCTTCATGCCAATTAATACCTAGAAAGTTTACATTTTGTGCTGGGCCTTGCAATTTGTCTGGATTAATCTCCCAACCTCTATTTTGTAAATGAGTTACGATTTGGTCTAATTGGGTCTGAACCATATCCTGTGTTTCACCTTGAATTAAAATGTCATCAATGTAATGACACACCTGTATTTGTGGATTCACTGGAACCTCAGTTAAATGTTCTGCCACTAGCCGATGACAGAGCGTAGGACTATGCGCATAGCCCTGGGGAAGACATCTGAACGTCATTTGATGCCCCTTCCATGTAAAACTGAATTGTTCCTGGCACTCAGGGGCAATCGGAATGGAAAAGAAAGCATTAGCAATGTCAATAGAAGCATACCAGGTCCCTGAATGCTTTTGAATTCTCTCAATCAAAGTAATAATGTCAGGTACTGCGACAGTCAAAGGGGGTGTATGTTTGTTCAATTCGCGGTAATCAACTGTCATGTGCCAAGAATTATCACTCTTGCGCACCGGCCACACAGGATTATTCCAGGCAGAAGTAACTGGGGTTATAACTCCTGCATCCACTAAATCCTGAATTGTGGCACTAATCTCTTCATGCCCACCTGGAATGCGATACTGTTTCTGAGAAATTACTTTTGTAGCTTGAGGAATTTTCACAGGGGGAATTCTCAAACGTCCAACTCTCACGGACTTTGATGATATGTAGTTCCTGTCTCCAAAACGATAACATCCGTCATCTACATATAATGTCATGCCTTTTAAAATGTCAATTCCAATTATGTATTCACAAAGGGGTACTACCAGTACAGAATATTCTTTTCGGGGAATTCTACCTATTTTTATCTGAACATCAGTTTGTACTGCGGGAGTTTCTTTACCACCTATGCCAGTAATTGTGAAAAATTGTCCTTTAAATCTCTTCGGATTTCCATAGATTAAGGTGGCCTCCGCTCCTGTATATACTAATGCTCAGGCCCTCTGTATATTACGATGTCTCCAAATAATTTCAATATCTACATAGGGTCTATTATCTCTGTGAGCCCAATTGCGTACCGGAGCTTGGCCTAATTCCTAGTCATTTTTATTGCATTCTGACGCCCAAGATAAATCAGGGTAAAGACTCTCAAATTTATTAGGTAATTCCATCTCTTGCTCATGCTTGGTTCCCTTACAAAATGGATTCTTGTCATCCATAAAATATTGTGAATTTCGCTCAGAAAGCCTGTGTCGTCTATCTTTCATTCTGAATTTAGGAGATTCATCCCTCTCCTCTCTGTGTCTGCTTTCAAAACGCTCATCTCTCCCCCTCTCTCTTTCCCCCTCTCTCACTCTCTCTCGTGCACGATGGAGAGACACATCCCTCTCATACCGACCTCTGTCATTCCTGTCATATCTTCTTCCATATCCGTCATCATCACTATCACTAGAATGACAATGAGCACGATCTTGTTTACTCACTCGCCTTCCTTTCTGTACGAACCACGTTTGCGAAACAAAGACCACAATTTATTATTTGGCTCACCATCAATATCCTCATTCTTCACACCATCAGCCAATAAGGCGAGATACATGTCACGTCTAGTAAATTGATAATAACCAGTACGACCCTCAGGTCTAGATTGTCTATCCCGTTTAAGCCATTTGCCCAACTCACCAAGCTGACGCACAGCCTCAAGCACATCAGACAAAGGAGCACCAGTCTGATTAACGACTAATGTCATCATAACTTGCTTATAAGCAACAGGTGCGGAACGAATAATCCTATTCCGTACCGAAGAAGTCAACAAACCATACCTCAATTTATCAGATGTATTCAGAAAAATTGCAGCTTTCATCACTTCCTCTTTCAGTCTTTGTGAGGCATCTCGCAAAGTATACCACGGCTTGTCATTCAAGGGCCAATCAGATTCAGTAGGGTATTTATGATTACAACCCTCCGTCGCCAATTGAAGTAAACTAACCTGACCAGCATTAGCATAATTCCGAAAATGATCTTGTACAGTAGAATCGGAACTCAAAGAACAAAATTTCAGCAAATCTCCCATATCCAACATGATGCCAGCAGCACCCAATTGAAAAAGACGTACCATCCATGTAAGCAAGGCCTCGCCAGGCCGTTGTCGAAATCGGTCCAAAATGTCACTAACTTCCTGTTGCGTAAAATCTTCCAAACTATCCAAAGGAATCCCACTGGGATTGCCAGGAGCCTGCTGTAATTTCCTTCGAAAAGACCGGATGCGCAGAAACCTCTGCACTATCAGTACAGTCACAGCGATCGTCAGATTTACAGGGATCGACAGATTTACAAGAAGCACTCGATCTACAGTCACGTCTAGTACGAGAAGAGTCTCGATTTCCATTCTCCTCACCCGAGGAGCCAGATTCATTTGAGTCCCAGATATTACCATCCCACTCATCAGGGTTCCAATCGAGCACTGCTTTCGCCACAACCAAACGCACTTTCCATTTACTGACTCGACCACGTCGATTTTTGTATTTATATTTAGCAATTCAAACTGCAGCTCTCTCCACAATAGTCTGATATGTATCCAATTTGTCGGCAAGCAACATATTTTGACATCTCAAAAGTGTATAAGCATTCTGCACTTCAACAAACTGGTCTTCAGATTCCTTGTATTGACGCTGCAATTTCACAAATCGTTCATGTACAAGCCTGTACGAATATAACAAAATCCAACCTCTACGTCCTAATATAGGAAGTTCTTCGCCCTTCACAATCGGCACTTTCTGTAAACAAGCAATCACCTGAGCAGGGTCCGCCGATTCCAAACAAGAAATCCAATTCTCACTCAAACCTGTAGTATTAGCCCATTCATGAGCTAGCGCCTCATAAGGCGTCGATTCCCACCCTGGAATCTCAACAGGCAAGTGAAAAGTAGACTTCGACTTTCTTAAAAACATCGTACCAAAGTAGAAAATATATACACATTTAAACGCTTTGCTGGAGAGGAGCAGGGAACCTCTTTGCACCGCTTACCTGCCAGAGACTTCACCGCCGCACTTGGGACCCCACGCTGTTGGTCTCCCCTGCCGCCGCTGCTGGTTCCATCACGCGGCCGCCGAGAGGGGAGACTACAGCTCCCAGGTGGCAGAGCGGTTGCACCGTCCACTTCCGCCCACGCTCGCGCCCAGAGGCGCTCATAGGGCAGAGGCTACCTTCGCGTCGCGGGACGAGCCCGGGCAGAGGGCGGGCCGTCTGTGGCCGTCAGTGGTCAGCAGTGGGCGGGCGGGCCACCCCTCTATCATTTCCTTCTCGCTGTGGTGAGTTCACATCGCTTATCATGGAGTCTGCTGATACAGCTGTTATACAGGATGATTTCCCTTTTCCCCCTTCCACATTTGAGTCTCTATTCGAAAACGCTCTTAGCTTGGTTTCTAATGAAATTGCTGACACTGAAAGAAGAATGTCCCTGAGCTGTACTAACAATATTACACAGCCAATACCTTTGTCAACTTGTCCAAGAGTCCCATTATCACCATCTGTTGTAATCACGAAACCGGCACCGGTATCTATATCCCCTGTACCGCCATTGACAGAAGTTGTCCCCACCATTACAATTGATTCACAGGAAGTTGCCAACACCTCTGGATCTATGGAAGCCAAAAATAAACAGGGAGGTGAAAAACGCAAAAGAGGTACCGCTAAGCCAAGTGCCAATAAAAGGAAACAACTACCAATTAATAAGAGCCAGCCTACACCACAGAGCCTATGGAATAAACAAAAATCCTCTGAGGCACAAACAACAAACTATGTGGCCGATACAGCCTCAGCAGACGTGGATGATATTATTAGCGACACCACCAGTAACGCAGGTGGGAACTCGAATACAATATGGACACAAACCACATTAATGGGAGATAATTATAATCTCTCAAAACATAATGGAAATCTTATCGAAACTATAGTGGATACTATTTTTAATCGACTACAGAAGCAAATGATCTTACAGTTTAATAATGTTTTTAAAAGACTTGATAGATTAGATAATTTGGTCAAAAACGAAGACGTAAAAAGAAAGGGGTCTGTCATACTAGATCAAATTAGAGCTGACCGTCTTCTAAAAGAGCTTGAATCCGTAAATAACAGTCTGTCACAGAGGAAGCAGGAAGCCTCCAACTCATCGGGTGGGGGCTCCAGCAACCCTGGATTACTAGCACCTCCTACTGTACAACCACCTATAGTACCACCAACAATCCAACCCCGCCTTGCTAATGGCGGGAAGAACATGGTGACATCTAACTTACCTTCCAAATCTACACCAACACCGGTACCACGAAAAACAGTCCCCCCCGTTACCACCAATGCAAATGTCATCAAGCATAACATCGGCTCCACCTTACCGACAATAGGAGCAAGGTTAACCGCTGATAACAACAAAGGTACCGGGCAACCTGGGAAAGGTAGAACCCCCAGACGCCAAGGGTCCGCCCTACATCTGCCACCGGATGCTTGCCCTTTTGTCCTGGTCCTTGCGGGGGTCCCACCGCTGAGGGATGAACAGGGGGAATCGTGGGTACAACTACGAAATAAAAGTATAGACAGGCTAACCAAGCACAAAGGTGTCGGATATGATATCTCGAGTGAGATTCTATCAGCTCGTAGGGTGCCTTGGGTTGGTCCTTTACTAAAAGATAAGGAAGGCGATTGTATAGTTCTTAATTTCAAAAACCCTGGTACTGTTAGATATTTACTTAATAGAACTAATAATTGCTCTGCTATTTCCACTGTTGCAACCATGCTGCCTCTGAGTTATTTCTACAGACCACCTCCAATGCAATTTCGGCCACCTTTAATACAACCTCAATTTCATCCAATGTATTTTCAGCCACCTCCTATGCAACTTCAGCCAGCCCCATTCCCATGTACGATGTTTAACAGATATGCACCTTTGTCGGATTTGGACATGTTGGATTGACCGTCAGAGATCAATCCAGTTGAACTATCTTCTTTACCCACCTCTGAACCTTCGGAAGATCCACAACCCCTGCTACGGTCTGTTGATAGACAAGAACCTTTAAAACATAGAATGTCTGTCCAGGATTCTGAACTATCTCTCGTCAGTTGGAATATAGCGGGTCTTACTTCTAAATTGAAAATTAAAGAATGGTCAGAATGGGTAAATGACAACTGTGACATACTGTTGTTACAAGAGACTTGGAGCACAACTATGTCTACAATGGAGGGTTTCAGCTGCTATAATCTAATGGCATCCCCTTCATCCATGGGTCGCCCCAGTGGGGGCCTATCTATTTGGACTAAAATAAAAACGGGGGTACAAACTAAACAGATCCCTACAGAGGGTAAAAGTTTCATGGCTATGAAATATACCAATAGGACGAAACTATGCATAATCAATTTTTACAATAATGATTTTGTTACCCACCCTAATAATAATTTCTTGAAATTATTTAATTTTATTGATGATATTATGGAGGGGCAGAAGTATGGGACCTTTGATGGTATTTGTATCGGAGGGGATTTCAATGCCCATATGTACCGCAACAGTCCAATTTGTAGAAATGGAGAGGAGCTGAAAGACTATTTAGCCCCCCGCGACTTATTGAATGCGATGGAAATTGCAGGAACAAGTGTTAGTAATATATTAACTCCCACATATATCGGCCAAGGCTGTGCTTCGACAATAGATTATATGTTTATTTCTTCGACAATAAGTGATATAATTTTGAGAGCAGAAGTTGTCTGTTCTGTTTATAGTGACCACCATCCACTGAGAATATATTTAAAAAATCTGCAGTCCTCGAAGGATGCATCAAGAGTAGAGATAGGGGCACAAAATCTGGCATTATCCACTGATAAATTAAGATTAATATGGAAAGGGGTGGACAATAAAGATATCTTAGCCAGAGTTGTAAAAAAATATCCAACGCTAGTAGAGACTTGTCTGGTGCATAATAGTCCAGGCAATGATATGGTAGTCACCTTTAGTAGTCTATGCAGGGCGATTAAAGGCGAATCTTCTAAACCAGCTAGGCCTAATAAAGATCATGGTCCCCGCTAGTGTCATCATACCGATATTTAAAAAGGGTTACAGGATGGACCCTGCCTGTTACCGGCCGATTTCACTGATCGATAATACGTTAAAAGTCCTTGGAAGGGTAATTTTTAAAAGGATCAGAAACTGGGCTGAGGACAATAATGTTTTAAACTGTAGTCAATTAGGATTTAGGAGTCACGTGGGCACCATTGAACAATGTCTTAGTTTGAATTTGATCATGGCCAAATATATTATTGTAAAGAAGTCACCGCTTTATTTGGGATTCATGGATTTAAGTTCTGCGTTTGATTTTGTTAATCGTTCTAGTTTGTGGTCACTTTTACTTAAATATGGTTTGGATGACTCATTAGTATACTTTCTTTCTTATTTACATAGGGATCTAAAAGCAAGAGTACGTATTAATAATGACGGCGAATTATCTGATGATATTTTTATTAGCAGGGGAGTCAGACAGGGCTGCGTACTCGCCCCACTGCTTTTTATTTTATATATTAACGAGTTGAGCAGCACTCTGAGCAAGATCACCAAGGATGTACCTATTGTAAATGGTTCCCCCATTACTGTTTTACTCTATGCGGATGACGAAGTTTTAATGGGGCGTACACCTAATGCTCTACGTATTTTAATCACTGGGTTTGTTGCTTTTATGTCCAAGTTGGGTTTACTTACTAATTTTAATAAATCATTTATTATGAACTGTGGACCTAAAAAATATAACATCACCTCAATCAAATCAGGAGATAACATCCTAAAATGCACTAGCACTTTCCCTTATTTAGGGTTATTATTTTCTAATACAGGCTCATGGCAGCCTCATGCAGCCTATGCAAGAAACAAAATTGCCAAATCAATCAATTCGATCTTATCTCTCCGACAACCTAAACAGGCGGATATTATTACTCCACTCCTCAACATTTACCGTACCCAGTGCCAACCAACAGGGACATATGGTGCAGAAGTGTGGGGTTATTGTAACAGCATATCTGTCCAGTTGGAGGAAAATAGATTTTGCAGGAAGGTGTTGGGGGGAGTCCCATGTGCGCCCACATTTATCTGCCACAGTGAACTTAGGTTGCCATATATCCTGGATTTTATTAGATCCAGGCCTGCGCTTTTTTGGATAAAAATATGGCTAAACCCAGCGGCTACCCTAACACGTAGCATAATATCTGATTGTTTACTTTGTGAAAGATCCCAACCGTGTACCTTGGTTAAATGCCGTTGAGAACAGCCTGTTGAGTGTGGGACAGGGCTCTTTGTTTAGCTCCCCTAATACCATTGTCCATGCTCATAAGAATATTGTTAAACGAGCATTGTTTGACCTTTATAGGGAGGAAAGGATGAGATCTGAATTTGCTAAAACTGCTGTTATTAAATATTTGCCTTATGCCGACTCAGACAACGATAACTTAGTTAAGCGATGCAGATATCTGTCAATCCCGATAGGAAGATGGAATCGGAGTCTTCTGTTCAGACTCCGGGATGGAAGCATTGTTAACTTATTAAGCTTCCCTCTCGGCTATAATAAAAATTTAGAACAGTTGGACTGTCCCTGCTCTGAAGGTGGGAAACAAAGCCTGCTACACTGTTTTTTCTTTTGTGGTCATTACAAATTGTATACCCGCCAATATTTAATGCCGATTCTATGATATATCTTGCACATTGATTTAACTGTATGCTCGCTTGGATGTAAATGGAATGATTAAAGGATAAAACTGAAACCTATGATTAAATTTACTGTAGATCAAAGATCTTCTTATTATGTACTATGCACTTTATGCTATATATGCTGCTTTAAACCTACTGGGGTTGTTCTGCTTTACCTAATATTTTAAGTATGTTTTTAATGTGTTTTTAATGTGTTTTAAATTGTATGTTTCTTTTATGGATGTACCAAACTCCGAATAAAGATCCTTTGACTTGACTTGACTTGACTATACACATATAAACAAAAAATATACAAAAAGAGCTTCGGCACACGCCGAGCGCAAACAAACAAGATAACAAGAAAACGCGCTTCAAGGCTTTCGAAAGCTGTGCAAGACACGATATGAAACGAAAACAATCACACTTCCCTGCACCGCATTCGAACTGTTCGTGATGCCAAATGTAATTACCAGATTTCCTGACCAAGTTATTAGCTCACCCAAACACCACAAACCCAGTCATCACGTAACTTCATCCCTTCCCAGACCCTATTTACAACAGTACCTGGGTACTTACCTGGGAATGGGGAACTCGCAATGTACAAGCTTACACAGCCAAAATACCACTAAAATCTAGGGTATTGCTAAGAACTAACTATAGAAATCAGTAATAACTACGGAATTCCCTGGTATATCCTATGATCTCACCTTATAGCCCCACAACAATCTGGCCCGGGCTAACCTACTCTCTCTCATGTCGGAGAGCAGCGATTTATAGTGTTCCCACTTGTAGCCCCACGGCAATCCGACCCGGACTACTCTACTCTCTCTCGTGTCGGAGAGCAGCTATTTATAGTGTTCCCACTTGTAGTCCCACGACAATCCGGCCCGGACTTCTCTACCCCCTCGCTTTTTGGGGAACAGCTCCACTGTCCTATTAATACCTCCTGCTGTCTATTGGGAATTTCCTAAGTACCTAATATCTACTGGAAATATCTTCTATCTCATATGAATTATTATTATTCCTCATGTAATGGATAGGAGATCCGATCCTCTCACACAAGAACTGCCAAATTATTACATTCAAGAATTATTCCCCGATATGAAACTCACATTACTCTCCGTCATCAGTTACCTGTAGGTAGGGAATAGCCCATCCTTCCATACGACAGTACCTGGCTAAAAAGAAAGGTTAGCTCCATCATGGAAACAATACTCAAATATATTCATTAAGAACTGGGGTCCCTTTATTGAACAATAAAAATAAACATTGCATTATAAAGTCATACTAACACATAGCAACCTAAGCATAGCCTGAAAAGTAAAGGAAAGAGTTAATATATTTGTGCACTATAATAGCAGGACGGACTTCACCTTATAATTACGTAGTCCGGTTCTGGCTGTCATCTGGGTCCCTCTCTCATCTGTGCCTCGGCTCATCTCAGACTATGCGCTGCACCCACGGATACATGTCTGCACCGCTATGCTCCTTCACCTCCGTCACCCCTCCAAAGCACTGGAACCCTTCTCTGGTCTTTGTCTCTGTCTCTCAGCTCTGCACCGGTCAATCTGCACTGACTTCTCCTCTCCCACGAACTGTCTTCACTTCCAAGCTTCAATCTAATAATATAGGGGCATATTAGCAAGAACCTCGTTAAAATTATCGCCGTTTTAGTGGTAGGAAACTGCCGCTAAAACGGCGATATTGGGCTTGCTAATATGCGTTATAGAATTCCAATAGAAGCCCAGGTTAGATGTGCAGGACATCTAACCTGGGCTTCTATTGGAATTCTATAACGCATATTAGCAAGCTCAATATCGCGGTTTTAGCGGCAGTTTCCTGCCGCTAGAACGGCGATAATTTTAACGAGGTTCTTGCTAATATGCCCCATAGTTTCCACTATTCTGAGAACCATCCGTTCAACTAACTTCTTCACTCTGATTATTCCAATTCTGGTCACAAACTAACTCCAACTGCTCTAACAGACCAATTCATGATGTAGCTTCAGTCTCTCCAAAGGATCGTCTGCCTCCTCTATCTTTCTGCATTCTGATAATATAGAGAGCTCTTTGTTCGCCCACCAGACTCCTGTACCAGGCCCCGGGCTCTCGACGCTCCCACAGTGGCCACCTGTTGTTTCGTCTAAAAGCCCGAGCTCCATTTACATTCCTCCGATAGGGGCCGGCTCCGACCGGTTCCTCTCCAGGGAACAACAGCTCATAACTAAAATATTACTCTTGACCTACAAACGTCTCGGGCAGCCGAGGCAGAAAGGAAAATGGAGTCTCTCTCGTTTGGGCCTTGTAGGCCCGAAAAAGTTGAAAGAGACGCACAGCTCTGTCAAAGTACATAGGCAAGCCCTACCAATAGGTTATGTAAGATCAGAAAGAAAGAATCTATCTCCTAATATTAGCCTTCGAGCCCGAAAACGATGAAAAGGGCACAGAATTATGTCAAAGTCAATAGGCAAACTCTAAAAATAGGCAAAGAATAGGGATCTATCCACTATACTAAGATGGTAGTAGACCACAGTCACCACCACTCAGAAAAAAGAACAAATTATCCGGTCACTACACCAACATAAGCTTTTCTTCTGCCGCCGTCAAAGCTAGAAACATATGTATTAAGACTGACATTAAAGCCTAACATAAATGAATCCCAGTCCATACAGTTAGTTTTACAAATACCAGAGGGAAAGAAAATATTTTTTCAGAATTAGGCTGTTTCTTTATGGGACCTTTAATCACAAATCATTCAGATTGTCTATCAACAAAGGTTCCCTTGAAGCCAATACTCTTTTTCAAGACCAGTGAAACACCTCTTTGGTAGTTATAAACGTGTGGACGCATTTCAAACCCACAAATATTTTGGAAAAACGGGGTTCTCATCAGGACATCGAACAGGGGATTATTATTTGCACTTACATCCCTTTTAAATTCTTTACTATGCAGTCCACACGTGTTTCATGTACTTGAAGACTTTTGTTGAAAAAACCAGGGAAGACAGCACGTCAGCCTTTTTATTTATTTTTCTTGGGGAGTTTCCACTCAGTAATGGCTTCTGTATGGGCAGCTTCCTTACACCGTTTCAAATGAAGATTTTATTTCTCTGCAGGCTTCTTGCAACATCAGTTGTAAAACAGGGCAGGGACATGATATATGGCATTTGTTGCCTACCCTGATTTGTGACTTTCTGTATTTATTTCTGTTTTTTATTGGCTGAGCTTCACCTAACCTTTAGCTGTAATTTTTTCAGTGAACATAGTGACATCTTTTCTCTCATCGTATGCAAAAGACAACACTCAAAAGCAAGTAGCTCGCAATCAAAAACTCAACGACTTCTTCTTACAAAACAAGAGGGAAGCAACATTTATGCATTTGGGAAATCTGAAAGATTAGGCAGCACCCTAATTGGTGTTTGTTACAGGCTCAAGAGGATGACACAAGAAGAAAGCAACAACATCCTAAACATAAATGGAATGCAAACAAGGGACATATGGGAAGGACTACAACCATTCGTAAATAGAATTCTATTTTCTCTGATATGCAATAAGATGAAAAAACTATACCTTCTCAGACAAAGGGCAAGGAACACTTTAGACAGTGCAAATAACTTCAGCAGCCTCACAATACGTGCAGAAAAGGAGGACCATTTTTCATATCTAGACATCACACAGCCTTCTTGCAGAAGTGATGTATGCTATACCAAATTTCAGGCTGTCCCAACCAAACAGTGTTTGCCTGACTATATATGAGCTGAGTGTGTAGGGTATGAATGCTTATGGTTTGGGAATGAGTCAGTCTTTGATAGAATGAGTGAGTGATTTGTGTGCCAATTTTTAATGTTCTTCCTGTCCCTTGGGCTGATGATATACCATTTTTTGATTTCTATTTATGAAACTATGTATGTCTTACTAAACTAATTAAAATGTGCTATATTTTTCTATGAAAATAAATAAACGATTTAATAACTTGAGAATCTTGAGCTGTTCTGTGGGCGTTTCTTACTTATTGTTGGAACCCTTTGGGTCCTCCTAAAGATTAGGAACTCCCCTTTCCATGTTGTTCTTGATGTATTTTGTCCCAACCAAACAATACAAAATGGATCTTGTTGGAAAGGGGATTCTTAATAGTGGTAAATATACATCTTCTACTGGCAATAGTGCCACTAACAGAGTCTAGGCCTCATAGGCCTCAGAAATTATTCCCATGATCAACCCTTGGTAGCTTGGCTGCGAGCAGGCAGGCTTAACTTCAGAGACAGGTATGTGAAGCATTTAAAAACACCACTTCAGTAAATAATTAAGACACAACACACACAAAAATGCAACACCAATTTATAAAAATGGGAAATATTTATTTTGTATTTATTTATTTAATATTTCCATAAAATGCTACAGAAATCGAAAGCAAACAAAAATAACACAGACACTTCAAGATAAGTCCATATACTTAGCAAGCCTTATATCAGAACTTTAAACATTCCTCTTTCTTCTTAGAGTTACATTGCAGCAGTATATTTACTTTCACACGAGCTACAACCCAATATGTCATGTAGAATACTGTGAGACTGGAAGACATTCCCAAACATATGTTACAACCTAAATCATTCCAACACGAAATATAGGAATTGTACAATAATAGAGCACTGTAGCAAACCTGGGGGCCTATCATAACTGTTGTTTCCCGTCCAGGTGACTCCCTTAATACTACTTCTGAACAGGAGCGTTCCTACTTACACCATTATTGTCATTGGACGCCCTATGAATTCCATATAGTTCCCAAACATTCTTGGGCAATTGCGTGGTGGGAGGAGCTCACTATAGTTTTCCGTCCGCATGCAGCAGTATACCATGTCTCTCAACCAGCTGTTGATGGTGGGGATTGAGCCACGAGGCCAGCAAATTTCCACCCTACGTCTCGCCATTAGCAACCCCATGTCAATTAAATGTCTAAAAGATTTAGACAGGCGTTTAGAATACCCCAGTAATGCTAGTGTGGGGTCTGGAGTAAACTGTTCTGTAGTGATTTCCCCCAATGTCTTAAATATTGAAGCCCAGAAGTTGGCAATTCCCGGGCACAACCATGCTAAATGAAAGAAATCAGACGGGGTGGTACCACATCTTTCACAGTCAGCCGATTCCCTCAGCCCATACCTATGTAATCTTTCAGAGGTATGTAATCTTTCAGGGGTGTAGTATTAAGACATTTAAAGGGGATTAATCTATGCCTGCCATTTAGAGATATACGTTTCGTACTTTCTCAGCAGTATCTCCACATTCCATCATCTATATCCATCCCCAAATCTGTCTGCCAGGTGGGCTTTAGTATAATGATTAGCCTGATACTCCTGTGTTGATTTATATAACCTGGATACAATCCACACCGGCAATTCTTTTTTTATCATGACTGTGAGTGGGGCGGCATCAGGTGGTTCAGCAAGGTCACTTCCCAGAGTTTCCTTTAGCAAATGCCTCTGTGTAGCCACGTCATCCCACATCTTTGCCACATCCTCCTCAAACAGTTCCCCAATCTTAGTAATATTTATATCACTCAGTGCCCAAGTTACCACCCTATCTGTGCATGCAGGTAGCCAACAACACCATTCAAGAGGAGCCAGTGGGGAATATAATATGACTCCAGCTTGCAACTTAGGAAGATAGTGCCAAGCATGAACGGTTCAGGGATTGAAATAAAAGCGCTGTCATAGGAGGCGGCGCTGCAACCATTTTCTCAATCTGGAGGTGCGGTGAGTCTGCGAGGCCATGTATCAAAAAATGAGCATGTGCGCACTGCTACGACCCTATAATACAGGTCAGGTCTGGTTCCCCAAGAACACCCATTTGATAAGGCAACATTAGAATATCCCATCGTATTTTCCCAGCCCAGGCCAGCCTGAGTAGTAATGATGTGAGAGTGCGGAAGAAAGAGCTAGGCACGACCATCGGGATATTAGCGAACAGAAACAAAAACCAAGGTAGGGCCACCATTTTCATGATGGAGACCCTATCCTCCACGTTGTTTTTCATTGCAAAGGCTAACGGGGATCTCAGGGCCTGTGTGGATTATAGGATGTTCAACAAGAACTTGAACTGAGAGCCCTCGCAATTCAGGTATGCTATGTTTATCCTTTTCGGAAAAGGGGATTCCTCCGGTTACGAGCATGTGTCAAACCTAGCTTACATAATAATTTTTTTACTAAATGGTTTATTTCTTTTCCATTTTTCTGTTAGGCAAATGATAACCCATATAAAGTGCTGTATCCAAGCTTACTGTAAGAAATATACATTTGGAGAGAACTACGACGAGCAACCTACAGTAGTGGGTAGGTTATGATAGACTGAGCATAGCGCCACCGCCCTTAGTAGTAACCTAAAGCAGTTTATCTAATGAGAGCCTCGCTCTTTCATTTTTTATTTTCACTTAAGATCGTCACTAGAAACTCTATCCTTGTTCCTCCAATACATTTCTAAGAGACGTTTGATTAACAATTCCTACAGGAGGTAGGTTATGGAATGCCCTGACAAAAATCATAACTAATATGAGTACCCATCTAGCAAATGTAAATGGGGTAGGGACTTAAGATTCAACTATTTTTGTCTTAAAGAATCCCTTTCTCCCTTTTTACAATTTTCGCAGGATTGTCACCAAAATCTTTCTAAATAGAACCGTCTGAATAATAATCATTTTTGCAAAACGTCGCATTACAGTGATCAGTAAAACTCTCAAGAACACCAATTAATAGGTAAGACAACACAATAGCAACCCTGGTAATTTTAATAACAGTCACTACAGGGAACCTAACTCTACATTGCACCTTGGGAGGGCATAAGTCATGTAACCACAGTTCAGCTTCACTGTACAGATTAGATATAAACACTGTAGCTATAATAAGATGTTGATAGACCTATGCAACAACTGAATATAACAGTCGATAGTACCATCATAGTGCCGCAAGTGTATTCTTTTTAAGAGCATGGTCTATGTGTCGAAATATGTGATGTTTTTTTCAGGCAATGTAATTTGTTATATAGATCATATTATGTATAAATGTATATTTGTATGTACATTTATTGTAGGGAAACTGTACAGACCCTTCAATTCGACAGACAACTAAAGAATGTCTTGATAAAGGTGGACTACATTTACTCCAAACCACCGAAACGCGTCGAAACTTCTGTATAGTACAATTAAAGCCTGCACCATCAATGTTTATATCCAAAAATTTAAAGTGATAAAACATAGGTGTACATAATTGGCATTTTTTAATGTACCATTTGTATTTTACCATTTGTGTGTTTTACAAATCCTTGTCTGTCCTTCGTATTGTGCAGGCCGCAATACATGTGTTATTGTTTTTCTAATTTTTTTTATAGTTCAATTAGGTACCACAATTTGTATAGAATTTGTTAATGAATTGTTTTTAATCATATATTGAGTTGAATAAATATGTTAATTCTTTCACTTCTGTGCCTATATGAGTTCTTATAGACAGCATGTACTTTTGAGACTAAGTTTTAGCTTTTGTTGTAATTATTCTCAAGGGAACAAACTCTTTTACTGGTTGGACAACCTCATTTCCCTTGACTGTACCAAGGGGTTCCTCTCTCTTCTATCAAACAACAAGAACACCATCCATTATCGCTATCCATTGCCTCTTATTACTGTACTGTGGGATCAAGTGAAAGAAGCACAGATCTATACCAGGTTGGACCTCAGAGGGGCTTATCAGTTAGTGAGAATACGTGAGGGGGATGAGTGAAAGACTGCCTTCAAGACTCGTTTTGGTCTGTACAAGTATTTGGTTATGACGTTCGGGCTGTGCAATGCCCCAGCGGCATTCCAATACTTTCTTAATGATGTGTTAAAGGAATATGTAGATCACTTTGATGTGGTCTTCATTGATGATATCCCGATTTATTCAGTCACCAGGGAATGCCATCAGGAACAGGTTTGCCAAGTTTTGGAACGTTTGCGCGAGCACAGTTTGTTTGTGAAATTGAGCAAGTGTGAATTTGGTGTGACCACGGTAGAATTCTTAGGGGTATTGTTGAGTCCTGAGGGTTTGCCGATGGCAGAGAGGAAGGTGAAGGCGGTACAGGATTGGCCAGTTCCCAGTAATGTGAGAGAAGTGCAGAGCTTTCTTGGTTTTGCAAATTACTACCACTGGTTTATTTTGCACTTTTCCCAAGTTGCAGTTCCTATCACTAGGTTATTGTGAAAGGGTGCCCCTTTCATCTGGTCCACTGAGGCTGGGGAGGCATTTGAGTTCCTAAAAAAGGCGTTTACCACAGCTCCAATCTTAGCCCATCCCAATCTTGAACATCCTTTTGTGGTAGAGGCGGATGCCTCCGATGAGGCTGTTGGGGGAATAATGTCACAAAGAGACCCATGTACGGGGCAGCTCCATCCCGTAGCATACCTCTCAAAGAAACTGAATCCAGCCAAAGTGAATTACACTATTGCAGAGAAGGAACTTTTGCTATAAGGAAAGCTTTCCAGGAGTGGAGACACTATCTATGGGGGGCTTGTCATTCTGTTACTGTATATACCGACCATCGCAACTTGTAGTACTTGAAATCTGCTAGGCATTTTACACAAAGCAAATGCGGTGGATGCTTTTCTTTTCTGAGTTTAATTTTGTGGTAAACTTCAGACCCGGAGTTGAGAATCGTAAAGCAGATGCCTTGTCCCGACAGGTATTGCCATCTGTACCCAGATCGGAAGACACCAGTGCCATCATAGATCCATCCAGGGTTATATGTGTGATAAGGGCCGAAAACTTCTTGGATGAGGTGCGGTTGTATCAAGTCAGGGGTGGATGGGCTGCTTGGGCAAGGCAGAGAGATGAACGTTTAGTGAAACAGGGTCTTCTGTTTTTCCAGTCCAATCTGTACTTGCCAACAGTGGAGCTGCAAAAGCAGGCTTTTGCTTGGTGTCACATCATTCCAATGGCAGGCCATCCAGGTATTAAAAAAACAATACAGTACCGGCAGAGACACTTCTGGTGGAAAACATTGTCTAAATATGCGACTGAGTGGGTTTTGCATTGCGAGGAATGTGCAAGAGCAAAGGGGGAACACAGTCGGGAGAAAGAAAAACGACTGCCGCTGCCAACCCCCCAACGGCCTTGGCAGAACATAAGCTTGGACTTTGTGACAGGACTCCCTACTGATCAGGGCTTTACAGCTATTCTAGTTGTTATGGATAGTCTCAATAAAATGGGGCATTTTATCCCATGTCACACACTTCCGACTGCTGGACAAACGGCTCAGTTGTTAGCAGGTAACAATATCAACTTACACGGGGTTCCAGAAGTGATTGTTTCGGATAGAGGTCCGCAATTTATAGCCCACTTCTGGAGAATGTGGTGTAAAACCCTGCATATTGAATCCGCTCTTTCCACTAGTTTTCACCCACAGACCGATGGCCAGACGGAGCGTCTAAATCAGACCTTGAAAAAGTATCTTAGATGTTATGCTAAGGAGGCTGACGAGTCATGGGTGGATCTGTTGTGGTTGACTGAGTTGGCATATAACAATGCTTGGCACAGTTCTACTGGTTTTTCTCCTTTTAAGGCCAATTATGGGTACGATGCCAATACCTTGCCTGTTCATGTTCCTGAGGTTATTTTGAACCATCCCTCAGTTAAGGCTCAGGTGCTCCACATACAAAAGATTCATCGTGGTGTGAGAACGTACTTGCTAAAGGCTAAACAGGTCTATAAACAATGGGAGGACCGTCACCGCTGCGATGGGCCACGGTATAAAGTGGGGAATCATGTGTGGTTGTCAACCAGGTATATTAGGTTCAGACTTCGTAGTGTTTTCCATCCAAAGTATATTGGTCCCTATCAGATTGTGAAGCAAATCAATCCTGTTGCTAACAAACTCAAGCTGCCTGGCTCTTTACGCATCCACCCTGTGTTCCATTGCCATCAGTTGAAGCCGGCGCTTACTGGCCGTAGGAGGCTGCCTCCCCCTGTGATGCGGGACGGTGTCATGGAGAATGAGGTGAAAAGCAATCGTGATTCCAAGTTACGTCAAGGTGTGCTGTGATACTTGGTTTCCTGGAAAGGGTATTCTGCTGATAATGATTCATGGGAACCGTGGCGTAATGTGCATGCTCCATGGGCTGTGATTTCCTTCCATTGTAGGATCCCTGCCAAACCTGGTCCTAGGAGGTGCTTGGTGGGTGGGCCTACTGTCAGGATCTAGCACATCACGCCTGCCATGCCAAATAAAACTACATATCCCTTGAGGCAATGCATGTGAAGACGTGATAAAATTCAGCAATACGAGCATCACGTTGTGTGTAATTTTGAGTGTTTTTCCCGGTTGCTCCTTCCGGGTTCTGTGAGCCGGTTTCGTTGCACCAGCGTGTTTGGGCTCAAGCATGTTACTTGGAGGGAGACTTGGATCATATACATGTGCGTTCCGAACAAAGAGCAAGTAGTAAGTGATTTGCTGGATTGTGCCGCAGCGAGTATCTTCCGCCTATCGTTTTACCTGGTTGAACGCCATTGGTTTGGCAAGAGGCTTTTGCCACAGTGTTGTTATTTGGCCGGCGGAATACGGTGGTTGTAACGACGTATTACCGTCGTGAGTTCTGGCATCAGGCGGTGTGGTGTGGTGTAATAAAGTGGAGGCTTCCACATATTACCGTCATGAAAATCATGTGATTTTTGAGGAATGAAAGTGAGCGGAATGTAGTGGCGGACGCTACACATTTCTGTTACGAAGCAAGGCAAGGCATGTTAGTTTCATTGTGCCACTTGGTAACATTCTTTGGATTACAAGTGCCAAAGCGAAAACGGTGGTGGCTGCCACGTTTTTCCGTATTTGGAGAACTGTGTTTGAAAACAGTACCAACATTTAGTTGAAGGAGTTCTTTTTAGAGGCATAGTTGTCGTGAACCTTATCGCCAGGATGTATTTCTGTTTCTTTATAATTTCTAAAGTAGGAAGGGAAAGGATATTCAACATAAAACTTTATTGATACTAACAGTGGAGTTTGCTTTAGTCCAAGATCTGAGGTACTGGGGAAAGATAACTAGCGAGATTTTTATGAGAGTAGTTTGTTATTGAACAGTTATTAACCTGTGTCTTGTCATTTCAGGTCCCTTTTGCCCGCTGTTCCCTTCCTCTCCTTCCCTCGCCTAATTATATGAATACTCTGTATATTCTTGACATCAGAGTGTTGGTAAGATATGGAGGTGGACCATTTGTTGCCTCGTCCCTCTGGTAATACATATGGTGTTTTGTACAGAGCGCCCAACATTTGCAAAAATATACCCCAGTCCTAATCGCATCAAAACTTGCCCCATAAAAGACCAGACGACCGGATCGAATTTCTTCACCACATCAAGGAACACTGCAACAGCTTGAACTTCTGGTTTGATATGTTGAATCGCCCCAAATACTGTTCTTAAATTATACGTCAGGTTCCTACTGGGAATGAAGCTGACCTGTTCCGGAGCAACCAGCAACGGGACAAGTGGAGTTAAACGATTTACCAGTATCTTAGCATACAGCTTTGTGTTGACATTCAACTATGATATGACGCATACTCTGTTGGTGGTTTGTCTGGTTTCAAAATGGCGACAATAAGAGCCTTCCTCATAGATGGAGGCAGTTGACCACTTTCATAGATCTCTTTGAACAGCGCGTGAAGATGTGGAATGAGTATATTCTTAAACTCCTTATAAAAATATTCTGTTAGTCCGTCTGCGCCTGGAGCGCTTCCAGCTCTCATTCCAGACAGTTCTGCCGATATTTCTTCTATTTCAATTGGGCGCATGAGGTATTCCCTGTGTATATTCGTCAGCCAAGGGAGTTTGATGTGTGATAAATAATCTAAAATCTGTGTGTTCAGCTCTCCAGCTATAGAGGCAGACAAAGTGGAATAATAGTGTCTAAATCTGTCAGCTATGTCTAATGGTGTTGTGATGGGTTCCCCTGTTTGAACTTAATTACTGTCACCTCTGCTTTCTGCCTTCGCTTTCTAAGCAGTGAAGCCAAGACTGAGCCCGGCCGCTTGCCATCTCCATATGTGCTGGCCATGGCATACTTGCCTAATTGCTTCAGTTCCGAGTCAGCTATATCATGAAACTCGCTGAGTAACTCCTGGAGTTCCCCCTGTGCCTGATCATTGGCATCAGATTGTAGCCTACTTTCTAGTGTCTGTAGTCTGTCCTCTAAGTCTATTTGTAGTTTTCGCAGTGCCCAAAAGGACACCCAAATGTTTAGTGATAGCGATAGCTCTAATGTAGATTTTGAAAGTTTCCCCTACAACAGCGAAGGTGTCCACAGACCCTATATTGTGTTCGAAAAAACTTTCTATCACTTCCGTCTTATCAGCTTTAAAGGCAGGGTCTAATAAAGAGTAAGGGGGAAATTGCCATGTGAAAGGAGGGATGCGTTTACCTGAGCACTCCAAGACCAGGAGCACTGGAGAGTGATCTGACAATGTACGGGGTAGTACCTCACAGATCCGGACCGTCGCGTACAACCCCCAGAAACTAACCAATAATCAATTTGTGTGTGTTAGTTACTGTATCAAGAGCAGTGAGTATACCCTCCCTCTGTCAAGTACCTGTACCAGAACTGGAATTCCGCAGGAGCAGATGAATATTCCTCAGTCCCCTACTCCGCTACTGTGAACTAAATTCACAAATAGCAAAGAGGGGGAAAGGGGATTGGGAGGAAAAGAGAGACTGCCACTGCTGCTCTTCTATTGGACTGGAACTCTCGCTTGGCACTGAAAGGTTTCCTGAAGCAGAGAAGATTTTATAACAACTACTACAACCACTCTGTGTGCTCTAACTCTGTACCCTATTTAATATACCTATCCTTTATTGGTGGCTAACTGCTCTCTTGTAGATATTAATTATAGGCTGTTACAATTGGTTCTCACTAAGTAGTTGTTTTCTCTATTGAACACTGTGCGAAGAGAAAAATACTACGTTATTCTCTTGGGTCTTGACTTGTTCATACATGTCTCTAAACTTGTACTCTATTACCTGTATATGCCTTTCTAACAAAATTCAGATGAATTCTAACTTTGACTTCTTCTTTTTCTGTTGCAGGGAAAGTTGATGTGGAACTTCCGAAGGTTGTTGGTAAGTGCACTTATACATATATATATATTCACTGAAAAAACCATAGGTTTCAGGCCTTATATAGTTAGGAATTAGCATTTAAAAAACCTTTGAAATTCACTCAAAAAACTATAGGTTTTAGGGGTGTTATAGTTAGCTGGACATTTCACTCATACAAAACCATTGAAATTGCTCCTATATAGTTAGTTCTACTAACTATAATTCGCGTACCCGCAATCCACTGCTGATGATGTCACATATTACATCATTCATGACATGGTCAGTGACATCACTGATGACATCTCAAATGACATCACTGATGACATCATCCAGTGAATGTGGTTTGCTTCTTTATTTAAATATGCATTATATATATATATAGCAATTTGCATTGAGGAATGAGTGGATATATAAAAATAAATATTTGGAGGGAGGATTTAGTAGCAGTGTAATTGACTGTTTACTTTAACAATGTATAGGTTCTCACTAAATATAGTGGATAGTGACTAAACTGTGTGAATAACTGTATCACTTTGTCAGTTGTTGTGTAAACTGGTTCTCCAGTTGCTTACTAGCTATGTGAAAGTGTATTTTAGTTATTAATTAGTTAACTGAGTATTTTTATGGGAGAGTGAATGTGTGTGTGGTTCGGTGGGGGGTGTGTGACTGCCCAAAGATGTGTGAATAGTTGATTCAGTAGATATATGAAGTTAAAACTACATATTCCAACATTTGGCAGTGTATGTGACAGTATAAGTATACATAAGACTCAATGATGGTGTGAGTGACTGTATACTTGTAATAATGATTTTATAATCCACTAAGTAAGACTTACTATGAAGTGGTGTTTGTATACGTGTTTAGCTAAGTAAGTATGTAAGTATGATCCATTGTTTGCATAAGTGAGTAGGATAACTTCATATGTGAATAGGTTGTGTGCTAGTGTGTAATGTCGATATAGGTGTATAAGTATTTTTGATAGTGTTTTATTGTTCATTGACAGCATGTATGCGTGAATCTACAGGTAAGTGATTAGATGTGTGTATACATCTAGGAATCACTGAATGAGTTTTTAGATACTTGTATTGATGTGTCAATGGATTCAAATATAATACTCTGTATTTTACAAAGAGTGATGAAAGTTTTTACTAGAGAAGGAAAAGTTGTATATGATTTTCACGTGGATGATGTCATCAGTGATGTCATCAGTGATGTCATTTGAGATGTCATCAGTGATGTCACTGACCATGTCATGAATGATGTAATATGTGACATCATCAGCAGTGGATTGCGGGTGCGCGAAATATAGTTAGTACAACTAACTATATAGGAGCAATTTCAATGGTTTTGTATGAGTGAAATGTCCAGCCAACTATAACACCCCTAAAACGTATAGTTTTTTTAGTGAATTTCAAAGGTTTTTTAAATGCTAATTCTTAACTATATAAGGCCTGAAACCTATGTTTTTTTTCAGTGAATTTGCAAGGTTTTTTAAATGCTAATTGCTAACTATATAAGACCTGAAATCTATGGTTTTTTCAGTGAATTTCAAAGGTTTTTTAAATGCTAATTCCTAACTATATAAGGCCTGAAACCTATGGTTTTTTCAGTGAATTTCAAAGGTTTTTTAAATGCTAATTCCTAACTATATAAGGCCTTAAACCTATGGTTTTTTCAGTGAATTTGCAAGTTTTTTTAAATGCTAATTCTATTAGCGGATAACGTTTAAATATATTAATATCTTAGTGGGACCACCTGAGGAGCCCTAGGGGGTCAGGGTGTTTCTACCCTGCCCCCTTTTTGTGTTCTACAGGTTTCTTTTTCTGCTTTCTTGTGCCTCAGTCTACTGAGCACAAGATGGATGCCAACACTTCCTGGTTAGAAGTGTTGACAGCCAATGAGCATGCAGCTTTCTCGGGAAGGCATGCTGATTGGCTGCCACTGTCTGTCAACACTCCAAACCAGGAAGTGTTGGCAACCATCTTGTGCCTCGGTAGAACCAAGGCACAAGAAAACAGTGAAACAAAGGTGGAAAACTCACAAAGGGGGCAGGGTAGAAGCACCCTGACCCCCTAGGCCTGCTCGGGGGGTCCCACAAAGACCCCGCAGGCCCAAAAAATAATTAATTATTTTTTTTTAAATCGCGGGCTACGCATACCGTGCGCGTACGGTACGCGTACCCTGTGACTTTTAAAAACATTTTTTCTTTTTGCCTTTGGCCTTGGGGGTCCTTGTGGGACCTCCTGAGCAGGCCTAGGGGGTCAGGGTGCTTCTACCCTGCCCCCTTTTTGAGTTCTACATGTTTGTTTTTCTGCTTTTCTGTACCTCAGTCTACCGAGGCACAAGATGGCTGTCCACAATTTCTGTTTTGGAGTGTTGACAGACAGTGGCAGCCAATCAGCATGCAGCTCGTGCACGGAGAGGTACGCATATGTATGCGTACCGTACGCGTATGTACGCGCACGGTACACGTACGGGTAAGCGTACGGGTAAGCGCTCAGAGCGCGCCTATAGATATACATATTCTTTTGAAGTTAATTTTCGTAAAAACCACTGGAGCAATTTTCACCAAAAATACAAAAGGCACTTCTGCGTACCAGTCCCTACAATTCTGCAAAGTTTGGTGAAATTCCGTTCAGCGGTTCGGACTGTAGCCTTGTCAATTCGTCCTATGGAAATTAACATGGGGAAAACACATTTTGGGACCCCCCTTTTTCTCGGCACCCACTTCACGAATCCCCCGTAACCTTCCAGGGAAGAAGCAGAGCGTAGCTGGCCTAAATTTTGGAAAATTACACGCAAATTCCTCCACCGGCGCCAAAGTTATTCCCAATAGAATGTTGCAGATTTCCCATGGTAGCTAGTTCCTAACTATATATACCTACTGGCTATCAATATATATATATATATATATATATATATATATATATATATATATATATATATATATATATTCACTGAAAAAACCATAGGTTATAGACCATATATAGTTAGGAATTAGCATTTACAAAACCTTATTTTACTCACACAAAACCATTGAAATTCGCATATATAGTTAGTTGCACTAACTATATATCGCGCACCCGCAATCCACTGCTGATCATGTCACATATTACATCATTCATGACATGGTCAGTGACATCACTGATGACATCTCAAATGACATCACTGATGACATCACTGATGACATCTCAAATGACATCACTGATGACTTCACTGATGACATCTCAAATGACATCACTGATGACATCACTGACGACATCTCATTTGACATTACTGATCACATCACTGATGACATCATTCATGTGATAATACGATGAACCTCTTCAGACTCTAATATAACCTTAGATACACTCAGTGTAAACAGACACTCACAGACTGTCACTCATCCATGGAGTTACTCACACACCTAGTCAGTCATGCAAAGAATCAATCACACCTCCATTTCCTCAACTATACAGTTATACACACCTTACTTATTCAAACATATACTAACACATATTTACTCTCTTATACAATCCCTGATACAAGTTCACAATGATCCATACAGCCACTCACACATTCACTGGCTCTTATGCACAGTTATTTATATATGTCAACTCTCACATGTACTGTGTTTTACATATGTACTTACTTTGACATGTAGCACTGAGATATCCATTCACTCACCAATACACTCATGCACACAGTCAACCGCCCATACAGCTGTTTCCACATGCACTTTTGAACCCATACATCTAGTGAATCAACTGCTCACACATCTATGCACAGAGTCATACACCTCCCAGCCACCCACACACACACTCAGTCTCCCATACAAATACTTGGGCAACCAATCAATAACCCATATAGTTACTCATATAGCTACTGATCAACACATGCAGCAGTTTACAGAACAACAGACATAATGATGCACACATTAAGACAGTTTAGTCACTAACCCATGCACTCAGTGAGACACATTTAATCAATCACTCATACAGTCAGTCATGCACCTACTAAATCCTTCATCCAGACACTTATACATCCACTCATTCTTCAATATGTAAGACATAATTTAACTTTACAGAAACATACAGTCACTGGATGTTGTCATCAGTGATGTCATCAGTGATGTCATTTGAGATGTCATCAGTGATGTCATCAGTGATATCACTGACCATGTCATGAATGATGTAATATGTCACATGATCAGCAGTGGATTGCGGGTGCGCGATATATAGTTAGTGCAACTAACTATATATGCGAATTTCAATGGTTTTGTGTGAGTAAAATAAGGTTTTATAAATGCTAATTCCTAACTATATATGGTCTATAACCTATGGTTTTTTCAGTGAATTTTCAAGGTTTTGTAAATGCTAATTCCTAACTATATATGGTCTATAACCTATGGTTTTTTCAGTGAATTTCAATGGTTTTTTAATAGCAAATATCAAAAGCTGTAAAATGTATTCTTCTTTTAAAGGAAACATATATTTTATATGTATTTAATATAATTTTTTTATATATATAAATTTTTTGAGGGAACGAATTTATCAACTATCATGCTGAAGAAGAGTGTGGGGAAAAAAACAAAGAGGAGGACTAAGAGGAAAGAACAATCAGTTCAAAAATACAATTGCTTTAAAGCATGAAGTGCTTTTCCACACATTTACATTTAAATAACCCATATTAGAACATACAAAATATCTACAGAGGAGACGGTGTACATTGAATTTTAGACTCTTCATTGGTACCTACATGTTGGTACTTACATCACCCACACAACACAACAGCTCTATTCAGAGCTACCCTACCTCAAAGCACTCTAAAATAATATTATTTTACTATTTCCCTTGGTTTTCCCTTTGTTACGCTATCCGGAACGCTACCCGGTGCGCGGACCGGGCGCTAACTGTGCGAAAATTTGAAAAAAAAAGGTTGTTTTTTTTACATATATGGGCCTCCCCAGCCACCCTCAGAAAACCTAGGGGGTCAGGATATGTCTCCCGTGCCCCCTTATACCCATTCCCAACATTGTTTATCCTCCATCTTGTGACTAAATTCGTCCGAAACACAAGATGGCGGACTCCCGTTACGCTACCGGTGAGCTACCCGGTTCGCGTACCGGGTAGCGCTTCCACCGCGAAAAATCGAAAAAAAATGTATTTTATTTTTTTGCCCCGCGGGGCCCTTTAATAGCCCCCACATCAATCCTAGGGGGTCAGGAGGGGTCTACCTTGCCCCTTTCATTCATTTCCCCCTTCATTTATTTCCACCTCTTGTCTCTCGATCCTACCGAGAGACAAGATGGCGGCCGCTCCGGACTGTTTAGAATGTTGAGAGTCACAGAGAGCCAATCCGCTTCTCCTCGCGAAGTTCCGTTACGCTAACCGGGACGCTGTCACAGATATATATATTTTTTTGAACGTTAATTTCTCAAAATCCACTGGAGCACATATCTTGAGACCTAGCAAAGGCACATCGGGCAAACAGTCTCTACAATTTTGCCAAGTTTCATAGAAATCCATTCAGCCGTTCGAGCTAAAAGTGAGTCCAACCGCCCTATGGAAAACTCAATGTTAAAAACACGTTTTGGGACCCCCCTTTTTTTCTCGGCCCCCGCTTGACGAAACCCCCCCAAACTGTCAGGGGACGCTCAGAAACAAAATGTGCCATTTTCCTGAAAATTTCAGCCAATTCCGTCCATCAACGCCAAAGTTATTCAACATAGAACTTTCAGAAATCCCTATTCAAAAAAATCCTAACTATATATACCTACTGGCGACCGCCAGTAGGTAATGTATATATATATATATATATATATATATATATATATATATATGTTACCACAAATTGCCCTAAGCATTTGAGAGACACTCGACAGGTCTCTTCCCTCCGGGCTTTCAAGTCGGCATGCTTTTCCACCTCACATCAAAGTGCAAACGCCCGACGCGTTTCGGGGAACCACCCCCTTCCTCATGGGCTGCAGGTACACAACACTCGAAAACGCACCATGTTCTTTTCGACCTTTTATTTAACAAGCCCCTATTGTGGGCGTGTGCTGAGTGCATCGCCACACACTGATTTCTGGTACTTGTGGTCCAATGTGGCGCGATTCAATTTCAATTTCAAAACTTTATTCGGAACATGTAAATCATGTCCATAAAAGTACATACAACAATACAGTTAAAAGGAAATACACTTTGTCAATCGCAATCAGCTACAAATACGGTAAGATACACATAACAATCAAATAACACACTTAAAAATTTTCCAATAAATAAGATAAAATAAAAATATTAATAGATATGTTTAAAAAATCATGCTTTTCCTATAGCTGATGGCCCTGAGTAAGAAACTAGCCGTATAAAAACAGATGTCAGGGTGATGCAAGTTAAAAAGTAATTTCATTGCCGCTTTAACAGTTCTTGCTCCAAATTTGATAAATAAAGGTTTTAAAAAGAATTTACGACATTCGCTATACAGGTTGCATATAAGTAAAAAGTGCTCTGTGCTTTGTTCCGAAATATTGTCGCACCGACATGGACCAGTAGGGCGCTTCTTAATCTCAGGGAATGCAACCAATAAGTGGACCGTACCCATCCTCATCCTGGTGAGAACAAACCGATGTTGCCTTTAGTCACCTGGACGAGGTAAGGGTGTAGGCCCACAAATTCATTCAAATGGTTATAACGTATACAAGTAGAAAGTTTAAGATCATCCGTAGCTCGTCTTTCTGCACAATAATTTAAAAAAATTAATTTCAGATTCTCCTTGGAGAAATCCGAGGCAGAACAGTGATCTAATGTAACGTTAAGCCCAAATACACTAGAGAAAGAGTCAATTGTGTACTTAATCCATGGGATTTTAAGAAAATAGTCTAGACGTAAACAATCCTCAATAATGGCCCTATTAAATGAGGTTTCGTCTTTCATCCAGACTGAACGCCACAACATCAAAGGTCTCAACAATAATAGATCGTTTATATGATGTAGTCCTAGTTCTTTATGGACCAAACTATTAGCGGTAGAAGTCGGGAGACACAGCAATTTTTTCAGGAACATATTCTCTTCTACCTGTAGGGATTCGACCCTGGATACACCCCATACCCCTGCTCCGTAGAGAGCAGCCGAGAGACACCTAGCTTCAAAAATCTTAAGCATTTCTTTAGGCCTTCTACTACCTAATTTACTTGCAAATGCAAATATTCCATTGGCACTCCTGATCATTTTGTCGCGCACCACCTTGTGCTCGACGTCCCAGTGGCCATTTTTGGAAAAGTTGACTCCCAGGTAGCAGAAGTTTTCCACGGACTGCACCACTTGGCCGTCAATGAGATACCTATAGGGCTTTTTAATTTTTACCTTACTAGCTCCGCACTCCATCACAAATGTCTTACTTTTATTAATGACCAGCTTTCTTATCTCAATAAAGGCCACAAATTTATCTATCAAAAGCTGTAGACCCCGGGGGGTCCTAGAGAGCAGCACAGCGTCGTCCGCATAGAGTAACACGGGGATGGTACTTGTGTTTACTCTGGGTGCGTCGGCTTGTGCCCTCTGTAAGATCGAGTCTATTTCGTTAATGAACAGAGTGAAGAGCAAGGGTGCCAATACACACCCTTGTCTGATACCTCTCCTGACCTTAAATTTGTCTGTGCATTCGCCCGAAGGCCCATACCGAACACTCGAGCTAAGCCTCTCGTATAAACGAGCCAGAAAATATATAATTTCCCTGGGTGCTCCCATTTCTAACAAGGTAGTCCATAGTATGGCGTGATCCACCAGGTCAAAAGCACTGCTTAAATCAGCGAAACAGAGGTAAAGTGAACCCTTTTTCGCACGGGTATATTTCCCGATCAGTAGCTCCAGATTTAAGCATTGTTCAATGCAACCCCTCCCTTTCCTGAACCCATATTGGCAGTCTGTCATTATTTTGTTAGACTCTGCCCACTCTTCCAATCGGACGAGAAGTACACGGCTCATAATCTTAACCGACGAATCCAGCAACGAGATTGGCCGGTAATTTTTGGCGTTACCTCGATCCCCTTTTTTATGAATTGGAACTATTATGGATTCGGACCAGGTACACGGGATAGTATAGCGAACAGCAGCATTAAAAACTTTGGCTAGTACTGGTCCCCAAGTCTCGGGCGCAAATTTATATACATCAACTGGGACACCGTCGGGTCCCTGGGCCTTACCGGCCTTGCTAGCCCTGATACTACTTAGGACCTCCTGTAAGGTAATATCTAAATTGAGTACTGGCCAAGAGCAACTTTCCGGCAACGTTAACGTGTCAGGATTAAAAATGGCAGAAAAATGCTGTACCCATGATTCCTTACCCACGTTTGAGGTTAACGTGGGAAGTTTATCATCTTTTAGAAAAGGGCTATTTACTGCTGCCCAAAAAAGCGTACAGTTATTCGATACAGCCGCCAGATCAAATCGCTCCCAGGCTTCCTCACGTAATTCAATTTTCCTTTGCCTAAGAGCCAAATTATAATCAGATCTAAGCTTGACTACAACTGTTTTATCTCTAGGTTTTATGGATAATGCTTTTTTTAATGTTTTCAATGCCACAGTGCATGCATTATCAAACCATCCCCTGGCTTTGTAGTTATAATTTCCAGCAGACCTAGTAAACTAACTGCTAATAAAAACATTGATTTTTGTAAAATGGGAAATACAGGCCATCATATTTGATTTCTCGTCAATAATAGAAATAATATCATCTAGACAACAGGAGATAATGCAATTTGAGGTTACTTCAGCCTTATCCCCTGCCCACCTTATTCTGAAACCATTCGGCCTATGTACTTCAATGTTTGAAATAGCACTACTATCTGGAATTATACAAGCTTTCCAAAACCTTGTTTCAATAACAAGACAATTGTGGTCACTAACCATATGATCTACAACCTTGACATCAGAACTAAAATCAGCTAATTCGGAAGACATGCAAATAAAATCAATCACGGTGTTCGCCCCACGCCCTACAAAGGTTGGCAAACTATCACCCTTCCCATCCTGTTCAATCTCTAAGATCTCTAAATCATAGGCGAGTAGGAAAGAGTTCAAAGTTTCTCCATATGTATTATGTTTGAAGTGCATAGCTGGCTCTCCAACACGATTCAAAGTACCACACAACCTTTGATTAGAGAAAGGGCAAACAGAAATATTAAAATCGCCAACATATATGTATTCAAAAACCGTATTGGAGGTTTTCATCAATAGTTTGATTGCGACATCAAGTTCTACAATAACCGTATATCTACTGGCATCAAAGACATTGTTGTACATATTAATCAACAAAATGTTTTTACCTGCCTCATCCGCTAACCATAGTATTTGGGAATTATTGCCCACTGTAATATATTCCTTCACCCTGATTCGCATTTTCACAGAAATCAGAGTTAGCAAACCTCCTTTGGCCCTCCCTGAGGTAGTTGCCTCTGCTGGTAACTCATAGGCTACAAAACCGTCAAGGCCCTTAAAATTTAAACACCAGGTCTCTTGCAAACATAAGATATCAAATGTTCTAATTAGTTCTAGCCACCCTGGTACATTTAATTTGGAAACTAGTCCTGCTATATTCCAACTGGCGATAAAGCAAGTTGTTGACGCCCCCACTAGGGTATTGCGGGATATACCTACAGGCTTAGGCAGTAAACTACCAGTTGTAATTAAGGGCTGATGTAAGTCTACTCCTGCAACAACTGCGACAGACTCATGTCTGACCTCTTGTCAATCGCAGTTGTTAAGACCAGACAGGGCATCAAATCTATTATGCAATAGCAGACTAGGTACTAAGGGGGATGCCCAACGATTATGCAAGTTCAGGTTGTTAATCAAATTGTTATCCCATCCTAATGCTGGCGTTTTGGGTAGGGTTACGTTTTGCTGTTCCCCGTGGAAAAATTTTAGTGTTAGGGGAACCACCGTACCTCTTCTACGCTGAGGTGGAAAAATATGTGTTAAAACATTAGGAAGTATATTGGGATGAGCAAATGTTATCGTCACACAATCCCCTTTAAATCTTTTAGGGCGGTTCCCTATCCAGGGAATACGTTTAACTGCTTTGATATCATGCGCCAGTTGCTGTAAACCACCAGGCGCTAACCTCATATTACCAGAGAGCCAATGAAGGGCCTTACTACTCAGAGAGCTGGCTGACTCGATGATACCATCGTCCAACTGGGGGACATTAGCTAACACTAATACAACAGGTGAAGCTTCCTCAATAAATTGAAGAGGGTCTGTACCGTGGACTTGTGCTTGTGGAATATTAACTGACAACGGGCACCCTTCTACTGTTGTAATATTATGATTAGCTTTGGGGGCCAACGTATGGGCTAGATCAGTCAACACACCAGATGTCCCTTCTCCAGCATGATCAACCCCCTCTATAATATTTCTTGCTTTTAATGAAGTATTAAGACTACCTATTTCCTCCGTCAGCTTAGTTTGCAAACCTCCAAGCCTTTTAACTTCCGCCTGGAGTTTATCTATTTCAGAGATCAGAGGTTTTACGATTTCGATAAGTTTACCCTCTACAACCTCAAGCAGTTTAGCAAACATTTCATCCTCTCCTTTGTTTCTTACAGTCCCGTCCCCTACTGCCTTTGGGGGAACTCTCGCGGAACCTGGAGATAATGTTCTTTTCCTTTTCGCTCTTGGTCTTTGACCACCCTGTTTCCGTTGATTCTTCACACAGGCACGCACAGGTCGAGGTGTATGCTCAGTTAGAGGTAAATCGTCCTCTAAAGGACCAGTAACAGTGTCTGGGTCTGAATCAATGACGCTATCAAAGTCTACATTCAAAATAACAGGAGATACTAGCGTGATCAGTGGCTGACTGTCAGACTCAATCATAGGTGAGTCATTAGTTGATACCCTTGTGTCTACCACCACAAAAGGACTATCCTCTGCTGACATAGGCAAGGTAGGACTTAACCTGCGCAAATCTGGTGACTGGCTTAGCCCGAGTGATTCTCTCCTTTGTTCGTTTATTTTCTTTACAGTTTGCACAACATAGTTATCCATGGTGTTAGCGGGAACAACAGCAGGTTTCTTTTTGGTTGCCATATAAATAACACGGTATACAACTGGGGAACTATATCTTACTTGTAGATGTGTCTCTGGTGAAACAGGGGGTCAGGCCCTGCCCCTGCCTCCTCCTGCCGATGAGGGCCGTAGAGGGCCCGCCCTTTGCCCGGGCTTAGCCCCGGGCGTCCCGCTCGCGTCCCGCGTAGCTGGTCCTGCCCGCTTTAATCGTCCTCCTCTGGCGCCCTCGCGGTGTCACAGCGCGCGCCGCCGCGTAGGCTGCCGGGATTCGTAGTCCCGGAGCGGCGGCGCGTCCCAAATGGTGGAAAGATGACTCTTGGCGGTGGCGGCGTGGGCAGGGGTACCGGTCAAGCTGCGGCGTCGTCTCAGGTAAGTTTATGGCGTTCCCAATGCTCCGCCGGTCCTGCCCGCTTTAATCGTCCTCCTCTGGCGCCCTCGCGGTGTCACAGCGCGCGCCGCCGCGTAGGCTGCCGGGATTCGTAGTCCCGGAGCGGCGGCGCGTCCCAAATGGTGGAAAGATGACTCTTGGCGGTGGCGGCGTGGGCAGGGGTACCGGTCAAGCTGCGGCGTCGTCTCAGGTAAGTTTATGGCGCGATTAAAACATTTGACTTTCAGTAAGTTCGAGTGTTCCGTACTCATTATGCATAGTCCGTTATAAACCTTCGTAGGCTGTGTGGCGGGCAGGCATGCCGTGGTTCCTTAGAGTCCTGTGCTCGATAATCCCAAACAGTTTGGAACTAAGAGCCTCGTACTGCTGATGAGAACATCCTTTTGTCAGCAGCTGATGGTGCCATCTCCACGGCCGGGCCGCCGTGTGCATAATGTTACCACAAATTGCCCTAAGCATTTGAGAGACACTCGACAGGTCTCTTCCCTCCGGGCTTTCAAGTCGGCATGCTTTTCCACCTCACATCAAAGTGCAAACGCCCGACGCGTTTCGGGGAACCACCCCCTTCCTCATGGGCTGCAGGTACACAACACTCGAAAACGCACCATGTTCTTTTCGACCTTTTATTTAACAAGCCCCTATTGTGGGCGTGTGCTGAGTGCATCGCCACACACTGATTTCTGGTACTTGTGGTCCAATGTGGCGAGTGTTTTGTACCTGCAGCCCATGAGGAAGGGGGTGGTTCCCCGAAACGCGTCGGGCGTTTGCACTATGATGTGAGGTGGAAAAGCATGCCGATTTGGAAGCCCGGAGGGCAGAGACCTGTCGAGTGTCTCTCAAATGCTTTGGGCAATTTGTGGTTTCATATATATATATATATATAACATTTCTATGGCAAAATGAAACCCCTCATTTTGTTCCTTTGCAAATTAAATGTTTTAAGTGTTAACACTTTATTCCAATCAAGATGACTTCAGGTGTGCCATACTTTTGTCATTAGTAAGACTGTTAGCGCTCTAGTTGTTCTTTAGAACACTCTGGGACATTCTGTCACTGGGCTATAGTTGGGCTACATCTGGCTGATATTTGGGCTACATTTGTTTTTTTTTGTCTCTGGTGGCCATCTTTGGGCTACATTGGGCTACATTGGGCTACATTTGGGCTCTAACATATATATAGCCCAATGTAGCCCAATATATATTTTTCAAAGTTAATTTTCATAAAAACCACTGGAGCATATATCTTGAGACATAGCAAAGGCACATCGGGCTACCAGTCCCTACAATTTTGCCATGTTTTGTGGAAATCCATTCAGCCATTCGAGCTAAAAGTGAGTCCAACCGGAAAACTCAATGTTAAAAACACGTTTTAGGACCCCCCTTTTTTCTCGGCCCCCACTTGACGAAACCCCTCCAAACTTTAGGGGGACGCTCAGAAACAAAATGTGCCATTTTCCTGAAAATTTCAGCCAATTCCGTCCATCAACGCCAAAGTTATTCAACATAGAATTTTCAGAAATCCCTATTCAAAAAAATCGTAACTATATATACCTACTGGCGACCGCCAGTAGGTAATATATATATATATATATATATATAACATTTCTATGGCAAAATGAAACCCCTCATTTTGTTCCTTTGCAAATTAAATGTTTTAAGTGTTAACACTTTATTCCAATCAAGATGACTTCAGGTGTGCCATACTTTTGTCATAAGTAAGACTGTTAGCGCTCTAGTTGTTCTTTAGACTCTGGGACATTCTGTCACTGGGCTATACATCTGGCTGATATTTGGGCTACATTTGTTTTTTTTTGTCTCTGGTGGCCATCTTTGTGTGGTGTTGGGTTCAAATCAGGCCTACATACTCTGCTAAACTCTCGAACACCTTAGTATAGAAGTTGGCACGGACACTGGAAAAGGTAAAAGACAAGTTTATTAAGACCCCATGGGGTGGTGATACATTCCTACAGCACCCTTCGGTAATGTAAGAAGTAGCACACCGAACATTGGTGCGCGACCTCTTTTATACAGTTTATTAGCAATAAAAAGATAGGCGGTTACAAGTTACACATTTTAGGTACATATAAGGTCATTTTTGGAACACGGCCAACATGTGGGAGGAGTTTCAACAGCACTGGTCAGTTAGGGTGAACATTCCTAAAGAGTGACCAATTGGTGCGTAATGCGCATGTGCGCTTGACCAGTACTAAAAATAGCCTGTTGCCGAGCAGACTAGTGACCATGGGTATCGAGAAAGGACAAAAGGGCACACTGACCACGAGGCAGCGTGTTCATAGGAAACGGAAGTCAGAGGGATTCAAAATGGCCCCCGTTCGTTTTGGTCAAGTTAACAGAAAAGACCGTGTAGCTGTGCTAAACGCTAACTCAGGAGCTGCCAAAACACGACAGACGGCCCTTTTAGCGTTTAGCAAAAGCTACCTCATAGTGAACGTAGTCAGAATGTTCATCCTCAATGTCAATAGCCATTATTTTCAATACTTCATCATTGATCAGTTTCTCTTGCTTAACAACAGCTCGTTTGGACGGAATACAGGCTGTGATACATACAGAACATAATGTAGGGACACATTGAATACATAGACAAAGGAAAAATAGTACTCCAATAAAAACACAGAGAATCGTTAATAATTTCCAACCCCAAGTACTAAGCAGGGTCCAGAACCAACCAGAAAAGGTCCATGTTCCATTTTCTGGATGGATCTCAGCAGCTATTTTATGTAATTTTGTAATCGAATCATATACAGAAGGTGAGTTATCTGGTACGTAAACGCAACAACTACTTCCGATGACGCGGCATGCTCCACCTCTATCAGCTAGTATCACATCTAGAACCATTCGATTCTGGAGCGCTACAATTCTGGTAATTTGTAATTCCTCAGTAATATTCCCTAAAGCAGAGGCAGTTTCATTAGCGACGGCTTCCACCACACGTGTAAGCCGCCTTATCTTCCTGCTATTCAGTGCAGCTCCTACGAATGAAAATAACCCCAAATTGAAATCTACATATTGTTGTAATGTGGTATCAGTCTGGTCTATTTCATCAAAATCTATTGTTCGTTTCACTCTATTCAATATGAAATCATGGTACAAAACATAATCATTGTGATACATGGGAGGAGCAATAAATACAGGTGGTAATACAAAAGCTATATAACACGTTCCCAACCATCCCAATGGTAGACGGTGGTATCCCTTATTTCCACAAATGAAATATGTGTTACGTGAGGCTACAAATGCAATTCCAGTTGGTGTATCAAAGGTAAGTGTAATATTACATTCACTGCGGCCTACAGGGATTGTACCTTTATTTCTAATACACAAATCTGCTTTTGTATCAATGACTGTTATTATATGCATGCTCGTCACATTTATAAGTCTTTGATTCGTATATACGCGAGGCGTAGAAACATTGTCCGGACGGTACTCTTCCCATTCGAATTTAGTTCCTTCAGCGTGTGGATAGCCATCTTTATCGTTATAGCATATTTTATTCAACCGAAAAAGTAGTCCACCTTTCGTTGGCCATCGCAGAGTAAAAAGAAGAGTGTACCAAGCATGACAAGAACCATTATGAGTAAACGGGAGAGGAATGAGTGGTGTTCCTCCCTTCTTCTGATGTCTGGGCAACATTCCACATACCCAACAATTGGACGTGTTGGTCATATTATGAGTATGATGCAAAATCTTAATAAAGCTGTTGTTCAAATAAGTCTGCCTATGTCTTTCTTCGTGAAAAGGCAGAGTGAAATGAAAATGTTCGGATGGACTTGGAGTGGTGGGCAGCAAATGTTCTCGTACAGGAAACAACAGTTCTATAGTCCAGGCTAATACTGCGATCACCACTACGGTCAAGACAAATAAAACAGCACCAAGAATTCTCCCTCTTCGTGTCGAAGGAGATGCCATAGTTCACAAAACAATACTCTTCAAAAACAACACTAAGCCGGAAAAATAAAAAAAAACCGATGGTTCTGAACCGAGGCTGCCGTTGATTTGTTCTCCGGGATTCAAGACGGGTGTCGCTACACTGGGCAGAACTGATCCCCCCCCCTTGATATTCCCGGCTTCCGTTTCACAAACCTCAGAGCGGTTACCAACCAGTTTCAAAAACACAAAAGGAATCTTATTTCCTGGGGCGTAGATTATACTTCACTTTATCAGAAACAACGTGGTCCGGGAAGGCTCCCTCCAATTCATCAGACGTGACAGCTGGGCTCTTTTCTGTATCCAAAATCTTTCTGTAGTCGGATAGCACCACAGGGCTCACCAGGTCCGGAGAGACACGTCGGCAGTGCGTTGAATGTATCCACCGCTTCTTGTTGGTGACTCTCACAGCAGTTCGCGTAGCCAGCAGCACTTGCTCAGGGCCATGCCATCTCGGTTCCAAACTGCTGGATCGCTCAAAGACTTTGACCATCACGTGGTCCCCAGGGCGGAGATCGTGAGCCTCACCAGTGGAGTTATCAGGGAGCGCCTCTCGAACCTGTTGATGAATAGAAAGCAAATCATTTGTTAATCGTGCCAGATAATCGTTCATCATTATACAAGGCATATCATGTATCAAACGAGGTTTTGGAACTCCCCAAATATTCATAGGCCTTCCAAACACCACTTCGTAGGGTGTGAGGCCAGATCGAGAATGTGGCACTGATCGAATGGACAGCAATGCCAAAGGCAAAGCATCCGGCCATTTCAGAGATGTAGATGCCACTATCTTTGCTAACTTCAGCTTCAGAGTTGCATTGTATCGTTCTACTAAACCTGCTGATTGCGGATGAAAGACAGCATGGAATCGTTGCTTGATTCCCAATCCTTTCAGGACGTATTCCACTACTTTCCCGATGAAATGAGGGCCATTATCACTCCACATAAGTTTACAAACACCGTAGCGCGGGAAGTACTCTTTCAGTAACACCTTAGCTGTTGTCAATGCTGTATTGTCTTTCGTAGGGTAAGCCTCAATCCATTTGCTGAAGGCACACACCACTACTAGGACATACTTGAGATTATTACAGCGCTCCAGCTGGATGTAATCCATTTGTAGTACTTCAAATGGTGCAGTAGGTGGAACAAACCCACCTTTAGGAGTATGAGTCCCTTGTCCAGGATTGTGCTGCAAACATATCAGACAGGTCTGCACTACTCTCTTAGCCGTGCTAGCAATGTCAGCATTTTCCCAAACTCGTGTAAGCAATTTAGTAATTGCGAAAGCTCCAATGTGTGCCAGCCCGTGTGTCATTTGCACCATTGTTTGTACATAGGCCATGGGTAGTTTCCATCTCTCCATATCTTTACTACGCCAGCAACCCTCATCATCCAATACTCCTTCAGTGGCCCATTTCACAAGTTCTGCCTCTGAGGCTGACTTCTGTATAGCTAGTATTTCTTCTCTAGCATCATGCCACCGCTCAGCTTGTGACTTCACCACATACATGGGGAAATTATTTTGCAGCATAGCGGTCTCTCTCGCAATGCGGTCTGCGAAAGCATTGCCTTGCCCTATTTTGTCCGTCACCTTTTTGTGTGCACTGCACTTGACTATTGCAACTTTCTTTGGGCATAACAGTGCATTCAGGAGATCGCGTACCAATTCTCCATGCATGATGTGTGCTCCGTGTGAAGTCAGGAATCCTCGTTCCTTCCAAAGTAGGCCAAAATCATGCACTACTCCAAAAGCGTAACGACTATCCGTGTAAATGTTCACATATAGTCCAGCACTTAACTCACATGCCTTCGTTAAGGCTATCAACTCAGCCGCTTGAGCCGATTTTTGGGGTATTCGTGCTGCTTCTACCACAGTCTTAAGTGTCGTGATCGCATAAGCTGCGGAAGTCGTACCATCTGGTAACCTCACGCACGATCCATCAACCCACAGTTCCCCATCTACATCTGGAAATGGCGTATCCTGTAAGTCGATACGACCCTTTGTCTGTTCCTCAGTCAGAAAAACACACTCATGTTGTTCTTCCTTCTGGGTCTCAGCAACAGGGTCCGGCAATAAAGTAGCAGGATTTAGTGTTGCACATCGTTTTAATGTGATGTGAGGCGCCAACAACGTTAGCTCATATCCTGTAAGTCGGGCACTGGTTAGATGCTGCGTTTTCGTTTGATTCAGTAACGCATCTACCGCATGGGGAACTAGCACCAACAATTTGTGTGACAGAACTATTCCCTCACTTTGTCGTATCGCAACTGCTGTTGCTGCAACTGCTCGAAAGCATCCAGGCAATCCTCGAGCCACAGGGTCGAGTACCGCCGAGAAGTATGCACAAGGCCTCTGTTTGTCTCCGTGTGTCTGCACTAAGACTGACAATGCGCACCCATCCTTCTCGTGTACATATAATGTGAAAACCTTCGTATAATCAGGTGTACCTAACACTGGTGCAGAACAAAGAGCTTGTCTCAATTGTTCAAAAGCATTCTGACATTCATCCGTCCATTCAATGGGAATCGGTGTATCTTTAGACAACAATGCTAACAATGGTTTAACAATATGCGAAAAACCCAATATCCATTGCCTACAAAAAGACGTCAAACCTATAAAGGCGCGAACATCCTTCTGAGTGCGAGGGACTGGAGTATCTAGAATTGCTTGAATTCGATCTGGTGTCAATGCACGGCCCTCCTTAGACAAAAGATGACCGAGGTAGGTCACCTTTGGTCTACAATATTGCAGCTTTTTCTTCGAAACTTTATGATTATGTTTGGCCAGGAAGGAAAGCAAGGAAAAGGTACTCTTCTCACATTGTTCTGGCGTATCTGCAGCAAGTAAGATATCATCTACATATTGAATGAGAACCACTCCCTCCTGTAAGTCAAAGGAATCAAGCTGTCTTTTTAATGCCTGACTATAAATGCTAGGACTTTCAGTATAGCCTTGAGGAACTCGACAGAATCTGTACGATTTATTATTTAATGTAAAGCCGAATAGATATCGACTGTCAGGATGTACAGGGATCGAAAAGAAGGCATTCTTCAAATCGATGACTGTAAAAGTAGTTGCCGTCGGTGGAACCAACGTAAGCAATGTGGTGATGTCAGACACCACTGGATACTGAGGCACTACTATCTTGTTTATTTCCCTCAAATCAATAATGAAACGGTAAACCTTAGCATCTGTATCTCTTTTAAGGATTGGTAAAATTGGGCTATTACAAACATTGTAGGGGACTTCCTCAACTACTCCTGCCGAAATTAAATCATCTACAATGTGTATCAAAGCAAGTTCACCTTCTCTGGAAATCTTATATTGTGGGACACGTGGCAGAGATACTCCCTCCTTTACAGTAATACGCACTGGAGGAATTATCATCTGCCCTACATCCGTATCGGAAGTGGCCCACAACGTTTTCGGTAAGGAGGCCAGAACTTCAGATTCATGGAGAAAACACACTCGCTCTAATTCCGGGTAATTCTCATTCAACACAACTCGCACTCCTTCTGGGGCACAGTGAATAGTAGCTCGAAAGTGTTTTAACATATCGAGTCCAATAATATTATCTGGTGTATTTGGAGACAACAAAAAGGGACAAGGGGCAGCAAATTTATCAACATGAAATGCAACTGGTTGAGACAATGGGCTAGAAGTAGGTGTTCCATCGAACCCTATTGCTGTAATTACCTCGCCAGACAGGGGAGCCCTTGGAACCAAGTATTTGGACAAAGCGCTACGAGTAGCTCCTGTATCGACCAGAAATTTATCAGTGGAACCCAGAACATGTGCTTCTATGTATGGACCCCTCTGATCAACTGGTACCTCAACCGATTCCACACCCCATCCTACGCAATCCTATGCGTAATGCTCATCCCGTGGTTCAGCAGGACCACCCTCATTTATCTGATATTGATTGCGATTATCAAACGTATTATAATCTGACTGACCACGACCCCTTGCTCCATATCCTCCACGATCATTCATGCCATAACCTCCTCTTGACCCTCCATAATAGTTCCTAGATCTCCCACTTCCTCGTCCCCTCAAATTACGCTGCTCTCGAAACACCGGACAGTCTGCAATCCAATGCCCAAACTGTTTGCAGTATGCACATTGATTCACAGAAATGTCAGAACGAGGGGGAGGAGCATTACTGTATGATCCTCGCCCTCCTCTACTGTTTCCCCTCGTAGCCTGAACCTGAGCTAACATTACCTTCGTTTTCAATTCCTTCGCCTTCTTTTCACTACTTTCTTTCGCCTCCAATTCCTGTCTTTCATAATATTGAGCCATAGTCAATAAAGAAGCAGGGGTTGCTGTGGTCCATGAACTTTCACTCGCTTTTAATCGTTTCGCAATCTCCGGTAGGAGATTGGCTACATACTTATCAACGAATAGATGCCTGCCAGTATCTTCTGTCAATAATTGACCACTGTAATCATGGAACGCTTCCTCGAAGCGAGAGAAAAAATCGGAAACTGATTCATCCGTTTTCTGCTTACACGAGGCTAATATAGTCCAATCAATCTTTTTAGCGGGAGCAAGAGTCTTTAGTTTTGTTAGTATGGCCCCTGGAAGGTCTAATATTAATTGACACGGCTTACATGCTGGTTCTCTGTCTAAATCAGCCTGAACAAGATCTTTCCAAGTGGCCCCGAGAGTCGTGAGGTCATCAAACCTACGAATTACTCTCCACATATCAGGGGGCAATATCAACCCGAAAAATAGATCAATATCAACTAACGTCATGATACATGAAGAAATTGCACTTTCAACATTTTCATAAAAAGCCGCAGGGTTTTTACGGGGATCAGGTAAAGCATTCTTAAGCGCCATGACATCTGCTCTATTCCAAGGCGTATAAACCCAATTATATACAAAATACCCTTTCGCGTCTTTGGATCTTTTATCATCATCTGTGCCATCCCCTTTATGAGGGACATATAACGGCGCAGCTTCTCGCATAGGTCTAACATTAATCGCAGCGATCTTATCTGTTTCAAAAATAGGGCATTCTTTGGATATCCCCGTCGCTCCGGACGTAGACGAATTCCTCGACTTTTCCAACTCCCGTAGTCGCGTCGCCTCATTACGCAGTTCAATCAAACGCTTGAAGAAGTCATCCGCATCTGAAAGAACAAAAAGACCTTTACGAAAATACTCACGACCCTTGGATATCTCCTTCGGTTCTAACTCGAGAGAATATTTTCTATACCGCTCAACAACTTCATCTCCAAAATGATCTAAAAAATACAGTCGTTCCTTATCAGGCCACTGTTCCATTTGTTCAGTAACGTCAGAAACAGTAACAGTATTAATATTTAGTTTTCGTGCAAATGAACGTAATTCCGCAGCTCGTTCCGCATGTAACCTGGTACGCTGTGTTCGATCACTATCCTCGTCTGATCCCTCGCTCGGAGCCGTTGGCGTGACGTACGGGGGCGGACAACGATCTAGTAATGAAAAATCATCCGTTTCATTAGTAAGGACTGGATAGAGAGGACGCCTGATAGGGAATTGACCATTAACCTGTAAATTGCGTTCTCGTCTCTCCCTCTCTTTCTTTTCCTGTAATTCCTTCTCCTGTAGCTGTAAAGCTTTGTCATGTGCAGCCTTCCGCTGCACTTTCTCCGCCAAGGCTTCCTCACGCTTCGCTCGTTCACGCACCTCTTTCTCCCACATGCGCACACAATCAAACATATCTTGTCTAGACCTTCGCTGAAACAAACACTGTTCCACATACTGTACCTTTCGAAGGTCAAACGACCCATATAGTGGCCACTGTAATTCACGATCAGTTTTAGTATACTTATGCCATAATGTACTATACATTATTGGTGGAATACCAAATTTGACATACATTTCACGATTTGGAGTCCCCTCTGGGGGAGCCGGCTGTTTTGCACTTAATCGATAATTGGTACCATTTTCAGAACAGCACATCCTACGGAGTGTGCTAAAAACAGGCATGTTTCAAAAGGTACCACGAAAACGCGATACTACAAAAATGCCACCTAACACGGTGTACCGTTCAAATCAAATAAATCAGAGAAATATCCCTACATGCCTGCCTATGTGAGGTGCACTTCACATATTCAAATTCAAATTCAAAGATTCAAAACGTTAGCTAACAAATTCAAATTCAAATTCAAAGTTTCAAAAAGCCACAGTAAGTGTCAGCAGACTACCTCATCAATCAAAAGCTTACCAATTTCTTTTCAAACTTCCAAAGTCCAACTGCCAAGTTCTGTGGTCAAATCAGCCAAAACAGCACATCACGACAATCCAAGATCAGAATCTCAGTCGAAGACCGGCGCCACCTGGAAGGTCAGATCGGAAGGACGGGAAAACACACCGTGGGTGCCGAGACTCGGGTCACTCCGTGGCAGCGTACGCGTCCATGGCGAGTTTCCTGACCTTCGTCACGACCTCTCCTTCGGGCATCCGAGTCGCCGATGAGTCCCTTCGTGGTCGCCAATTGTGGTGTTGGGTTCAAATCAGGCCTACATACTCTGCTAAACTCTCGAACACCTTAGTATAGAAGTTGGCACGGACACTGGAAAAGGTAAAAGACAAGTTTATTAAGACCCCATGGGGTGGTGATACATTCCTACAGCACCCTTCGGTAATGTAAGAAGTAGCACACCGAACATTGGTGCGCGACCTCTTTTATACAGTTTATTAGCAATAAAAAGATAGGCGGTTACAAGTTACACATTTTAGGTACATATAAGGTCATTTTTGGAACACGGCCAACATGTGGGAGGAGTTTCAACAGCACTGGTCAGTTAGTGTGAACATTCCTAAAGAGTGACCAATTGGTGCGTAATGCGCATGTGCGCTTGACCAGTACTAAAAATAGCCTGTTGCCGAGCAGACTAGTGACCATGGGTATCGAGAAAGGACAAAAGGGCACACTGACCACGAGGCAGCGTGTTCATAGGAAACGGAAGTCAGAGGGATTCAAAATGGCCCCCGTTCGTTTTGGTCAAGTTAACAGAAAAGACCGTGTAGCTGTGCTAAACGCTAACTCAGGAGCTGCCAAAACACGACATTTGGGCTACATTGGGCTACATTGGGCTACATTGGGCTACATTGGGCTACATTTGGGCTCTAACATATATATAGCCCAATGTAGCCCAATATATATTTTTCAAAGTTAATTTTCGTATAAACCACTGGAGCATATATCTTGAGACATAGCAAAGGCACATCGGGCTACCAGTCCCTACAATTTTGCCAAGTTTTGTGGAAATCCATTCAGCCGTTCGAGCTAAAAGTGAGTCCAACCGCCCAATGGAAAACTCAATGTTAAAAACATGTTTTGGGACCCCCCTTTTTTCTCGGCCACTGCTTGACGAAACCCCCCCAACCTTGCAGGGCACGCTCAGAAACACAATGTGACATTTTCCTGAAAATTTCAGCCAATTCCGTTCATCAACGCCAAAGTTATTCAACATAGAATTTTCAGAAATCCCTATTCAAAAAAATCCTAACTATATATACCTACTGGCGACCGCCAGTAGGTAATATATAACATTTCTATGGCAAAATGAAACCCCTCATTTTGTTCCTTTGCAAATTAAATGTTTTAAGTGTTACCACTTTATTCCAATCAAGATGACTTCAGGTTTGCCATACTTTTGTCATAAGTAAGACTGTTAGCGCTCTAGTTGTTCTTTAGAACACTCTGGGACATTCTGTCACTGGGCTATAGTTGGGCTACATCTGGCTGATATTTGGGCTACATTTGTTTTTTTTTGTCTCTGGTGGCCATCTTTGGGCTACATTGGGCTACATTGGGCTACATTTGGGCTCTAACATATATATAGCCCAATGTAGCCCAATATATATTTTTCAAAGCTAATTTTCGTAAAAACCACTTGAGCATATATCTTGAGACATAGCAAAGGCACATCGGGCTACCAGTCCCTACAATGTTGCCAAGTTTTGTGGAAATCCATTCAGCCGTTCGAGCTAAAAGTGAGTCCAACCGCCCTATGGAAAACTCAATGTTAAAAAAACGTTTTGGGACCCCCCTTTTTTCTCAGCCCCCACTTGACGAAACCCCTCCCAACTTTCAGGGGACGCTCAGAAACAAAATGTGCCATTTTCCTGAAAATTTCAGCCAATTCCGTCTATCAACGCCAAAATTATTCAACATAGAATTTTCAGAAATCCCTATTCAAAAAAATTGTAACTATATATACCTACTGGCGACCGCCAGTAGGTAATATATATATAAATTTATATATATAACATTTCTATGGCAAAATGAAACCCCTCATTTTGTTCCTTTGCAAATTAAATGTTTTAAGTGTTAATACTTTATTCCAATCAAGATGACTTCAGGTGTGCCATACTTTTGTCATAAGTAAGACTGTTAGCGCTCTAGTTGTTCTTTAGACTCTGGGACATTCTGTCACTGGGCTATAGTTGGGCTACATCTGGCTGATATTTGGGCTACATTTGTTTATTTTTTGTCTCTGGTGGCCATCTTTGGGCTACATTGGGCTACATTGGGCTACATTTGGGCTCTAACATATATATAGCCCAATGTAGCCCAATATATATTTTTCAAAGTTAATTTTTGTAAAAACCACTAGAGCATATATCTTGAGACATAGCAAAGGCACATCCGGCTACCAGTCCCTACAATTTTGCCAAGTTTTGTGGAAATCCATTCAGCCGTTCGAGCTAAAAGTGAGTCCAACCGCCCTATGGAAAACTCAATGTTAAAAACATGTTTTGGGACCCCCCTTTTTTCTCGGCCACCGCTTGACGAAACCCCCCCAAGCTTTCAGGGGACGCTTAGAAACACAATGTGCCATTTTCCTGAAAATTTCAGCCAATTCCGTCCATCAACGCCAAAGTTATTCAACATAGAATTTTCAGAAATCCCTATTCAAAAAAATCCTAACTATATATACCTACTGGCGACCACCAGTAGGTAATATATAACATTTCTATGGCAAAATGAAACCCCTCATTTTGTTCCTTTGCAAATTAAATGTTTGAAGTGTTAACACTTTATTCCAATCAAGATGACTTCAGGTGTGCCATACTTTTGTCATAAGTAAGACTGTTAGCGCTCTAGTTGTTCTTTAGAACACTCTGGGACATTCTGTCACTGGGCTATAGTTGGGCTACATCTGGCTGATATTTGGGCTACATTTGTTTTTTTTGTCTCTGGTGGCCATCTTTGGGCTACATTGGGCTACATTGGGCTACATTTGGGCTCTAACATATATATAGCCCAATGTAGCCCAATATATATTTTTCAAAGTTAATTTTCGTAAAAACCACTGGAGCATATATCTTGAGACATAGCAAAGGCACATCGGGCTACCAGTCCCTACAATTTTGCCAAGTTTTGTGGAAATCCATTCAGCCATCCGAGCTAAAAGTGAGTCCAACCGCCCTATGGAAAACTCAATGTTAAAAAAACGTTTTGGGACCCCCCTTTTTTCTCGGCCCCCACTTGACGAAGCCCCTCTAAACTTTCAGGGGACGCTCAGAAACACAATGTGCCATTTTCCTGACAATTTCAGCCAATTCCGTCCATCAACACCAAAGTTATTCAACATAGAATTTTCAGAAATCCCTATTTTAAAAAATTGTAACTATATATACCTACTGGCGACCACCAGTAGGTAATATATATATATATATTACCTACTGGCGGTCGCCAGTAGGTATATATAGTTAGGATTTTTTCTCTATGGGATTTTTGAAAATTCTATGTCAAATAACTTTGGCGTTTGTGGACGGAATTGGCTGAAATTTTCAGGAAAATGGCACATTTTGTTTCTGAGCAGCCCCTGAAAATTGGGGGGGGTTCGTCCAGGGGGGGTCGAGAAAAAAGGGGGTCCCAAAACGTGTTTTTAACATTGAGTTTTCCATAGGGCGGTTGGCCTCACTTTTAGCCCGAACGGCTGAATGGATTTGCACGAAACTTGGCAAAATTGTAGGGACTGGTAGCCCGATGTGCCTTTTGTAGGTCTCAATATATGTGCTACAGTGGATTTTGAGAAATTAACGTTTAAAAAAAGATATATATCTGTAACAGCGAACCGGGCAGCACTCCAGTACGCGTACTTTTCGCGCAACGGAGCTTTGTGAAGCGAAGCTGATTGGTTCTCCGGCGTCTGTAAACATTCCAAACAGTCCGTAGCGGCCGCCATCTTGTCTCTCGGTAGGATCGAGAGACAAGAGGAGGCCAAAGCGAAGGGGCAAATGACCATAAGGGGGCATAGTAGATCCTCGCTGACCCCCTAGGTTTGATGTGGAGGTTTTAAAAGGGCCCCGCGGGGCAAAAAAAATAAATAATAATAATAATCGAACGGCTGAATGGATTTGCACGAAACTTGGTAAAATATTAGGGACTGGTAGCCCGATGTGCCTTTGCTAGGTCTCAATATGTGTGCTCCAGTGGATTTTGAGAAATTAACGTTCAAAAAAAGATATATATCTGTAACAGCGCTCCGCTTCGCGTACTTTTCGCATTACGGAGCTTTGCGAAGCTGATTGGTTCTCCGGCGTCTGTCAACATTCCAAACAGTCCGTAGCGGCCGCCATCTTGTCTCTCGGTAGGATTGAGAGACAAGAGGAGGCCAAAGCGAAGGGGGAAATGACCATAAGGGGGCATAGTAGATCCTTCCTGACCTCTTAGGTTTGATGTACCATTTTGCCAAGTTTGGTGTAATTCCGTTCAGCCATTCAGGCTGTAGACGTATGTAAATGTCCTATGGAAAATTGCATGGGGAAAACACATTTGAAAGTGTTGAAATTTAGAACCAATTAAAATGTTACTTTGGTTTTGTATTTGTGTGTGATGAAAGTTAATTGGTTATGTATATATGTCAAATGAGAGGAAACCACAGCCATTTTGTGATACTACTGTCTGAGGTACATTTGTGAGGAATTTTTGGTGGTGAATTTCTGGTGTTTGATTTACACAGTACTAACACTTCTCCTACTTTTAAAAAGGTGAGTTGTTAATTTGTAAGGGGAACTATGTTGTACACTTGAAGATAATTTGAAAAATGTTTTCTGTTATTTATTTGCAGTCCTTCTGTTATACTAAATACTTGATAAAGTTAGTTTTATATTATGTATTACTAAAAACGATAAATGAAAGTGATTATTTTTTTCTGCAATTTACAGCAAGCAATTTCAAAATAAAATGGCTCACAATGAAGAGACCGTGGCAATTTCTTTTGAATTGTCCACTACATTGATTGAAATTGAGAGCACCAATAATGAAATATTGTCACAAGGAGGAGATGACTTGTATGATTCCATTAGATTGATTGAAATGGACAGCACCAATAATGAAATATTGTCACAAGGAGATGACTTGAATGATTCCACTACATTGATTGAAATTGAGAGCACCAATAATGAAATATTGTCACAAGGAGGAGATGGCTTGTATGATTCCATTAGATTGATTGAAATGGACAGCACCAATAATGAAATATTGTCACAAGGAGGAGATGACTTGAATGATTCCACTACATTGATTGAAATTGAGAGCACCAATAATGAAATATTGTCACGAGGAGATGACTTGAATGATTCCACTACATTGATTGAAATTGACAGCACCAATAATGAAATATTGTCACAAGGAGGAGATGACTTGAATGATTTTTTTGATCAATCTGTTGATGGCGAATTTATCGAATGTTTGGAGACCATAGAGTTACAAGAATCATCATTGCAGACTTTTCATGAGGAAATTGCTGATGAGGACATGTTACTAGTTCTTTCAAATTTAGAAAATTCTGAAGAATAAATTTATATTTAGAAATCAAAAATTGTTTGAGACATTATTCATTTTTATTTTTAATTTATGAGGTTGTAGCGAAGTGATTGTAGTATAAAATGAGACTTATAGTATAGAGTGCAACATTTTTATGTTACATGGTAAGTTTACTCATATTTACTTCCCTTCTGCCACTATATTATCTCCAATGTGTATTTGACATCTCTTCTTCATCTCCGGCCTCCTTTCTCTCACTGTGTGTCTCCGATGCATCTTATCGCTGCTATTTTGTGTAATTACAGAAGAGAGTAAAATAAAATAGTTCGGAACGTGAAAAGGGGGCAAAGTAGAGTACCCCTCACCCCCTAGGCCTTTTTAGGCGGTCCCAAAAGGATCAGTTTCTGCTTTCCTGAGAGATTATGGTATGAGTTCCATATACCACAATAATTTGCATTACAACATGCAAGATATCTATCTCCTATTACCAACTTTGAGATATTCGCGCTAAGCGCGAATATCTCCAAAAAGTAACACCTGCCCTGAGCAGTTCTTAGCCATGTTATCCAATGGGAGGTGGATAACATGGCTAAGAGCATTAGCTCGGTAATGCATGAATATCGCTGACTTTTTAGCGATATTCATGCATTGCGGCCGTTTATTATCGCATTTGCGATAAACCTTGATAATAGCAAGGTTTATCTTCGATAATTTCTGACGATGCTTAGCGGTAAAAAATTCGTTGCTAAGCATCGTTAGGGATAAATATCGCTTAACTTTGGTAATATGCACCAACGTCTGTTAACGTTCGATTCGAAGGAAATGAGGAAGTGTTGAAAAACATTGTCTGCGCCATCTTGCCTTTTTTGAAATGCCACACTTTTGTCGTGCACGGCAGCCATTTTAGATGCCTTGACCAGACCCACTCTCTGCACGCTGTTGATTCGTAGCATGGCTCCCCACCCTCGCAAGCATCTTCCCCAGGCACTGTTCACCCCCGCTCTCTGTCTTATGCATCGGCAATAAACCTCCCCCCATCTGCGCTGCTCTTCCCTGAAAATCACACTCTGTGCCCGCCCGACACCTCCCTTTCGCCCTATTCACTACCGCAGCCTCTGACACTCCTCTTCCTCTGTGTCCGATTGTCCAGGCTATCACCTAGCCCTGCAGATGTAGTTTATGGCCCCAGCTGTAAAGAATCACCCCTCTTCAAAGGAGTTATAGTAGATCAAGGCCCACACCCGATGAGATCCGTCACACCACACGTGTTCCTACTATCTGAAAACCATCCTGTATTGTGATTGGGGAGGGGACCGAGCCTGAAGCGGAAGATTCCAGGAATGACTCTTTGTACATCAAAGTTTTTACAATTATGTGTCACATTAAAAATATATAGCACTCCAACAAAGTAGTAGGAATATAAAACTTTAATAACATATAAATATATACAACAAAACAAAAACAGTAAAAACATTTAAACAACGACGAGACCGTGGCAATTTCTTTTGAATTCCTGATGAGGACATGTTACTAGTTCTTTCAAATTATGAAAATTCAGAAGATGTTGCCTGGGGGTGGGTCGTCAGTAGCAGTCTGTTGTGCGAATAGTTCCAAGGCAGCAGAACGCGCTGAAATCTAGATGGCACGAAAGTGATGTCTAGTAAGTTGCCGCCCAGCAAATAACGGCGTGGGGCGCCGCGGGGGTGAGTGAGTCCAGTAGGCACCACAGCTATTCTTACCGGCATTGCAGAATTACTGCTGGGGACAATGCCTGTGCTGTAGCAGGGTCACAGCAGAAACAAAAAGGATTCTGTTGAAGATGTTGTTGGTTTTCAATTTGAATACAGTTCTGGTGTCAACTGCTATGCTAATGTAGTGGTTAATGTTTTGTTTTCTCTAGAAAATGTAAAAGAGGGGGAGGCAGTCCAAAGTTCCGTTAAAAGGGCAAAGGAAAGGATCGGTGGTTTGAACTATCAGTCAAAAAGGGGAGGGGGTGCAACAATTTTTCCTACCGGGTCACACTGTGCTTTCACCGGAACTGAGGTCTGCAGGATTCTAGTAATTCAAAGTGAGGCTGGCGCCAGCATGGGAGCGCCGACGTCCCGCGGATACAGTTTCGTCACTCCACGGGCGATCATGGCAGTCATTCCCCATCGGGGGTCGGAGACTCCCGCGGCTCCTCTAGAATCTTCAAGGTCGAGGAGGACTACGGTGGTGGAGTCAACCAGTGACCGGGCCATTTCTTTATGCTAGGCCCGCTCTTGCCAGGTCGACCGCCATTTTGAGAGTTCGGTAGCTACTGGCGATCGCGGGGTCAAATGAGCGGACGGGCTCCACCCTGCCGGGCGAGACGTTGCAGCATGGCCACAGTAGAAGAACCCTTTTCCGGGCGCCTGGAGCGCTGAGGGTGCAGCTGGGAAGCCTCCACCTGGGGAGGCGGGAGAGGCCTGTTCGCACCATCTCTCCCTCCCAGTGCACCCCACGGCGTCTCGCTTGAGATTTGTTATGGCCGGACCAGGCGATGAGGACGAGGGGGGGGGGTCGGAGGCATGTGCAAGACATCCCCCCCCAGTGTTGTCGCAGCCATTATTCAAGAAAGAAGAAGTGTCCCGTCCGTCTTCGGGCCGGGCTTCCGGTAGATGTCGGCCGGACGCCCCTGGCTCTGGCCCCATGAACGGGTTTCTTGGTTTATCGGCTGCAGCCGGATCCCGTCGGCCTCGGCCCCCCGACCGTTGGTGGCCGGACCGGAAGAGCATGTGGCGGGACTACCTGAAACTGTCAAGGGCCACCGCGGCCGGACTGGGAGAGAGAGGGGAGGGTCGAGGAGACATTCCCCCCCCCTGCAACTGTTCAGCGTTGTAAAGGCAATCCCCTGGCCGGGTCCCGCTGGCCTCGGCCTCTCCTCCGGCTACACCCTACGTTAGGATCTCCTGGCCGAGGCGTGGCAGCAGGACCCGCCTTATACGGGCTGCTCCCGGCTGGGCGTAGCCGCAACCCTGCCCCACCTTGGAAGTTTCCAGAGTGGGGGCGGATGTTCTACTGACTTGCATTTTCCCTAGTCTATCGATTTTTTTGGCGTGGCAGGCGGTGGGACAGCGAGGGGTGATTTGGTTTCTCTTACTGTTTTTCTGGTCTCTCACCACTGGCATATTTTAACGTTTTCTTGTTTCTAGGACATTAATAGGTTTTATCATTACGTTATGTTATCGTTTCTTTGTTCGTTGTTTAATAAAAGTTCATGTTCATCAGTGGCCTACTGATTTTCGTTTTCCTATTCTTTTCTTTCCAGGTTGTTTCATGCTAAAGTTTCTGTTAACAGGATACAGTGATCACTTCGTTATTATTGCATATGTCCTTTTCACTAGGGGTGCTCTCTGGTCGGGCCAGATGACGTATCTCTAGTAAATGGTCCGGGTGAAACAGGTGCATCAATCAGTGGGGAGTAGATAGGCATGACAGATTACAACGGGGGAGAAAGGTCCGCATTACGTACCCTTTCACTATTTGCAAAGATTTTCCTACGTATATTTGCAAACAGGGAATACCTCCAAAAAGAACCAATTCCCAAACAGTCAATGTTTTGGGAAACAATCAATCAATGAGGAACGAAATAGGCACGACGTGTTAAAGGTTTGCGTTACCTACCCTTCACTATCTGCAAAGGGAGAGAGAATATTCCTATTCTTCCTCGTTTGCAGGCAGAGAAGATTCTTAAGAGAATCAACTTCGAACAATTCAATGCTCGATTCAAACAATCAACAAGGGGTACTGTGAACACAAATGAACGCCGCTTATGTACATACACATTGGTATTATCAACAGGTTGTTCTTAATGTTTCTATTTTAGGGAGGTCAAAAAGAGATCCCATTAGTGGCCTACTGATTTTGCTCGATTCCTTTTGTTTTTTTACACGATTTTTCGCTATCTGCAAAGACTAAACAGAGTATTGCGACTCTGTGCTTGTTTGTAAATAGAGAATGAACCAAAGAGAACAATCAATCAAATGGAGAGAGAAGCAGGCACGACGGATTACAACGGGGGCAAAGGCCTGCGTTAACTACCCTTCACTATCTGCAAAGAGAGAGTACTCCTAATAGAAATGAGGGGTGGGGGGCAGCATTCAAAGCAGATCAGTGTGCATAAACACGAAAATGTTTTTACTTACCACGTACTTGACATTCGACAGCTTATGATATTTGCTATTAAAAAACCATTGAAATTCACTGAAAAAACCATAGGTTATAGACCATATATAGTTAGAAATTAGCATTTACAAAACCTTGAAAATTCACTGAAAAAACCATAGGTTATAGACCATATATAGTTAGGAATTAGCATTTAAAAAACCTTATTTTACTCACACAAAACCATTGAAATTCCATATATAGTTAGTTGCACTAACTATATATCGCGCACCCGCAATCCACTGCTGATCATGTCACATATTACATCATTCATGACATGGTCAGTGACATCACTGATGACATCACTGATGACATCTCAAATGACATCACTGATGACATCACTGATGACATCTCATTTGACATCATTCTTGTGCTAATACGATAAACCTCTTCAGACTCTAATATAACCTTAGATACACTCAGTGTATACAGACACTCACACACTGCCACTCATCCATGGAGTTACTCACACACCCAGTCAGTCATGCAAAGAAACAATCTCACCTCCATTTCTTCAACTATACAGTTATACACACCTTACTTATTGAAACATATACTAACACATATTTACTCTCTTATACAATCCCTGATGCAAGTTCACAATGATCGATACAACCACTCACTCATTCAGTGGCTCTCATGCACAGTTATTTATATATGCCAACTCTCACATGTACTGTGTTTTACATATGTACTTACTATGACATGTAGCATTGAGATATCCATTCACTCATCAATACACTCATGCACACAGTCAACTGCCCATGTAGCTGTTTCCACATGCACTCTTGAACTCATACACCTAGTGAATAAACTGCTCACACATCTATGCACAGAGTCACACACCTTCCAGCCACCCCCACACAAACTCAATCTCCCATAGAAATACTTGGGCAACCAATTAATAACACATATAGCCTCTCGTATAGCTAATGATCAACACATGCAGCAGTTTACATCACAACAGACATAATGATGCACAAATTAAGACAGTTTAGTCACTAACCCATGCATTCAGTGAGACACATTTAATCACTCACTCATACAGTCAGTCACGCACCTACTAAATCCTTCATCCAGACACTTATACATCCACTCATTCTTCAATATCTAAGACATATTTTAACTTTACAGAAACATACAGTCACTGGATGTTGTCATCAGTGATGTCATCAGTGATGTCATTTGAGATGTCATCAGTGATGTCATCAGTGATGTCACTGACCATGTCATGAATGATGTAATATGTGACATGATCAGCAGTGGATTGCGGGTGCGCGATATATAGTTAGTGCAACTAACTATATATGGAATTTCAATGGTTTTGTGTGAGTAAAATAAGGTTTTTTAAATGCTAATTCCTAACTATATATGGTCTATAACCTATGGTTTTTTCAGTGAATATATATATATATATATAACATTTCTATGGCAAAATGAAACCCCTCATTTTGTTCCTTTGCAAATTAAATGTTTTAAGTGTTAATACTTTATTCCAATCAAGATGACTTCAGGTGTGCCATACTTTTGTCATAAGTAAGACTGTTAGCGCTCTAGTTGTTCTTTAGACTCTGGGACATTCTGTCACTGGGCTATAGTTGGGCTACATCTGGCTGATATTTGGGCTACATTTGTTTTTTTTTGTCTCTGGTGGCCATCTTTGGGCTACATTGGGCTACATTGGGCTACATTGGGCTACATTTGGGCTCTAACAAATATATAGCCCAATGTAGCCCAATATATATTTTTCAAAGTTAATTTTCGTAAAAACCACTGGAGCATATATCTTGAGACATAGCAAAGGCACATCGGGCTACCAGTCCCTACAATTTTGCCAAGTTTTGTGGAAATCCATTCAGCCGTTCGAGCTAAAAGTGAGTCCAACCGCCCAATGGAAAACTCAATGGTAAAAACATGTTTTGGGACCCCCCTTTTTTCTCGGCCCCCGCTTGACGAAACCCCCCCAAACTCGTAGGGGATGCTCAGAAACAAAATGTGCCATTTTCCTGAAAATTTCACCCAATTCCGTCCATCAACGCCAAAGTTATTTAACATAGAATTTTCAGAAATCCCTATTCAAAAAAATCCTAACTATATATACCTACTGGTGACCGCCAGTAGGTAATATATATATATATGTGTATATATATATATATATATATATATATATCTGTCTACATGAGCCCCGTGGCGGCCATCGCACGCCAGCACAACCTCAACATCATCTCCTACGCCGACGACACCCAGCTGATCCTCTCCCTGACCAACGACCCCGCAGCCGCCAGAACCAACCTCCACGAAGGGATGAAAGACGTAGCCGAGTGGATGACGACCAGCCGCCTGAAACTGAACTCAGACAAGACGGAAGTCCTCATCCTGGGCTCCTCGCCCTCCGCCTGGGATGACTCCTGGTGGCCCCCCGCCCTGGGCACCGCACCCAAACCGACAGACCACGCACGGAACCTGGGCTTCATCCTGGACTCCTCCCTCTCCATGACCAGACAAGTCAACGCCGTCTCCGCGTCCTGTTTCAACATCCTGCGCATGCTACGGAAGATCTTCAGGTGGATCCCCACCGAGACCAGGAAGACGGTCACCCAGGCCCTCGTCACCAGCCGACTAGACTACGGCAACGCCCTCTACGCCGGAACCACCGCCAAGCTCCAGAAGAGACTCCAGCGGATCCAGAACGCCTCAGCCAGACTCATCCTCGACATCCCCCGATGCAGCCACATCTCCGGACACCTGAGAGACCTGCACTGGCTCCCCGTCAACAAGAGAATCACCTTCCGTCTCCTCACCCACGCACACAAAGCCATACACAACCAAGGCCCGAGCTACCTCAACAACCGCCTCAACTTCTACGCTCCCAAACGCCACCTCCGATCGACCAACCACGCCCTCGCCTCCGTCCCCCGCATCCGAAGAGCGACAACAGGAGGAAGGTCCTTCTCCTACCTGGCCGCCAAGACCTGGAACACCCTCCCTACCGACCTCCGCCTGACCCAAGACCACCTCTCCTTCAGGAAGAAGCTCAAGACCTGGCTGTTCGAGCAGTAGCGGCACCCCACCCCCCCCAAGCGCCTTGAGACCCTCCGGGTGAGTAGTGCGCTCTATAAATGCCTTGATTGATTGATTGATATATATATATATATATATATATATATATATATATATATATATATATATATATATATATATAACATTTCTATGGCAAAATGAAACCCCTCATTTTGTTCCTTTTCAAATTAAATGTTTTAAATGTTAACACTTTATTCCAATCAAGATGACTTGAGGTGTGCCATACTTTTGTCATAAGTAAGACTGTTAGCGCTCTAGTTGTTCTTAAGACTCTGGGACATTCTGTCACTGGGCTATAGTTGGGCTACATCTGGCTGATATGTGGGCTACATTTGTTTTTTTTTGTCTCTGGTGGCCATCTTTGGGCTACATTGGGCTACATTGGGCTACATTGGGCTACATTTGGGCTCTAACATATATATAGCCCAATGTAGCCCAATATATATTTTTCAAAGTTAATTTTCGTAAAAACCACTGGAGCATATATCTTGAGACATAGCAAAGGCACATCGGGCTACCATTCCCTACAATTTTGCCAAGTTTTGTGGAAATCCATTCAGCCATTCGAGCTAAAAGTGAGTCCAACCGCCCTATGGAAAACTCAATGTTAAAAACATGTTTTGGGACCCCCCTTTTTTCTCGGCCACCGCTTGACGAAACCCCCCCAAACTTTCAGGGGACCTTGATAGCGGCCCCTCTGCCTCGTTCCATCGCGGCTTGTTGCCGATTGAGTGGAGGGCGGCTCACCTACCGCGGCTCCTAGTGCCGGTCTGGTGGTGGGAACGGGCGCCATATTGGGAGGAGTCAGAGAGCGCAGGGACCTGTGGCAGCGGTCCAGTCGCTCGAGGCTCCCTCACATAAAACGTGATGTGCTGGAGGGAGCGCAGCGGACGAGCGCAGCCGGCGCGACGGAGGCGCGCCGGAGTCGCGCTAGAGTCAAGCTCGTCTGCGCTCGTCCGCGAGCGTCCGGGGCTAGGGGCCAAGGATTCTGATCGCTCCTATGTGTACACTTCCGCTGATTTATTAGCGTTAAGACCTACCACTATGATGTGTCCCCCCGTACCCCCCAACACGATGAAACGAACATCCCGTCTTGGCATCAGCAATCCTACTAATCTAGTTACTGATTCCACCCCTGAATATGCGGTTTTGGAAACCACGCCAGGTATTACTTGTAATTTTAAGTGCATCTATTTAAACACCCGCTCTATGACCAGACACCAGACAGATATCTTCCTGCTGCTATCTGATATCAAACCGGATCTGCTCTTGTTGACTGAGACATGGCTCACCCCAGATTCCCTACCGGACATCTTAGCTACTTTGCCTTCCGATTACTACATTATCTCAGTAATCCGTCCGGCAGGTAAAATTGGGGGCGGTGTGGCCATTATCGCCAATAAGAAACATCAACTTAGACAACTTCCTTCTCTAGACATACCTAATGTGGAGAATATAGTTGCCAAATTAGATACTGCCAATGGGACTCTTGTGGTGGTCCTACTATACCGTCCACCTCAAACTATGGCCACGTTTCCGGCCACCTTTGCGGAGCAACTGGCCACGCTGGTTACAAATAATTCTAAACTACTCCTGATCGGGGATTTGAATCTCTGGTTTGATAATATAGTATTAGACCCCCAGGCAGCCGAGACGAAGGACCTTCTGAATGATTTGAATCTAATACAATATATAGATACTCAAACTCATCAAAAGGGCCATAGTCTCGATCAACTCTGGTCTTTGAACTTACCCATTGATTTTATTGATATTAAACCCTGTAGCTGGTCTGATCATTTTAGCATTAGTTTCTCATTTTGTGTTGACAAAACCCCTCAATTTAAGCTGCAGGCTACCAATTCGACTCGTAAATGGTCCTCGATGGATATGTCAGCTTTTTAAAACCTGTTAAAGTCCACTCTGCCAGTGCAGAGTTTTGATGTGGAGACAGCCGACTGCAGGCTTAAAGAGTGGCTAATTTCGGCCATTAACATCCATGCCCCCCTCACTCGTTTTTCTAACTCACGTGGCGCGGACGCACATAAGTGGTTCACGCCGGAGTTGAGAAAATTAAAACTTGAAGTGAGGCAGCAAGAGAGAATCTGGCGAATTGACTACTGTCCCCAAGCAAGGATTGTATATTGTTCAATCCGTAAAGCCTATCAAAACACGCTGCACACTCACAAAACTGCCTATTTCTCTTCTAAAATATTAAATGCGACTAATAAGTCGAAAGAAATTTTCAGGATTGTGACTGAGCTGTGCAATGATGATAGAACCTCTCCCCCGGTTGTCCCCTCACAATCACTCTGCAACTCGCTGAACGACTTTTTTAAAGATAAGATATTACTGATTAAGGATACTCTATCCAAACTCCCAGTTTGTGCCCCGATAGATGATATCTTTTTTAATCCCCTTACCTTGCACTCTTTTCCCTAAATTAATGACCGAATCCTTCTAGATTTGCTCATTAGAGTTAAATCAGGATCTCCTGAGGATGTCTGTCCCCCCCAAATAATGAGAGAAATTGGTCGGGCATTCCCAGATAGTTTGATCCCTTTGCTTAACAATTCCCTCACGTCAGGGATAGTTCCCAATAGTTTTAAACAGGCCTTACTGATTCCCTTAAAAAAGAAACCTGGCATCGACTCCTCAGACCTCTCTAATTACCGACCAATATCATTACTGCCTTATCTGTCTAAAATTTTGGAGGCTCATGTCACCAACAGCCTCTCAAACTTTGTGGAAACCTCTGGCTATTTACAACCTAACCAGGCAGGTTTTCGGCCTGGTCATTCCACTGAGGCAGTCATATTGGCCGTTCAGAACACCTTAAGGTCTAATGCCGATGAGGACTTGCACCAGGCCTTGGTGCTGCTGGATCTGTCTGCCGCATTCGACACGGTTGACTATACCATCTTGGTCAACCGTGTCGAACAGGCCGGTCTTCGAGACTCGGCCTTGGCCTGGCTCAAGTCCTTCATCTCAGAACGCACTCAGTCGGTTCGGCTGGGTTCCTTCACAGCCCCAAAAAACATTTCCCTCTGTGGGGTCCCCCAAGGATCCTCCTTGTCCCCCTTATTATTTAATTTATATATGCGGCCTCTTTTGTTCTCCTTAAGAGAGCTTAAGGTCACTGTATATAATTATGCAGACGACCTGCAGTTGGTTTTTGTGCTAAACTCCCTGAATGCGGCCGAGGACTTTCGAGCAACTATGTCTTTTATTCAAAGGTGGATGTCTTTAAATCACCTTAAACTAAACCCGGGAAAAACCGAGCTCATCCTGCCTGGGAAGAGTGAGATCAGTTGGAGTCCACGCTTTTGGCCGTCGGACATGGGCTCTCCCCCCAAAAAATCCCGTACAGTAAAAAGCCTGGGAGTGACTCTTACTGAGGACCTCACCTTGAAAAGTCAGATCGGAACGGTGGTCTCCTCCGGTTTTTTTCAATTGAGGAAGATAAAGAAAATTGCACACCTCCTTACTGATTTGGCTTTAATTCAGGCAGTCAGTGCTCTGGTCCTGTCTCATATCGATTTCTCAAATGGCCTCTACCTGGGCGCGCCTATTGGCCAACTCAGAAGATTGCAATACCTGCAAAATCAAGCTGCTAGACTCATCTGCAAGGTACCTAAGTGGGAATCGATTAGACATGGACTAGAGACCTTGCACTGGCTGCCTGTGGAACAGAGAGCCACATTCAAGGTGGGTTGTATTGTGTTTAAGGCCTTGGAGGGTAAGGGCCCAATGTTCCCAAGACAACTGCTGCGCAGATACAAACCCCTACGCAGCTTGAGATCAGCTCACAAAGACCTACTTGTGGTCCCTCGTTTCAAAAAGAAACGACAAGGAGGTAGCAGCTTTCAATTTTTAGCTGCTTCCTTGTGGAACTCCCTTCCTGTGACTCTGCGACACAGTAGGGACCTTCTTGCCTTCAGAAAAGCATTTAAAACTTTTCTTTTCACTCAGGCCTATTTTAAATAGTGATTTTATGTCTTTTCATGCACTGTTATGTTTTGATTCTCTCCTCAGCGCCAAGAAGCCCTTGGGCGTACGCGCGCTTAACAAGTAATAAATAACATAACATAACATATCATAACAGAAACAAAATGTGGCCATTTCCTGAAAATTTCAGCCAATTCCGTCCATCAACGCCAAAGTTATTCAACATAGAATTTTCAGAAATCCCTATTCAAAAAAATCCTAACTATATATACCTACTGGCGACCGCCCGTAGGTAATATATATTACCTACTGGCGGTCGCCAGTAGGTATATATAGTTAGGATTTTTTCCCTATGGGATTTTTGAAAATTCTATGTCTAATAACTTTGGCGTTTGTGGACGGAATTGGCTGAAATTTTCAGGAAAATGGAACATTTTGTTTCTGAGCAGCCCCTGGAAATTTGGGGGGGGTTCGTCAAGGGGGGGCCGAGAAAAAAGGGGGGTCCCAAAACGTGTTTTTAACATTGAGTTTTCCATAGGGCGGTTGGCCTCACTTTTAGCCCGAACGGCTGAATGGATTTGCACGAAACTTGGCAAAATTGTAGGGACTGGTAGCCCGATGTGCCTTTGCTAGGTCTCAATATATGTGCTTCAGTGGATTTTGAGAAATTAATGTTAAAAAATATATATATATCTGTAACAGCGGACCGGGCAGCGCTCCGGTTCGCGGACTTTACGCGTACCGGAACTTCGCGTAGCGAAGCTGATTGGCTCTCCGGTGCCTGTCAACATTCTAAACAGTCCGGAGCGGCCGCCATCTTGTCTCTCGGTAGCATCGAGAGACAAGAGGAGGCCAAAACAAAGGGGGAAATGACCATAAGGGGGCATAGTATATCCTCCCTGACCCCCTAGGTTTAATGTGGAGGCTTTAAAAGGGCCCCGCGGGGCAAAAAAAAAAAAAAATGTTTTTGTTTTTTTGCGTGGGTAGCGCCCGGTTCGCGAACCGGGAAGCGTTCTGGGCAGCGTACTATAATGAAAAATGAATGATAGACTTCATAATACGCATTACGCGGCAACGCGATACGTCGCGCTTTCGCGACGCGCCGCGGATCGCTTCCGGGTCACTGCGCTTCGCGCCTCGGTCCGCGCCCCGGAGCACTTCCGGGTGCGCTAACGCGGTACGTCATAATACGCATTACGCGACAACGCGATACATCACGCTTCCGCGACGCGTCACGATGTTGATTTCTAACGCGGCAGTTGCGCAAACGGAACGTTTACCGGTTCGCGGACCGGGTCGCGGCATCAATTTGAGCTAACGGAAAGCTTTCCGGTTCGCGGACCGGGAGCGAAACAAAAAAAATATTACATTTTTTTTTTATTAATAAACATATAAAATATATTTTTGGATTTAAAGAAGAATACATTTTACAGCTATAGATATTAGCTTTTAAAAAACCAATGAAATTCACTGAAAAAACCATAGGTTATAGACCATATATAGTTAGGAATTAGCATTTACAAAACCTTGAAAATTCACTGAAAAAACCATAGGTTATAGACCATATATAGTTAGGAATTAGCATTTAAAAAACCTTATTTTACCCACACAAAACCATTGAAATTCCATATATAGTTAGTTGTACTAACTATATATCGCGCACCCGCAATCCACTGCTGATCATGTCACATATTACATCATTCATGACATGGTCAGTGACATCACTGATGACATCACTGATGACATCTCAAATGACATCACTGATGACATCACTGATGACATCTCAAATGACATCACTGATGACATCACTGATGACATCTCATTTGACATTACTGATCACATCACTGATGACATCATTCATGTGATAATACGATGAACCTCTTCAGACTCTAATATAACCTTAGATACACTCAGTGTAAACAGACACTGACAGACTGTCACTCATCCATGGAGTTACTTACACACCTAGTCAGTCACACCTCCATTTCCTCAACTATACAGTTATACACACCTTACTTATTCAAACATATACTAACACATATTTACTCTCTTATACAATCCCTGATACAAGTTCACAATGATCCATACAGCCACTCACTCATTCACTGGCTCTTATGCACAGTTATTTATATATGTCAACTCTCACATGTACTGTGTTTTACATATGTACTTACTTTGACATGTAGCACTGAGATATCTATTCACTCACCAATACACTGATGCACACAGTCAACCGCCCATACAGCTGTTTCCACATGCACTTTTGAACTCATACATCTAGTGAATCAACTGCTCACACATCTATGCACAGAGTCATACACCTCCCAGCCACCCACACACACACTCAGTCTCCCATACAAATACTTGGGCAACCAATCAATAACCCATATAGTTACTCATATAGCTAATGATCAACACATGCAGCAGTTTACAGAACAACAGACATAATGATGCACAAATTAAGACAGTTTAGTCACTAACCCATGCACTCAGTGAGACACATTTAATCACTCACTCATACAGTCAGTCACGCACCTACTAAATCCTTCATCCAGACACTTATACATCCACTCATTCTTCAATATGTAAGACATAATTTAACTTTACAGAAATACACAGTCACTGGATGTTGTCATCAGTGATGTCATCAGTGATGTCATTTAAGATGTCATCAGTGATGTCATTTGAGATGTCATCAGTGATGTCATCAGTGATGTCACTGACCATGTCATGAATGATGTAATATGTGACATGATCAGCAGTGGATTGCGGGTGCGCGATATATAGTTAGTACAACTAACTATATATGGAATTTCAATGGTTTTGTGTGGGTAAAATAAGGTTTTTTAAATGCTAATTCCTAACTATATATGGTCTATAACCTATGGTTTTTTCAGTGAATATATATATATATATATATATATATATATATATATATATATATATATATATTACCTACGGGCGGTCGCCAGTAGCCAGTAGGTAATATATATATATATATATATATATATATATATATTACCTACGGGCGGTCGCCAGTAGGTATATATAGTTAGGATTGATTTTCATAGTGAAATCGCAACATTCTATTTGGAATAACTTTGGCGCCAGTTGAGGAATCAGCCTGAATTGTTCAGCAACTTTGCCTCGCGGCTCTCCGCTCCTTCCCTGAAAGTTTGGGGGGGATTCGTCAAGCGGGGGCCGAGATAAAAGGGGGGTCCCAAAACGTGTTTTCGCCATGTTAATTTCCATAGGGCGGTCGGTCGCACGGCTGAATGGATTTTCACCAAACTTGACAAAATTGTAGGGACTGGTAGCCCGATGTGCCTTTGCTATGTCTCAAGATTTGTGCTCCAGTGGATTTTGAGTAATTTAGGTTTAAAAAAATGTATATATCTGTAAGCGCGCCCCAGTACGCGCACCGGGGAGCGCTCCGGGCGTGCCACGCGACTTGCGCACGGCAAGCTGATTGGTTCTCGGGTGTCTGTAAACATTCGAAACAGTCCGCAGCGGCCGCCATCTTGTGTCTCGGTAGGATCGAGACACAAGAGGTGGTAAAAACAAAAGGGAAAATAATGAAAAGGGGGCAGGGTAGACCCCCCCTGGCCCACTAGGTTTGATGTGGGGGCCATAAAAGGGTCCCTCGGGTAAAAAAAAAAACCGGGGAGCGTACCGGGCAGCGTACTTTGGTGAAAAATAGTGAAAATAATAGTGTAAAATAATCATTTTGAGTGATTACAGGTAGGGTAGCTCTGAAAAGAGCTTTTGGGTTCTGTGGCTGTTTTATGTACCTACAAATACGTCCCACACATCCCCACACCCCCTCACCCACACACACCCTACACATACCTCACACACACACACCTCCACCTCCACCCAAACACCCCACAGCCCTACACCGACACCTTACACATCCACACCCACAACCACACATCCCACACACCCAGACACACACACACATCACCCCCCCAACACACACACATACACGCACACACAGATACGTCACAGACACACCCCACACATCCCACACACACACCACCCCTTCACACACACACACACCTCACAGACACACCCACACATCCCACATATACACACATATCTTACACACATACCCCCCACATCCACACCCCCCCACACACACCTCACACACCCACACCTCCACCTACACTCAAACACCCCACACACTCACACCCACACACACACCTTACACACCCACACCCCCACCAACACCCACATACCCCACATACCTACACACACCTATACACCCACATACCATACTCTGTCAGGAAAACATAAAGAACATGGAGGCAGGAGATGAAAAAGAGATGTCAAATATGCTTTGGAGATAATATAGTGGGAGAAAGGAAGTATCTATGAGCAAAATTACTCTGTAAAACAAAAAAGTTGCCCAGTATACTATAAGTCTCACATTATATTATATTCATTTTGGTACTATTTCATTGATTACATATAAAAAAGAATAATGTCTGGAACAATTTTTAATTATCAAATATAAATTTATTGCTCTGATTTTTCAAAATTTATTAAGACTTCCAACATTATCTCGTCGGGAATGTCCTCATTTGGATTCCACATATTTCAGAAACTCTTCATCAAGAGTCTGATCGAAAAAATCTGAATTGTTAATCTCTTCCTCTGGGTTGTCCTGAAGATCAAGTTCGAATGAAATATTAAATTTATTTTGATCTCCTTCCATTATGTTGCTGTAAATTGCATAAAAAATAAATATATCAGTAGAGATAGGGCACTGTTGGGTTTAAGTTCAGACAGGTAGTTTTGATTTTTAGGTCTCGCCTGTCGATGCGCATGCGCATCGAGCTTGCGAGACTATGGAGATACTCCTCCGGGAGTCGATTCCTAGCGCTATATAAACCCACAATTAAATTAAATTAAATTAATTAAATTAAATTAATTAAATGGGGGCTTAACCAGTCTTTAACCAACTTGCAAGGAATCGTGGCGATTCCTTGCAGTGCCCGTGAAATTCAAGCTTAATGCGCATGTGCATTGAGCTTAAAAGCGCGTGCACATGCCCCCAGCCGCCTGCTTGCATGTATTTTCCCTCAGCCGCACTCCTCCCACACCCCCGCTCCGCCCCCTCCCCTGCCTGCCGTGTCGCATTTCTTAAGTTCCCTCAGCCGCACTCCAGACCCCTGCTGCTTTCACACCCTCTCCCCGCTCCGCCCCCTCCCCTGCCCGCCGTGTCGCATTTCTCCTCCCCCCTCCCCTTCTCTGCCTTCCCTCCGTCTTGTTTTTTTTTTTTACCCGCTCCGCCCCCTCCCTTTTCCCCGGAGTCACTTATTCCTCTGAAGAAATGACACAATGCTTTTAACAATCTCACAATTTGCACTCGTGTACCACTACCCCCTCTCTTCTCCCCCTTCCTCTCTCTCACTACCCCTCCCTTCTTTGTGTGCGCACGCACCACGTGAAATCCCAGCGAAAAGTTAGCAGCGCTGAAACCCTCCCAATCTCAGCCCGCCAGAATCGCTCTGGATGAAGGCAAAGCTTCTAGTGGCTCCCTAAGCTGTTTTCCTCTTACATACTCGGCTCAATCAGCGCTGCCGCGCGGAAGCATTTTTTTCCATTTATTCCTCTCCGCTCCGCCCCCTCCCTTTTCCCCGGAGTCACTTATTCCTCTGAAGAAATTACACAATGCTTTTAACAATCTCACAATTTGCACTCGTGTACCACTACCCCCTCTCTTCTCCCCCTTCCTCTCTCTCACTACCCCTCCCTTCTTTGTGTGCGCACGCACCACGTGAAATCCCAGCGAAAAGTTAGCAGCGCTGAAACCCTCCCAATCTCAGCCCGCCAGAATCGAAAGCTTCTAGTGGCTCCCTAAGCTGTTTTCCTCTTACATACTCGGCTCAATCAGCGCTGCCGCACGGAAGCATTTTTTCCATTTATTCCTCTGAAGGAATGACACAATGCATTTCCCGATCTCACAATTTGCACGTGTGTAGTTGAAGTTGATCCCAAAACATGTCCTTTCACGTGAAAACCGTTTCTTCTCCCTTTTTCACAAGCGAGGGATCATCCCAGGTAGGAGGGACCAGAGGGAGAAAGAGAACCGCAACGCCTCATTCTTTTCTCGAACCCTCACTCTCTCTCTGCCTGCATTGCTCAGGTTTCCCTCTCGTCTTTTGTCTAGATCATTTCCATCTGCCCCTTTGCAAAGCTGGTTCCGTCTCTTTTTTGCTTTCCTTTTCACCCGTCTCTTTTCTGTCATTCTGTATTTTCTGTTTGCCTCTCTCAACTACAAAGAATTTGACAACTATACAATTCACACACAAACATATAAGCCCCTTCATACAGACTCATGAACACTTTCACAGAACAGATGCACCCCCCTCCCCCACCACAAAGCGCGTCCGCTTCATTACTTCATGCGCGGCCTCTCCTTAACCTAATCTACCTCACCATCTATTCTGTGTTGTCAGACTGGAAGGCACCTTCGATGCATCTGCTACTATTTGCTTGACGTCCTGCGCGCTCCTCTCATCCTGTGTCCTACAAGTCCCTTCTTTTATTTTAATTAAATACCGGACCATTTACTTGCAAAAAAAAAAAAATACAGACTGCAAGGCGCCTTCAGTGCATCTGCTACTATTTGCTTTAACACAAACTAACACTTTACCATACTGCACTTCCTGCTTTCTCCCTCCCTACCTCCCTTTTTCTTGAGTCCCTTCTGCTTTAGCTACATGCCACTACTATTTGCTTGCCATCTTTCGTGCTCTTAACCCTCCCTTTCTCCATTAAGCCCTTATTGTTTTTTTATAATACATCATACCATTTGCACACAATACTACCTTACTCTTACGCAACTGCTACTATCTTCTTCTCTCCCTCCCTGTCTCTACCTACTACAGCATCCATTTTAATATAACAATTTGGAGCTGTACTGCAACTTTTGTATTTCTACTACTTCTCATTATTGTTTACTTGTTTTTATATGTTATTACAATGCTACAATTGTTAGTTATTTCTGTTAAATAACACGACAACACACAAAAACAATTTAGTTCGCCTCTACAAATATGCTCACATTCCTTTTGCCTTCCATAACTTTACTATCAACAAGTTGCTGCTCTTATATCTTTTGCCCCCCACTCTTCCTTATCCATACTCTGCCATTCACCCATACAATCTTCCTTCACACACACAATACTTTTGAAATAACTTTCTCGCATATTACCTTTTATCACTCCATACTAACAAGCATTTTTGCTGCCTACTCCCACAGTCCCCCGCAGCCCAAACTCACACGTTGCACAAAACTCCATATTGTATTAAAATAGCGTGCCACTTGCCAGCCGCAATTAACCTCCTGGTCCAAGTACGCCCACCCCTCCCCTGGAGGGTTTGAATGCGCATTGTTTGTGTTGAGGAAGGTCTCGTGAGCACTCTCTGCAACAGCCCACCTCCAAAAGGCACGTGCTCATCTTCCAGCTGGCTGCTGCTTTGACACAGGCCGACACTTCCTGCCGTGCGTTCCTTGCCCCCACCCCGAAAGAATTTGAGATGGCATGTTTGACCTCCGACCTTGCTTATCCATCCCAGTCCTCTTCTGTTCTTAATTTCAGCTTCTATACCCCTGCACACCAACTGTTTGAAAACCACGTAGGGTATACTTATACTGGGTTAGACTTTGGCACGTCAGTAATGGGTTTATGTGGTCAGCGGAATCTTTTTCGGGGTGGAAATAGGGGAAGAGGGTGTTATGCCAGGCACCCTTTGAGGCCTTATTGCCTCCTTGTGCTTTCACCAACACATCCACCATCACCTCCACATCCACCACCACCACATCCACCACCACCACATCCACCACCACCACATCCACCACCACCGCATCCACCACCACCACCACACCCACCAGCACCACACCCACCACCACTACATCCACCACCACATCCACTACAACCACCACCCCATCCACCACTACCACCACCACCCCATCCACCACGACCGCCGCATCCACCACATCCACCACCACCACATCCACCGCATCCACCACCACCACATCCACCGCATCCATCACCACCACATCCACCATCACATCCACCATCACATCCACCACCACATCCACCACCACATCCACCACCACATCCACCACTCATCCACGCAACGCCACTCACACACGCAACGGCACTCACACACGCAACGCCACTCACACACGCAATGCCACTCACACACGCCACTCATCCACGCAACGCCACTCATCCACGCAACGCCACTCATCCATTTGCAAAACGAAAAAGGTCAAACTCTTCTATTGCGAGACCTATTGCATTTTCAATGCTTGTTTTAATAGTGAAGTTATCTTTGGGCAATGTATGGTATCAGGCTGGAAGTAGAAATATAAAAAAGTGTATGTGATGAAACCTAAGTAAATTCATAATTATACTCGACAAGCCTAACTCCATCCATAACTATAACAGAGAAGCCTATCTCAATCTATAACTATTACAGAGGGATAGTATATAACTATCAGAAAATGTTTTCCAAATTAACTTAAAGTGCACAATATACTTCAGTTTTCCAAAAAACATCTTACCTTTGAAAAAGCAATTGAAGTTATTAGTGAAAATCCTTTTGAATTGTACACCAGGAAGTAGTAGTCAAAATGGCTGTGTTTCCCTCTCTTTCTTTATATATATTCAGGTACATAACCAATCAAATGTCAGGTAAAAAAAGTAGGAAATAAAAGTAACATTTTAATTGGCTGTCAATTCTAACACTTCAGATGTGTTTTTGTGAAGTAATTTACCTCAGGATATTTAGACAGTGCTACAGCTCAAAAGGCTCAATGGAATTCCATAGAATTTTGGAAAATGGTAGGGATTGCTGTGTAGTATGAGCTATTCTATATTTGGTGAAAGTGTCTCCAGTGGTTTTTATGTAAATTAATTTTTAACATTTTTTGGGAGCGCTTACCGGTGAGCGCCCCGGTACGCGTACCGGTAAGTGCAACGGGAGTCCTCCATTTTGTGTTTCGGTAGATTTGAGTCAGAAAATGGCGGACAAACAACACTGGGAATGGGTATAAGGGGGCACGGTAGGTACTCCCTGACACTCTAGGTTTTCTGAGGGGGTCTTAGGAGGCCCACATAGGCCAAAAAATATATATATATTTTAAAATTTTCGCGGGGGTAGCGCCCGGTACGCGCACCGGGAAGTATACCGGGGAGCGTACTTTGGTGAAAAATTGTGAAAAAAGTTAGAAAAAGATAATCATTTGGAGTGATCAGAGATAGGGTAGCCCTGAAAAGGGCTTTTGGGTTCTGTGGCTGATTTAGGTACCTACAAGTAGGTACCAATGCACAGTCTTAAATTCAGGAGGAATATTCTATTCCCCTCATCAGAAAAGTGCACACCATCTCCCCTGTAGATATCTTGCATGTTGTAACGCAAGTTATTATTGTATATTGAACCCATTCCATAGTCTCTCATGTAAGCAGAAACAGATTTATTCACATCTTTCCGTGCTTTATCAAATTGTGGACAAAATTGATTGGACCACTTCCATTTCTGCCTTTGGCATATATTTGAATATACCAAGGCAGTCTGAGGAAAAAGTGCCATCAATTGATCAAAGGTGTCCTTTATAAGCATTTCCAGACCTACCCCAGTCAAAGTGCCCAAGTCATTTCTTCCACAGTGCACAATTACAGGTCAGGGTGTGGCAAATGCAAAAAGGTTTTCACCACTGGTATCAATTGGTGACATTTCAATCCTCTGTGCCAATCCATTTAATCTTCACATTTGGTAAGTCAAGGTTGTGGAAATTTCTGGTAGCTGCATACCTTTGAGCCCAGTGGATATAGCTATGTCCAATAATCCAGACAGAATACATGGTGAGAGGAGATTCTGATGCAGTCAGATAAAGTGTGGAAAAGAAATGGCAGTTGGAACAATAGGAGTTTGCAACAAAAAAAACCTGTGGAGTTTCAGTGCTATTGAATCACAAGCAATGATTGGTAGAATGAGATAGTTGAAAACTGAAAGTTAGGGTGCATGGTTGTGTTCTGTGTAAGAAGTAATTTGAATGGTTAAAAAAAAGTCATTTAAAGAAACATTGCACCAGATAAGCTGGTGTATTCGCAGGTCAAACATCCTTGCTGAGGTGATTTGCAACATTGTAAAATAAACTTTTAACCCTGGGAGCTCAGTGAGGAGGGAGTTGCTATGGTAACAGGTAGAAGGGCTGAGGGGGGAAGGGTGTTGGTTTGAAAATAGAGAGGGAAGAGATTTGATTGGTTAACAAAAAGGGATATCTGTGTAGAATTAGAGGTTTTCTGTGCCTTTATGGTTTGCAGTTTCTGGAGAACATATCTTTTGCTCTGATAAAAGAAATATTGGTGTGTGTATCTGACACTGTTCTGAATCTCCTAAAATATTTGTAAAGGTGAGTTATGATTCATTTAATACACATAGAGACTTGCATGCTCTATGGAGAAGATTTGGAAGGAAATTGTGGTCATGCTTTTTGATAATGCTTGGTAAAAAGTTTTTGCTGCATAGAGTAATTGTATTTTGTAAAATTGTGAATTTTTAGTTGTGACATGGAATGCTTCTACGTAGGACTTGTGCTGTGTTTTGTAAATGTGATGTAAAAAACAATTTTGGGGGAAAAAAATAGTTTTTACATTTTTTAAAAGGAATAAAGAATGTGTGCATGTTTAATAGAAATACATTTGACTCTTTAGAATGATGTTACCTGTGTTAACTCAGTGTAGGAAGCATATTGAGTTTGTTTGCATAGAGGAATTGTATTTTGTAAAATTGTGAAGCTTCATGTGCAAGATTTTGCCTCAGTATTATCCCTGCTGTGAGGCAGATGGTTGTAAATATGATCTGTGCTGTGTTTCCTAAATGTGATGTCAAAAACGATTTTGGGGAAAATAAATGGATTTTACATATTTGAGTATAATGTGGCGCAAAGGTTTAAAAAATGACGCATACATGCATCACTTTTTAAATATGGGGAAAAAAGGTACATGTTTGGGCTTTCCTGGGGAGCCTAGGTGGTGAGGATTGTATCTAAGTGTGCAGTGGACTAGGCTTCATGAAGCATAAAAATAGTTTTTAAATTTTTTTAAAGGAATAAAGAATGTGTGCATGTTTAATAGAAATACATTTGACTCTTTACAATGATGTTAGCTGTGTTAACTCAGTGTAGGAAGCATATTGAGTTTGTTTGCATAGAGGAATTGTATTTTGTAAAATTGTGAAGCTTCATGTGCAAGATTTTGCCTCAGTCTTATCCCTGCCGTAAGGCAGATGGTTGTAAATATGATATGTGCTGTGTTTCCTAAATGTGATGTCAAAAACGATTTTGGGGAAAATAAATGGATTTTACATTTTTGAGTATAATGTGGCGCAAAGGTTTAAAAAATGACGCATACATGCGTCACTTTTTAAATATGGGGAAAAAAGGTACATGTTTGGGCTTTCCTGGGGAGCCTAGGTGGTGAGGATTGTATCTAAGTGTGCAGTGGACTAGTCTTCAAGAAGCATATCCCTGTCTGCATTCTTAGACACAGGTGTCAATTTGACTCTTTACAATGATGTTAGCTGTGTTTTAAAACAGTGTAGGAAGCATATTGAGTTTGTTTGCATAGAGGAATTGTACTTTGTACAATTGTGAAGCTTCATGTGAAAGCGTTAATTGTATTTTGTAAAATTGTGAATTTTTAGTCGTGACATGGAATGCTTCTACATAGGACCTGTGCTGTGTTTTGTAAATGTGATGTAAAAAACGATTTTGGGGAAAATACATAGTTTTTACATTTTTTAAAAGGAATAAAGAATGTGTGCATGTTTAATAGAAATACATTTGACTCTTTACAATGATGTTACCTGTGTTAACTCAGTGTAGGAAGCATATTGAGTTTGTTTGCATAGAGGAATTGTATTTTGTAAAATTGTGAAGCTTCATGTGCAAGATTTTGCCTCAGTCTTATCCCTGATGTGAGGCAGATGGTTGTAAATATGATCTGTGCTGTGTTTCCTAAAAGTGATGTCAAAACCGATTTTGGGGAAAATATATGGATTTTACATTTTTGAGTATAATGTGGCACAAAGGTTTAAAAAATGACGCATACATGCGTCACTTTTTAAATATGGGGAAAAAAGGTACATGTGTGGGCTTTCCTGGTAAGCCTAGGTGGTTAGGATTGTATCTAAGTGTGCAGTGGACTAGGCTTCATGAAGCATATCCCTGTCTGTATTCTTTGACATAGGTGTCAATTTGACTCTTTACAATGATGTTAGCTGTGTTTTAAAACAGTGTAGGAAGCATATTGAGTTTGTTTGCATAGAGGAATTGTATTTTGTAAAATTGTGAAGCTCCATGAGAAAGCGTTTGCCTCACTCTTATTCCTGTTGTGAGGCAGGTGCAAGATTTTGCCTCAGTCTTATCCCTGCTGTGAGGCAGATGATTGTAAATAGGATCTGTGCTGTGTTTCCTAAATGTAATGTCAAAAACGATTTTGAGGAAAATAAATGTTTTTTACATTTTTGAGTATAATGTGGCACAGAGGTTTAAAAAGTGACGCATACATGCTTAAACCTTGTGCGCTTGTAATAATTCCAGTCTATGTCGATAAAGAGCCGATTCCTAGCTTCAGCCCCTAAAAGTAAAGAGTATATGGAAGGTTGCAGTGCTGGCTCCACAGATCCCTGGCCAGTTAATAAGATATTCATTCGCTGCAGCATACATACATAATAATACAAGAGAAAATCAGGAACTGCCCAGCCACCCACTGCCCTGGGCAGCACCATATATTTCTTAGCCCATCGCTCTTTCCCCTGGGACCACATGAACCTCATACAGATTGCTTGCAGTTGTGAAATACGTGCACAGGTAATCTCTAATGGTAAACATCGATAAAGATATAGCACTCTAGGTAATACCATCATTTTCAAGGCGTTGCATCTACCTACCAATGTCAAAGGTAAACATTCTAGCTGATCCAACTGCTTACGGACCCCATTTGTCAACTTCTGCCAGTTAGCCTCTACCGTGGCCGAGGCTCCAGCGCTAATCTGCACTCCCAAATAAGTAACCACAGCTGAGACTCGTGGATCATCGTAAGACTTTATATTCATACAAAGTATCTGGGTCTTAGCGGTGTTTAATTTATACCCCGATACCGATCCATATAGTCGTGCTAAATTTTCAATTTCAGGCATAGCTATAGTTGGCCTTGGTGAAAGCACAGCTACGTCGTCAGCATACGCCAATACACAGTACTGCTGAGATTGTATCCTAACTGGAGGCACCCGACTGCTCTTTTCTATCAGTTTTAAAAAGGGATCTATGTACAAAGCAAAAAGCAGGGGGGAGCATGGGTATCCCTGCCTTTTCCCTCGCTGTATTGGCACCACTGCTGATTGAAGCCCCATTACTTTAATCCGTGCGCTAGGTTGTTGGTAGAGCACCTGAATTGATTTAATAAAGTTTGGGCCAAATCCCTGAAGTTTCATCAGGTCCCATAAGAAGGCCCACGACACTTGGTCGAAGGCCTTCTCTGCATCCAGTAATGTAAGACTCAGTGGATTCCCCGACACATTTGCATGATCAATTAAAGTAATCACGCGGTTTACGTGATCAGTTGTGCCGCGCTTTGGGATAAACCCATGCTGATATATAGAAACCAAAGAGGTTATCACTTCTGAGAGTCTAGTAGCTAAAATCTTTGAATACACTTTCCCATCTGTATTTAATAACGAGATAGGCCGATATGAACCTGGTAGGTCCGGCGGTTTTTCCTTCTTTCTAAACACTGCTATACTAGCTTCACCCCATGTAGTAGGATGCTTCCCTTTCTGTGCCATTTGGAATGTGGCTAACATGTCCTGTTTAAGGACTTGAAAAAAGGATTTATATACTTCAAGCGGAAGCTTGTCAGGTCCAGCAGCCTTTCCTGCTGGTAATGCTTTAATAGCTGCTTCCAGTTCAAACATCTCTATAGGGGCCTCCAGAATATCTGCTAATCCTTGATCTAATTTTGCCAGTCATTTTGCCCAAGAAAGGATAAAGCTCTATTACTGTCATATTCTTCTGCCGTATATAACCGGGCATAGAATCTACTAAAAACTTCTAGAATTCCATTCTCAGTTTCTTCATTTTGTCCGGCTTCATTTTTCATAGTTTTAATCCGCTGAGATGCTTCCCTAGTCCGCATTCTCTGAGCCAAACACCTCCCACTTGCCTCCCCATACTCATACACCATCTGTCTCCTAGTCTCAAAAGTCTTTGCTGCTTCCTTGCTCCAGTGATTGTTAACCTTAGCCTTAACTCGGGTCACCTCAGCTAATTTATCATAGGTATCCCTATTATGAATGATATCTTGAGTCAACAGCTCCTCCGCCTTACCTAAATCCTGATAAAGTTCCTGTATCTTATTACGAAGCTGTTTTTGAACATACAATCCATAGCTGAGCACCTCGCCCCTAAAAGCAGCTTTGAACGTGTCCCAAACTATCCCAACCCCTGCACTTCCCCTGTTCAAATTAAAAAACTCTATCACCCAATCCCTCATATATTCTTGAAATTTATCTTCAAGTAATAACTTGCGATCAAAGGAAAATTCACGGGGCTTCCGGGATGGATATGATATCCGAATAGACAGCACTACTGGCCCATGATCAGAGGTCACTCGGGGATAAACCTGTATTTGTGCATCGTGAAGCAGATTATGTGAGACTAAGAAATAATCTAGGCGAAACAATTTTTGGTGAGGGGCCGAAAAGAAGGTATATCCAGGATCAGTCTTCCTGAGATAAGCCCATGCATCTGTTAGCCCATGTGCCTTCACCATAAGTCTTAACGCCCTACATACCTTTGGTTTCCTGCCAACATACATATATTGATCACTACCTAATGATCCAGAATGGAGGTTAATGTTTAAGTCCCCACAAACTATTACAGGAACCGGCCAGGTCGCTAATTCGACATTCAAATATTCCAAGACTACAGCCTCATCAAAATTTGATCCATAGATGGAACAGACAGTACATTCAAAAGTTCCTACCTTACATTCCGTAATTGCCCATCTGCCACCACTATCCTCCAAGGCTCGTCCACCACCAACCTGGTTTTTCCTTGCTATTATGGCCACCCCACGGGTTGTAGTAGACTGCTTAGTGCACACCAGCACGCTATACCCCAGATTGCTTAAATACTTTCTCTTAGTCCATGCTAAATGTGTCTCTTGAAGTGCAATAATATCGCAGTTAAGCCACTGCAGTTCCCGAGCAACGTGTTGCCTTTTATTTAAAGCATTCAGTCCTCTCACATTTCACGTACATATTCTTAGCATTCTATCTGCCATCTACCTCGAAAAAAAAATACACTCTGCTCCCTGTCCCGCATTGCTTCCACATGATCAATAGAAAGTATACCTGTGGTCTCTTTTTTCCCCCCTTTTCCCCCCCCTCTGACCCCCCCGGTCCCGCAGACCCCACACCGGGACCCCCCTCCCTCCCCCCTCCCCCCTTCAACCACCCCTTGTGAGCAAAAGGACATCGTCCTTAGTGATGCGAGTGTGCGAGATCCACCTCGACAGAGGCCCGCCAGGCCGTTACCCTCACCTATATTAAGCTGCTATCTGTTCTTGCTGGAGCAACATGATTCAAACCATATTTTCTAACCTTCCAAACTTATTTATCCACCCCTTTGCATAACATCTTTTAGAGTGGCACCCTATCCCATTACTCCATATATGTTTTAATTGATTGATCACAGTTTCAAGTGTCACTCACTGATCAGTCCGGCTTTCCAGCTCCAAGAAAAAAAAAAAATGAAAAATCAAAGAAAAAAACACAGATAGCATTACTAAACCAAGCTGTCCATCTAGTGCGTGCTCGAGCTGCCGCTCTTCCCTAAATTATTAAATTCACCTCTGATATATAATACAGCCCCTGTGAAGTCGTATTCCAATTAGCTTCTTTTCCCGCTTTTTCCCCTTCATTTTTCAAGGTGCTTCACCATTAATATCAATAGACTTCAGATATGCTTGCGCCTGAGACTCCGAGGTGAAATATTTAGCTTGCCCCTCTGGATCACCTTAAGTTTAGCGGGGTTCAAGAGGAATACCTGCGCGCCTTTAGCTTTGAAAGGCTGAAATAGTTGTCGGAATTGCCATCTTAAAGACACAGTTGCTGGACAATAGTCTGGCCTAACAAAAAAGTCACATCCAGAACCCTTGCGCCGCTTGTCTGGGCGAGCTAGATCGTATAATGCTTCCCTCAAGACAAAATTGTTCACGCAGATTAATATTGCTCGTGGAAAAACTTTAGTACCTGTCGGGGCATTTAACTCCCTATGAGTCTTACGCAATACAAATGGATATCTATGTGCCCTAGTGATCTCGTTCTCCCACTGCCATACAGCTAACTCTGGGAATGCTTCTGCAAAAGTCTCGATTATAAACTTTCGGGCGTCCTTCCCTTCTTTCATCTCCGGAATTCCCAATACACGAAGATTATTGCGCCTAGCGCGATTCTCCAAATCCGTCATCTTCCACTCCATATCCACTCTAGTAGCCTGAAGAGCCTCTATCGCGGATTGCTGCTTAGCAAGTATATCTTCAGTACTCGAAATGCGTTCCTCTGTTTCTGTCACCCGAGTGGTAAGTTCATTAATGGACTTAACCAGCCGCCGCATAGTATTCTGTAATTTCCGTACTGCGCCTTGAGTGCGATTGCTTTCAGCCTTTGTCTCAGCCCGGTGGGCCATAATGCTCTTATATATTAAATCCAGAGTAGCTCCACTAGCACCTTGACCCAGGTCCTGGTCCTGGTCCTGCTCCGACATTTGGGACTCATTATCCCTCGATTCCCATAAAGGTTGTACCATGGTACGATCAGGCTTTTGAAGTTAAGAAAAAATTATTTATTTAAAAATTCAATAGAATTAGGACACTTAACAAGACAATTGATGTTTTCAAATCAAATAGTAGATGGAAAAGAGTAATTAATCGGACTAATTTTTGTAAAGTTTTTTCTGGAGAATGGATGCACAGTTCAAGTTGTGAGACATTTTTTAATGAGGAGAGTTACTTCTAGGAGAATGATTTAGTGCATGCAGTTGACACCAGTGGTCGAGCGTATGAAGTGAAAGACGGTTGTCCAATTGAAAAAGAGAATCTTGTGCCTAGAGAACCAGAAGAGGTGTTATCTGATGGAGTTTTAGGGAGACGTACTAAGGGTCCAGTGTACACTTGGAAGTGTAGTAGTATTTGTAGTGTGCGACAGGAATCAATTGATTTGTTTTGTAATGTCTTACGTACATATAGTAAAATAATTATAAAGCAGAAAGTGAAGTTGTTGCAAGACTTAGATCCTTGCAGAGTGAGAGGAATCACAGGTTTGCAAGGTAATTCACTGGCTTGTCTTTCTAGAAAAGTCTGTCAGAGTGTTTTTCATCATTTTAGGATGTTAGCAGTGCATCATACCAAAATGAGGAAATTAGTGAGAATGTTGTATTATGCAAAAAGTCCAGCACTTAAGCTTAAACAATTAAACAGTGCTCTTTTGCATGGAACAGAATTAGATGTGAAGAAGATTTGTGAAGAAATTGAGATTTGTTATTTTTGTGAGCAAGAGGACAGTGTAGAAATTGAGACAGCAATTCAAGGTAATGTGGAAGACAATGTACAGATTTTAAATACAGAAAAGTTTGAGAAGGAAATTACCAGGTTTAAGGTGAAATCAAGTGAAAGGCCGAATTTTACTTGTGTGTGTTGTCGACGGACTCATTATAAGATTCAGACTAGGTTAGTTGATTTATATGCAAAAAGTGAAAAGATGGATAATTATGAGTGGAGAGATTTAGCAACTTATTTGTGGGTGGAGAATTCTTTTGATTTGAGTTCTGATCAGCGTATTTGTAAATATTGTTATGACAAATTAAATCAAAACAGAATGCCTGCTAGAGCTGTTCATAATAATCTGGAGTTGATAGACATTCCCCGTGAATTGATGGATTTAAATACATATGAGTCTATTTTGATTCAATGTGTCCATCCTTTTCAGGCAATTGTTCGCATGGAGCCTAAGATAGGGAAATTGCCTCCTACAGATTTGCAGAGAGGATTAAAGGGAAAAGTTGTTTATTTGCCCCTAGATTTGAAAAAAAATATTGATACAATTGGTATAGAAAAAGTAGAAGAGGAACCTTTAGTTATTCTAGTTAATGGGGTTCCAACAAAGAGTAAAAAAAATTGGCAAGATTTAGTGGATGTTAGGAAAGTCAAAAAGGCAACGTTGTATTTAGTCAAAAACAATGAGTACTACAAAGATGTATGTGTTGCAGCAGAGGAAAAAGCTGCAGATGAAGACAGTGATTGTTCAGGCGGTCAAATTGAAAAAGTTGATGTGTCTAGAAGTGAAGAAATATATGAACATTATACTTTTCATCCTTTGCATTCCAAAGAAGTAATGGGTAATGCAATTGAATTGTTTCAAATGAAAACAGCAAAAGGAAGTCTCATTAGTGTATGGGAAGAAAGTTTGGAAGCTCGTTGTTTTCCACAGCTATTTCCAACAGGTCGAGGTGGACGATATGACGATCGACCACTTCAAATTCCTGCATCTGAATATCGAACTGTAAGATTATATGCTGAAGATGCAAGGTTTTGTCAATGCATTCCCTATTTGTTTCATCTACTGTATGAAAGTGACTTGTTTGGGCTTTCTTATGCAGTAAACCATATTCTGAAAAGTGGAGCACATCTACAAAATGTTTCGGCGAGGGACTTTATGGAGAAAGTGAATCTGCAAGATAATATTTTAGAATCTCATCTAATCAATCTGATGGCATGTCAGCGTGGTACAAATGAGTATTGGTACCGTCGCCATGGGGAATTGAAATGTATGCTAAGAAACTTAGGAACTCCTACATGGTTCCTCACTCTTAGCTGTGCCGAGTATGCATGGGAGGACTTACTTCAATTTCTACGAGAGGCCAATGCTAATATACAAAATATAGAATTCAAAACACCTGGAGAACTGTGTTCTTTGGATCCAGTGAATGTATGCAGATATTTTAATCATAGATTTGAAGTTATGATGTCTTTTATTACCAACAAAAAAAATCCTCCCCTTGGAGAGGTTTTGGATTTCTTTTGGAGAAAGGAGTATCAAGCGAGAGGTGCTCCTCACATACATATGTTGTTGTGGATTAAAGATGCACCCAAATTTGGAACAGATTCGGATGAGACAGTGATGAGTTTCATTGAAGAGTATTCAACATGTGCTGTTCCGAAAACTACGGAAGAAAACAGTTTAAGGCAACAAGTTTTAGGCTTTCAATCCCATCGTTGTGGAAAGTACTGTCATCGAAAATTCAGAAACAAGGACACGTTCTACACAAAATGTCGTTTCAGCTTTCCACGACCAGTGATTTCTAAAGGAAGAGTAAATAATTTGATGTCTTCTCTGCGACATACTGTGACGAGGAAATCACCATAAAATACATACAATTTAAAAAGAGACGAAGAGTCCAAGTACATCAACGACTACAACCCAGTGATTTTGTCCATGTGGAATGCTAACATGGATATTCAATTAGTTGCTGACAACTCTATAGCTGTGGCTCGATATGTGACGTCTTACATCCCAAAAAAAGAAAAGACAGAACTAAAGGAAATGTGGGAGGACATTTCACATGAAAAGAGTCTAACCAAGAAATTATACAGTTACAGTCTGAAGATGTTGTCACATCGAGAAATTGGAGCGTATGAATGTTCTGATCGATTGTCGTCAGCAAGTCCCTATGCCAAATCTAGAACCATCATTTGGGTGAGTCTAGGTCTTGCTGCAACACGAAATCGAGTTTTGAATTCTGTACAAGAGATAGAGTATTTGGCGGAGAAAGAACCAGAAAGTACAGATATTTTGAAGACAAACATGTTGGATACATACTATCCAAATAGAAGTCATCACCTGGAGAACGCTTGTCTCTATGAAGTTCTGCAGAGATATATTTATAAGAGGAACATCAGAGAAGATATCAATAATGGAATATATGGAGTCATTGGATGTGAAGGATGTCTAGTGAAACAGAAAAAAGGTCATTTGATTAATCATCGCAAATTGAGTTGTGATAATCCAGATAAAAGAGAATTTTATTATTTGGCTCTTTTGCAACTGTTTAAACCATGGCGTGAAGAAGAGGAACTTCTTGGAGATTTTCTCTGTTATGAAGACTCCTTTAATGCAACGAAGGATACCATAGAATGTCCTGTTTTTCCAAATTATCTGCAAATGTTGAATGAAGAAATAGAGCAAGAAGCCACAATTGCTGCAGAGATTGCGAGAGACAGTTCTCAAGGCAGTCAGAGTTCTGCTTCATTGAGTCAGGATCCACTAGGAGGACAAATTATCCAAAATGAAGCTGCTACTGCCATGGATGAGGTGGAAAGAGCTATGGAACAAGGTCAAGATGATGAAGTTAACTTAGAAGATTTGGTGAAACAACTAAACCTTGAGCAGAAACAGATATATGACGAAGTCACAGAACAGATTGAACATGGATTCAGTCATGAGAAAAAAGAGTGCTCATGTACATCATTTAAGCCTGTCAAACTGTACGTGAGTGGAGAAGCGGGAACTGGAAAAAGTTTTCTGATTAAAGCCATTGCAACTTATCTGCAGAAAAGGACTGAATCACCGCTGTTTTGTGTTGTTACTGCTCCAACTGGGCTGGCAGCACATAACATTAAAGGGATTACTCTACATCGTTTACTGATGCTGCCAGTGGAGCATGATAACAAATTGGAGTATCACAAGCTATCAGGAGATGCGTGTTCCGAAGTTTCGAGAGTCCTGAAGAAAATGAAACTTCTTATCATTAATGAAGTAAGCATGGTGTCAAATATCATGCTTGCTTTTGTGCATTTGAGAATGCAAGAAATTCTTAGAACAGACTATGATGTCTTATTTGGTGGAAAACATATTATTGTTTTTGGAGATCTTCTGCAGTTGACTCCAGTGAAAGGACAACCTGTGTTCAAAATGCTCACACATGAAGATACCAGGAAGTGCTTAGGGAGCATTGGAAACGTTAATATATGGTTAAACTTTAAATATGCAGAACTGCTTCAAAATATGCGGCAGGCAAATGATGAAGATTATAAAAATATTCTACAAGATGTAAGGATCGGAAAAGTAAGTCAGCAAGGGAAAGAAGCTTTACATGCACGATTAATTTCAAATTTGTACCCAAATGAAAACATTCTTCCAGAGAACATATTTAAGAAAATTAACAAGAAGAAATCTGGCATATGTTTGTTGACAACTCTGAAAGAATGTTCCATGTTCAACAACAAAATGTTACAGTTAGAAAATGAAGAGATAGTGAAACTGGAAGCTATTGATAAAATAGAGCATATGGGAGCAACAATTATTTTGTCTGAAAATTTGAAATCAAAATTGGATTCATTAGAGAAGACTATATCTAAAACTGCTGGTTTTGAAAAGACTCTGAATGTGTGTTTGAATTGTCGTGTCATTTTAAGAAGGAATGCAAATGTTGAAAGAGGTCTAGTAAATGGAGCAATGGGTTATGTTGTTGGTTTTGTGAATTACAAAAATAGAGATGGAATTGAAATTTAAAAAATTAACTTTGATGACATTGATGAAATAGAACAAATTTGTCGTTGTTCAGCTAGATTTTTGCTCGTGAAAGACTTATATGTTCGCCGAAAACAGTTTCCTATTTGTTTGGCATATGCGGTGACAATTCACAAGTCTCAAGGTTTAAGTGTAGATAGCGTTTTGGTGAACATTGGAAGTTCTGTGTTTAAAGAGGGTATGGCATATGTGGCATTATCACGAGTCAGAACTTTATCAGGATTGTACTTGATTGAGTGTGATGAAACAAAGATTTGTGCAGATTTAGATTGTGTAAAAGAATACAATAGGTTAAGAAGAGAGTATGCTCCACATTTGCCTCAATATCCTCTGATTGATAAACGTGCGGTAGGCCGAAAAAGAAGAAATGAGAGTAATTGCAGTGAGGTATCAGCAAAAAGGCATAAAGTAGATAAAAGTGTAATTGTAAAGAGAAACAAAAAGGATTCTGTTGAAGATGTTGTTGGATTTCAGTTTGAAAACAGTTCTGGTGTCAACTGCTATGCTAATGTAGTAGTTAATGTTGTTTTTTTTCTTCAAAATTTACAAAGACAGATTGTTGAAAATCTGGAACAAACATTGTGCTGTTTATTGAATTCTGTGTTAGACAAATGTAGTAGTGATAGAGCAAAAATAGAAAGTGTTTCAGAAATTAGAAATCTTCTAGATATATATTCAGGTCAAAATCAATTTTCACAGAATATTCAGCAGAATTGTCAGGAATTTTTAATATATATGTTTGATGTATTACAAGATGAAGGAGTAGATATAAAAAATCTATTTGGCCTTTCTTATCAATGGCAACATGACTGTGATAACTGTGCTTCATCAAGTACTACTAGAATAGACTCTGAAAGATTTATATATTTAACTTTACCAGACTGCAAATCAGTGTCTTTCAATAATCTAGTTAAAGCAGCGGATCACAATATGGTGTGTACCCTATGTAAGTCTGCAATGCTGTCCACATTATTTCTACAAAATTATGGTCACTATGTTATTTTAATGTTCCAACGATGTAGACCTGATGGAACTAAATTGACAACTTCTATTAAAAATTTTGTGGCTTCTCAGTTATCGATATCAGAAAGAACCTTTGCAACTGTAGCTATTATTTTTCATGATGGTCCTACTACAACATCAGGGCATTACACATGCTATTTAAAAACTTCTAAAGGTTGGACCCACTGTAACGACAATCATTTGACTTTCAAACAACGTTTGCCTTTTGGCTTTATAAATTCATATCTAGTGTTTTTACAGCCAAAATTTAGGTAAAGGTAATTGGCCTATGAAGACGGGAGGAGTACTCATATATACTCATACATCTGACACTATTTGGCCAAATGGAAAGGTGCAAGAATGAGTAAAGAGTCATGACTGAAAAAAAGGAGTATATTAAAATTTTGAAAATATTTCAGATGTTCTTTTCTTGTAGAAAGTCAATGAAATGGATTTCTAAGTGAACAGCAAAATACTATGCAACGAGAAAAGGACCTCCATGATATACTATTTGGCCTCAAGGAAAAGTAAGTCAATCAAAGATTAGCGTACATTTGTCATTTGTCAGTATGTAAGTTTTTTTTTAAAACACAATATTTTAGATTGTGTTTTTTTTTCCCGCTGTCATATGATGAGTAATTTGAACTCACTACTTTAAGTGAGATTCAATATATTCTGAGAACAGCAAAAATAAACTATGCAACATGTTGTAGAAGTTATTCTATACTTTGGATTGTGTAAATTAAATTGTATTCCCATTCTCTGACACTTACTTTCCTTTTTTCATCTTCTTTCAGGTCTTTTTACTCACTTATAATGTCTTTCTCTCACTCTCTGTAACCCCCGTTCCCTTACTCCACTTCTTTGACAACCCCTCATTTTCATTTCAACTGTGTGTATCCCGTCTCTCCCTTGCATAACTTTTCAGCTTTCAGTCTTTCTGCTTTTCTTCTCTTTTCCGTATTTTCCTCCTTTGCTCTTTTAGTAATCCCTGTTTACTCACTCAGCAGTATTATTGCACTCTATCACTATAAATCACCCACTCTCCTTAGCTTATCTTTGTTTGCTCTTTACTTTTGACCTCTTCTCTCTGTTTTTCGTTCACTACTTCTATGTCCTCAGTGCCTCACTCTACTTGTGTTATTTTCACTTGTGTTTATCTACCTTCTATCACTTCTTTTACAACAACTTCACTGCTCCTCTCTCATCGTTCTTCATCCCATTTCTTTTACTCTGGTTCCGTTACTATCCATCATTTCCTTCCTTTCAATGTCCTTCTCTTTACTTTCATCACCAAATTATTTTCTCTCAGTACCACTGTTTTAGTCGTCTTCTCCTCTCTTTCCTTTTTTTTGCAGACTTACTTTTTTTCTTTTCTCACTCATTGTACTCCACCTCACTCAGTTTTTCTCTTAGTGTGTCTACCTTATAACTTCCTCAGTCCATTTCCTTCAATCGTTGTATATTATCCTGTCTCCCTTCATCCTTTCACTCTATGACTGTTCTTCACTTACTCTCAGTTATCTTCTATTCCTCATTCTTCTAAATGCATCCTTAATTAGACTGTTTTCTGTCTCAGTCATTATCTTTTTACTTACTTCTGTTTCCTGATTTAGTTTTGCTAACTCACATTGTTTTAGTATCTTTCTTACCTTCAGTTAATTTCTCTGTTCTTCTCTCTCTTTTTCTCAGTGAATCTATATGCCTTACTCTTTGTAATTTGCTCTCCTTCTATTTCTTTTTCCCTCTTTTTGTCCTTCTACCTTAGTTTATTTCCCTTTCTGTGTTCTTCACTCTAACTTTATTTCTAAATAGAGTGTTATGATTTTTAACCTCTTCATTTGTATCTTTTAATTTAAAATACATATTTTACTAAATATAACTTATTTTTTCTTCTCTCTTTCACAGATACCAACTGTAGTAAAAAAAATTAAAGTTACATTTATTATATGGTAAGTATGACTAAAAAAATGTAGTTTGTTATCACCCTTTGCTTTAAGGTCACTAACATTTTCTCAATCTACCTCACTCCTGTGTTTTTACTCTGCTTCTTTCACTTATTCTTATTCTCCATGTTTACTCCCCTTTCCCTATTTACCCTCTCATATTCAACTTCTTTTGATCCCTATTCTTTACTTCACTTACCCTCTGTTCCCTTCCTTTGCTTCTTCACTCATTCTCTTTTTCTTAATTATTTACCTTACTCCTACACATATAGCTCATCCCCCTCCCAACACATGCACACACCTGTAACATACACCCACACACACACCACACACACACCTCATACACACAAAAAAACTCCCACACACACTCTTCAAAAACACACACACATTCCATACACACACATACATCGAACACATATACACCCCACACTCATACACTTTTCATACATATTTCACACCCCCTCATTTCTACCCACACCACAACAGTCCACACAACCACACCCACAGACACACCTTACACACCCAAACTCCTACCTACACCCACTGACTCCCTGTAAGTCACACACATTGCATTACTTAACTTTTTTTGCTGTTTTACTCAAGCCCATTCAGGTACTGTTTCCTTTACTCTCTATGTCCACTCTCTATGTCACTCACCATGCGTTATCCTAATTCAATATTTCTCCCTCTTTCACCCCTCTTTACTTATACTATGGGTAGCGCACCGGGGAGCGTAACAAGGGGAAAACCAAGAGAAACAGTAAAATGATATTTTAGAGTGCTTTGAGGTAGGGTAGCTGTTGTGTTGTGTGGGTGATTTACTTACTGCACTCCTTCCACTCCTTTTCTCAGTCCCTCTGTTCTCACAGTTCCTCACTCCCGTTCACTCAGTCCGTCTCTCTTACTCTAATTGTCTCTGTCTCTTCACTCTTTCACTACTTGTTCATTATGTTTTCTCCCTGAAGTTCAAGCACACTACATTATTTACATTTCTTTGCTGCTTCAATTATTCCCTTTCTGTTACTTCTTCTTTTCTTCTTTCAGTTTTTTCTCTCTGTCAATCCACATGTTTTAACTTTAGTCAATTTTATCCATCTTATTTCATCCCTCTTTAGTTATGGACACTACTTTTTTCTCTCTCTCCCTCACCAGTGTTATTTAAATCTGGTTCCGTTATTACCTTTTATTTGTACATCATTTTTTCACTTTCTTTTTACTCTTTACAGACACTCACATTCTTCATGTGCCTCTGCTTTAGTATTATTCTTCTCTCTTTCTTTGTTTCACAGCCTTATATTTTTTTCATTTTCTCTCTTACACTTTCTTATATCTTTTACACTGTTTTACTATGTATTATACAGTACCTCTGTGTTGCTCTCTCTTGCTGTCTGTCTCTTAACATTACTCTCTCTTTCTCTTTCTCTTATGCTCTCCTTCTCTTGTTTTAAAAAAAAAAAATTTATTGCGCTAACGGGGCGCTCTCCGGTGCGCGCACCGGGAAGCGCACCTATGAGAAAAATGAAGTCAAGAGTGCTAAAAATTTTAGCAATTTTTTTAGCAATGGGAGGTAGTTCTGAAAAGAACTTTTTTATGTTTTTGTTGTTTTATATATTTTTTTTATTTTTCTGATTTTTTTTTATTTTTTTGTATTTATTTAACAATTTTATGTTTTTTTTGGTTTTTTGGGGGGGGAACAACGAAAAACAGGCAACGAAAGACCATGTCATGAATGATGTAATATGTGACATCATCAGCAGTGGATTGCGGGTGCGCAAAATATATAGTTAGTGCAACTAACTATATATGCAAATTTCAATGGTTTTGTGTGAGTAAAATAAGGTTTTAAAAATGCTAATTCCTAACTATATATGGTCTATAACCTATGGTTTTTTCAGTGAATATATATATATATATATATATATATATATATATATATATATATATATATATATATATATATATATATATATATATATATATATATATATATATATATAACCTACTGGTGGTCGCCAGTAGGTAGTTATAGTTAGTACCTACTTTCCATAGGAAATCCACAACATTCTATTTGGAATAACTTTGGCGCTGGTGGATGAATCTTCGGGAATTTCCCCAAGAAAATGGCCTGCTTGGCTCCTCTCCTTCCCTGAAAGTTTGGGGGTGATTCGTCAAGTGGGGGCCGAGAAAAAAGGGGGGTCCCAAAACGTGCTTTCCCGTGCAATTTTCCATAGGGACCTTTAGCCAGGGCTACAGCTCGAACGGCTGATCGGAATTACACCAAATATGGGAGAGAGGTAGAGTTTGGTTCGCAGATTGTGTTTTTTGTTCAATGGTGTAAATCCGTTCAGTAGTTCCTGAGAAAATCAAAAGTAAAATCATAGCGATATCTAGAGACGAAGTACTGCACGCGTGCCAAAATCTGTACAATTACGAGCACGAGCTGCATGCTGATTGGATGTCAACTGTCTGTCAACACTCCAAACTAGGAAGTATTGGCAGCCATCTTGTGCTTCGGTAGCACCGAGTCACAAGAAAACAGTAAAAGAAAGTTGAAAAATAAGGAAAGGGGGCAGGGTAGAAACATGTTGATCCTCTAGGCCTGCTCAGGGGGTCCCACATGGATCTTTAGGCTCAAAAATGTGTTAATTAAAAAAAATTAAAAAACACGGGGTACGTGTATTGTACTCATACGCGGTGGAAAAGGTAAAAAAAAACTAGAAGTCCGTTTTATTCTTAATTAGCTCCCGGGGGCAATGTTTTTCTATAATGGGGGGGCTTGGAAGTGTTCAACAGGAACAAAAGAATGGAAAAAAAAACTAATGTCGAGGACAGCGATGCTCCTGCTTCCTGCGTTTTTTCAGGTCAATAGAATGTTTACCATAACACAAAAGTTTATTGCAATAAATGCATAGAATTTTAACTTTAGCAAAATCAGCATCAATATGTGGGTGTGGAGTGCTTGATGAAAATGCTGCTGCAGCAGTTGATGTGCTTGGTGCAGTAGCAGGTGGGTTGTCCTTCAACTTCTGTGGTGCAGCTCGAGCAAAGTTGTTGGGGTGTAAGGTATTCACGTGTCGCTCCATATTTGCTGTGCCAAAGGAGTATTTTTTAGATGGATCATCCCTTGAAAGAGTTTGGAAAATTTTACAGGTTATTTTTGGAGCATTAGCCTATTTTTGCCCTTCTGGAAAAGTAAAAAACTGCCAAATTAGAGATTCTTTACTCTTCTTTGGAGGTTCTTCAGGAATTAAATATTCCTCTGAAGAATGGCTGGAAGATGAGTCCATTGCTGTTATTATGGTAAACTTCGTTCTATTTGACAAGATTCTCAGAAGCGATGCTTCCTCTTAGAAAGTCAAAGTAGAATTATTAAAATGGACGGAAGTTTCAACAGTTGTAATAGGAAGTGTTATGAACCAATCAAATCTCTTCTTTTAAAGTCACATGGCTTTGCGTACACTTACACTGTGATTACGGTACTCTTACGATGCGAGTACGCATGATGTTCCACCGTGATTTGTGTAATTCCTTTTAAAAGTAATATAGGATAATTGGAACTTACATTTTTTTTTCATAATTATCCTAGATAACGTCTTCTTTTACTATGTTCATTAAATACATAAATATATGTTTTTAAACAATTAAAAACATTTGCGTCTTTGTGTACGGGGCGCCATACATGACGTCACACGGAAGCTTTGATGCGACGTGTAACGTGAAAGCAAATTCGTAGTGTATGCTGAAAATGATTAGCAGTATAAACTATGGTGCGACCAGTCTCTCGCTGTCAAATCAAAGCACAGGACGCGCTATAAGAATGGTTAGAAGTGGTCACTGATTGGAAATACGATTCAGCTGTGTGGCTTATCCACGGTATAATAACGTTACTTTTTAGCCTGCTTAAGTTTGAGGTTTACATGAAATACTATGTTATAGGCAGATATGGATCTTTAGGCAGAGCTTATCTCCATGAAGCTTGGTTATTATCATTTACATATAGGTGCCTGAGGGAGGGAAAAGAAGTCTATCTGAATGGCGAAGATTGCACAATAGCACCAGAAAACTCCTTAATTTGTAGACACATACAATTGCATGGCTCTTGTAAACAAGATGTGCCTAATTTGGCCTGAGTTTTGAAAGGCATTCCAACACCTGCTATCATACCAATGTTCAGTTTACTGGAAACGTGAGTTATTTAATTTGAAGTAATGCAGATTGTTGTGCAATGTTAGCAGGTATCGGTTACATGATTACGGTAACTGAGCGTGTGGTTTGCTATAAAAAAGTTGTGTTTACTCCTCTGCATGGGAAGTTGGATGTTTCTATCTGGCCGTCGATTCCGACCTTGAAAGAAGAGTCAACCAAATCAGCCGTATAAGAGCGCTATTGTCTCAAAAAGAGGTCGCTCTTACATCTGCTAGAGAAACATTTGTCCTTCATGTAGCAAACACCCGCACAGAAGTGCATGCTTTATTAAATACAGACGTGCCCCTGCATTTTGGGGAGTTAATTCAGACTATCTTTAATGCGTCCTTGACTACGACGTTACTTTTCTTTTTTAAAGTTATAAGCAGTGGCCTTGTGACTTCTTTTCAAACTATATTTGGTGTCTTGTCGGCATTTTGCCATTCAACTTTTTTCCAGCATCGTTGGTGGATTCCCCTTAATACTCGCATTAGTTGCCCGTGTGCTTCTATTAATTTGTTTACTTAAATATGGATGCACATCCTGCAGCACACGACAATATTTCTCGGTTGTTGCTGGTGTGCAACCGAATGCTTAGTTATTACGGAGCGCTGCCTCTGGCTACATTGAGTGCAGTTTATGGATTATCGTTTCGATTTTCCTTTTTCACATGCGTTCAACCTGTCTTCCATTGCCTGAGCTGCGATTTCGACTGGGCCCTGGATTTGTGTCTCTGCAGTACGGTGTCTCCCAACTCGGATTATGACCAGCTGATGAGCCCCCTAGTGGTTCATGACTTGCTCTGTTCTGGTAATGGGATTATGGGTTTAGCAGCGATACATGGAATAATGGGACTTTGCAATGTTTTTGCAGCGGCGCATCACTTCTCGGCACGCAGTTACATCGAAGATGACCCGAGTTTTCCTCCGATGGTGATAGAGGCTCCGGGCGTTGAGGAACAGGTATGTTCATTCCCACTATTGAATCGAATGGCTGAAAAGTTTTCAGATGAGAACAATGACTTCCTCTTGGAGGCTGTTGCTACATACTTTGCGTATACGCTGTTGGAATAAGACTCTTTGATTTTTCTACCTATTCTTTATTATTTAGTTACTGCTTTCTATGAAACAGCGAATCATTTTTTTTGCAAATATGAACTTGACTGTGCTTTTCATGCTTGGAGTCTGCGTTCCTAATTAATCCACATTTGTATCACGTGCTTCGATCAAGAAAGGGTGTCGTGGGACTGAGGCTTGCACTCACACGTGTTAAGTTAGCATGGGTTTATCAGAAGCCTAAACGCCATTTTTGCTTTCCTGCTCTGCTTTGCACACGACACGCACTTGCGATATTGTTTAGAGAAGGCTGAGTATTTTGCTTCACATGAGAATAATTTGTTCTGCTACATTTGTAGACTGCCTCGCTAGTTTAGTGTGTATAGTGAGAGCATGGAACATCAAGGTTATCTTGGATACTCTCCTCTTATACTGGCGCGTTTAATAATGCAGTGTGGAGGCATGATTACACACAGTTGGAGAACATTAGTTTCCTGAAAGTTTGTGCAGAACTCAATGTGATCCACTACTGCTGAGTACCAGAGGTATGGGCCCGCCCATGTAATCCTAAGAGACCTTCTGTAATTATAAACTAACCTGTTAGGTAGGGGAGTGTGAAATCTAGGCATATTTTAAATCTCTTTCCCTTTAGCATTATAAGATGCTTTCTCCCTTTGTATTTTATGGAATAGTAACAATGCTGACAACCTTGTTTCTGATAATATGTTTGCTTGTATTATCTAAGGCACTGCGCATGAGATTACGGCGTTGGAAATGAACATTACAAACTTGCACGTGTCTTTATTTACTGCTTGTTTTGGACTGGTGTAAGACTATCACGAAAGAGTGCTCTTGTTATCCACCTTACTTGAGGTAATCAAAGTTGCATGTTCTGGGTTGACTAGTTATTGGTGTTTTTGCTATAGGACAGAGAACCAATGAGTCACTGATTGCTAGTCTGTTAGGGGGTTTGGATACTAAGGTGGGTTTTGGAACACTGTAATTCACTGAGGTCCTAAGTCTTTATGTACAGTTCTGTGTAGGAGCAGAATCCCTGCAACAGTAGATACAACAAAAAGGCTCGATAAAGGGCTTTGAGTTTGAATCAGAATATCAAATTGAAGAATAATTGATAACCCCAGGCAAGAAAAGGAGCACGTGTGCAAATTTCACTGTGACTTCGGCTGGGGTAGTTGTTACAATAAAAAGGCTTGCTAAAGGCCTGCACTTTGAATTTGAATTAAAGACCAATAATTCACAATCCCAGCCACGAAAAGCAGCACGTAGGTGTGTGTATGTGTGGATGATGTGTTGATTGAGCGGAAGATGAATAAGGTGAAAAATAAGAAAGGTTGCAGACATGCAAACTTTCCACTTCTTTGTAAGGGAAGTGGGTGTTTAGCTTTCCAGTGCATATATATATAAATTCACTGAAAAAACCATAGGTTTCACACACGTTATAGTTAGGAATTAGAATTTAAAAAACCTTGCAAATTCACTGAAACAAAACATAGGTTTCAGCCATGTTATAGGTAGGAATTAGCATTTACAAAATCCTTGCAAATTCACTAAAAAAAACATAGGTTTCACACACGTTATAGTTAGGAATTAGTATTTAAAAAACCTTAGAAATTCACTGAAAAAACCATAGGTTTCATACATGTTAGCTGGACATTTCACTCATACAAAACCTTTGAAATTCCCCCGTTATAGTTAGTTCAGCTAACTATAACCCGCGCGCCCACAATGCACTGCTGCTGAGGTCACATATTACATCACTCATGATATGGTCAGTGACATCACTCATGACATCACTGATGACATCTCAAATGATATCACTGATGACATCATCCTTGTGACAGAGTGTCAGACCCGCTCTCAGCGTAATATAACCATTGATACACACATTCAAAAATAGAAGCTAATATTTTCAAAAAAATTGAGATACCAATACCACTTACAACAACCTATACAGTAATTCCACCATCTATATATACATCCACTCATTCATCAACACTTCTATATAGTCAGTCATACATGTAATCACTCTTTATATGTACTCATACACCTATACATGCTGTTACTCACCGACACTCATCCATAGAGTTACTCACACACATACTCACACATGAAAATAAACTATCAAACATCCATTTACTTGCATATGCAGCTATACACAAACCACTACACTTACTTTTACAGAAACATACACATGCTTACTCTCTTAAATAATCACTTATAGAAACATATACTTATTTATACAGGAACTCTTCCAATCTCTCACTATCACATATACTCACTTACATACATCAATACTCACATATAGTAGTTTAAAGCATATGTACTTACTCATAAAGACACTATTGAGACAGTCATTCACTCACTAACACACCCATACACACACTCATCCACCTATACAGTCCTGCACACATGCTGTCTTCAAAACACATACAAACAGTGAGTCACTCATTCATGCATCTATGTGCTAAGTAATATCCCCCACCGAACCATACAGACACTCAGACACTCATAGCGATACTCGAAAAACCAACTAATAACCAATATAGACACTCATGTAGCTACTCACCAACCCATGCAGCCACTTATACACAATGTGAGAGACTGATACAGATATTTACATATTTAAACATTACTCACTAACCCATGTATTCGCTAATATACAATTAATCAGTCAGTTATACAATCAATTTTACACAAAAAAATCATCAGTTTAGATACTTATATACCCATTTATTCTTCCATCGACTTTGAGATATATATATATAAAACATATATAATGTTCAGAAAAACACACATTCCCTGGATGATGTCATCAGTGATGTCATCAGTGATATCAAAGTTCAAAGTTCAAATAAGCTTTATTCGGCTTTTGAATTTAAAACCATAAAAGCAGCAGAGAAAAGATACAAACATACAAAGAACTAATCCAGCAAATCAAAGCATAATTAAAAGAAAAACAGACTGTTTAGGACAAGCTAAAACAGTTTGACGAATGAACTATTCAAGATCCCAATCCAAAATACACAGAATCCTCCTTTATCATCAGATATGATAGTAATTTGGTACACCGGGGCCAGGATAAAAATCATGCAGATCCCAGATACGGATGGAGCCATCTCCCACCTTGTGTTGGGTAGAACGTAAAAAGGGAGCAATGTTTCTGTCTTTAAACTTAATTAAAATCAGATCTCCTGGAACATTTTTGGGCAAAGAACCAAGCCACCCCACCCTCCTGACGCTCAATATCCCGCCATCTAAAACAGATGGTAAATGTCTATGGTTTTTAAGCCAGAAAATGGCTCTATTCATTAGGTCCTGCTGTAGTTCACGTTTACCCGGGGTGAGTTCAGGGACCCCAGAAAGCACGGTAACGTATGGCGCGGCTTCCGGGGGTAGGTCCATTTGATGCCTTCTTTCCAGGAGTCTGTGAGGGGTATGTTTTAGATTAAGAGGAGCGTTGCGATCACTTAGAGTGGGTGGTATAGGAGGGAGGTCACAAGTGGGAAGTATGCTGGAAGCATTGTTCATAGGCCTTTCATGGATGTTAGTAAGGGTAGAGCATGTGGATATCATGGTGTTGGCATTTGGTGGGAGGGACCTTATTACAGTGTTTTCGATCCTGGTCAGCCTCTCCCCCAGATCATTTATTTTTACGACCAGTGGTGATAGAGCACTGTTTAACATTCGTTCAATTTGGGCCAGCAGGGTCAAATGAAGGGGGGATACGGGGTCATTTGATTGAGTCTCCGCTTTATCCGAAGTTTGTGAAACAGGGTTTGGGGCGGATAAATGGGGGCTGCAGAAAGTTGGTTCGGGGGATGCGGGAGGTGTAAAATGTATTAGTTCATTGTCTCTGACCACTATGGGGGGAGTTAATAAATCCTGGGCATAGTTTGTACCGCACATGGCATTCAATTCTTCCCAGATTGACATCGTGGTTGGAAAACAGGATACCGAGGGCAACAATGTACAAATCAAAGCAATAGAGGGGGAAAGGTTAGCATCTGACTGTACCTCCTCCTGTAGTAAAACCAAGTGTAGTGGCCCGTCCCGTCCTCCTCTGGCCTCTGAGGGCCACAGAGGGCCCGCCCTTTGCCCGGGCTTAGCCCGGCGCAGCCCCGCGCGCTCCCGCGACGCGGGAGGGGCAGCTGGGATTTAAGCGCCTCCAGGCGCGGAAGTCCGGGGACCACGGAAGTCGGCGTCCCAGGGGATCCTGGGTAGTGTAGTTCTACCCGGCGGCCGCGTTTGCCTGCGGCGGCTGGGGACCACACACGCTGTCACCCGGTAAGTAGAAAGTGCCCCCAAGGTCTGCTGAGTGCCCCACTCCACCGGAGGGGCAGCTGGGATTTAAGCGCCTCCAGGCGCGGAAGTCCGGGGACCACGGAAGTCGGCGTCCCAGGGGATCCTGGGTAGTGTAGTTCTACCCGGCGGCCGCGTTTGCCTGCGGCGGCTGGGGACCACACACGCTGTCACCCGGTAAGTAGAAAGTGCCCCCAAGGTCTGCTGAGTGCCCCGCTCCACCGGAGGGGCAGCTGGGATTTAAGCGCCTCCAGGCGCGGAAGTCCGGGGACCACGGAAGTCGGCGTCCCAGGGGATCCTGGGTAGTGTAGTTCTACCCGGCGGCCGCGTTTGCCTGCGGCGGCTGGGGACCACACACGCTGTCACCCGGTAAGTAGAAAGTGCCCCCAAGGTCTGCTCAGTGATATCATTTGAGATGTCATCAGTGATGTCATGAGTGATGTCACTGACCATGTCATGAGTTATGTAATATGTGACCTCATCAGCAGTGCATTGCGGGCGCGCGGGTTATAGTTAGCTGAACTAACTATAACGGGGTAATTTCAAACGTTTTGTATGAGTAAAATGTCCAGGTAACTAAGGTTTTTTTAATACTAATTCCTAACTATAACGTGTGGGAAACCTATGGTTTTTTCAGTGTCTATATATATATATATATATATATATATTACCTACTGGCGGTCGCCAGTAGGTATATATAGTTAGGATTTTTTCCCTATGGGATTTTTGAAAATTCTATGTCTAATAACTTTGGCGTTTGTGGACGGAATTGGCTGAAATTTTCAGGAAAATGGAACATTTTGTTTCTGAGCAGCCCCTGAAAATTTTGGGGGGGTTCGTCCAGGGGGGGCCGAGAAAAAAGGGGGGTCCCAAAACGTGTTTTTAACATTGAGTTTTCCATAGGGCGGTTAGCCTCACTTTTAGCCCGAACGGCTGAATGGATTTGCACGAAACTTGGCAAAATTGTAGGGACTGGTAGCCCGATGTGCCTTTTGTAGGTCTCAATATATGTGCTCCAGTGGATTTTGAGAAATTAACGTTTAAAAAAAGATATATATCTGTAAGCGCGCTCTGGGCAGCGCTCCGGTCCGCGGACCTTAAGCGTACCGGAACTTCGCGTAGCTAAGCTGATTGGCTCTCCGGTGTCTGTCAACATTCTAAACAGTCCGGAGCGGCCGCCATCTTGTCTCTCGGTAGGATTGAGAGACAAGAGGAGGCCAAAACAAAGGGGGAAATAACCATAAGGGGGCATACTAGCTCCTCCCTGACCCCCTAGGTTTGATGTGGAGGCTTTAAAGGGGCCCCGCTAAGCAAAAAAAAAAAATTTTTTTTTTATTTTTTTTCGTGGTTAGCGCCCGGTACGCGAACCGGGAAGCGTTCTGGGGAGCGTATCACAATGAAAAATGAATGATAGACTTTTCAAATGCTGTATGTTAATTGATTGTTGGTTTTGTTGATTATTTATTTTTTTTTTTTTAAGTTTTTTTTATTGTGTTTCATAATTTATTAAACTTTCTAACATTTCATTGTCAGAAATTTCATAATCATGGAATATAGATTGTAGTCTCTGAGGTTGTAAAATGTCCTCATTTGCAAGGAGGTTATCTACTGCTTGTACACATTGCAGTAGTTCTTGGTCCCAAGATTCATCCATAAATTCAATCTCATTTGGATCAATGATTTCTGTGTTGGACTCTGGAAGGACAATTTCAAATGAAATGTTTTGTTCACTTTCCATTTTTCCTGAAATTTGCATAAAAAAATATATATTAGTAGAGGTAGGGCACAGTTGGGATTAATTTTAGATAGGCAGTTTTTAACAGAGAATTTATCTTTGGGCAGTGTATAGTATCAGAGTGGAAGTAGGAATATAAAAAAGTGTATCTAAATTTATAAGTACTACAGAGGGATAGTATATAACTAACAGAAAAAGTTTGCCATATTAACTTAAAGTGCTCAATATACTTCAGTTTTAAAAATAACAACTTACCTTTAAAAAGAAGTTGAAGTTATTAATGAAAATTCTAATAGAAATGTACACCAGGAAGTAGTAGTCAAAATGGCTGTGTTTCCTTCTCTTCCTTTATATATATTCGGGTACATAACCAATTAAATGTCAGGTAAAAAAAGTAGAAAATGAAAGTAACATTTTAATTGGTTGTCAATTCCAACACTTCAGATGTGTTTTGTGAAGTAATTTACCTCACGGTATTTAGTGAGTTCTATAGGCTAAATGGCTAAATGGAATTCCAATCAAATTTGTGAAAATGGTAGGGATTGGTATGTAGTATGAGCTAATCTATATTTGGTGAAATTGTCTCAAGTGGCTTTTGTGTGAACTACTTTCCCACCTTTTTTGATGGTGCGCTTCCCAGGAAGCGACCCGGTACGCGAACCGGTGAGCGCCCTGGTACGCGAACCTTAAGCGTAACGGGAGTCCACCATTTTGTGTTTCGGTCGAATTATGATACAAGATGGAGGGCAAATAATGTTCAGAATAGGTAGAAGGGGGCATGGTAGACTTATCTTGACCCCCTAGGTTTTGTGAGGGTGGCTGAGGAGGCCCATATGTGCGAAAAAAAAACATTTTTTTTTAAAATTTCGCGAGGTTAGCTCCCGGTACGCGTACCGGGTAGCGCCCCAGGGAGCGTACTTTGTTGAAAATTAGTAAAAAAAGTTAGAGTAAAATAATAATTGTGAGTGATTAGATGTAGGGTAGCTCTGAGAAGAGCTTTTGGGTTTATGGTACATTTTGGTACTTATAAGTAGGTACCAATGCACATTTTTAAATTCAGAGTGAAAACTCTGTTGCCCTCATCTGAGAAGTGAACTCCATCTCCTCTGTAGATATCTTGCATGTAGTAACGCAAGTTATTGTTGTACAGGGAGCCCATTCCATGGTCTCTCATGTAAGCTGAAACAGATTTGTTTACATGCTTCCTCGACTTCTCAATTTGTGGACAAAATTGGTTTGACCACCTCCATTTCTGTCTTTGGCATATATTTGAATATACCAAGGCAGTCTGAGGAAAAAGTGCCATTAATTGCTCAAAGGTGTCCTTTAAAAGCATTTCCAGACCTACACCAGTCAAAGTGCCCAAGTCATTACCTCCACAGTGCACAATTAACAGGTCAGGTTTGGGCAAATGCATAAAGGTTTTCACCAATGGTATCAATTGGTGACATTTTAATCCTCTGTGGCCAAACCACTTAATTTCCACATCTTGTAAATTGAGGTTAGGTAAATTCCTGCTTTCAACGTACCTTTGAGCCCAGTGAATATAACTATGACCAACAATCCAGACAGAAAACATGGTGAGAGAAGGTTCTCCTGCAGTCAGATGAAGTGTGGCAATGAAATGGCAGTTGAAAAAATGTGAGTTTGAAATGAAAAAAACTGTGGAGTTTCTGTGTTCATGAAGTAGTAACAGTGATTGGTGGATTTTGATTGATGAAAACAGAAAGTTAGGGTGTAGAGATGTGTTCTTTGAAAGATGTATTTTGAGTGGTCAATAAAAAATCATTAAATGAAAGAAAGCACTGGATATGCAGGTGCACTGAGAGTTCAGAGTTCAATTGCAACATTGTTGTGTGAATTTGCAAACACCAGAGTTTCTCCAAGAGGTGGTTGCTATGGAAAATAGGCAGAAAGGGCAGAGGGGGAAGGGTTTTCATTTGAAAAAAAGTGAGGGAAGAGTTTTGATTGGGTGACATGAGAAATATGTGTGAAGAATTACACCATTTCTGTGCTTTTCATAGCTGCAGACTCTGGAGTGCATACCTTTTGCTCTGCTGAAGACAAATTGGTGTGTTTCTGAGACTGTTTTCAAACTCAAAGTATTTGCTAAGGTGAGAAAATATTTCTTTACTTTAGATAGAGAATAGTGTGCTTTAAGGAGAAAATTATGATTTATGTGGCGCAAATTGCTTGTAAATATGCTCTCACATGTGCATGGAAAATTTAGATTTTGAATGTTTGTGTTAAATAGCTATGTTAAAAGTGACCAAACCATGCTGGGAAGGCAATCAAAAAACGCTTTCATGTGTTTTAATGACATTTTAAGTCATTTTCTGATGTGCAGTGTTTAGAAATTATGATTTTAAAATCGTTTTTGGGGAAAAGGAATTTTTTATAAAATCATGACAAGGACATAATGGTGTATGGTTCTTTATAAGGCAATTGACTGTTCCTGATGTTATTTTTCTCATTTTAGTGTAAGACCTTTCTCTGTGGCGCAAATTGCTTGTAAATATGCTCTTACATGTGCATGAAAATTTTAATTATCAATGTTTGTGTTACATAGCCATGATAAAAATGAATCAACAATGCAGGAAAACCAATCAAAAAATGCTTTAATGTGTTTCAATGACATTTTAAGTCATTTTCTCATGTGCAGTTTTTTGAAATTATGATTTGAAAATCGTTTTTGGGAAAAAGGAATTGTTTTTAAATGCATGAGAAGGACATAATGGTGTATGGTTTTTTATAAGGCAATTGACTGTCCCTGATGTTATTTTTGCCATTTTAATGTCAGACCTTTCTTTGTGGCGCAAATTGCTTGTAAATATGCTCCCACCTGTACATGGAAAATTTTGATTTTGAATGTTTATGTTACATAGCCATGTTAAAAGTGACCCTACCATGCAGGAAAGCCAATCAAAAAACGCTTTTATGTGTCTTAAGGACAATTTAAGTAAGGTTATGGATACATTTATGATGACTGGTGCAATGAAGTAGAAATCACTTACTTCATTGGTAGGCATTTACAATAAAATGTTCTCCTCTGTTTTGTTCATCAAGCGTAACTTTAATCTGCAATCCTGAGTAGGCCTCACCTTAAACAAACCTCTGGATAGGCCACATATTATTGTCATCCTGATTTAATCATTTATAATGCTAGGGATAGATTTATGATAGGTGTATACCTCTTTTGTGCCACTTAGAAAACATTCTCCATGGGGAAATGACTTAAAATGTCATTAAGACACATGAATGTTTTTTTTTTTTAAACGTTTGCAAATTTTTTGGGTCACTTTCAACATGGCTATGTGTCTGCAACAGTCAAAATCTAAATTTGCAATGTACAGGTGGGAGCATATTTACAAGGAATGTGCTTCATGGGGAAACGTTTGCAATTTTTTTGGGTCACTTTCAACATGGCTATGTGTCTGAAACAGTGAAAATCTAAATTTGCAATGCACAGGTGGGAGCATATTTACAAGGAATGTGCTTCATGGGGAAAGGTCTTATAATGTAATATGGGAAAAATGACATTAGAGATACTGAAATGCTTTATAGAGAAGCATACACCATTATGTAATTGTCATAATTTTGCAAACCATTACTTTTCCCCAAAAACGATTTTCAAATTATATTTTGAAAACACTGCACATGTGGAAATTACTTAAAATGTCATGTACATATGGTGGTTCATCTGTAACAAGATAAGAAGCTTAGGGATACATTTATGATGACTGGTGCAATAAAGTGGACATTACTTACTTCATTGGTAGGCCTTTACATGTATTATCTCCTCTGTATTCTTCATCAAGCGTAACTTTGATCTGCAACCCTGAGTAGGCCTCACCTTAAACAAAGCTCTGCATAGGCCACACCTTATCGTCATCCTGAATTAATCATTTAAAATGCTAGGGACAGATTTATGATAGGTGTATGCATCTTTTGCGCCACTGTGCGTCACTTTTGTGACGCAGTGGCGGTGCAAAAGATTTGCTATGAGGCGAGAAAATTACAAATTGATGCATTTAGGCAGATGTGTCATGGTGTAAAAAAAACGTGCCACATGAAACCGATGCAGCAGTGGATGTGCCAGTCATTTTGCGCCGCTGTTCCGCCACCCATGGTGTGCTGTATTTACAATGCGGCGCAGCATGGGGCAAAAATGGCACAGATGCGTGACGTATCTGTGCTGTAAAGGTGGCGCATTGCTGGAGTTGTATCGTAAGTGCGATGCAGCTCCAGCAAGGCTCAGGGGTGCCCCATCTATACAATGCTGCGTCAAGACCTATGCAAGCTTCAAGCAGGCGCAGGGTTTTGAAGCAGCTTTCTCCTATCTGATTGTAAATGCGGCACACCATGGGTGGTAAAACAGTGGTGCACATTAACTGGTGCATGCCTGGGGATCTGCCATTTAATATAAATCTGCACTTTAACATTTGAGTATGTGCAGGGAACACAGAGTCGTTGAGGCTTATCCAAGGTTAAGAACAGATGAGTCCTGTTCAGTGAAAAATTAGACATAGGCTTCACCTGCTCAGCATCGCTGGACATGGTTAAATAATAGCTGCAAAATGTTACTCTTGTTAAATAATTTTACTATTATAATCTGTGAGATTTGTCTCTTACTCTGCAACATCTCATTGTTGTTATCTTTCTTTAAAGATAAAGACAACCTCAACATGAGCGACAATCTGCAATCAGTTGATTTTGACCTCATCATTGAACTTGTAATTGAAACATCAGTGGATGTTGATCCATTGGATGATTTAAATCCTGAGGATGAAGAAGAGCGTGATGAGGATGCAGATTTGTCTGAATTATATGATATCGGATGGGAAGCTGACTTGCTTCAGCCTTTGGAATTATAAACATTTATTTTTAAAATTTATAATCAATAAAAAGTAAAAAGGTAAACCGTTTAATTTAAAAATAAAAACACCTTCAAAAACAGGTTATGTGTAGTGTTTTCAATAAAATATTAAAATATGCTCATAAAATTAGATCAGATTCACATATAAAATAGCATAGGTAACATAAATATAAATGTCATTTCTTTTCTGGTATTTCTGTATTGTAAAAATGGCAATGACTAAAAAATCTTCAAAATAAAATGTCAAGTAGTGTGTTATATTTTTGATCACTATTAATGATTTACTGTTTGATAATAATGTTTAATAACATTTTTTAGTATCTTTTTCCTCAGATTCAACTGCAGATCATTTCAAGATGCCTACAAAAATAAGAGAGATGAAGGCTGCAAAACGTCAAAGACAGCAGGAGAAAAAAAAAATGCAGCAGTCCTCTAACAAAAAGATTTCTCAAGCCATGAAGAAAGCACCGGGTAAGAGCTCTAAATATTTCATAAGAAATATTTGTAATAAAAAAAATATTAGTACAGAAAATGTTTCAATCCATAAAATGACAAGTAAATCAAATGGAAAGAAAAGGACAAATGAAAATGTTACTGCTAGAGCAAGAGATAAATCTGTGCATGATAGTAGAAGGAAACAACAGTTTACGGAGATTCGTAAACGAATGTTCCGTAACAGGATAATTGGCAATTTGTTAAAAAATATTAAGAAAGGTCAACAGAAATTAGTTTTTTATAGGAGAAAAAAAAAAGTTGAGAAAGTTATTGATCAGGCTTTTGAAATTAAACGTAAGTTATTTATTTTGATAATCAATAGAATTAGGAAGCTAAACAAGGCAATTTTTGATTTCAAAAGAAATAGTAGATGGAAGAGAATAGTTAATCGTAGTAATTTTTGTGAAGTTTTTTCTGGAGAATGGATACATAGTTCAAGCTGTGAGGCATTTTTTAATGAAGAGAGTTATTTCCAGGATAATGATTTGGTGCATGCAGTTGACATCAGTGGTCGTGCTTATGAAGTGAAAGATGGTTGTCCAGTTGAAAAAGAAAAACTTGTGACAACAGAGGCAGAAGAGTTGTTAGGTAATGAGGTTTTAGGAAGACGTGCTAAGGGTCCTGTGTACACCTGGAAGTGTAGTAGTATTTGCAGTGTGCGACAGGATTCCATCAATTTGCTTTGTGATTTTGTACGGACATTTAACAAGAAAAGTTTGAAGCAGAAAATAAGGTTGTTGCAAGAATTAGATCCTTGCAGAGTGAGAGAAGTGACAGGTTTGCATGGTCATTCACTGGCTTGTCTTTCCAGGAGAGTATGCCAGAGTGTTTTTCATCATTTCAGGATGCTAGCAGTGCATCATAACAAAGTGAGGAAGTTAGTTAGACTGTTGTATTATGCTAAGAGTCCAGCAATTATGCTGAAACAATTATGCGCTGCTCTTTTGCATGGTTCTGAAATAGATGTGAAGAATATATGTGAAGAAATTGAGTTTTGTTACTTTGGAAGTAAAGAGGAGAATGTTGAAATTGAGCAAGAAGTAGAGGGTCATTTGGAAGATAGTGTACAGGTTTCCAGTACAGATAATTTCCAGAGGGAAATTGCGACGTTTGACATGAAATCAAGTGAGAGGCCTAATTTCACTTGTGTGTGTTGTAGACGCACTTATTATAAGAATCAGACTAAGTTAGTGGATTTATATGCAAAAAGTGAAAGGGAAAATAATAGTGAATGGAAGGATTTTGCAACATACTTGATGGTAGAAAATTGTTTTGATTTGGGATTGGATCAACGTGTGTGTACTTATTGTTGTAACAAATTAAAACAAAACCAGATGCCTGCTAGAGCAGTTCATAATAATCTGGAATTGGTTGAGATTCCTTCTGAATTGAAGGATTTAAATACTTATGAATCTATTTTGATTCAAAGTATCCATCCCTTTCAGGCTATTGTAAGAATGGAGCCAAAGACAGGGAAATTGCCTCCATCAGATTTACAGAGAGGATTAAAGGGAAGAGTTGTTTATTTGCCTCTAGATTTGAAGAAAAACATTAACACAATTGGAGTAGAAAAAGTGGAAGAGGAACCTCTGGTTATCTTAGTTAATGGGGTTCCGACAAAGAATAAGAAAATATGGCAAGATTTAGTAGATGTTAGGAAAGTTAAAAAGGCAACATTGTATTTGAAAAAAAATAATAAATACTATAAGAATGTATATGTTGCAGAAGAGGAAGTAAGTGAGGAAGAGGATAGCGATTTGTGTGCTGGTCAAATTGAGAAAGTAGAACCCTCTACTAGTGAGGAAATATATGAACATTATAGTGTTCATCCTTTGCATTCAAAGGAAGTCATGGGGAATGCTATTGAGTTGTTTCAAATGAAACAAGCCAAAGGGAGTCCCATTAGTGTTTGGGAGGAAAGTTTGGAAGCTCGGTGTTTCCCACAGCTTTTTCCAACAGGTCAGGGAGGAAGATATGATGAGCGACCTCATCAAATTCCTGCTTCTGAATACCGGACTTTGCGATTGTATGCAGGAGATGCTAGGTTTCGACAATGCATTCCTTATTTGTTTCATCTCCTGTTTGAAAGTGATCTGTCTGGACTGTCATATGCAGTGAACCACATCTTGAAAAGTGGTATACACATGCAAAACATCTCAGCAAGTGATTTTATGGATAAAGTGAATGTCCAAGATAGTATTTTGGAATCTCACCTGATTAATCTCATGGCGTGTCAGCGTGGTACTAATGAGTACTGGTACCGTCGTCATGGTGATTTAAAATGTATGCTGAGGAACTTAGGTACTCCCACATGGTTCCTCACTCTGAGTTGTGCCGAGTATGGCTGGGAAGACTTACTTCAATTTCTACGAGAGGCAAATGCTAACGTAGAAAACATCGAATTCAAGACACCCGGAGAACTGTGCTCTTTGGATCCAGTCAATGTATGTAGGTACTTCAATCATAGATTTGAAGCTATGATGTCTTTCATCATGAATAAGAAGAATCCACCTCTTGGAGAGGTGTTGGATTTCTTCTGGAGAAAGGAGTACCAAGCAAGAGGAGCTCCTCATATACATATGTTGCTGTGGATCAAGGATGCACCTAAATTTGGAACGGATCCAGAAGACTCAGTGATGAGTTTCATCCAACAGTATTCTACGTGTGCTGTTCCAAACGCAAAGGAGAAGAAAAGCCTAAGAGAAAAAGTTCTGCGTTTCCAAAGCCATCGATGTGGAAAGTACTGCCGTCGTAAATTCCGAAACAAAGACAAGTTCTACACCAAATGTCGTTTCGGCTTCCCACGACCGGTGATTTCTAAAGGAAGAGTAAACAGTTTGATGTCTTCGCTGCGACATAATGTGATGAAGAAATCACCTAAAAACACTTACAATTTGAAGAGGAACGAAGAGTCCAAGTATATCAACGACTACAACCCGGTGATTTTGTCCATGTGGAATGCTAACATGGATATACAGTTTGTGGCTGATAACTGTATGGCTGTGGCTCGGTATGTGACGTCGTATATCACCAAAAAAGAGAAGACAGAATTGAAGGATATGTGGGAGGACATTTCCCATGAAAAGAGCCTCAGCAAGAAGTTGTACAGTTTCAGTCTGAAGATGTTGTCGCATCGAGAAATCGGAGCGTACGAATGTTCTGACCGGTTGTCTTCAGCAAGTCTCTATGCCAAGTCCAGGAGTATCGTTTGGGCGAGTCTTGGTCTTGCTGCAACGCGTAATCGAGTTCTCAAACCTGTGCGGGAAATTGAGTATTTGGCGGAAAAGGAGCCAAACAGTACCGACATTTTGAAGACAAACATGTTGGATACATATTATCCAAATCGAAGCAGTCACCTAGAGAATGTTTGTCTGTATGAGGTTCTGCAAAATTACATGTTCAAGAGGAACATCAAAGAAGATACTGAGAAAGGAGTGTATGCTGTAATAGGAAGTGAGGGATGTCTGGTCAAGCAAAGAAAATGCCACTTGATAAACCATCGAAAATTGAGTGGCGAATCTCCTGAAAAAAAGGAGTTTTTCTATTTAGCACTTTTGCAACTTTTCAAGCCTTGGCGTGCAGAAGAGGAACTGCTTGGAGATTTCCTCTGTTACGAAGACTCTTTCAATGCCGCCAAGGAGACCATAGAATGTCCTGCTTTTCCCAAATATGTAGAAATGTTGAATGCGGAAATTGAGCAGGAAGCAACGATTGCAGCCGAGATTGCCAGAGACAGTTCTCAGGACAGTCAGAGTTCTGCTTCATTGAGTCAGGATCCACTAGGAGGACCTCTTATTGAAAATGAAGCTGCCACTGCTATGAATGAGGTGGAAAGAGCCATGGCACATGCTCAAGAGGATGCGGTTAACTTAGAAGAGTTGGAAAGGCAACTCAACGTTGAGCAGAGGAAAATATATGACGAAGTTACCATGCAAATTGATCATGGATTAAGTCATGATAAGAAAGAGTGCTCATGTACGTCGTTGAAGCCTGTCCGACTGTACGTTAGTGGAGAAGCGGGAACTGGAAAAAGTTTCCTCATTAAAGCAATTTCATGCTATTTGCAGGAAAGGACAGAGTCATCACTGTCTTGTGTTGTCACTGCTCCAACTGGACTGGCAGCACATAATATTAAAGGGATTACTTTACATCGTTTACTGATGCTGCCAGTGGAGCATGACAACAAATTAGAATATCACAAGCTATCTGGAGATGCTTGTTTTGAAGTTTCAAGAATCTTGAGGAAAATGAAACTTCTTATCATTGACGAAGTAAGCATGGTTTCCAATGTCATGCTTGCCTTTGTGCATTTGAGGATGCAAGAAGTTCTCAAAACAGAGTATGATGTGTTATTCGGTGGCAAACACATCATTGTTTTTGGAGATCTTCTGCAGCTGACACCAGTGAAAGGGCAACCTGTGTTCAAAATGCTCACGCATGAAGATACCAGGAAGTGCCTAGGCAGCATTGGCAACGTCAATATATGGTTAAACTTCAATTATGCTGAACTGCATGAAAATATGCGTCAGGCAAAGGATGAAGTTTACAAGACTATTCTACAAGATGTTAGAATTGGAAAAGTGACCGAGCATGGGAAAGAAGCTTTACATGCACGATTACTGACAAATTTATATCCAGAACAAGATGTTGTGCCTGAGAATATTTTTCAGAAAATTACTGATAAGAAATCTGGAATATGTTTGATGCCAACTCTTGCAGAATGTGCAAAATTTAACAACAAAATGTTGCATTTAGAAAAGCAAGAGATTGTGAAAGTGGAAGCTATTGATAGAGTAGAGCATATGGGATCAACAATTATTTTGTCTGAGAATCTGAAAACAAAATTGGATTCATTAGAGAAGAGTATATCTAAAACTGCAGGTTTTGAAAAGACTCTGAATGTGTGCTTGAACTGCCGTATAATTTTAAGAAGGAATTTACATGTTGAAAGAGGTCTGGTAAATGGATCAATGGGTAATGTTGTTGATTTTGTGAAATACAGAAATAGAGATGGAATTGAATTTTTAAAAATTAAATTTGATGGCATTGAGGAAGTACAGCTAATTGCTCGTTGTTCTGCTAGATTTTTGCTTGTAAAAGACTTATATGTTCGCCGTAAGCAGTTCCCTGTTTGCTTGGCATATGCGGTGACAATTCATAAATCGCAAGGTTTAAGTGTAGACACTGCATTGGTGAATATTGGCAGTTCTGTGTTCAAGGAGGGTATGGCATATGTGGCATTGTCACGAGTTAGAACTTTATCGGGATTGTACTTGATTGACTGTGATGTCAGAAACATTTGTGCAGATCTAGATTGTGTTAAGGAATACAATAGGTTAAGAAGAGAGTATGCGCCACATTTGCCTCAGTTTCCTTTGTTTGAGAAACGTCTGGTAGGCCGGAAACGAAGAAATGAGAACAATACTGGAGAGGTTGTAGCAAAAAGACAAAAAGTGAATGAACCTAAAATTACAAGCAGAAACAAAGAGGATTCTGTTGAAGATGTTGTTGGTTTTCAGTTTGAAAACAGTTCTGGTGTCAACTGCTATGCTAATGTAGTAATTAATGTTTTGTTTTCTCTAAAAAATGTAAAAGAAGAGATTGTGGTCAATTCTGATCAAAGATTTTGCAGTTTGTTAAATTCTGTGTTAGAGAAATGTACCACTGATAGAAGAAACATAGAAAGTGTGTCTGAAATTAGAAATCTGTTAGATAGATGTTCAGGCCAAACACAATTCTCTCAAAATATTCAGCAAGATTGTCAGGAGTTTTTAATGTATATGCTTCATGTATTACATGCTGAAGGTGTAGATGTAGATCAGCTGTTTGGGCTTTCTTATCAATGGCAGCATGACTGCGAGAACTGTATGGTATCAAGTACTACTAGTGTAGACTCAGAAAGATTTGTATATTTAACTTTGCCAGACAGTAAATCAGTCTCCTTTAATAAGCTAGTAAAAGGAGCTAATCACAACATGGAGTGTAGCCAATGTAAATCTGAAATGATGTCCACATTATTTATACGAACATATGGCCAGTACATCATTTTAATGTTCCAACGATGTAGGCCTGATGGAACAAAATTGACAACTTTAATAAAAAATTTTGTAGCTTCGCAGTTGTCAATATCAGGAAGGACTTTTGTAACTACAGCAATTATATATCATGACGGCCCTTCAATATCATCAGGACATTACACAGCTTATTTAAAGTCTAGAAATGGCTGGTCATTCTGTAATGATTCTGTTGTAATTTTCAAAAAAAAATTGCCGTATGACCTTAAAAACTCTTACCTGGTGTTTTTAAAACCAAAATTTTAGGAAAATATTCTCGGGATATGATCTGTGGAATTTCAAGAAGTTCTAATGGCTCCTACACAATTTGGCCTTGAGGATAAGTGTAGTTCAGAGACATAACTTCTAATCATAGGATTGGACATCATGGACATGTATGTGCAGTTTAAATGAGTTCAGAAAAACTGTTTCTTTTCATAAGCTAATTAAAGCAGCCAATCAAAACATGGAGTAGAGGGAATGTAAGTCTGCAATGCTGTATACTGTTTTACATTACTTTGTGATTAAAAGTGATGTAGAGAATTAAATAATTGTAGTACTCATAGAGGTAGTGTAAGTCTGCTTCATATTAAGCAGTATCAGTGTCATACGAAATGTAGAACATGACTGAGCAAGAAGGGGAAGATATTACTATTCCAGGATTGTGAAAATGATCTTCAACATTTTAATTCTGAAAGTTGCGGGAATACCAAATGATGGGATTGGCTAACAAGAAATCCAAGAGTTATACATGGCTCTGACAAAATTTGGCCTTGTGGAATCTTGTGGTAGAGAGCAAGAAGTCATTTATTGTATGTAACATGTTTTTAAAAACGATGGAGATTTTCTTTCAGAAACTGGTGGGCTGAAAGTAATAACAGCACAAAAGAGTATAAGCTATTCATAGGACATCCTTGGACGTCATGGAAAGTAAGTTAACTTTAAGGAGTTCTGATTTTTGATTTCTGATCTTGTATGGGTTTTTTAAACACAATCATTTTGATTGTGTTTTTTTTTCCCCGCTGTTACATGATGAATACCTTCAAGTCACTGTTTTTAGTGAATTTTGATACATTCTGAGAACAGCAAAAATAAACCATTTAACATGTATAATTAATTCTGTAATGTTTCCATTTATGATGTATATGTAGAACTGTGTAGAAGGCATGGAGAAGGTGAGGCTTCTGTAAGTGTCAAAGTTGTTGCATGCAGTGCTGCACTTCTGCGTATTCTTTGATATGCTAGACTACATCTGCACAATGAGATACCTAAGCAAAGGAAACAGAAGTGATGTGATTGTGAAATGAGCAAAATAAATTGCATGTATTTCAATTACATCACCTGTGTTTCCTATCATTACGAATCACATTGTGCAGATCAAGTTTAGGTCTGTCCAGGGAAACATAGGAGGTTTGGACTTTGTTGAACATTGCAGTGGACATGACTCACTTCATTGGTAGACCTTCACATGTATTATGTCTTCTATTCTCTTCAACAACTCGAAATTTCATCTGCAACCCTGAGTAGGCCTCACCTGAAACAAAACTCTGGATAGTAGACATCTTATTGGCATCCTGAAGCAATTATTTTAAATTTTAGTGTCTTGCGACACTTTTCTGAGACAACAGCAATGCAAAAGATGCACCATGTTTTAAGATAGGTCTCACTTCATCTCCATCAAGATAGTGTTACTTTAAAATGTATATCTTTAGGACTGTGTAGCTTCTGTAAGTGTCAAAGTTATTGAAAAACTGTTTGTCCTTCAATCTTTGCCCTTGTCTTTTGTAATTTTTCAATACATGTTTTTATATTTTTCAAATGTTTGTTCTCTCTTTCACAGATTGAAAGTATAAAAATAAAAAGTGAGGAATTTAACGACAATTATAAGGTAAGTATTTTGTACTCTTTTCGTTACATTTCTATCACATTGAACTACTATTAGTTCCACTGCTTCATTTCTTTAATCCTCAGTTTCCTGCCTTTGCTACTTCCCTCATTCCTTTCTCTATTACCTACTTACTCAACTCCTTCCACTTTTTTTCTCAGTCCCTCTCTTCTCATAGTTCCTCACTCTTGTTCACTCACTCCGTCTCTATTACTCTTAGTGTCTTAGACTGATCACTGTATCACTATTTGTTCATAATGCTTTCTCTGTGTAGTTGAAGCACACTAAGGGTCATATTATGAATGCAGCCAATAAAATTATTGCTCTTTTTATTGGCAGAAAACTGGTGCAAAAGCGGCTTTAGCGGCAGTTTTCTGCCGCAAAAGCAGCTTTAGCGACACATTTCTGCCTATAAAAGCTGCAAAACTTTTATTGCCTATGTTGATAATATGCCCCTATGTTATTTACATTAGGGCTATATTGTCCAGTATAACAATCAAAATTGCTCTCCAAAGACACCAGGCAAAGCAGACGCTCCCTCAAACAGATCACCAAGCGCAATTTACCCTACTTACAATCTAGCCTGTTCTCTGTCGAGACTTTAGCAATCTTTAGAGCACAAGATAAGATTTTTTTACATGGAAGAGCCATACGTATTGCAATTCTACTTAAGAAACAAGCATTGGCATAGACAATAGGTCTTGCCTTTGGGACCTTATACGTGTTTAGCCATGCAACAGTTGATGTTGCTGCACCAAGGATATTATGCTGCATAACTAAAGACTTAGAAGGTCCAAAAGTCGATACCTATTGGCTATGCCAATGCTTGTTTTTCTTTCAATTCGTTATCTATTTTGTTTTTCACAATTATACCATCTTCTGTCTGTTCTTTGGTAAATAGATCTATTAAATAGTATCTCTTCTTTACTCCCTATAGCTGTCTTTCTTGAAACATCACTCTCTGTTTACTTTCCTTATACTTACTCTTTTTTTTTAAAAAGTTTTTTTTTTGGTTAGCTCCCGGTACGCGTACCGGGAAGCTAAACCGGAAGCGAACCAAAAGAAATAGAGCTTGCCAGAGTGCTAAACATTCTAGCAATTTTTTTGGAAAGGGAAGGTAGTTCTGAAAAGAACTTTTTTTTTTATATTTTTGTTGTTTTATATTTTTTTTGTATTTTTTGAACATTTTTTGTTTTTTTTTGTATTTTTTGAACGATTTTATATTTTTTTTGGGTTTTTTTGGGGGGGGGGAACAACAAAAAACAGGCGTTGAAAAGGGCTCAACAGGAGCAAAAAAAAATTACTGGGGGCGGTTAGGGCAATTATGATTGTCATAAGCCAGGTTGATGGCATTAATACTCATGTTACCACATGATATCAACGCACCACAGTGCATACAAGTATGTTTCATGTGCCCAAAATTCTCTTGGATGTTTGGCACAGTTTCCCGTGCCTCTGCTGGTGTCAATGATATTGACGATGTTGACCTGGCCACAGGAGTTGCTGTTGGGTTTTGTTCCATATCCCGTATTTCCGCCCGGCTGTAATTAAGTGGATGCTTCCTGGTCATGTGCCGATGCATGGTATAGTTCCCATAGCTATACTTTTTATCAGTCCCTCTTGATAATTTCTCTTTGCAGATGAGGCAGGTCACATACCTCGCATTCACTTTCTTTTGCCCTGGAGGGATTGAATAAAACTGCCAGATGAAACTGGCTTTCCTATGGGAAACCCGGGGCACCTCTTCCAAGAACTGTGGTTCTTCTCTCTCCTCTTCCTCTAGGTCTTCCTCTTCCTCCTCTGTGTTGGTGATCACCTGGGGAGGTGGTCCTCTCTTCCCATGAGGAGGTGGAGGTGGTGGTGGGGGTGCACCAGCTGAAGCAAGTACTGAAGTCATTTCTCAAGTATTAATAAAGGTCTTCCTCTCACAATGATGAAAGTCAGAGTGAGGAAAGAAGGAGGGGTTTTCATCATTTGGAAAAAACAATACTTCTCAACCAATGAAAAGTGTTATTTTTAGGTCACCTGACCTAGCCTTCCATAATTATGAAACTAAAAGTGAAATGAACCAATGAAAAGCTTTATTAACAAGTCACATGACTCTAACTTTCATGTTACGCGCTGCGGAACGCTCCCCGGTTAGCTTCCGGTTCGCTGCGCTTCGCGCCTCGGTCCGCGCCCGGGGACACTTCCGGGTGCGCTAACGCAGTACGTCACAAGACGCATTTCGCGGCAACGCGATACGTCGCGCTTTCGCGCCGCGGATCGCTTCCGGGGAGTTGCGTTTCGCGCCTCGGTCCGCGCCCCGGGGCACTTCCGGGTGCGCTAACGCCGTACGTCATAAGACGCATTACGCGGCAACGCGATACCGTAACTATGTTGATTTGTTACCGGTTCGCGGACCGGATCGCGGAATCGAATTGAGCTAACGGGAAGCTTCCCGGTTCGCGGACCGGGAGCGAAACAAAAAAAATATTAAAAAAAATTATTAATAAACATATAAAATATATTTTTGGATTTAAAGAAGAATACATTTTACAGCTATAGATATTAGCTTTTAAAAAACCAATGAAATTCACTGAAAAAACCATAGGTTATAGACCATATATAGTTAGGAATTAGCATTTACAAAACCTTGAAAATTCACTGAAAAAACCATAGGTTATAGACCATATATAGTTAGGAATTAGCATTTAAAAAACCTTATTTTACTCACACAAAACCATTGAAATTCCATATATAGTTAGTTGCACTAACTATATATCGCGCACCTGCAATCCACTGCTGATGATGTCACATATTACATCATTCATGACATGGTCAGTGACATCACTGATGACATCACTGATGACATCTCAAATGACATCACTGATGACATCACTGATGACATCTCAAATGACATCACTGATAACATCTCAAATGACATCACAGATGACATCACTGATGACATCTCAAATGACATCACTGATGACATCTCATTTGACATCAATGGTCACATCACTGATGATATCATTCATGTGACAATACAATGCATCTCCTCACACTTTAATATAACCTCTGTTACACCCAGTGTTAAATACAGAATATAATTTTTTAAACCATTGACACACCAATACTAGTTACTACATACGCACTCACTGATTCCTATGTCTACACACACATTCACTCATTCACCCATACAATCATTTATACATACAATCACTCATCATTAGAACACTATCATATGCACTCATACACCTATACAGACACTCACACTCTGCCACTCATCCATGGAGTTACTCACACACCTAGTCAGTCCTGTAAAGAATCAATCACACTTCCATTTTCTAATCTATACAGTTAAACATAGAGTACCTTACATTTTCAAACATATACTAACACATACTTACTCTCTTATACAATCATTGATACAAGTACACATTGATCTGCACAGAGTCACACATCTCCCAGCCAGCCACACACACACTCAGTCTCCCATACAAATACTTGGACAATCAATCAATAACCCATATAGTTACTCATATAGCTACTGATCAACACATGCAGCAGTTTACAGAACCACAGACGTAATGATGCACAAATTAAGACAGTTTAGTCACTAACCCATGCACTCAGTGAGACACATTTAATCACTCACTCATACAGTCAGTCACGCACCTACTAAATCCTTCATCCAGACACTTATACATCTACTCATTCTTCAATATGTAAAACATATTTAAACTTTACAGAAACACACAGTCAATGGATGATGTCATCAGTGATGTCATCAGTGATGTCATTTGAGATGTCATCAGTGATGTCATCAGTGATGTCACTGACCATGTCATGAATGATGTAATATGTGACATCATCAGCAGTGGATTGCAGGTGCGCGATATATAGTTAGTGCAACTAACTATATATGGAATTTCAATGGTTTTGTGTGAGTAAAATAAGGTTTTTTAAATGCTAATTCCTAACTATATATGGTCTATAACCTATGGTTTTTTCAGTGAAT